>NC_089825.1:24295398-24907995 GCF_035046505.1 Tiliqua scincoides
GTTTGGAGGGGTGGGGGAGACTGGATGACAACCACAGCATTACATTTAGCAGTAATTAACCTTTAATACGTGTCTTCCCTAGTCACTGTGAATTGATTTAAGTCAAGGTAATTTAAATCACGATTTAAATCGCCAGGAGAAAAGGGACAATTGTAAATACTGTAATGTAAATAAAACACTTTCTGTTTTATTATTTAGGGACTTGCTACATAGAAGTGCACACTGATGAGTTTCTTTAATTGTAAAGACAGATTGAATTAATGATGTTCCAGACCTTGCATCTCCTTGTTGCAAACCCACATTTCCCCTAGAAAAAGGATTTCTTAACAGTATTATCCGGTATGGTCTTTTTTTATGACTTACACCTATGAGAGCTTTTTCTAGGCAAGTACTGGTTTACACTTTTTCTTCCCAGTGTCTCTTTTTGTATTATTTTACTCCTTCTCCCAGCCCCTCCATTCATCCCCTTCTCCCCAAATTGTTGTCGAGTGGATCTGTGCTCTCCAGGTGGTAAATAAATACTTAATATTTCTGTAGTGCTTTCTGAATATTTCACAGCACTTCACCTGTATAATCTTGCTGTGGTCCTTATAACAACCTTATAAGGTACTATAATCTCCACATTGCAGCTGAGAGTAAGAGGGAGCGAATTGCCTAAGGCCACCTAATGAGAATTCATGGCAGAGGTGAGATTCAAACTGGGCAAGTTCTGATTAGTAGCTTGTTCTCGTAGCCACTGTTCTCATATACCAGCTTGAGTCATACATTTTTATAATCAGAGGACTGACTTGGAGCCAGATGCAGCAATCCGGTAGTTACTAGGCTGTCCCTGGCTGGCAGAATCAAGATACAGTAGAAATAAATGTACTATTGTGCCATATGAAGATACCCCCCCATTTCTTTCTTTCTAAAGAAAAGCAGACGATCACAAGCACATAAGAGGGTCATAAATTTAGTTTTAAGAGATGATACATTTGCAGTCAGTTTAGATATCCTTTTAAACCAGGTTATTTTGAAAAAAAATTTGTTGTAGGTGACACTGATTAGCCTCCTAATTTAACTTCCTCCCCTGAATAATAAATTTTTAGCCACTCTGGTGGCAGTATTTATATGTACAGGTGGCCTCGGTATCCACGAGGGATCCGATCTTGGACCCCCTGTGGATTAAAAAACCGATGCTGTTTCAGCCCCTTAAACCCTCAGTAGGTGTCCGAAGCTGTGCTCCGGTCACCTCCAGAGGGCTTAAAAATGGCCCTAAAAGAAAGAAAAGCTACTCAGTGACATTTTTATGCCTTTTAAGGCATTCTGAGGCCCAGGGAAGAACCCCTGAGGAGTTTTTTGCTTTGTTTTCGCTTTAAGGGCCATTCTGAAGCCTGCAGAGGCTGTGGGCGGACACACACAGCCTCTGTGGGCTTCAGAAAGCCCTCTGGAGGCAACCAGAGTACAGCTCCAGTCGCCCTCGGAGATTTCATGTGGGGCCAAGTCTAGGCCAATGTGGGTCCAGGGGACCTGTAGATTTAAAATCTCCTGATAAACATGCTCTACCTGTAGTTGCAAGTTCAGTTTGAAGGAATTGGTTTCTTACGTCAGTGGTTCTCAAACTCGCTGGGAGAGTTTGAGAGCCACTAAGTACTTGCTTGGGGGGGGGGGGAGGTAGCGGGGGCGGGGGGAGGCAGCGGCGCGATCCCCGCTAAAGACGGAAGTGGAGTGCGATCGCTCCGCATTTACTTTCACTGCTGCTGGGAGCCCTGCTGCAGGTCGCGCCGGGCTCCCTGCATCCTGGGGAGGCGGCAGGAGGCTTGGGTAAGTGTACCCAAGCCCCTGTAGCCTCCTGGGCAGTGCGATCCTGGGGATCGCGCCGCTGCCTCCTCCCTGCCTCCTTAAGGGGGCAGAGACCAGGGCTCACAGGCTGGGGCGTCGCGACGCCCCCAGTTTGAAAAGCCCTCTCTTACGGGAAAAGAATTTTGCATTTGGCACGATGCCTCATTAACCACTTATATAAGTTATATAGTTTTATATAGTTATATATAATTATATATAGTTTTAAAGGTGTCTGGTACAACTTGTGACAAAAACAAGTAAAATAAAAAGAATGTGTCCATACCCATCACTAAATCAGAAGTGCATAATGTAGTGATGAGATATAATTTATAATGTGCCGCAAAAGTGATGATCCTTAAATTATTGCTCTGTAATGTCAATGTGTATATTGGGTAAGGAAATAACCCTGAATCATTTGCAACTTGGGCGGGTGGGGGGGAATAGATGACCATTTAGACATTGAGATGTTCTTTGAACGCACAAACCAGTTAGGTAGGGCTTTGTGTAAACTGCAGTGGAGTTAGTAAACAGAGTCATGGTAGCTTCAGGTATCTTCCATTAAACAGATCAGCTATAAGTGATGGAAACAGCTTCATCCTGACTGCCCTGATGCCATTGCTTGGTTTCTAGCAGCAGTGGACCTAGTGCTGGGCAAACGCCCTGGATGCTGATCCCGCGTGACTCCAAAAATGTGTGGGAAGCCTCACTGAGGCTCCTGACACGGTCAGAAACTTCACTTCCAGTTTTCCAGAAGTGCGGTTTAAGACCGCAGAGAAGCCTCAGAAGGCTTCCCAGGTCGGTCCTACTGTCACATGAAGCTCCACTGTGCTCCAAAAGTAGGGCAATGGCTTTGCATATGGGGAGGCTGCATCTTGCAGGGGAGGGGTGGCTCGAAGACCTTTGCCCCGGGAGCAGGAAAGGGTAAGTTCGCCACTGGTTTCTAGGAATGGCCCAGTTCAAGTGGCCAAGGAGTTGCATCTTCTAAACCAGGGCTGTCCAAAGTTTTTGGCAGGAGGGCCACATCATCTCTCTGACACAAAAAGAATTAATTTACATTTAAAATTTGAATAAATTTACATAAGTTTACATAAATGAATATATTAAAGATGAACTTCTATGAATGAATGAAGGTCTTGCAATATCTCAAGGCCTATAAAAGGCCTTGCACAAAGCAAGGCTGTCCTTTCCTTTGCTGCTGCTACTGCATCACAGACGTGAAACAGAGAGCAGTGGAGGGAGCCCTCATCCCACAGCTCACGTGAGAGGTCAAACAGTTCCCCTCGTGCGGAAAGCAGTTGCGTCGGGCCAGTGCGGGCTTTAACAAATCTCTGGAGGGCCAGAGGCTCATTGGAGACTGGGGGCTCTCTGAGGGCCGCATTGAGAGGCTTCGAGGGCCGCAAGTGGCCCCAGGGCTGGGGTTTGGGCACCCCTGTTCTAAACTGAGAGCTGTTTCTCCTAATCTTGGAAATAAAGGCTCTGGTTATGTTTACTTAGTTTTAAGGAAAATGTATTCAACTATGTTGTTCTTTTGTTTCACATGTTTTAATGCTGTGCTCTAAGATTGAATGTGTTCTGGCAAGACCAGAGGTTTTTTAATTATGTTGAGAATGCACCAGCACAGGTCTTGGGCTCACATTCCCCCCTTTCTTCTTCTTTTTGCTTGTACAAAGGAGGCTGAAGCCTTCCTCCTGCAGTTTTGAACAAACAGCAGTTTCTTGTTATGCCCAAATACATGCTACCTTAACCTATAGATGCCCTTGCTTATTGGAAAGTACTTATGTTTTTTCTTCTTCTAAGTATCTGCAGACAGGCTTGTCAGATTTTAATGTTTCCTTCCCTCTCATTTTTCAAGCGGACAGTACCTTGCTCTTTTTCAGAAAGTGCTGGAACTATCATTTATCTCTCTCTGCTTTAAAGTTGTTAACTTGATTAATCCAGGATGGTGTAGTGGGTCAGGAGTTAGACTTACAGTAGATACTCACCTACAAGGTGATCTCACTGATAAGGTGAGGACAGGTTTTCAGCCAAAAATCATGAAATGTTTCATTACCCTCAGATAAATTGGGGGTAGAACTTGGGGAATGGTACTTGTGAAAAGGAGCTGCAGCTTGCCCTGGAGCCTGATTGAAACGGAGGAAAGGATCTGAGCCACGCCACTGTTTTTGAAGGTGCTTATGTAGTAATGTGGGCCATTTCCCCCCAAAGCTACAGAACTGAACATTGCACTGAATGGCTAAAGAAAAACACCCAGGTTTGAAACAGCAGAAAAGCATTTGCAGTTTTAAAAACCATCCATAACAAATGCAGCACCGACATAAAGCGATATAAACAGCTTTCTTCAGCACAACACCCTGCTTCCATTGTTGCCAGCCAACTTTTTATTCTGTTCACTTTTTTTAAGAGGCACTCCTGGGTTTGGAGTTAAGGAGCCTGCTCAGAAGACTTGACAGTGGAGCTCTGACAACTGTAAACAAAGCTGCCTGTTTGTAAGCTGTCTGCAATCACTCAAAACATTTTTCAGATGCTTCACAGACCCTCTGCAGCCACTATCAAAGCTCCTCCAGGCTTCTCCTGGCTGCCTGGACACACCTCAATAGCCCTGACCGACTTCAAATAAAACTAGGTGTTAATCTATGCTTGATTTATTGGTAGAAATTTCTCGCCTTGTAGGCAAATATCTATGGTAGACCTGGAAGATCCCGATTCAAATCCCCACTCAGTCATTAAAGCTTCCTGGGTGACCTCGGGACAGTCACTGTCTCTCTGCCTCACCCACCTTGCTGGGTTGTTGTGAGGACAAAAGGAGGAAAGGAACTATGTACATCACCCTGAGCTCTTTGGAGGAAGGACAATATAAAAATGTGAAAACAAAATTAACTGCTGTTTAGGACTATACAAATGGAAGTTCTCCCCCACCTATTCCTATGCTTTATTTTATTTTTTCTTTAAAGAATTTTATTAATGCTTTAACCTGAGGTTACTGACTTCAGGTTGCCATGATGGGAATGAGCTAGAAATTAAAATAAGGAGAAAAAAATGAATGAAAATGATACGTTTTTGTTAAGCCCTCTTTTAAACTTGGAAAGCGTCTTTGACCTTATGGAGAGTCTTTCTTGCCTGTGAGAATAAATCTTTAATCCTTTCTTTGTAAGTTGGATCCAGTAAAACTGATATCATTATTCTTGCCGTAGGCTGGGTTCTCTTGAGGACAATAACAGTTTTTTTTTTCTTTTTTAGCTTTGTTTTTGAGGGGGGAAAAGCTGGGACTCTATTGGAGATTACAGAGAATTCAGGAAAAGATTCTCATTTCTACTCCTGTACTGCTTAGTGTAGCTTCATTCCCATTCTCCTCTGTGTGTGTGTGTGTGTGTGTGTGTGTGTGTGTGTGTGTGTGAGTGCTGATTCAAGAGAAATTTCTGTTTGCCTTGTTTACTGCAGCTGTGTATTTTTACATTGCTGGATTATTTGCCTACTCTAAATGTTGAAAATGGTCCTGAAAGGAAGATCTTTGTCCTGATTTTAACTATTTTGGTGTGGAGGGTTTGCACTTAGGTTGCAGTCCATTACACAAGGTTGTTCCATGGCTGTGACACTGCAAGGCTCAGAGGAACGCTCATGGAGGGTTGGGGCAGAAAGTATAGTCAGGGCAAGGTTGGGAATTGGTTAATGGCAGGGTGGGATGAGGGAATCTGTGTCGCTATTTTGAGTTCTATAGGACAGGTAATGGTATACAGGCTGGGTCATTTGATAACATCCAGCCCAGCATTCCCTTTAGAGAGGTGCTTCTCAAACTCTCTGGTGTGGCGGACCAGCAATTTTCTCCCCCATATACTGTGCCATATTATTACTATGGTTTCTTTCCTTGCAATTCAGCACAGACTGGCAACGGATGGCTCGTGGACTGGAGCCAAAACACTTTGAGTAGAACTGTCTTAGAAGGCACCCTCTCTCTAGGACATTGTTTCTCAATATGTGGGTCCAGAACCACTAGGTGGGCCATGAGCCCCCATTCATTTCAATGTGTCGTTTATTTTTCAAATGTTAGGCTTGATGCTACCAAGATGCTACCAAATGTTACTGCATTTGGGGAAATGTGACAGATCTGACCTTTTAACAGGCTACTGTATATATATATATATAGAGTAGCCTGTTAAAAGGTCAGATCTGTCACACCTATATATAGAGTTAGGGGTGGGCCCTAACATTTGAAAAATAAACGACACATTGAAATGAATGGGGGAATTCAATGAATTCATTGAAATGACTGAATTCAATGAATATATATATATAAAATCTGGGTAAGTGTGACTAGGATTACAGCCTTTGGGATGTTTAGGGAACTTTTTAAAGAACAGATCAGCAACTGCTTGGGAGGGTTAGGAGGGTTTTTCTTTATTTTAAATATTTTTTAAAAACTTGTAAACTTTTTATTTACTGAATTAATTGGAATTTGATATTGTCATATGAAGGGTGTTAAAAATTCTTTTGCTTGGTATGGGGAGGGGGGTGTTAAAAACGTTCCTGCATGATGATATCACTTCTGGCCATGACATCACTTCCAGGTTAATGATAACACTTCTGGTGGATCCTGACAGATTGTCACTCTAAAAAGTGGGCCCTGGTGCCAAAAAGTTTGAGAACTGTTGTAGGATATTTACTTGGTCTGGCTAAGAGATGGGTGGCATAGAAATAAGGCACCAGGAATCGGTGTAGGGAGACCTGGCTGAAGACACCAATACTCTGGCATCCTATGCACACCTCTTCCGGAATACCCCGTTGAAGTCAATGGAATTTTCTTGAGAATAAACATGCAAGCAACCAACTGATATGAATATTTCTCTGCCATTTTCTGAAGAGAGACAAATGGTTGGCAACCTTCAGTCTCGAAAGACTATGGTATATAGGCCTACAGCACCCGGTATTCCCAGGCAGTCTCCCATCCAAGTACTAACCAGGCCTGACCCTGCTTAGCTTCCAAGATCAGACAAGATCAGTGAGTTGACAGGTCTTGAAGAGAGACAGAGTTGCTTTAATCTTGCATCGCCCTTACTCTTAAGGCAAGCAGTCTAGTATCTGGTTGCATTTTGTTCCTTGACTGGAGTTTTGGCTTCTAATGTATGTCGCTTAATGTTCCAAACTACACTTGCGATTATAGGTGCCCTGAAATCAAGCGAGTCTCCATGACTCTTGGATTCCTTGACATCAGTTGAAGCTGTCAGATTCTGTGCCTCATATTCTGATCTTGAAGACCTGCAGTCTACTTCTACTGAATTTCCAATTATGGAACCCCAATGGCATGTCTAGTTTGGTGCGATATAAACAATGATCTCAAGCATTGTTGTCCCTTTGTGTAGGGAGACCTTTACATGTAGATTTTACGTGTTTTTACGTGATTTTACGTAGATTTTACGTGATATTAATAACAGATTTTTAAGTGTAAACTGATTAAAGTCTCATGTGGAAAATACCCTTAGGCTGCAATCCTATCCTCACTTTCCTGAGAGTAAGTCTCATTGAACACAATAGGACTTACTTCTGAGTAGACCTGCATTGGCTTGTGCCCTTCATCTAACTATCTTTTGCCTTTTCATTTCTGCCTTTTGTGTTTGTCAAAAGGCCCTTGGAAAAATCTAAGGTTGTTGCATCCATCATCTTTCCCTTAGCAGCTGTGGCATTTATGTATTCGAGATCTCTCTCCAGATTAGTTCAGCGTGACCTTGCTGAATCTTTGTTGTTGTTTTGTTTTTTCCAGACATTTCCTCCCCCCCTGTTATTTATTAACTGTTTTTAATTATATTCCCTGAATACAATTGCTTGATCTGGGCTATTTTTTTTAACCTCAGTAATTCACACTCTCTAGACTAGGGGTGTCAAGCTCATTTCATACAGAGAGCTGAAGTGCATTTATGCCTGCTTAGGGCTGGAAGTGATATCAGTAAAATAGGAAGTGATGCTATCAAGCAGGTCATGACCAGAAATAAGCACTTTTTGCTCATGTAGGAACTCATTAGCTGCAAATGACAGAAGAGAAAACAAATCTTGATCATATTTTCAAGATATGGGAGAGCCCAATAATAATGTGGGCAGCCCTTTTCAGCAGTGACACCTCAGCACAGCTCAATAGCTGAGAGTAGCTGATGGTGATGCTGGGAGAGCCTGAGGGTTGGATAAAGAGCTTCCACATCCGGCCCCTTGGAGTTTGACACCCCGGTCTACACTGCAATAGGTATGTATGCATGACGGAAACCATCAACATTAGTTTTACTGCAAAGTTTAAGCAAGGTTTTATTCTGATCTTAGAAAACCATATGTTGACCTCCACATTATCTTGTGGAAAGAGGATCCAAAATCCAATAAAATAAATATTTCTATAATATTATTAAAGAGTATCATTATGTTTATGTATTGATATATTATCTAGACACAGCAAGCCTGGGTATGATTGGTTTAAGCAAAGCCTACAGGACTATCAAGGAAAGATTGCTCGATATTGAGCGTCAAGAGCTACTCTGTGCAGCTAACACCATTTGCTCCCCTCTCCATCTGCACATCCCAATCAGCTTTGGGAAGCCGGCTTCTTTCCTTTATCATCTGCAGTGCCCACAGGCTCGCAGAGCATTCTCCCTTGCGAGATGCAATGCCTTTCCATCAGCTCTGCTAGCGGGCAGGTTTTGTGGCATTCCCTACTCAGAAAGAAGATGTACCTGTGACAGGAATTGTGTGGAGACATTACATCATATATTTTTTTACTGCCCACTCCATGATACCCTTCGTAAGATCTATCTGGCTCCACTGCTGAACAAAATGCAGGGCTGGGGGGATTCATAAGAACATAAGAACAGCCCCACTGGATCAGGCCATAGGCCCATCTAGTCCAGCTTCCTGTATCTCACAGCGGCCCACCAAATGCCCCAGGGAGCACACCAGATAACAAGAGACCTCATCCTGGTGCCCTCCCCTGCATCTGGCATTCTGACATAACCCATTTCTAAAATCAGGAGGTTGCGCATACACATCATGGCTTGTACCCCATAATGGATTTTTCCTCCAGAAACTTGTCCAATCCCCTTTTAAAGGCGTCTAGGCTAGACGCCAGCACCACATCCTGTGGCAAGGAGTTCCACAGACCGACCACACGCTGAGTAAAGAAATATTTTCTTTTGTCTGTCCTAACCCGCCCAACACTCAATTTTAGTGGATGTCCCCTGGTTCTGGTATTATGTGAGAGTGTAAAGAGCATCTCCCTATCCACTCTGTCCATCCCCTGCATAATTTTGTATGTCTCAATCATGTCCCCCCTGAGGCGTCTCTCTTCTAGGCTGAAGAGGCCCAAATGCTGTAGCCTTTCCTCATAAGGAAGGTGCCCCAGCCCCGCAATCATCTTAGTCGCTCTCTTTTGCACCTTTTCCATTTCCACTATGTCTTTTTTGAGACATTTAATGTTTTGAGACAATCAAAATGTTTTTTGATTCATTTAAATTACAAACTCTTCTTTCCATAGAGGAAACTGACTCTCTTGACAAGGTTGCCAACTTTGTTTCTGGGATTCTGGCAGGACAGAATTCTGGGTCTTCCGCTATATTATGGTGAATGGGGGGAGGGAGTATTGGATGATTACGAGTGTTTTATTGTGTGTGTGTTCTGAATGTTTAATGTTTGGTTGTTGTTTCGTATTTCCATTATCTATGCCAATAAAGGTCTTATGTATGTATGATATATTATCAATATGATATATTGCAGTAAGGCTGCAGGTCAAAGAACCCCAATTCTGCTGAAGTCACTGGGACTTGCTTCTGAGCATGCTGTATTACCTCCAATAAAGATGGCTCCTTTAGCACTGTTTTATTACAGTGCTTTTCATCCTGGGTTGATTGAGATCCATTCTAGCCAGTGGGAGCAGGGAATTCTGGATAGGATGGAGCCACTTCCTTTGCCTTCAGTGGAAGCCCTTTGCCTTCAGTGAAAGATTTGCATGAATTAAAATACAGTAGAAGGCTTGCATATTAACTTGTTCCTTTCAGACAGAAGGGAGGAGCAAGAGGCTGTGATGTATATATATATCTTGTCCCTACATTTCAGAAACTATGTGCTTGGCAGAATTCTAGTGTGGACAAAATCGCAGAAGATGTTTTGTATAGTGTAACCTTTCAAAGTATTTTTTCTGGCATCAGATCCTAAAAGTATTGCTTTTTAGTAGGTTAGCAATTTTCAACCTTTTTAATCTCATGTCACCCTAACAAGGCACTAAAATTGTCAAGGCACACCATCAATTTTTGAAAATTGACAAGTTGCACCACACTGTTGGCCAGAGACTCACATTCTCCAGTGCCTCTGCTAATAAATAACCCTTCCCCAAAGTCCCGTGGCACACACCTGTGGTCTGTTCGTGGCACACCAATGTGCCATGGCACAGTGGTTGAAAACCAGTGGTCAAGACAAATCTTTACTATCATTACTCCCTTTGAATTTTGAATCTAGGAATTCTGCAACTGCATTAATTGGCTGTAACAATGTTATTTGAAAACATTACTTCGAAAAGTATTTCACTCATAATTATGAGTGGGCAGGAGGTCTGGTCTAGAGGGTAGAGCCTCCGTTAGCCCAAACATAACATCAGAAGGTCGCCAGTTCGAGGACACTGGCAGCTCCCTGACCGGTTGAGAATGGTGAGACCTTGAAGCAGCTGACAAGCCCAGCTGAGTGATTCTACCTGCTCTTGGTGTGAGCAAGAAGCATCTTGGCTGCCCTCCATGTGAGAGATGGAGCTGCTTGTCAGCCTGCCTGGGAGAACTGGAGGCCAGAAGTGAGACTAAACCAGGAAGATCCATTGTGAAATGTTGTTGGTTCTTGAAAGAGATGATTGTATGAGATTGTATGAGATGAAAGAGATCCCTCTATGATTGTAAAAATCCCTTTGAGGGATTTAGAAATGCCTGCCTATGTAAACTGCCTTGAATAAAGTCAGAGGAGTAATCGGATGACCAGAAAGGCGGTATATAAATGCCTAGTTGTTGTTGTTGTTGTTGTTGTGAAAGTAAAAATGCCAGATAAGAATTCTATTTCCCGTTTTCCTTTGGAAAAACAGAGAAGAACTCTTGACCAGGGGACACCCTATCCTTGTTTTTCCATATCTTTTCTTGGGCCTTCACCGGTCCCTATAAGAACTTCTTGCTGGACAAGACTGAAGTCCAACCTCTTTTTCTGCTTGTGCATCTGAAGAGAATAAGCCTTTGTTCCCAAGCACAGTTGTCAACACCAAACCAGATATTGGTACACTTGGCAGGGTGCAGTAGGCTGCACTGCTTCCCCACTGAAAAAGGATGTTGTTCTTGAAGCCCTCCAAACAGGTTTCAGCGCACAACCCTTTTAGCAAAGCAGCCGTGTTTGGTCAGATTACTCTCCAATTCACCTGCTCTTGGTGTGAGCAAGAAGCGTCTTGGCTGCCCCTGACGTAAGGGGGTCAGTCAGGAAGCCTTTCCAGTAGCATTTAGCTCTGCAGTAATTTTTGGACACAGGCCTTCTCTCTCCCTCCCCCAACACTTCCTCTTTTTTAAAACAATTTTTCCTAATGATTTCTCTGGTGCAGTTTTGTCGGTGCGTATCTGTAGGGACATGACAGATTATTATTATTATTATTATTATTATTATTATTATTATTAACAGTATTTATATACCACTTTTCAACTAAAAGTTCACAAAGTGGTTTGTGTGGGGATTCATAACACTTGGCTCTGTTTCATATTTTGTGAGGAATGCTTACCAAATAGACTTTTTCCCCACTGTTGTTGTTCAATGGATGGTGTTGTGTGCTTTCTCTGTGTAATGAGTCACCTTGTTGCAAGGCTGAAGAAAGCAACTCAGAAGGACTCGGTACTCAAGGGTGAAGGTTCACAAACTTTTATTTGAATTGTATACAATTGGCCCACGGGACTCATGTCACAAAGCATAGAGCCTTATCTGAATGCTGGTCCTTAACCTTTATACCTCTCACAGCCCTTTGTCCTCAATTCTAGACTTCTCATTCACTGAGGATTTGAAATAATAGATGGGGCTAACTCTTAATAGGCTAGAGATAACCTTAGAGACACCTCATAGGTGAGTTTCAAGTTACAGGTTTCCAAAAAAGGTGAAATTAAACAATTAAACATATTGAATTACAAAGTTTTCAAGAACCAGCAGGGGATGCTATAATATCATCTTATCCAGTACTGACCCTTACTCGCATCCATCAATCCAGTTAGGGACTTCCTTGACATGTCTCCGTACCATCCTCATTAGAGAGATGACACAATGTACTTTGACTGGTACCGTTATCTCTCTCTGCATGCCTTTCTCCTATGCTAATGTCAACATAGAAACACCTGTGAAGCCTTCCTGCAATGTTAAAGCTTTTGTCTGTTCTTAAGACTTTTCTAAAATCAAGCAGCAAAGGTTGCTTAAGACTTACTTCTAATGACTACTATGTCCCCATATATGTTGGTTACACTTTAGGGCAAAGACTATTTTACCTGTATGTGTCTTTTCCTTTGAAAGCATGGAAGAATAGCAATTTAAAACTATAAACGAACACAGGCAGGCTGTCCTTGCTAAGACTGCCAAGTTGGGGCCTATCTGCTCGTTCCCTAGCAATTTTATCTATTTGCATTCCAAGGTGTTTACGCCTAAGTAGCTCTGTGAGAATACAATTTTTCCTTTAAATGAAGTCAAACAGCCTCTTCTGTGTTTTTCTATACTTTTGCAGTGTGGCTTTTGCTTTTACTCAAATGCTGTGTCACCCTGGTCATCCTGCCTGCCATCTTCCATCAACCTGTCAATATCCTAATTTGAGCGGCATTAATGGTGCACAACAGCATGTTATGAATTGGTTGAAGTATGTTTCAGTATAGCCATCTGCTACCTTAGGTAATAATGAAACATTTCATGACATCAGTACAAATTAGATAGGAACCTTTTAGTGGTGGTCATTCATAAGAACATAAGAAAAGCCCCACTAGATCAGGCCAAGGGCCCATCTAGTCCAGCTTCCTGTATCTCACAGTGGCCCACCAAATGCCCGAGGGAGCACCGTATATATAACCCAAGACAACAGTATATATAACCCTATGCAAAACCCTATGCAGAAAAATTGCCAAGGATGTCCTGTCTCACTCAGTAATTGGGTTTGCACATGGCACGTGGTGGCAACTATTCAAGTAACATGAAGAAATGATGTTAGTCAGTGGGAAGATCACCATAAAGCGCCCTTCGCAGCAAAATCTCTTTGCCTTTGTTCACTAAGACATTAAGAATGTTTCTGGGAAAAGATAAAAAGCTAACATCTTAGAGACAGCCATTCATATATAGCTGTGACAGCCCGATCCTACTGGTGTTGTATGCTGGTCAAATGCACATTCCACCTGCACAGACTGCCTTATAGAAGTCATAAAAGGCGCTCCAGCAGTGCATGAATTCGTGTGCTGCAGGGGCATTGGCAGAGAGACTGGGGAGGTACCAGCACATCATTGCAGGCTTGCTGACAAAGGTGGGCCAATGAGGGAGGTGGAATGAGGTAGGAGATGATGGAACAGGGCAGGGGAAGGGTGCATTGGGTTGGTTGGGGAAGGTGATCGGTTTGGCGGCAATGGCAGCCACCAAATCCTAGTCTCCTTAATGGACCTGATTCCACAGCACGAGTCCATGCGGAACCATGCTAGTGATTTCACTAACACAGGTCCAAGTAGACCCCTCCACTCTGTTCTCTTAACCAGAGAAGATCTCCACAACTCCCCCCCCTCCCGGATGCAGTGGTAGCTATTTTGGCATGGTTGCTTTGGCTGGGGGGGGGGGGGGAATGGGATTTGACTATGAGTGCAGCAGTCTAACCAAACTACACTTCCCACTATTCTTTGGGAGAAGCTATGGTTGTTAAAGTGGTATAAACCTGATACTGGTTTGTCATGCAGATTATCTGTAATTGAAGTGTCAAGGCTGAGTGTACTAAAGAAAGAGATCTAACATGGCACCTATTTTCGATAACTCCCTAGAAATATGGATACTAAATCTGATAGAATTAAAAATAGATAAAAGGGGATGTTCTTAACTGGATTTCACAATCCATGAAAAATTGGCTGAATTATTCAGCACAAGTATAAGCATCTTTTTATTTGTGCTAATTCTAGGTACTATTTCTTCAACAGTATATTTCTAGAATGCATTTGAATTGTTGGATGCTAACCCATTTCAATTATCTTAACGTTGCAGTCCGCTCATGTTGCCCAAGCCAGCTTCCAGGTTGATGCTTTTGGATCTTCTTTCATCTTGGATGTAGCGTTAAACCAGTAAGTATTTGAATGTATTAATAATTGAATGGTTCAATTATACTCCTTTTGTATAACATTGTATGCATATATTTCGATAATTTCCAGTACTGCAATTTGATATCGGTCTTAATGCGACTTGGCATGATCTCAGCCTTCTAAGTTGTATCCTTGCACTTGGTTGGAAATTGGCAAAGCCAAATGTGGGCTGGCAGGCTAGCGCATTCTTAGGGGGTGGTGTTTGACTTATTTGCAAAGTGGTGGCCTCTGGCTTCCATTCTGGAAGTTGGTAAGTATGTATTACAAGTTCACGATTCAATGCCATCATAGTTTTTTGAATGTGTGCTTAGAAGAGAAATGAATCATTTAAATCATATGTCTAAAGAGCATATATATTTTTTAATGCATGTGTCAAAAAAGTAACTGCTATCATTGAGGCCAAGCCGCCCAATCCTAAGCTGCCTGGAGTGCGGGGTTGCCATGGTTCCAAAAATGGCTGCCACGCATCCTGAATGCAACTGGGCAGCCACTGACGGCTCCTTGGGGAAAGGAGACGTTTATCCCCTTCCCCCAGGTAAGTCTACTCAATTCTACGGCAGCTCTGGAGCTGCCACAAAATCAAAGAGGTCGGACCGCGTGGCCCAACACGGAGCTCAGGATCCGGTGGAGCTAAGCTCCATCGGTGTGGCTGTCCTCCCATCCTGCTCCCTCCCCCGGCATGCCTCCTCCCCACCCTCTGCCCAACTTCCGCCTGCCTCTCCCCACCCTGGAATGCCTCCTCCCCCTTATCCCCACCTATCTATCCACCGCCTGGTGGTTTGGGTGACTGCCAAGCGGCAGAATGTTTGACTGGCGGTAGCCTGTGGTGCTGGGCTAGCTCTAGCGTTCGGTTGGTGCTAACACTTGCAAAGTGCTTTATGGCACGTCTGCAACAGTGCGTGCTGGCGGTGAGCTGGCGCGCACTGTTTAGTACTGGGCCTTTAATCATGCTGATAACCCCATATAGCAGGGCTGGCCAAACTTGCTTAATGTAAGAGCAACATGCAATAAACATATTTATTGTATGTTTGAGAGCCACAATATTTAAGAAGTGTTCAATTCCTTTAATATTTTTACTCACCCTGAACTTTAAACTTATATTTTAATCCAATGGACTCTCAGTTTATACTTGGCAAATTATAAAGCTTGGCAATTTTTGTGTTACAAAAAGGAGCTCAGCCAGCACTTTTCCGAGAGCTGCACATTATATGTTAAAAATTCACATGTGGCTCGCAAGCTGCGGTATGTCCACCCCTGCCATATAGGAGTGGTTGTTCCTATTGTGATGGTATGAGTTTTATCCAAAATATGAGTTGTAACCCAATGCCCATCTGTTGCTGCACATGCAAGAGCAGATTTTCCAGGGTTGTTAGAGGCAGGGGTGGGGACGAACAAAGATGCCCAACTGCATACAGTGAGGGGAAAGAGAGAGAGAGAGAGAGAGAGAGAGCATAAACAAACAAAACTGTAGTAATCTTCTAACAACCTAATGTTTCCTTCTAATCAAATTTCAGAACAAACGATCCTAAGCAGTGTTGCTTGTCACATAGCTGCATGATTTTTAAGAATATAAGTTGCTTATACTTTGCATGTTGTGAAACGATAGGGATATTATCTCTGTGTGATGAATGAAACTTTTGGGTTTTGTGTAATGTGGCCAAAGAATGAAATCTCCATCCTTACTTGGTGTGAAGTGGCATGACTGTTGGTTGAAGAAGTACAGATGATGTGTGCTGCCAGTTTGGGAGAGCTGGCTTTTTCTTTGAGGAACACTGTACGCTGTTCCTCCATTTAATCTAAAGCCAGGTATCTTTTCGGAAATGCATTTGCACATGTGGAGAGCAGGTGACGATCCGTTCCTAGATATCTGTGGATTAGTGTCTGAGCTGGGGCTGGTTGCAGATGTGCTGCTGCTGTTAGAGAGATGTGCTTCCTATCATTTGCAAGGAAACAGATGCGGGCGGAGGGTTTTAATTAGGCTGCAACTTGGATATGTGATGCCTCTGGAATCCAGAATAACTTGACCTGGTTTGTCAGTGCAGTGAATTGTTTCAAAGGAACGAAGACAACTGTATTGGATGCCTTGGAAGAAAATCCAAATGGCGCCTCCCATTGCATTAAGAATATAATAATAGATATTTGGACAGCCAAGACTTTGGTTTTGCAGAGACAAGTGGAAAAATCCCGCTTTAACTTTTCTTGGCAAATAGACCGTCACATAGATGCTGAGGTGTGATGTAAACTGTAAATGAAGAACATATTTTGAGTTTGCCCTGAACCATGGGTAGATGAGTGGCGTAAATGAACGCTGAGTGACAGCCCAGGCAGAGAAGTCTATTGCGGTGAGTGAGTCTGTGAGAGTCGATATATCAAGAGCATTGAACCTTGTTCCTAGAATGCTGTGAGAGCAGTTAAGTTTTTAAAAGTTGGTTATGCATTTATAATGCTCTGTGCTTAATGGCAAGGAGAGAGAGAGCTCCTTTCTAATGGTGCCTTGTGCCTGCCTCAAGCTTTTGGCTTCCGTATTTTAAACACGTAGTTGCGGTGCTGTGGTTTGCACAAGCCAATTTTGTTGTGAAGGTGATATTTGGATGGTAGCGGCCCACTCTGGAGGCTGGGTGAAACAACTGCTTTGAATGGTGGGCTGGGAGAGGCGATGGGAGCCCCTGCACCCTGTGTCTGCCCACCTGTCACTTTTCTGGGTCATGGAGTTGCAGCTCTTGAGTAAAAACCGATCGCTCATTGGGTGAAAGATACTTTCATCATTACTATTCTTACCGTTCTCCCCCTTATCTCTTGTGCTTTGTCCGCAAATGCAAGCAATACGTAGGAAGTGTTTTCTCAATTTCTCATTCGACTGTGGAGCCACAAATATGGAACTAATTGCAGCAGAATATCTGCCTTGAAGCCCACTTCCTTCTTGGATGGTTTGTGTTTGATAAAGTACTTTTGTATGTTGGTAACAGCTCTTCCAAACTGTTTCCATATGAACTACAGAAAACTCTTTCTGTAACAAAGAACAAAACAAAGAAGCACTTTTTCAAGTGGGTGCTCCTCTTTTTAGCAGGGGGACAGTAACTGGCCCACCTAACCCCAGCAGTGTCTTTTCTAGTGCCTGTCTGCTGGTGTTCTTTTTGCATCTTTTTAGTTTGTGAGCCCTTTTGGGACAGGGAGCCATTAGTTATTTGATTTTTCTCTGTAAACCGCTTTGTGAACTTTTAGTTGAAAAGGGGTATATAAATAATAATAATAATAATAATAATAATAATAATAATAATAATAATAATAATAATAATAGTTGTTGTTGTTGTTGTTGGAACATCCTTACCTCCTTTAGATTCTATTAGCGTTACTGGAATTCAAAGTTGTTGTGATATTTATTTTGGCACACCGGCCACTTCTGCCAGGGATACAAGTTTTCAAGCATTTCTCATTTTTTCGTTGTGATGTTCTCATTTTTTCAAATCAAAAGGTCACCCCCCTCCCTAATAGTATCAAACATCTCATGTATTATATCCTGCATCAATAGTGGAAAGTGGCACAAATTTGTCTTCCTTTGTCTCCCGCAAAATGGCAGTCCCCCTGGGCCTCCAAATTAATCTGGTATTACTTGTAGTTCTATTTTTCACAGATATTTCTTTTGCTTGACAGACAGGTTTGCCTTTATTCCAAAGATTAATTTTGTTCTAGAGGGATATGTGTCTTCCGAATTTCCTACTTATACAAGCATAGTTGTGAAAGTATGTTATAGTTTTTGGCTAAGCTGATTTTTGAGAGACTTACAGCTTTATTTTTAAACCCTCTTGTGTTATAAAATGTGCTTTGCAGCAATCTGATCTAGTAATCCTCCTTGTATACTAAATGATGCACATGAATTCCTAGCAGTTGATCTCCACCACAGTGGCCTTTTTGGTGAAGAAAAGCACTAGAAGGAGTACATGGCTGTCCAATACGTTATGCCTCAAGTGGCAATCTGGAGGAGCATGCCTGTCTCCTCTGTTCCTCTTCTTCCTCAGATTTGAAAAGAGGGGGAATGGAGTGGAAGAGGGAGGAGAAGAGAGTGGTGGCCTAGAGCATTACTCCAGCTTGACCACTCCAGCCCACAACTGTCTTCTCCTCGCCTCTGTAATTCCTCTTCTACTTCATTCCCTTTTTCTTTCTCAATTCCAGGGAGCAGAAGGAGTGGTAACCATGGTTTTTTCACAACGATGGGGGCAGCATTAGTTCACCATCTCAGACAGAGTGGGTATTGGAACAATCCTGCTCAACCAGCACCACCGGTCTTGGTCCTTCCTCACCAGCCCTCCCCAATAGGGAGGGCTTCAAACCCTCTGATCACCCTTATTAGTAGGGGCAAGTAACTGTTACCCTGCACATGCCCAATCTCATCTGATCTCAGAAGCTAAGCAGGGTCAAGCCTGGTTAGTACTTGGATGGGAGACTGCCTGGGAATACCGGGTGCTATAGGGTTATATACCATAGTCTTTCAAGACTGAAGGTTGCCAACCACATTGGCAGAGAGTGCCCAGCAAATTTAAACTATGGCACAATACTTTTCTTTTTTTTTCCCTTCAGACAGGAAGAAAGAGGAAGTAATTTATGCGTGTTACAGTCTTTGTGAGGTCTACTTTAATCTGGAGTAGCTGGAAGATGTCTACCATGATCTAGTATTATTTTCTAGAGCCAGGGTGTGCCTCAGGTTTCCCATATGGACTATTATACATTGCAACAGAGAAATCCGTGCACACGTACTGTATCTTTACACATATGGATTGTGTCCTTCTACTGAATTGACAGCAGGCACTTCCACCTTGCGTGCACGAAACATGCATTCATTCATGAATCTTTGAATTGGATATTGGACTTGAGTCTCTTCCTTTGTGAAATCAAAAGGGCCAACAGAATATTATGAGGTGAAAGCCTTTGATGAAAATAGTATGAGCCATTAAAAAAAAAAAGTTATGTGCCTCTTTGGTGTGTTGGGATCTGTCCGTTTTTTTCTTTAAAAACAGGTGATGAATTATGACAAACATGGAAAGAATTAAAAGACGGAGGTTTGGAACCGCTGAACGATAAGCTGTTAAAAATAAGTCATATGAAAATAATTTAATGCAGTAAATAAGGTTGTAAATCAGGGACTTCTATTGACCCTTTTTCAGTATTCAAGAACAAAGGAGTATTCACACATGCTGTTAGAAGCTGCCAGTATGTGAGCACTTAGAGCAGCCATTTTCAATCTTTTTCAGCTCATGGCACACTGACAAGGCACTAAAATTGTCAAGGCACACTACCAGTTTTTTATTTCCATTAAATTACTAAATTACAATTAATTTTTAACTAATAGAATTAAATCATTACATGACAAAGGGCACAATCCTAACCAGGTCTACTCAGAAGTAAGCCCTGTTTTGTTCAGTGGGGCTTACTGTCAGGAAAGTGAGGTTAGAATTGTAGCCAAAGACTCACAAGAAGTTTGGAGAAGAAAGTATATGTGATTCTGAAAAGGATCTGGAAAATGTTGTTATTAAAGTGTAATGCCAGAAAGTGCTGGCAAAGAGAGGTCTGACTGAGCACATAGTGGGGTGAGGGGCAGTGAAGACACTTGATTGAAAGAAGTGCAGGATTCGGCTGGAGTGGGGGGGGGAGAATGTGAGGAAAGTGATTCTGGACCTTTGAAAGGTGTGGAGGAGTGAAGGGAGGGACAGTAAGAGAGGTGCTAACTGCGAATATGAGATGGGGGGATGTGCCTGTGGGAGGGAGTGGGTGGGGAGAAGTGCCAATTGCCTGCTCTTGTATTTAAGAAAAGAGTGTGACCAAAAGCCCAATCCTAGGCAATATGTCTACTCAGAAGTAAGCCCCACTATAGTCAATGGGGCTTACTCCCAGGTAAGTGTGGAGAAGATTGCGGCCCAATGCCCTTCCCCTGAAAGGCAAAAGACAAGGCAGGGAGGGTCACTTTGGGGAGCTGCAGGCAACTGTGGCACCAGGACCCTTTCAGCCAGCCAGTTCACTGCTCCCTCATTCTCACTCCGGACCTCCTCCGGCCCAGGCTTCTCTGCCTGGACTTGATACCCAATCCTAGGCGTGTCTATTCAGAAGTAAGCCCCATAATAGTCAATGGGGCTTACTCCCAGGTAAACAAGGATCGGGTTGCAATCTTCCTCTCACTCAGCAGCAGGAGATGCAAAGCAGCTGTTGCTGCTCCTTTTCACCGGCTGCCACTTGAGGGTCAAAGCAGCCGCTTCTCCGGCTTGAGGGTCAATGCCGCGCGCGAGGCTGCTGCCTGTCTCCTCTGGCCCCGTGGCACACCTGAGACAGCCCCACGGCACACCAGTTGTAAACCGCTGACTTAGAGCATCCATAGATAACTGAGCAGGAAAGAACTATATTAGACTACATATGCTTTACATCTTGGAGCACAGAGGTTCTCTTTTGTTCAGGATATTTGAGAATCGTTCCAACATGGCAACCTATTTCAGCTTGACAATTGATACATACAACTAGTTTTTGGATAGGAAGGTACTTAGAAACTTTGTAGCAAAGTACAATTTTTAAAACTGGGAGGCCTTATTCAGATGTATTAACAAACCATGGTTTGTTGTTAGAGGCATCAGTTTCAGGCTCACATACTTCTTTCCCTCCTCTTTGTGCAGAGGAATTTGAAGCTTCAAGTTAAGGTTTGTAAAAAAAACACAGTTGTCTGTTTCATCTGAATACATGGAATGAGTTTCTGCAGACCACAGTTATTTAGCAGTTATGGTCAGACCCCATTGCAGGGTTACATTCCTTACCTGGACGAAGGGGAAAAACGTCTCTTCCCCCCCCCCAGGAGCTGGCGGTGGCTGCTTGGTTGCACTCAGGATACCATGGCAGCCATTGTTTGCACCGCAACAATTGTTTGCGGTGCAAACAATTGCATTGTTTGCATGGCAGCCCCGCGCTCCAGGCAGCTCAGGATTGGGCTGTAAGTCTTATGGAACACAATGGGCTTACTTCTGAGTTAAAAGCCCACACTGTTCAGACACCTTCAACAACATGTTGAAGGGGGATAAGAGCCTGAGCCTTGCCATAGTGCATCCTCATAACAAACCATGTGGCTGGGATGATTGAGAGCTCTCCTTATTCCCTCCATGTATGTAAGTGTGTTGCTTTAAATGGAATGAGCTGAGCAGAAAGGACCAGCTTTGGAAAGGGAAAAGGTGAGTTTTTTGTTTTTTTTTTAAAACATGTTGGGGTCCTTTTTTTCTTGCTGGGTTAGGTGAAGCTCTGCCTCCCTGACTCCACATCACTGTAGTAATCCTGGGTAAGGCTCAAATCAGTTTTAGTGTGATCGTTGATGTACCTTTTTTGAGAATAAAAAAAGAAAATAAAACTGTGTAATGTACATTACTGTAAGCTGCCTTCGTGCACTGGTTCTTGACTGCAGCTGTTGTACTTTATTGAACGTGTAAAACTGCCGTCATGGTTTGCTTTATTTTGCCTTATTAGGGAATATTTTAATACAATGGAAGAAAGGTTACTCGATTCTCTGTTTATTGCTTTAAGTTTAAGGGAAAGTGTGAACTCTGAGCCCATAATGAAATGTCAGCCAGAAATATTTGGTTTATTTTGGGATTCTTTTTCAGGAATTCACTTTTATTATGCTAATCAGAAGCTTTGAAATCTGGATGCCAAGAAAAATGGTTGTCTTTAGTTTTTGCATGCCAGTTGGACTCGGTATACAGCATTAACACCCTATGCTCCTCCTTGCACAGAGAATTGCATTTCAGCTGACTTCTGGTGCTAGCTGAATTATGTCAGAATTGTTGTTCCCAAAACAATAGGTTCCATTGCCTTTCTCACAATTCCAATGGCAAAAATAAAGGCTTATTCATAATGTACGCAGATTTATTTTTGTGGTCTTTTGAGCTTTGTTGCATTTATTATTTTATCATTTTTCCATGTTTCCTGGATTTAATTTGTAGAAAGCATGTAGTTCTATGGATTCAGCAGAAACTGGCCAAGACTACTTCAGTATGTTTCTGAAACCTCATCATTTTGCTTACAAAGGAATTTGCATTGCAGAACCACTCCAGTGTTTTTAATTAGATGTGTAGTCTTATCCACTGGGCATCTCTATATTGCCTTCTATAGGCCCAATCCTATAGATCAGTGGCTTGCAAGCGGTTTATTTAAAATTGGGACCCACTTTTTAGAATGGCAATCTGTCGGGACCCATTGGGAGTGATGTCATTAACCTGGAAGGACGAAAATGACCTGATCAAGCAGGAAAATTTTGAACACCCCGACATAACAAAATCAAATCGAGTAAGTAAGTAAATTAAAAGTTTACAATAAGTATTAAGCTTAAAAATTTATTTAAAATAAAGAGGAATTCTCCTAACCATCCCAAGCAGTGGTTAATCTGTTTAAAAAAAATCCTAAAACATCTTAAAGGTTGCAATCCTATCCACACTTGCCCAGGAGTAAGCCCCATTTGACTACCATCTTTAAAAGCATATACATAATAGCCCAGTGTTTTTCAAACTGTGGGTCAGGACCCACTAGGTGGGTCACGAGCCAATTTCAGGTGGGTCCCCATTCATTTCAATATTTTATTTTTAATATATTAGACTTGATGCTGCCATGGTATGTGACTGCATTTGGAGAAATGTTACAGACCTGTACTTTGAACAAGCTACTATGTATATTCTTTTAATAATGGTAGTAAATGGGACTTACTCCTGGGTAAGTGTGGGTAGGATTGCAGCCTAGGATTGTTAAAAATGTTCTTGCTTGATGATGTCACTTCCGGTGACTCTCATTCTAAAAAGTGGGTCCCGGCGCTAAATGTGTGAGACCCATTGTAATAGCCTATTAAAAATAGAGATCTGTCACATTTCCCCAAATGCAATCACATACCATGGTAGCATCAAGTCTAATACAGGCATGCGCCACTTAACAACCATCCGCTTAATGTCGGACCACATATACGACAGTGGTTAAAGCACAACAAAGAGTCTCTTAATGAGGCAATTGAGACTCCCATAACCTGCAGCAGACTGTCTATTTACACAACAAAGATGCTCTTAATGTAAAGAAGAAGCAACCTATCTCCAGTAGCCTGTGCAGCCAGCTATTGCCTTGCAGGGAGTATCTGTTTACACAACAAAGGCACTAGATTGGGCTGGATGTTTGCTTAACATAACAACGGGAATAAGCGAGTGTATCCCTGTTGTTAAGTTGCACACACCGATATATGAAAAATAAACTATGTATTGAAATGAACAGGGACCTACTTGAATTTGGCTCGTGACCCACCTGGTGGATCCCAACCCACAGGTAGAGAAACACTGCTATAGAAGACCTATGACAGCAGATCTCCAGATCCGCTGCTGTAAGTCCTCTAACAGCAGTGCAACTGTTGTGGTGTGGTCATGCCTGCCAGAGCTATCAGTGGAAATGACCAGAGGCTCTGTGCGCCTGCCACACTTGGACCTAGTCCATGTCGGAACAAGTAAGGTGTTGGTGGAAGTGGATCATGAGTGGTTCAGGGCAGGAAGTAGGGAGGGTACGCGGGTGGTTCAGAGGCTGGACTGGATGGATCCCAATGGCAGCAGGGGGGCTGGGGTGCTCTCCCTGTTTTTCCAGCCCAATATACTGCTTGGGCTTAATGCCAGCAAAATAGCTGGCTTGGGTCGGAGAAGACCCATGGACAACCAAGCAGCATACAGAGCAGTAAGTACAAAGTATTTTTATTTACCTGTCCCAGGCTGGCTGGTCACTCCCCCCCCCCCCAGCATCACATGCAATTCACTTTCTGTCAGTGCAGCTGCATGGCAGGAGGTGGAGGAGGACAGGATCGGGCTCTTAGAGTTATACACATCTACAGGGGTTAAAATTCTATTCTACATGAATTTTTTAAAAGTGTCTTAACATTCATGTAAGTGTATGATGGCTGGATCCCAAAGGATCTCCTCTATGGAGAACTCTTGCAAGGAAAGCGCCCTACAGGTAGTCCACAGCTGCGATACAAGGACATCTGCAAGAGGGATCTGAAGGCCTTAGGGATGGACCTCAACAAGTGGGAAACCCTGGCCTCTGAGCGGCCCGCTTGGAGGCAGGCTGTGCAGCATGGCCTTTCCCAGTTTGAAGAGACACTTAGCCAACAGTCTGAGGCTAAGAGGCAAAGAAGGAAGGCCCATAGCCAGGGAGACAGACCAGGGACAGACTGCACTTGTTCCCAGTGTGGAAGGGATTGTCACTCCTGAATTGGCCTTTTCAGCCACACTAGATGCTGTTCCAGAACCACCTTTCAGAGCGCGATACCATAGTCTTTTGAGACTGAAGGTTGCCAACAAAAAAGTGTTTTGAAAAGTATACATATTTTGGTTTGTGGTAGGCTGAGAAATTTCTCTTTTCTGAAATACTTAAATTAATTTTATGGAGAAGCTTTTTTTAACTCAGTCTCAAGAGCAGAAATTTGATCCAATAGTAATACAGATTTCAAATTATTTGCCCTAGTTCAGATCCCTTCAGGCACCTCAGTGCACATGATTGCATTTACTGGCAAGGGAGTATTTTGTGCACATCAGAGGAACCGTGTCCTTAAGAGGGTCTCTATGCTACAGATGTGTTTTATTTATGTATGATCTCTATCTCTCTCCCCTCACCACACGCACACGAATAAACAATTGTATACCACCTTTCTCCACTGTTGGGGGAAACTCAGGACAGCAAACAATTTAAATGAAAACGTAATAAAATTTTAAAACAATAGCTTAAAGCCCCAGTACATAAAAATCAGCATCCAATTAGAAGGCGAACTAGCAAGCACAGCTAGGCCAATCCAAATGGGAATGTTTTTCACATTCTTGCAAAAACAAAACAAAAAATAGTTGAAACGGGGAGGGAGTGCTGTGTAGATATCTTGTGGCAAGGAGTCTCACAGGGAAAATGCCACTGTGGAGAAGGCCCTCCTGTGTGCCAATTACACCACAATAAATAATGCCACATGCAGGACAGCTTCCAGTGATGACCTCAGACAGACTTGTATGGGGAGGCAAGCCTGAAATAGGACTTAATGATCTTTCCTTCTCCCCAGGGATGCCAGTTAGGGAGGAAGGCTGTTATTTTCCCTTCCATGTTTTAGGCTACATAAGATTACTTCATAGAAGCATCTCTACCTCTAGCTTTTACATCTCCTTTGTTATTAATTCTAAAAAGTAAACACAAGTTCTGTAAATCCTAACTATTTTTTTTTTGTTTAAATCTTGAATCCATCCAAGAATTGGCCTCTGAGCTTTCCTGTGAATCTTACATCTCTTCTTACCCAATTTTTCCCCTTCTCACCCACTGAAACCTGAATTGAGTAACTTGTATTGTCTTGGGGAACCTTGGGAACTGTCTTGGGGAAACTTGGGAAATGTCTTGGGGAACCTTGGGAACTGTAAGGCTTTCTCTGCGTTTTTCTGAGAATGTTCAGCTCCCTTACCAAATTTCAGTTCATGGATTTGGGGGAGGGAAGGCATTGCAATTAAAGTGGTATCAATTCATGTATAGGCATGTCCTAGAGATCATTGGAACAAGTCAGGTGTGCACTGTGAGATTGCAAGGTTGACCCCTATGGTTTTATAGTGTCATTTTACTTTCCTGGAACATAACTCTGTACTCTAGTTTCTTCTTGTACTGATAATTGGCTTGTGGAGCCTTGCACTTCCACTTAGAACATATTTTCCTTTTAGCAGGCAAGATTCCAAAGAGCTACTTTAGGCAAACCCAGAGATTTGGTATCTCCTTTGGGATTTTTTGACTTGGGTGGTTTGGCAGCACCCCAGCTCCATAGTGGCTGGGCATTTCTGGTCAGGTGCATGGCCAGTAGGCAGATCTGCATATTTTTCTCTTCTATCACTTGCAGCTGATGTATTTCTATGTGAGAACAAAGTACTTGTTTCTGGCCATCATCTGCTTAACAGTGTCACTTAATGATGTCACTTTTGGCCCTCAGTAGGTGCCGTGAATGCTATTCAGCTCACTATATAAAACTAGTTTGATACCCCTGATTGATGATGTTGGTGATTGGGATTTTTAACAAAGAGTGTTGAAGTTCCATGAAGGTGTGGAAGATCCTCCCTTCCTCCTGAAAACAGTAAACAGACCCAGATGACGCTGATGGTACCTTAGCCTAGGTTCTGTGATGCTGTCCTGCAGCAGTGGCTCTGTTACACATGAAAAATGTCCAAACAAAGTTGCAAACAAATTTATCTAGTGACCCCATTCTGTTCTCTCTTTTATTCTGTTCCAAATGAGAAACTAGGACTGACATCTGATGCAATACTTTGTGTGATAAAGGAAGACATTTTTTTTGTTTCCAGTAAAGCCTTCTAATGCAAGGTAGCATGAGAATCCTGAACATAAACCTTGAATAATCGATGACTTCTTTCTGTTGCTGTCATCAGGGACTTTCTTGGACTCCCCAGCCATAGTTCTTTTAAGGCAGTGTTAATGATCAGCACTCAGTAGCATCAGATAAACAAGGAGAGAGGCAAATGTAGGCTAGACAAGCCAAATTTTAGAAGGAATCTAGAGCAGAGTTATTTATTTAAAAGAAATGTATCCTACCTTTTTAGACTTAAAACCTCACAACGTGGCTTGCAACAAGGTTTAAAATGATAGTAAGACACTGAGAAGGCTGAAAGGCAAGACTAGAGAAGAAAATGTATAGATAGTACATTTATTTTGTAAACAAACATGTATGTATGTAATTTATTTAAAATATTTGTTTTTCTATTCCAGCGGTTAACCATGCTAAATTACAGATATCCAAAGGTGCAGATCTAATGTGATGAAGAAAATCTGACTGGAAATGTGGCTTTTAAAATATAATTCACAAAACTTAGAATTCTAGCATGTACCGAAATTATTCCTCAGTGACACCGTGGATGGGAAGGAATACTGAGAAAAGGAAGAATGTAGCTTACCTACATTTTGAAAGTGACAGTCTGTTAGAAAGTTATTATTTGTTTAATTAGATTTGGTGTAAATGATTTCAAACATCACACTGCCTAGTTAAACAGGTTTTTGTGAGATTTGCTACTGAAATTTCACACAAAGTAAAACTTGAATATCTGCATCCCTCTCAAAGTGAAAGGTCTGGGAATTTTCAAGGGAAGCTAAATTAATTCCTGTAATAAGCTAAGTGAAATTTCTCAGTTGGTTTCAGAACATTCTTAGTCTGCTTTCCATTAGCTCAGTGGTTCTCAAACTTTTTAGTGCCAAGACATGGAACATGGAACAGGTGAGGGTGGAACTAGTTGACACTGGGGGTAGGAAGGAGGTCGGATTGAGACTAGGAAGGGGACGAGTTTGGTGGCAGAGGGGTCCGCCAAATCCAAACGTCCTTCCCAGACCTGATCCCCCCCCCAACTCAGATCAACATGGACTTCCACCAGCTATTTTGCTGGTGCAGCTCTGAGTAGCTGGGGCTTACCCGCAGGTAAGGGAACAAATGGAGGTCTGTTCCAGAGGAGATCTCAGGGACTACCATTCCCACAGGATATAGCTGAAGCTGTTTTGGCACAGCTGAATTGGTGGTGAGGGGAAGCATAGGATTGGGCAGTTAGGCTGCAATCCTGAACACGCTTTCTTGTAAGTAAGCCCCATGAATACAGTGGGACTTATTTCTGAGTAGACATGAATACATGCTGTGTATCCTAAATGTCTCTTTTGTGAACAGGAGTCACTGCCTCTTGCATTGGGAGATTTTTGCCAATCTCCTCTTAATTCTGCAACCCTCTGTGCCCTAAGCAGTCCTGTCCTGGGGGGTTTCTTGACCCCACTTCAGCAAATGTTCAATGGGCACAGAAGGTTGCTGTACTGATCAGGCTTTGGGTGAGTTTACTGCCATAAGCTTCCTTCTGTGCCCACTCTTTAGGATACAAGCCTATGGATAGAAGCTTCTTATTATTTATTTCACCTTTTTCAGATAGGCCTGTAAATCATCCTGACAGAATGCCTTTTCAATGGATGCAGGCTAATCAGTAATAGAAAGAAGCAAGACGAAAGACATTTTTACTTGGAAAGAAATATCCACAGACAGAGGTGAACCAATGTCACTGGAAGATGAATCGGAAAACAAGATTCAATCTGAAGGGTCATGTGTTTAGTCTTGTAAATTGCATGTCACATTGTCTTGTGGATCTTAAAGTTTCTGTTTAAGGTTTCTGGAAGTAGCTTTTAACTTAAAAGCTTAAAAGCTTTAAGCTTTTAGCTTAAAAAAGTGATTTAGAAAATTCTTCAAAAGTCAAATTTATAGTAGAAAAATGATTAGATGATAAATTTTAAGAATAATTTTCAGAATAATTCAACAGAATAGATTCATTTAACTATCTCCCTTAAGCCCACCTGTGTAAAAATAAGTATTAATTTTGAGATTCATACAATTGAAGTGCTTCAGAAGCAACATTTTGTCACTTTCTGCCCATTCTTGACTTCTTGTTGGGTCGGGGAAGGAATCCCATTGGGTAGCTAGTTCTAGATGAAAATGCTGACAAATATCTGCTTGGTATAATGGTGGAGAAATATGTGACATAGGCCAAACCTTGACAGAAGTGATGAACTTTTTCAGAGACATTTAAATTTGTTGAACATCCTAACTTAGTTGCCAAATAACCAAAATCGCACCTAAAAGTATGTACCCGGGAGATATAAAAGCCAGTGTGGTATAGTGGTTAGTGCAGAGTTTGAACCAGGAAGGTTTGGATTCAGATTCCTGCTCAGCCGTGAAGCCTACTTGGTGACCCTGGGCCAGTCACTATCTCAAAGCTTAACTTCTATCTGGCAGGGTTGTTGTGGAATAGAGGAAGGATAGGAGCCATGTATAGTATGCAAGCTTCATTGAGGAAGGATGAAATGTAAAATGTGATAAATAAATACCAGTGTAAAATAAAATGGAGGACACTGTGTGAATTAAGTTGTCAATTTTCCAGAGTACATACCCTTAACACATAACACATCACATGCAAAATGTCATAGTTGAAAATAAAGGCACGCCAGTATATTGTTATAGCAGCTATTTCATATTGAGGGTCCCTTTCTGATCCTGATAGCAGGTTGTGCATGATATGGTGCTTTAGTACCCACATGCATGCATTGCATGCATGTGCACCTTGTACAGGCAAGATGCATCAGTGTTCCACTCAGAGGTTTAACCTTAGAGAGGAGCTAGCTGGAACTCAGATAACGGCAGCTCTGGTATGCATGTCAATGAACTGTAAAGGGTAACCCTCAACATTTTCCCCTAAAGGCAAAATAGGAGCAAAGTGCAAGGCTGGCCCATCCATGAGGCCAACTGAAGTGGTTGTCTCAGGCAGCAGAATAATAGCAGCCTGTTGCCTCCACTCCTTCTCCTTCCACTCCCTGGATTGGAAAAGGAAATGGGAGACAGAAGAAAAGGACATATGGATGGGAGTGCTGGGAACATATGTTATCCATACCAGGCTTTTCCTATTGGCCAGTTTCAAATGCCAGATCTCGCATATAAAAATATTGTCCCATTGTGTAGTTCTATCAGATATAGCCAACATTTCTGCAAATAATTTAACCATGGTTGTCTTCATCATTCCAAAGGATCAAGCTTGGCATTTTATTTTGTGTCGGAACAAAAGATCTTGGCTTGAAGGTTGCTGAGGCTGCAGTTGCAGATGCCACAGTTGTGAAGACTGATCTCATGCCCACCCTAAGGGAAATATTAGTTTATGTTCTCTAGCCATTGCCATAGATAGGTTGTGGGGCACATCTATTTATTTGAAGGGCTTTTCTTGCACCACTCCTGCATATCTAGCTTAGTACAGTATTTTAATTGGAGATGTCAAACAATGAAAAAATTCAGCGTGATTAATCATGTGCTCTCTAACATATTGCTTTTATCAATTAAATTTTAAATGCACGTGCATATTGCCAAAGCCTGAGTGTAGATGCCCTTTTTGAGAGACAACCAGTACAATCCTATGTATGTCTACTCAGCAGCTAGTCTCACTATATGTTCTGCAGGACTCCCTCGCAACTGTGTTTAGGACTGTAGCCTTGAGACATCATTTTGAAGCATCCCTCAAAGTAGAATCTCAAAAGCAAAATGTGAAGCACTTCAACATCAGTTCCAAAATAGTCAGGGCACCTGAGTGGTGCCATGGTAAATTCAGGGCTGGACCATCCAGGAGGCCAGCTGGGGTGGGGGCTGCACATCTCTGTCCATTCACTCTCCACTACTGCTTCTCCCACTCTGTGAATTGAAATGGGGCGATGGAGGGCGATGGAATGGAAGTGCTAAGAAGAGGAAATAGGTAGGCTACAGCATCTTGCTTTCGCCCATCACTCTTCTCCACACTGCCTCTTCTACTCCATCCTCCTCTTTCTTTCCCGGTCCAAGGATTGGGGGGAGCAGAGACTGGCACCAGTAGCATTGCTAAAGAGGGGCGGCGCGGTAAGCATTGCAGGCACTGCTGTGCACTGTGTAAGCAGCCCCTCCTACTCGTTGTCAGAGTCATTCTAGGCAGCAGCGGCAACACCTCCCCACTATAGGATGCAGCACACACCACATTGGCACTGGAAAGTTGGGTGGGATTGGGCCCTCAGGCAGCAGATTGGTGGGGGGGCTGCCCATTTCTGTTCACCTGTTTGCCTCTACTGTTGTTCCTCCTCTTCCTGGATTGAAAATGGAAGAGGGGGGCAGAAAAGTAGAGGGAAAGGATGCTGAGCTGGAACATTGGAGAACAGTGGAAGGAGCAGAGGCGGACACATCAATGTGTACAGCATTTGGCCCTCTTCCTCAGGCATCAGGAGGTGTTGGGTCAGCCCTACCTTAGAATGCAGCCCACGCACATAACTCCAATCTCATCAGATGTCCAGGGTAATCATTGTACTGGGAAAAGTTGTTCAACCAAAGCAGAAGAATATTGGTAAGGTGTAATTTGCATCCTTTTAAACTCAGTAGCAAAACCCCCATTGATAAGAATGGTTCTGAATGGCTTCCTAGGTGGTGCTGTCATCAATCAATATGGATACTGATCCTGTACTGTGGTACCATCCATGCTTATTTTTCTGATGTTTAACTCCTGTGTGCAAAGAATGCTCTTTCTCTGTTCAGCAGTGTCCTTTGCATCTTTCACACTTAATTAAGATGGAACAATAGCTCTCAGAATTGTATTAATTCTTTCTGTCCCAAAAGATTTTGTTAAAAAAGTCAAACGGAATGATACCCTATAAGGCATTTTTGGAAATTTGTGTTTAAGAAATGAAGAAATTGCATTTTCTTTCTCTTAATTTTTTGTTACATGCATTCCACTGGCTAATTATTTTCATAGGGCAAATTAAACGGGAGCCATGGTTTGTTTCGGGTGCAGAAATGAAGAAATTTAAGGCAAATGGCAAGCAGGTGCTATGGTTTTTCACAGAAACTTAGGCAGAAATAGTTTCCAGAGAAGAAAAATGTAGCTATTGTCTTTCAGCCTGCATAAATATTTAATATGGTTGTCTGGGTGTTGGCATAAAAGCCTTTGGCCCAAGAACATATGATTGATTATTATGTTGCTAAGTTTGTGTGCTGTGGCCTCTTCCCTGCTGTCATCTGCCCCCCCCCCCACTAGAAGCATTACATTGGATCTGGATTAACTGTTTAGTTACAAGTGATTACAGAAACCAACTAAGCCATGATGATGCACATCCTTAATCACATGACACCATTCCTTCTAAGGGGGCTGAGCCGATGCACAGACCCCTTTGGTAGTTGTATAGTCTTGTGACTCATCATGTTGCCCCCTTCAGTTGTCCAGTGATGACAGCACCACGTCATTGCCGAACTTCTGGTTTGTTGAGCTCCAAGCTGTGCAGAACTTGGCTGGGAGGTGCCCAGCTGTGCCACCGCGCACCTTAACGGGAACAGCACACCTGGGGCTAGTCAGGTGGTTAAAGTAACATCTGAACTGGTCCTAGCTTCTCAATGAATGGAGAAGTAATAGCAGCATCCAGGAAAGAAAAGATCCCTGAATTGTATCACCTTGTGGGGGGAACAGTATAATTCCTGCAAAACTGGCTATGAACCTGAGTCAGGCTTTTGGTCCATGTAGCCCACTCCATGCCCTGATCATCCCCTGAACCACCCATGAACTGTCCTCACTGCCATCTTCTCAGAACCAATGGAGCATCCAGGCAGTTCTGATGCATGCAGAGAGCCTGCAGCCATTTCTGCTAGTGGCTTTGTAGCGTGCAGTAGCAGAACGACACTTAAGTTGACTAAGCATGGCTTCGGCCGGCTCTAGAGCCCTGCTCATTTACAACATCACTCCAGGTTCGTCTCCCTCACATTGCTACAGCAGCAATAGAGGAACAAGAGCTTGATGGCAAAAGTTGAACATAAGAACAACCCCACTGGATCAGGCCATAGGCCCATCTAGTCCAGCTTCCTGTATCTCACAGAGGCCCACCAAATGCCCCAGGGAGCACACCAGATAACAAGAGACCTCATCCTGGTGCCCTCCCTTGCATCTGGCCTTCTGACATAGCCCATTTCTAAAATCAGGAGGTTGTGCATACACCTCATGGCTTGTACCCCGTAATGGATTTTTCCTCTAGAAACTTGTCCAATCCCCTTTTAAAGGCGTCCAGGCCAGATGCCATCACCACATCCTTTGGCAAGGAGTTCCACAGACCAACCACACGCTGAGTAAAGAAATATTTTCTCTTGTCTGTTCTAACTCTCCCAACACTCTATATGCAGGCTTCAGTGCTCCAAACCTGTAATACTGGCAATGAAACTGAGGAAGGAAAAGTAGTCTGGAGCAAGCGAGGGGCTGCCCCACAACCATGTACCCCCCTTTCCCTTCTGTTCCTTAGGCACAAGTCTTCCTCAGCCTATCAAGGCTGCAGTCTGTCAGTTGTATACAGCCAACCTCCACTTAGCTGCTTGAGTATTGTGAGTTGACGCCCGGGTAAAGGAGCCGCTTTCTTCAGAAGTCTGCTGGCTTCCTTCCTGGGCAAGCTGGTTGTGCGGAAATCGTGCCTGTGGAGTAGTTTGCATTCCTGCCTGGATAGTGCTGGCTGAGAGGTTGCAGTCTTTCTTTTGTTTCAAGCTCCTGTTTCCCAGCACTTAGCTACAGCCACCATCGTGCTAAAAGTTCCATTATGATGATTTAGAAAAACCAGTTTTCATGGGACAGCAGGGTGGAGTGTAGAGTTTGAATAATACCCACTCTTTGCTCTGTAGTCCTGATCTTGAATGCCCTTCCATGGCTGCTATTTCTTTCTTTCTTTCAAACAGAAGCTGTGATTATATGTTAGTGTAACTTGTGTTTTGATCCATCCTAACTAGCTTTTGCTGAAGCTGTGGCCTCCCCTCATTTACACTGAATAAATACATGAAACTATGTGCTGCACATGTAAAACTGCATTGTTGTATCTCACTGATCCTGAATTTCCAACAAAATAAAAAAAAATGGCGCAACAAGTGGAAGCTGGTCTTGTTGGTTAACATTTGCTTACTTGCAGTTTTCATTGGGACAAAAGTTTTCATTTTATTTGCAATATCTTCAAATCACCAGTGTTAGTCAGAGCTGATTACTAAAATGGACAGCGCATCCACCTCCACAGTTATATCATCACAAGGATGAGAGAACATCTTCCAGATTTCTCTGTCATTCTGCAAAGACTTCCTGTTACTCCTTTGTCTTGATAACAACAACTTTGGGCCCAACCCTATCCAAATTTCTATTGCTGTTGCAGCTAAGTCAACAGGGCATGCACTTCTTCCTGCAGTGGTGGTGGGTGGTCCTGGAGGCCTCCTCAAGGTAAGGGAACATTCATTCTCTTACATTGGGGCAGCATCGCGGCTGCATTGGCACTGGAAGCTTGGATAGGATTGGGTCCCTAGTGTTTTAAAGCATATCCTCATTTGCTCTTAATGCCTGGATCTGCTATGTATTATTTAACTCTGCCAATGTATTATTTAAGCTTTTATTAAGCATCCCACAGTATGATGGAAGAAGCATGTGGCTGTCCTTTGAAGATCAGCCACAGAGCTGTTTTTGTACACTGTTGTACTAAAAATATCTTGCATTCCCTATAGTCATGTGATGAGTTGCCAGGAAAGGGGCTCTGCTTTAATGGAGATTACTGGGCATCTCTGATTATTATTTTTGTGTGTGTGCAGGCCCTTCACAGCCACCTTCAATTCCTCTGTCAGAACACCTGGTGGAACATGGTACCTGGTGGAACACCTGGTGGAACATGGCTTCTTGGGAGATGTTCAAATGACTTTTCTGACAAACATTCATTTTTAGCCTTTTATTGACATCTGAGGTGTGTCTACAAATCTAGCTGTTGTCCTACTTCCGGTTCTGCTCTTGGGCAGAGTTTATTCAGGTACCGGCTCCTGACTCAGTGGTAGAAATGTAGAAGGTCAATCCCTGGTATCTTCATGTAAGCCTAGGAAAGACTCAAGTGTGGGACTCTTGGAGAGCTGTTGTGAGTGTAAGCCAATACTGGTCTACATGCAACAATGGTCGAACTTGCAATATGACCACGTCCTATGTTTATCTTGTTTTTCTTGAAGGTTCACCTGTAAGGGAAAGCAATGCCTTTATAAAGAGAACTCCATGCTTATTCCTGCCAAGGCTTATTCTTAAGGCCTTTCCTACATGGTTATGGATGGCAGTGAATTGAAATGGGTAATAATGAGAATTCCCTTAGGATCTGTCCACCAGTCCCCTACCATCACTCTCCCCTATAATACCTATCTCCCCAGTATCACACATCCAGATTCTTTTTTCAGCTCTGAGTTGAATGGCATGTTGTTTTACCGGTATATTAATTCAGCTTGCAATACCTGTTCCATGGTTCAGCGGAGCTTGCTTAGACCCTGTCTAGTCTCATCTCTTTTCAAGGAAATGAAGACGGCGAGGATCTGGACACACTGCTTTTAGATATTCTAGATCACGCCTCTATCTTATAAGATCTTTTAGGTCTTATTCTTTCTCCAACCTTGGACCTTTCTATTTTGAAAAAGGAGGTTGTCCTAGCTCTGACTTCTCCATTCTCTTGAAGGGACAGGAACTGGTGTGAGAATAAGAAGCTTCACTGACCCATAAACAGTAAAGAGCCTTGTGGCACCTGAGAGGCTAACAATGGCATCATAAGATAGACTGCGCACCGTGAAAGTGTATGCTACAGTGCAGTTGTGAGTCTGTTGGGTCCTGTAAGACTTTTTTGTGTTTGCTGCTTCTGGTGAAGATGACTGATAGTCGTGTTCAAGAAGCTCTTTTAAGCCATTTCTGCCCAGTGTTGCATATACGCAACAGGGATGTGCACCTGTGTATACCTGTGGGCTGGGCAAAAACGAAATAATGGAACTGTGGAATTGGAACTGTGGGTATGATTCACTGGCGTACCTGGGGAGGGGCAAGCGGGGCAAATGCCCCGGGCACCAAACCTCCAGGGGCGCCTCAGAGCCTTGCCCCCCCACCGCCAGGAGGAGTGCCCAGGAACGCAGTGCCTGGGTGCCGACTGAGCCGCCCCTCCCCTCCCCTCAGTAGGTGCTGTGAATGCTATTCAGCTTACTATATAAAACTAGTTTGATACCCCTGATTTATGATGTTGATTGGTGATTGGTGATTGGGATTTTTAATAAAGAGTGTTGAAGTTCCATGATGGTGTGGAAGATCCTCCCTTCCTCCTGAAAACAGTAAACAGACCCAGATGACACTGATGGTACCTTAGCCTAGGTTCTGTGATGCTGTCCTGCAGCAGTGGCTCTGTTACACATGAAAAATGTCCAAACAAAGTTGCAAACAAATTTATCTAGTGACCCCATTCTGTTCTCTCTTTTATTCTGTTCCAAATGAGAAACTAGAACTGACATCTGATACGCGGGGGGCGGAGTAGGGGGGCGAAACGGGGTGTATGTGGCAGAATTCTGGGGGTTGCCCCAGGCGCGGGGACCCCCAGGAACGCCACTGGTTGGATTATTGTTCCTGGTTGGACACACACACAAGCGTCTTTCCATCCCAGTTATCTTTCTTTCTATTTCCACTTACAAGAGAGAAGAGGTGGGAATAACAGTAAAACTTGCTCTGCCTTTTTGTCCAACTATTTTTGTACGCTGATTTAATGGAGCATATTCATTTTCCCCTCCGACTCCCCCTCCTCTATTAAATGACGCACAAGAGTCGCGTCATGTCCTATTCTGGAGAAAAAAAAAATTAGTTTTCTGGTTTTTTTGGCAGGACGAATTAATAACTGGCCGCTAATATCTATAGCTTTGCCTGAAGATGCAGCTAGGAGTGCATCTTAACTGAAGAACCTGCTCTGTTGTGTTGGTACACACATCAACCAGGGTTTGCATGCTTGATTAACAATGATTATGTTTTAATACCATTACTAACCTAACTCCCTGAAAGAACTACGCATTTTATTATCGGGGCACATTTTCCACTACTTTTTTTTTTAAATTTGAGACACCAACATGAACACCACTAGAGATTTGATTTAATTCTTCATTGCTTGAAATTCTTCCTTGTTGTTTCCAGTTCACTGTTAACGTTTTTATAAACAGCTCTTGGGTCTTCCTTTGTTCTGAAGGCTGACATTAGCATGCATGTTGCTTGACAGTATGGAGCTCCTGAATCTTTCTTTAGTTCCCTTTTCCATTATAAATAGCGCACAGCGCATCAGAGTGGCTTTTTAAAGAAAACATCAATAATTTAGCAGTGGTGAGGGGGACTCCGGAGGGATGTAGTGCTGAAGGTGCAGTTTGCCCTGCAAAGACCTGCTCAAATGTTCAATGACTTACATTCGCTGTTGTGCAAGGCAGTGCTATTTAGTAGGCTTTCCGTAAAAACAGCTTTAGTACAGCATTAGAAGTCAGTGTCAGTGATGCTGTGAGTTAAGCTGTCTTAACTGAGTGCAGGAATCTGAGGCCATTACTTTTGGTTTTTAACACATTCATATATCTGCATTGCACCCCCGCCAATGTAATTTCACAGGCATGAATAACATCTGTTGGTTGCCATCAGAAGGCTCTGAAACGGCTCCGCTGATCCAATGACAAGCAGTGTCGTTTTAAAAAGCCCCTGTTATCTGAGCAAACGTGAAGCAGCTAACAGCTGCAATTCTGACAATGACTGGCAATCTGAAAATAATAAATAAGTAGATGGGAGATATCTACAGATTGGAAGCTGATAAAGTCATGTGTGCACCAGCTGATTTCTTGCCAGGTCACAACAGGGCCTGCTTTCTTGAGATTTCTTTCTCTTCTTACTTTGATAAGTCCTGGTCCTTCTTTTTGGAGGTGTGCTGTTAACACATGCACAATCACACAGAACAGCAGTTGAATTCCTTATGAGTAATTGTTCTGTCGGGGTATTATTTATAAGTCAGTCCGCTTTTAGGGAATGGTTCCAACCTGCTGCTGCACACAGCTCCAGCCTTCTCGCAAGTGGACCTGCCTGCCAGTATCACAACTTCTGAGAAAAGGCTTGCCCTCTGATACATCAGGATCCATTTCTGGTCAGCAGCTCATCCATTGAGAAGGGTGACTGAAACTCTCTGAGCCAAATGGACCCATCAAAGGTGCTGGTTATGATTTTCTCCGCTATATTTATAGGCAGATCCCTTTCTGAAAGGAGGAGAAAGAGCAAACTCCAGCTGCCTATCCTATCCTGTTAAACAAGGATGGGGCCATGGGAACATTCTGGATCTTAAGGACAACTATAGGGGCAGTGATTTTTTTTCCCCTCTAATAAGAAGCCCACCTTTACACCTCCAAAACTGGAATTTGGGCACTAATCCATGTCTCTTCCTGTCAGCGGCGTTGTCACGCCTTCCTCACACCCCTTATTCACCTGAAGTAAGGTGCAGCATCCAGAAGTGGTTTGGCAGAGGTGTGATGACATCATTGTGTCATTGCACCACTACCAAAGTGCTTCCAGGAGCCACCATTTTGCAGCCATTTGAAACCAGGGGGGGGGGGAAGAGGGCAGCAGCATCTGCTGCCAAATACAGCATGGACCTCTGCTTATGGGCCTCTGCTTGGGTGGCACACCCATCACTTCCCAGGGTGTGTCACCTGGGATGGACCATCTCACCTCCTGCTCGCTACCGCTTCCTGTAGTCTCTTGCAGTTAACAGAAGCGTTTTCCGAAACCTATCCTGGGTTAAAAAAAATAAATGCTAGGCACTCCTGCAGAAAGCATCCCAGAAAAAATGCTGTATATAAAGCGATCCACTCTATCACTGAGCTACAGCCCTTCCCAAATGTAAACCAATATTCTATCTCCCCTCAGCCACGGCGCTTCCTGGGTGACCTTGGGCCAGTCACTTTCTCTCAGCCTCACCTACCTCACAGGGTTGTTGTGAGGACAAGAAGGAGGGGAGGAGCAGCTGTGTAAACCGCTCTGAGCTCTTTGGAGGAAGGGCGGTATAAAAATGTGAATAAATAAATAAATAAATAAATGAATGATGGTCAAAATATATATTTATTTTTTGTCTGTCAATATTGCTAGCAAGGTAGTAAATGGGATCACCTCTAAAATGTAAGTGGTAATGTGTTGTTATAGGCCAGGGGTGTCCAAAGTTTTTGGTAGGAGGGCCACATCATCTCTCTGACACTGTGTTGGGGGCCAGGGGGAAAAAGAATTAATTTACATTTAAAATTTGAATAAATTTACATAAGTTTACATAAATGAATATATTAAAGATGAACTTGTATGAATGAATGAAGGTCTTGCAATAGCTCAAGGCCTATAAAAGGCCTTGAACAAAGCAAGGCTGGCCTTTTCTTTGCTGCCGCTGCTGCATCACAGATGTGAAACAGCAAGCAGTGGAGGGAGCCCTCATCCCACAGATAATGCCAGAGGTCAAACAGTTGCCCTCATGCTGAGAGCAGTTGTGTTGGGCCAGTGCGGGCTCCAGCAAGTTTCCGGAGGGCCAGACGCTCATTGGAGACCGGGATCTCCCTGAGGGCCGCATTGGGAGTCCTTGAGGGCTGCAAGTGGCCCCAGGGCCGGGGTTTGGGCACCCCTATAGGCCATCAACAATTCTGTGTAGAAAGGACATGGTGTTCTCCATCTTAGTGTTACTCACTGTCTGGATGCATATAGGTTTGGAAGTTCTATGATACATGTAGATACTTTGTTGGATCACAGACATCGTGGATGCCAGTGCTTAATGAAGCAGGTTTGTTGTACATTAATGCTGATTGATGCCTATACCCTAGGTATCATGGTCGTGTTCTGGAGTCTGTGGTTAGATGATTAGGACTGGGTCAGCTTTTTCTTTCTCAATTCTCAAATTAATAATTAGAGTCTGATTGCTTGTTAGCTCATATAGAAGTCTGGAGCCTTGTTGCATAAGTTAGTGTGCTGTATAGGTATATACTGTAAGTAGTTTCAGTCAGTCAGTCAATTGTATGTAGATTTCTACTGTACTGTTGTAGACACTGAAAAAGATTCCTAACCTCGCCCCACGTACAGAATCGTAGTTCCCAGAGTTTCATGAGAAGAGGAAAATACTGTATAAAGCATTTTATGGCCCAATCCTAATCCCCTCTCCCCCTGGCAGGACTAGTGTTGTACCAGCGGAGGCTGCTTTATGACTGTCACAAAGCAGCTCCTGCTGATATGTGTTGCTGGCCCGCTGGTAGGGAGGCCGCAGCGGCTTTGGGCCCATGCACCCCCACTGGAGCAGGTAAGCCTGCATAGGGGATTGGAGGGAGGCAGGGAGGGGGTTGAAGGGGGCAGAGGAGAGTGGAATGGAGAGGTGATGGGGCAGGGAGGAGGGCAGATCAGACCGGGAAGAAGGTGGGATCTGTGGTGGTGACGCACACTGAATCCAAGCCCCTTCCCAAGGCTTGATTCTCCTTCACAGAGCAACATGCCCTTGTGCCAGTGATTGAGCTGGCACAGGTCTGAGTTGCCCCATAGCGGCTGCTGAGACTTACTGTGGGGCAAGAGGGCAAATGTCCTCTTATCCTGAGGAGACCTCTAGCAGCCAGCATTTCCCCACAGGATGCAATGGAAGCGACACCTGCACTGCTGCAGAGCCACGTGGGGATTTAAGTCGGATTGGGCTGTTAGCCTCTCAGATGGAAATGTTGTATTTTTCCACCAATTTTTCTTGTACAATACTATTCCGAAGTTGGAAATGGGAACCTGACCTGGGTTAAAGGAACTTTGAGCTGGTGGTATTACAGTATATACAAAACTGATTGGCTTATTCTGTGTAAACTGCTGTGCTTCTCTTCCTCTCCCTGCGGTTTTAAACAAAAGTGAAAATAGACTGCTCTTCTCCATGTGGTTTTAGATATACACATATACATACCCATGAAGAAAGTTTGGATAGTATTAATATTATCACAATTTTATTGGTAAAATCTTAGTTCTCATGTGTTTTCAATTTAGAACGGAATTGCATTTTCCAAAACATTTATCTCGGTGACTGAGCTTGTGTTTCACATACACTGTAACACAGTTTTTGTTCTCGGGCAGGGGTGCCCAAATCCCGGCCATTTGCGGCCCTCAGGGACCCCCAATCTAGCCTGTGGGGAGCCCCCAGTCTTCAGTGAGCCTCTGGTCCTTCAGAGACTTGCTGGAGTCCATATTGGCTCAACGAAACTGCTCTCAGTGTAAGGGTGAGTGCTGGCCAAGGGCTCCTTCCACTGCTTGCTGTTTCTTGTCTGTGATGCAGCAGCGGCAGTGAAGGAAAGGCCAGCCTTGCTTTGTGCAAGGCCTTTTCTAGGCCTTGAGTTATTGAGAGCCCTTCGTTCATTCATAAAAGTTCCATCTCTAATATATTCATTTAGGTAAATTTACATACATTTATTCAAATTTGAAATGTAAATTAATTAATTTCTTTCTGGCCCCTGACACAGTGTCAGAGAGATGATATGGCCCTCCTGTCAAAAAGTTTGGACACCCCTCTTCTAGGGGCATAGATGTTTTGTCAGCATGATTTCCCATCTCCTTAGCAGTGGTAAGAATTCCATAAGTTTCTTGTCTTTGAGTTCAAATTCATGATGTGGGTTGGTCAGGGCTATAGCCACAGGGCAGCCTACCTCAACCCCCCCCCCCCCATTGGGATGTTCCAGGTTCAGCTTTGTTCAGCTTTTTAATGATTTTTTTAAAAAAAGAAATATAATTCTCTCTAGCCCATTTATTTATGCAGAATCAAGGGAATGTGTGTGAACAGAGTTTTATCCAATTGCTTGGTAAGAATGGTGCCAACCGCAAGGCCTGGGTGTGGTTGGCATTTTGCTCCTTATGAATAGTGTGTGTTATGATGGTGTTTTTTATGGGACTTATCCCCTGGGGGCTAGGGGATAAGAATAGGCCTCAGTTTGGCTGTACTTGTCATAAGAGGCGACTAAACAGCCACCGGGTAGATGGGACTCGTCAGCCTGGGAAGGCAGCTCATCTGAGAGAAGGAAAACTCTGATCCCAAACCTCCACTGCCTTGTGGCTACATCCAGTTATGGAAAAGGCTTCAGGAGTCAACCTCGAGGCAAAATCCGGAGCCGGAGTCCCTGAGGCAGTTCATGGCTGAACACAGTCACGTTCTGGCAACTCCTGCGACGTGGAGAGGGGGGATTTGCTGCATGGGTAACAGCCTATCCTCCATAGCTACTTTACCCAGACTTCGCGCACTGGAGAGGACACTCTGTTCCAGAACCACCATTCAGAGCGTGACACCATAGTCTGAGACTGAAGGATGCCAACAAGAAGAGGCTGCTTTAGGAGGAGGGTGTCAGCATAAATAAATTCTGCCTAACTTGCTCAAGGATAGGTGGTGTTGGGTTTGCACAAGAACTCTCTGGTTTCAGCTCTTTGTATGTAGATCCTGGCTATTCTATTGTGATTATTCAAACACACATGCCCTGTGCAGATGTTCTACAGATTGGTAAATCAGCACGTGATCAGAAGTAAGGAGCAGCAAGAGTTGATACACAATGTACTTACTGACAGGATGATAGGGCTTCAGAGTGTGTCAATGCAGAGCCAGCGTTTGCCAGTGGCCTACCTACATGCAAAGCTATGCTCCTAAGGCTACGCACAACATTTTTGGCTACAGGATTGGGGTTGGTATTATAGCCCTTGCGCATTAATAACACAGGCCAACACACATTTTGCTCTTTTAAAAGGTAGACTTATTTCTGGATATATTTGGGGTGCTGATTTTTAAAAATGGCATCAGTTTTGCCCTGTCACATCTAGTTTTGGAGATGCGACATAGCCTCATTAGTAAACGTTTCAAGCAGCTTACTTGTGAGGAAGCTATGTAGACTTAGACATAGCCACTAACGAGGCTATGCCATATCTCCAAAACTAGACATGAGAAGACTCATGTGCTTTGTTACAATTTAAATGCAAATAATTTTGTTGCTTTACATAGTTACAAGACCAAGCCTCAATTATATGTGCTTTGCTTAGGTGTTTGCCCCTTGCAGCAATTGTTCCCTTGTAACAAAAGGTGGTGCTTGTTAGTACAGCAGAAATTGCTTGAGTATAGAGTATGGTGCATTTTTGCCTTGCTGTCTTATATTCCTGTTGATTTATATACAGGTATTTATACAGGTATTTATATACCGCCTTTCTTTGGTCATCAGATTTCTCCTCAGACTTTTAATCCAAGGCGGTTTACATAGGCAGGCTGTTCTAAACCCCCGTAGGGATTTTTACAATTGAATAGTTCTAATCTTTCATAGAACTCCTAGTCCCAGCTGGATTCCTTCCTGGTCTGGCCTCTCTCTGGCCCTTCGCCTCTCATGCTCCACTTGACGACAACTCCTCTCTGCCACTGAGGGTCAGCTCTTCAGTATATCAGCGTGTCGTCAGTTCTCGGGTTCTTCCGGTTGTTTCGAACTGGCAGCCTCAGATCTTCAGGCATACAAGGCGGCAGTTCTACCAACTGAGCCAGACCTCCTGCCATAGTTGATCACTAGCACTTTTGAATAGTTTCCATGTTCTTCAAGAAGTCATAATCATTTAGAGGTTTCCTCTTTCACCTACCTCATATTAGCCTATATCTATAATAAATACATAAAAAAATCCATTTGCATACAGACCAGACCAACTCCCTTTAGGTTCAGAATAGCCTGCCAAGCACAGCAGGTACTGCCATTTGCCTGGCAGAGCTGGAAGGGGTTGGTGATACATTCTGAAAAGCTCTTTAAAAGCTTTCTTTTATTTGTTGGGCAAAATTTGTTCTTAAGTCAGCAGAAGTCTCAAGATGGTCCTAGCCAAATTACGTGGAGTTGTGTGCAGTCTCCGCTTTGTGTTCGATAAACAAAATGTCAGTTGCATGAAAATCAGGTGTTCAGGTTTCTGCAGTGAAAAGTATCACCCTCTTGGTTACCGATGTGATGTTTATAGATGCTTGTAGATGTGAACGTTTTGCTGCTGTGTGAATGTGTGGGCTATGTGATAGTGTGTTAATGGCATTTTTGTTTAATTTATTGAAGTAATTTTATTGTATTGCAGTTTTGCTGGTTTTTGTTTGTCTGCTTTTTGTACTCCTTTGCTAGCCACCTTGTGCATTTTTTGGAAAGATGAGATAAAAATAAAATCTGATTGTTGAGCCACCTCTAGTTCTTACATAAATAAACAGTTTATCTGGTAAGATGGAGCACGTCTAGGAGACAAATAGTATTGTTTCTGAAATTACTTAAATTGGCAGAACCTCCCTTCAAAAGTGAACTGTCGGACTATACCAAATGACTCCCCTCCCACAGTAGGAAAGGAGATTAAAAATAGTGATGAACAGCTCAATCCTATGTATTGGATTCTACTCAGAAGTAAGCTGCAATGGATTCAGTGGGCCTTTTAGGCGAGTGTGTGGGATTGCAGCCAAATCCCTTATATGTGTGCAGATAAGTTTACATTGGTTGTTTGCCCAAGTCCTAATTACTATAAAGCAGGAAGTTTTAGTTTGTGCATGTCCTTCTATTGCCCCCTTAGTGTCGCATCAGAATTTGTAGCACCTACAGCTCAATCTGGGTCTGCAGTAGTGAGTCTTGTGATCTGCTGCCGTAAGACCAGTTATGGTGCACAAAAGGGGCACTGCCATTGGGTGCTTTGGAGCCACTAGTGTAAGCAGCTGAAGGCCCTGCGTGCTTGCCAGCGCCCACCCAGACTGCACCAGAGCAGGTAAAATAGTGGTGGGGGTGGGTCACGGGCAGTTTGGTGGAGGATGGTGCAGTTCAGTGGAAGAACCGGGGGTAGATTTCTATGGCAGCAGCATGCACCAAACCTTCTCTCCTGGTCTGGACTCACCCCCAGACTCTCCTTGGACTTACACCAGCAAAAGAGCTGACGAGGGTCCGAGGAGATCCCTTGCAAGCCAGGCAGCCTATGGAGATGTAAGTATAAAATATATACTGGTCACCATGCCACTCAGATATGCAACGCATGCTCTGTTGGTGCCGCTGCATGCTGTGGACTGGCAAGGGATAGAATTGGGTTGCTAGTTGTATTTTAAGAAGGACTGTCACCAAAAAAAAAAAAAAATCTTTTGCAGTATGTATATGTTTAGAAGAACTTGCAAACTTCCAGGTTACTCAGAGAAGTCCTCAACAAGTAGAATGGGAGAATTGGCCTGCGTAGTATGGAGTTTGATGCTAATGAAAATAGTTGCTTCAGAAAAGTGTTTTCAGTGCTGTTGTTCTGGTCAGTAAATTATTTGTACTAGTTGTCCTTTTTCTGTTTGTAGCTGGGAATTATCTAAAAAGACCTTTTTTTCTAGATGACTAAAAAGATAACTCCAAAACATCCAGGGAACCATTATACAGGCATGCCCCCGTATCTGCAGGGGCAACTTTCTGGACCCCCCCCCCCCAGTGAAACTGCAGATATAGAAAAACACTGCCCCCCATTACCCTCTGGAGGTGAGGGAAACTCCCCTCCCCTCTAGAGGATTGTCTGAGTCCAGCAGAGGCTGCGCACATCTGGGCCTCCTAATGCCTTATAAGGCATTAAAAACGTCACTTCCGGTTTTTCGAAAAAACTGGCAGTCATGTATTTTTCACTTGAAGACTCCATCTGAGCCCAGCAGAGGCTACAGACGGACGTGTAGTCTCTGCTGGGCTCAGATGACCCACCGGAGATATGTCATGTTTTTTTTCACTTGAAGGTTCCATCTGAGCCCAGCAGAGGCCACAGACGGACATGTGGTCTCTGCTGGGCTCAGATGACCCTCCAAAGTCAACAGCAAACATTACATGAGAGTTTTCTTCTCAGGCCAGTACTGGTTTCACTATGAGTTGATGGTTTGGACTGCCCGAGATGGGTTCTCTTCTTCGAATATTGCATTTGGAAGGTAGCTTTTGTCAAAGTGTGTTCTCTCTCACTCTATCTGTGTGTGCGTGCTCGTGGGAACACATGTAAGGACATACATTCCACTGGGTTTTGTTTGTTCCAGATGCCAGTACTTGCTGAGCTGTTACCTGAGTGAATGTTATACAGAGACATGCTACCTCTGCTAACTGGGTAAAGAGGCACCTTTTAAAGCGGTGTCCACTTATATTTAGCAGGAGGGAGCAACTGTCTTTCTTTGCCCCAGCATAGCTGGGTGTCTCTTCTGTTTTTCTTGTTAAGATTGTAAGCACTTTGGGTAAAGGGACCCATTGCTTTGATTTTTTTAAAGTGTAAACTGCTTTGTGAACTACTCTGGTTTAAAAGCGGTATATAATTATTCTTAATAATATAATGTGGCATGATTTTTATGTCATTGCAGTGATCTGCTATCTTCCGAATACCTCGAGAGGCATATTGAGCATGGAGGAAAGGCAGTGGAAGTTAAGGTGAGAGCTTTTGCATTGATATTTTATTTTCACTATGTGGGGGGAAAATGTGCTGTTGTCTTGCTGCAGGTAATTTAAACTGTTCTAATTTACTGCAAGTAGTGTGGTTTTTGAGACACCTTGACAAATGACTTATTTGTGATTTAAAAGGCTCTGTGCTAAATCTAATTTTCCAAAGCTTCTTTTTGTTTAGCAAAGTGTTCCAAATATGCACATAATCAATGTGTGTGCATTTGTAATATATATTACACAATGCAATGCACTGCACACAGAGGCAGTATGGTGCCTCTAGAGTATGGCTAGAGTGATCCTTGACTAGGGAAGCCCAGGTTAAAATCCCTGTTCAGCCATGAAGTTTAATACGTGACCCTGAGCTAATCTCTCAGTTTAAGCCATTTCTGCCCAATGTTGCATATACAAAACAGGGACCAAATGTGTACACCTGTGGGCCAGGCAAAAATGGGTTAACCTCCTTGCAGGGTTGAAGATAATGGGAGAGAAAACCATGTGTGTATCAGAACCCAGTGGAATTTACGGCAGCTGGCATGATCAGAACAGGCCAGTGGTCACAACCTAAAGAAGGCAAGTCATGTTCCAAAGGCAGTCATAATGAATTCGTGCAAAAGGAAGTAGCGTTTTGAAGGTATCACTGTACTTGTATGCACAGTACTGTTGTAAGCATTACTGAGAAAATGTATGTGAAGTCATTCAATACCCTTGGAAAAACGCAGTGTATAAATATTTCGGGACACTGTTAGACTTGGCCAAGGGGTGAGATTCTGATGCCGTTTTGCTTGAGAATCTGGAAGGAGTCCTCATTCTATTTACCATCATGTGGGTTAATTAGCCTCCTATCTGCTTTCTTCCTTCTTCAGTAACTGCTAGCTTGAGCCAAATTGGCACTTGGGAACTTGAGCATAATTGCACTGCCCCAAGAACCAGAAGATGAATTAAAAGTGACTCAGGAAATCCGTTTTTTTCTCCTCCATCATTTTCTCCCCAAGGGAGATAAAACTATGCAAGTTTTTGGCTTGGGTAACTTTCTATCTCCTAGGGTTGCCCAATTAGAATTTCAAAGGGAAAGTACAGCGAACAATGGCGTTCTGTTCTGTGAAGTGGTTCTGTGTTGGCGGAGCTGAGGGGTGTGCCTCCCTCTCCCTCTTCCCTGCTAAAAGGCCTCTCCACCCTTTCCTGAGGGTGCTCTACAATGGAGAAGGAACTTTGGGCTAAAATTACTGCCGCAGTGACGCATGGATTCTTAATTCTGCAACGCAAATGTATGCTGCTCCAACTCTCATATATTAATTTAACACTGGAATGAATGAGCCCTGCTGGATCAGACCAAAGGCCTGTCAAGGCCAGCATCTTGCGTACGACAGTGGCCAGTCAGATGTGCCTAGGAAGCCAGTCAGCAGCAATAGTTCAGTGCTATACCGTGTCTGAGCATTGAGACTCCAAATATTCATCATGACTAATAACCCCGGATATCCACCATGTGTTTGTCTAATTCTCTTTCAAAGCCATCTACTCTAGTGGCCACCATTCCACCATGTGTCAGTATAATCTATACATTAATTCTACTGGTGATCAGTTTCTTTGGGTGATGTCCAACTTTTAGAATTATCAGATAAGTTCTTTCTGTTTCTTATGCACTGAGTCCTACTACTCTTTCGACTATGACCTGGATGCCGGCTTCAGTTCAGCCTCCACAGAAAGAAATTCAAAGGTTGTATGGAAGGAGGATGTTCGGCAGGAGCTGTAGCTCAGTGGTTGAGCCCGTGCTTTGCATGTTGAAGGTTCCAGGTTCAATATTCATTAGCTCCATGTTAGGCAGAGAAATTTCTTCATGAAATCCTGAAGAGCCTCTGCGTGTTGCTGCTGACAATACTGGAGTGCCCCAGTATCCATGTGGGTTCCGTTCTGGAACTACCTGCGGTTAAGTGAAACTGTGGATAACTGGGGATGCCCCCCAACCTCTGGAGGCAAGGAGAGCTGACTGTCTGTGGCTACTGCGGGCCTCTGAATGATGGAAAATAGCAAGAACCATTACTGGTTTTTACTATTACTCCTTATAAGGCATTGGGAGGCCCAGGGAAGCCACAGCTTCTGCGGGTTTCAGAAGAGGTTGTGTGTGGCCTCTATGGAAGATGCTCCGGAGGTGAGGAGAGCCCAGCTTCCCTTGCTCCCTGAGGGGGCTGGGGGGCCACATGGATCTGATCCATGGATACTTGGAACTTCTGATAAAGGATCTGCAGATACAGAGGCCCCTCTGTAGATGAACCAAGGGCCGGACTTAGTATAGCAGCTTCTTATGTTTCCACTTATGTTTCTAATAGCCTCCTCAAACATGTTTTTATCTCTGTTGAGTTTGTGATGAACATTGAAGACATGGCATGCAAATGGGTGTTAGGCTTTTTTAAGGACACATTTTCTGGATTATAAAGCAGGACTTGACAAATTTGCTTTGGATATTTATCCCAGCCCAAAAATTTAGGAGCCAGATGAAGTTTCCAACTTTCAGGATTTTATGTTTTAACAATGACAAAAAAAAAAGAAAAAAAGAAAAAACCCAAAACAAAACCAGAAAGATTCCTCATATACCACCAGTGAAGATTAGCTTTTGCATAGAAACAAGCATAAGGAAGAACTGCATAGAGATTTCACAGCAGACAATGTATAACATAGAGCGCAATCCTAACCTTGTGTTAAGCACAAATGTGCCGTAAAGCACATTGGCAGCTGGGCTGTTGCAGGGACCGTGCTGGCCCACAGAGGCTGCATCTAGCTTCTGCGTTGATCTGAGGAGGTAAGGTTGTATTGGTCTGGGGAGGGAGGTGTTCTGGGCGGGCGAAGGCCAGGTCGGGGGCGGGCAGGCAGGGAGTGGGAGGTGGGGCTGGGACCCGGCAGGTATGCTGGATCCCAACCCTGTTCCCCGAGCAGTGGGGAGTGGCTCGAAGCCGCTCCGTTGTCCTCAGACGTGTGCCACCTCCTGAAGTGGCCTAGGTCCGAGGAGACCCATTGGAGTTGTGGTGGCTTACGAGGGGAAGTGTTTCCCCTTGCCTCCGGCTGAGCTACTTCTGCCCTCAATCTTGCACTGGATACAGCGCAGACCTCCTGGCTTGCCTGTTCCAGTACAAGATAGGTTTGTGCTGATAGTCTGCTGTGAATCATGTGCACACACCTTTGTCTACTTTTCTGTCACAAGGCTTCACATTTTTTTTCTCTTCCCACACTATGCCAAATCAGCACACATGCCAATAGCAGCTCTCCTTGCTTCATGCCACGCACAGATGAAATGTCCACTGTCCATACACCACCATGCACATGGTTGCAAATGTTGGTAAACAAACACGGAATTTGGCACCCAGGTTCACTTTTGCATAGAAAGAAGCACAGGGAAGAACTGAATAGAGATTTCATGTCAGGTTATGTATAGCTTGTATGTAAGACTCTGAGCAGCTGGGTGATGCAGTCTCTATGTGCCAGGGTTTTGAAAATATCAAAAACAGACATTTTACTGCACATCACTTACAGTTATTGTGACAATGGCTTGTGAATGTGTATGTGTGTACGTGTATTTCTGTCTGAAAAGACACAAATAATTGTTGTTGAAATATTAGCTGAAAATGCTACATACCATGATCACATTTTTAGGCACTAGGATGACCTGGTGCTCAGGATGTTGCAAGCCCTTTTCTAAAGCATTACCAGAAGTTGAGCTTCCCAGTGATAATGCCATGCAGGAATTCTCTTCTGTGCAGGTAGAGCTTCTATATTGTGACCACCTGCCCACTGGAAGAAAATTGGAAATCATTTCTGTTGTCTTCAGTCCATGAAAAATAGCAAGGGCACCTTGTGATACTGCATGAAAAGAGGTCAAACTGAACAGCAATGTTTGTTTTTGTTTAGAGAGTCTGGATTCTATTCTTGGGTCAAATGAGTCCAGACGTCCTACACCATGATGGTGCAGCACAAGAGAACTATGTGATTGTGGTCTTGTTGAAGGTGCTTTTGCCAAGGATAAACCAACCTCAACATAGACTGTATGATAACACAGAGGATTTTTCCACACAAAGAAATAACTTATTCTGTTTTTAAAATATAGTTACTTGAAGTATATTGAAGCTATGCAGCAGATCACGTTTGTGTAGCCCTTTTAAGCTAATCCATTGTCTGTGCTATTAGTTATGCTGTTTGCAAACTCAGTCTCACACACATGGGTCATTTCAGTTCTTTCCACTGCGAATATGTATGAGAAAAAGGGCTGTTCATTTTGCCTGCTGACTCTTCCCTCTAACTGGTTTTCCCTCCCCTGGCCATTTTTCTCCCAACTGGGCTCTGACGCCAGAAGTAAGCAAGCCTAAACAGCCTTGGGAGGAATGGCATTTGCAGGAGGAAATCAGCTGGTGAAGGAAGGATACAGACCCCCTTTCCACCCACCAATCATTCCCCACCGATTCGACCCTCAGCATTTCCATTTTCTTAGAAATGTAGGTTTGGGAATGCTTTTTTGCCAAAGTGACATGTAGTTTTGCCTACTGGCATAAAGATGAGTGGAAATATTTTAATAAATTGGCATACGCAAATAAGCAGTGCTGGCTACATAAGAGATGACACCTCTGCTTATTATTAGCAAAAACCATGGTGTCGTGGGGGGAGGGGGAGTTGCAGGCCTCACTGGGTGATGTGCACAGGGATGGTGACACCATTACTGGCTAAAATTTAAGAAATTTGGTATTTTTGAATAATACCATCATGTTATATATCATTCAATGTGGAATTTCATGTAGAATGCAATGAAATAAACTGCGTTGAAATATCTCTATTTTATCAACAGTTATATCAAAAAAAAAACACACACACACAGTTGGGGGAGGGCAATGGTGCATCACGGTGCCCACCACCTGGGCCACTGTTCCACCCACTGCATGGGAGGAGGTCCATCACGGGGTTGATGTGCTGGCCTCCCACACTGGGTGGCACAAACCCTAGTGAAGCATTCTGCCAAATCCCAATCCAAGCTCTGCCTGGAGAATTATGCCCACTTTTAGCTAATTAGCACCCCTTTTTTTCCCCAAGAATGACCCTGGTTCTGCCTTGCAGTCCTGCTGGGTAGCTTGCCTGTTCAACCTGCAGAGGTCCTCTCTCCTGCCAGCAGCCCTTCCACCACTACAGCAGCCTCTTGGTCCTCAGCAGGTCTTGGGCACAGCAGCCACACACCAAACTCCAGTGTCTCCAGCAGTCTCCAAAGTCAATTAGCCATCAATTCCTTAGTCCATTCATCCAGTCTGTCCTTCCTCAAGCTTTTCTCCTTCTGTTACCCACAAACCCTTCCTGCCTCAGGTGCTCCTTATATCCTTAGGTAGCTTATTGCCTCTAGCGGCTGCAGCTGTGCAGCACACCCTTTACTGAAAGCCCAGGCCTTAACTCTTAAAGGGGCCACTGCAGACACCACATTCTAACTCCTCACCAGATCTTCCGCTGCTATTCAGCTACATGAAGCCACTGAGTAAGAGTTACCTATTAGTTTATATTTAGCTTCATTTTTTAAAATGCAGGTTTATATGAAACATAGTAAAGATATACATGAGGAGGGCATGGCCTGGGCCAGTAATATGATGCTAACTCCAAGCAAGAGGCCTGAAATCCCCAGGTGAAAGGGACAGTCACATTTTCAATTTGTCAGAGCAATCAACCCTTCCTTTCTGGTTAGGCTGGCTCAGATGGAGCATTGCCAGGTCCACAATTGTAATGAAGCACCTGCAGCTTGCAGGCTCAGCGGGTCTGACCTTGTGACAAAAGCTACTGCTTAGGAGTCTCCTGACTTGGGATGAACAAGCTGTAAATGAAACAAAGCAAGGATCTCCAACTACTCCATGGCTAAACTCACTCATAACATAAGAACATAAGAAGATCCCCTCAGCATCAGGTCAAAGGCCCATCTAGTCCAACTTCCTGTATCTCACAGTGGCCCACCAAGTGCTTCAGGGAACACAACAGACACAGCCTGTGTCCTGGTACCCTCCCGTGCATCTGGCATTCTGAGGTAGCCCACTTCTAAAATCAGAAGCATGCACATACCTATCATGACTTGTTACCCATGATGAACTTTTCCTCCAGAAATTTGTTCAAATTTCCTCCAGAAATTTGTTCTTAAAGTCACCTAGGTGAGATGCCATCACCACATCCTGTGCAAGGAGTTCCACAGACTAATTACATGCTGGTAAAGAAATATTTTCTTTTGTCTGTTCTAACTCTCCCAGCACTCAATTTTAGTGGATGTCCCCAGTTCTGGTGTTGTGTGAGAGGGAAAAGAGTGTCTCTCTATTCACTCCATCCCCTACATAAATATGTATGTATCAGTCATGTCCCCCCTGAGGCGCCTCTTTTCTAGACTCAAAAGCCCCAAACGCTGTAGCCTTTCCTTGTAAGAGAGGTGCCTCAGCCCAGTAATTATTTTGGTTGCTCTTTTGTGCACCTTTCCAGGTGAAGAGACAGAGGCAGTGCCCATCAAGGACATTAAACAAAGAAAATTCCCTTGATTAGGTCACCTTACAAAAAGTTCCAGAGGATTCTAAGGGTGCTAAACCTATAAAAACCTGGGCCACTAGTGTACTGGAGTGGGACTGTTCATAGTGGCAAGAAAAAAAAATAATAGAGCAAAGACAAATCTCCAAGAGCATGCACTTCCTGGATATCCATAGCCCAACCAATGCAGCCTTTAACAAACTCACAGATTAGCTGTAGAAGTATGAAGTGACAACCTTGGTCAATATCTTTGATGCTACTTATGATAAAGTACCAGTTGAGAAAGAAGGAATAAATTTCTGGACTGGCCATTTGATGATTTTATTTTTTTCATATTTTTATACTGCCCTTCTAACAAGGGCCCTTTTGCCCTCACAACAACCCTGTGAGGTAGGCTAGGCTAAGAGACAGTGGCTGGCCCAAGGTCACCCAGAAAGCTTCATGGCTGGGCAGAGATTTGAACCTGGCCCCTCCAAGTCTAAGTCCAACTCTCGAACCACTACGCCATCCTGGTTGTAGCCTGAACTGATGGTCGAAATGAGATTGTGGAGGACACATTCAACCTGTTGAGAAACAAATTTTGCCAATAACCTTGCTGCTGTGTTGCTGTTATAGTCTGTGCTGCAGGAGAGAAGAGCTCAACTTCTTGTTGCCCTTGCAGTCTGAATACCCACCATGAAAAACAGTGTTACTTGAACCACATGAATTTTTAACCTTTTGGAGAAAAAAAATCAAAAACCTTAATAACATGGATATTATGTGTTTCCTGGAGGAAGAATAAAAGAGTCTGTGCCAGCAGAATAGATTTAAAGGATTAGAAGGCATATTTATCACCCATGTCATGTATATATTCTGTTGTGACATATAGACTTTTAAAAACACAGTTACTGAAATTAAGTTGTCCTGCAAGAAAAGCAGTAATATTTCCTTTCTATAGGGCAGTGAATTGCCAAGGGCCAATGTCCATGTAAGAAATATGTGATGGAGTGGCATAATAAAATATCACCGATAGTATGAAAGATAAATCTTTATTCTTTGAAAAGTTCTCAGAGAAATGGTTTTGGATTTGTGTTCACAGATGTGTGTTCACATATAATAGACCTCGCGTGGGTAAAGGCTGCCTTGTTGCCTTCCATTCCTTACAGAACCTCCTCCATAACTCAGTAATGGAAGTGGACAAGATCCCTCAAGGAGATAGGATGTTATGTGGTGTCAACAGTGGCCCCGTGCTCTGACAGGTCTGGGAAGCATAGGGTTAAAAACTAGACTTTTAGCAGTGGGTGTATTGCACAGCTGCTAGAGGCAACAAGGTCTTCAAGGATAAAAGCAGCATCTGGAGAAGTGAGAGTTTGTGGGTATATAAGGAAGATGCTTAGGGAGACTGAGGGCCCAAGCCTATCCAATTTTCTAGTGCTGATGTGCCAGTGGGGTGTGCTCTGCATCCTGTGGTGGAGGAGCAGTCATTGGGGCCTTCTCAAGGTGTGGGAACATGTATTCCCTTACCACGGGGCTGCATTGTGGCTACACCGGAGCTCAAAAGTTGGATAGGATTGGGCCCTGAGAGAATAAGAGGAAGGAGTTTGGTGGAAAGAGGATGGACAGATGGGCTAATGGCCCAAACAGAGAGTGTGAAAGACTGATGCTGGAGATTAGTATATGGTTGCCATGCCCAAGAGTTACTGAGAACAAGGTGTTGCTGCAATAGCCAGAGAAGCTGCTGGTGGGAGTGGGAAGGCAGGAGGACCTCTGCAGTTTTAACAGGCGAGCCACCCTGGTGGTGGGGCAGTACCCAGCAGTGCTTTCTGCAGAATTGGGGCTATTTTGAGTGAAGAGGGGAACTAATTAGCTTAAAGCGGGCATAGGTTCTCTAGGCCAAGTTTGGAAAGGGAATTTGGCGAAACAACCTCATCCTTGAAGCTTTGTACTCTGCCTATATTTTCCCACTCCCCACCATCAGCAGAGTATTTACTGGCTGAAAGATGTCAAGAGTGCAGGTCTCTTATAAACCATGCCTCTCCTGCAACCTTGGGAATTGGGCAAGGGGGGTTGGAGTTAAAGGGGGAAGATCATAAACAATGCCGAGATGTGTGCTGCTCTGAGGCCATCTAGTGCATGCCAAGCATCCTACAGGACACTGTTTGTGATCTATGGCTGTATCTAAAAATAACTTGTCTTGCTACCCTAATTTCCAGAACCACTGACCCAGCTTCCAGTTCTGTGACTTTAGAACATTTCCTCATATAGTTTCAAGCAGCTGAAATAATGTGTTAAGAGAATGCTTCCTTGTTTATTGATGCATTGTTTACTGATCAATAAAAATACTAATTTTTAAAGCATCATTCCTGTCTCCACTGGTTTTATAGTTCTACCTTCATTATCAGTAGGTGTTCTTGAAAGACCTTAACTAGAGGCTTTTGATGGTGTCAAGTCTCTGTTGCAGATTTAAGGTAATTTAGCAGTGGTCTTCAAACCAGATTCTGAAATAGCATATTAGTACAACCAAGCAATGAGGATCTACTAATACAGTGTTTCTCAAACTGTGGGTTGGGACCCACTAGGTGGGTCGCAAGCCAATTTCACATGAGTCCCCATTCATTTCAATATTTCATTTTTAATATATCAGACTTGATGCTACCATGGTATGTGGCTGCATTTAGGAAAATGTTTTGGACCTGTACTTTTAACAAGCTACTATGTATATTCTTTTAGCAATGACAGTCAATGGGACATACTCCTGGGTGAATGTGGTAGGATTGCAGCCTAGGATTGTTAAAAATTTTCCTGCTTGATGTCACTTCTGGTCATGACATCACTTCTGGTGAGTCCTGACAGATTCTCATTCTGAAAAGTGGGTCCCAGTGCTAAATGTGTGAGAACCACTGTACTAATGATATCTGTGTGTGTGGGTGGGAGGGGTGTGCACTCAAGGACTGCAGTTGGTGATCTTGGCTTGAAGCGACGACCGACAAGATACTGCTGCGTTCATGGTAGTAACAGGGCAGGGAAAATGGGGGAATTCAAGAGGCAACTTTCCAAGCAGATGCTACCATATCATCCTTGCTAGATGTCAGCAAGCAGTGAAATGAGCTTGATGACTTTCCATGCCCTGCTGCGGAAGGCACTTGGCCTCTCACTGGTAGCTTGGAGCACAAAACCTCACCTAATCTCAAAGCTTGTATTCTGGAGATCAGGTTGTATCATAGATCAGGGAGCCAGGATGATGTAGTGGTTTGGGAGGTGGACTAGGTTCAAATCCCCCCTCAGCCATGAAGCTTCCTGGGTGATCTTGGGCCAGTCACTTTCTCTCAGCCTCACCTACCTTACAGGGCTATTGTGAAGACAAAAGGAGAGGAGCAGCTGTGTACACTGCCCTGAGCTCTTTGGAGGAAGGCCAGTATAAAAATGTGAAAAATAAAATAAGACCTTTTGTTACAGAAGGAACATGTTGCTACATTCCTTCCTTGCTAGGGAGGGGTATAAACTAATTATTTTTTTTCTTAAAGTGCCACAGTTCTGTTTGTGGCCAAGTGCCACTGTGTTTTTCTCTCTTTGTTTTTCTCTCTTTCTCATTGTTTTTTTCTCTTCACCCCCACCTCCCCTGCCTATTGCCTCAGCAAAGGCTATATATAAAACTTCGAAACGGTGCAGTATCTTGCTGCTGACTTAAACTTGTGGATGCTTCAGTAATTGGTAATTAGATTTTAGCTACATGCTGAGGATAGTGATTTCAGCACCCAGTGACCTTGCAATGTCTGCCTGCTGAAAAATGTTAATCATTGGTTGGCATTTTGCAAATGACACACTCGTTAGCTTGACCAAGTTAGGGCAGTGCTGTGACTAGCAAGTCATACCAGGAATTGTCTCCTCTTCCCTCAAGCTAGCGAGTGGCTGAAGGATGTCCATGTGAGGTCTGGGGGGGGGGGGGGAAATGACACTTTTATTGCTACATGGGAGTGCTGTGTTAGTTGACAGTCCACCTGTGGAGCCAGGTTTTCAGTGTTGTTTATTAGAGCTTAAGACAGACGATGGAGGCAAAAGTGCATTTCCTTAGTGGGCCCTTAGTATCCACAGGAGTTTGTTCCATGACCCCCTGCAGATATGACATATGCAAATGCTGAAATCTGCTCCCAGCCTCCACAGAAGGCCTCTTGGATGCGACCGGAAACCCAGTCCATGACTTCAGGAGGTGTTCTGAGGCACACGGAGGCTGTTAATGAACTCGGAACACCTTCCAGGTGTGAATGGAAGTTGTGATGCAAACCAGAAGTGGCTGCTGGACACATTCAAGAGGCCCTCTGAAGCATAGGTTCAGCATCTGTGGTTGCTTAAATCTGTGGATGTCAAGCCCATGGAGAAGGAGAATGCAATGTGCAGCACATTTTTCAAATGTTAATTTTTTTTGCTGTATTCTTTCACCAGTTGTGAATGCAGGTAACTAGTTCTGGGTCATTGCTATGTCTTCTTCTCCAGTCTTTATAACAGTTGGAGATTAGTGCATTAATTTAAGCGCGGATGAGTTGCTCCTCTATGAGTGATCACAATCAAACGAAAATACACTTACTTATATTACAGCTACTTATATTTTTGAAAGCTACATTGGGCTTTTCTAGAGGACAGCTTGAACTGCTGCCAAACATTTGCATAGATCATTTCAGGGAGGGACACGCACAAACAACAAAGGCTTCTACCACAAGCAACGATATGGTTTCAAGCTGCTAAAAAGTTGTAATCATATAGAAGTAAGAGAAGGCTTGTTCTATGGTGTGTTTAGAATTACAGCGCTAGGGTGGGGAAAAATGTCTTGATGGGGTGGATGTGGCCTTTGGTTCTTCAGTTGCAATAACCTTGGTCCTGCAGTAAAAATAGATCAGCGTAAGGTTGTTAGAGTAAAAAAGTCCAACTTATACCGTAATTTAGCCACCTGATTGTTGGTCTTCTGGTTGACAGGTGGCATAGCAACAGTAACATAATTGTTGGTCCTTATGTTTGCAGTGTCTGCACTTATGGTATACATTGCTGGCTTGGAAATGCTACATATATATGTATGAGCGCTCACATTAGTAAAGTGGGGTGAAAATGTAGTAAATAAATTCATAAATAAATGGGCATGGTCTAGTGCAAGGGTCTCCAAACATTTTGGCCAGAGGGCCGCATCAAATATCTGGCACAGTTTTGAGGGCTGGAAAAAAAATTTAAATATAAAATTTATAAAAAAAAATTAGAGATGGAATTTAAATGAGTGAATAAATGAATGAATGGGCTCATTCATTCAAACTCTCTGGCCCTTAGAACACCCTCCAGGCGCAAGCAGAGCAGTTCCAGTCATGTTCGGCAAAGTGGGCCAGGGGCTTTCAGGGAACAAGAGGCTGGCCGCAGGCCAGATAGAGGCTCGCTGTGGGCCCCATCTGTCCCCCGGGCCGGGGTTTGGAGACCCCTGGTCTAGTTTATGTGCTTGGATCTTTTCAACATTTTGTTGGTTGCCTATTGATCTACAGAGTTAGGTGCTTTTTTGCAGCCCCCAACGGTGTCATGTTTAAATTGACCTCACCTGTTTATTGAATGTAGACATTCATATGTGAATGTTGACAATCCCAGATGAATGATCACCAAATTCTGGGCATTCACTTATGGTGAGGCAAATGAATGTGAGAGAACATTGGCGTTCAGAGCAGAGATAATCTACAGAGCGGTCTGCACTGATTGCAGCATTCTAAGCTTACTTATGAGGAACTGTGGCTCACTTGTTTCATTGCACTAGCTAAACTAGCAAAATCTATCTGTGCATGTAGATATTGTTTAAGAATTTACATCAGCATTAATTGATGCAGTCGCTTTATCTCTGATTTGCTAAAGAATGTTTGTGACGTGGTGGCGTGTCATGTGGCGTGATGTAAATGTGATGTAGACCCATGATCTCTGTTTTCTAATTGCAGGGAGGAGAACATTGTTATTACCAAGGTCGGATTCGACAGAATTTAGATTCATTTGTTGCCCTCTCAACGTGCCATGGGCTTCAGTAAGTTTCTCCTAAGTAGTTTCTAACACAGTGGCCTTCAACCTTTTCCATGCCATGACCAACCCCAATGTAGAAATAAATGAAGTATGAGACTGGAGACTCCCACATTGATCCTACTCTATCAGACCCTATCAGCCCCTGCCCCTTAATGCCCTCTCTGCACTGTTCACTGTAACCAAATATTCTTATTAGAGAGAACAGAAAAAGTTGTCATGAAACCTAGCACTAGTGAAAGCTATTTTAGCACAATTGATAAGAACCTGAGCAGCACTGGGACACGATCTATTGATACCTGAAGGGGTACACCTGATGTCTCCCCCTTTACCTGTTAATGCTCTAGTCCAGTGGTCTTCAACCTTTTTCATTCCTATAAGCTGCCATAACCCCACAGCTAAGGCTTCGCGACCCCATTGGGATTCTGACCCCAAGGTTTAAGAACACTGGTCTAACAGATGACTGCAAGTTGTTAAATTGAAAATACAGGTGGCGCTTTGGTATTAGTGAGGGATCAGTTCTCCATTTGCCTCCCTGGGCCTCAGAATGCCTTAAAAGGCATTAAAATGTAACTTCTAGTTGCCCAAGGTAAACGGAAAGTTGCATTTTTGCCTAGCTGGCTTCACCCTGAAGCACTTGGAGGCCGTGGGTGGATGCACATGGCCTCTGCAGGCTTCAGAAAGTTCTCCAAAGGTGACTGGAGCACAACTCCAGTGGCCTTCGGAGGGTTCAGGTTTAGCCAAGTCTGGCTCAACGCAGGTCCAGATCTACGGATATAAAATTCCCAGATAAACAGGCTCAACCTGTAGTATTTTTAAACAGCTTTCTGCAAAAATGTAAGTCATTTTATTTGACCTACCTCTTTTGAAGAGAAGGTCAAATTAAAGTACTTATTTTTTTCGAAGGCAGCTCAGAAATAATTTTGATTGCTGAGAGAGCAATTCTGCACTGAATATATTCATGGTGCATCAGCTACATTAGACACTCTTACATTAAACAGAAAACTGCAGCCAAGTGTGGTAATATAAGCAGATTTTTCTATCTAACCCCTCCACTCTTTTAGTCCAACTTTTTCAAAATAGATTTTTCATATGCCATGTACCAGTTACTATTGTCTGAGATGCGAATATAGTATTGTCCTCTTTTTCTGTAACTATATTGTCATTTTTAAAGGTCAGATTTTGGAAAGTAGGTTTGTTATTGCACTGGCAACCTGATTCTCAGGAGCCATTCTGACAATACTCTAAACCAGAGGTTCCCAACCTTTTCAGCACTGAGACCCACCTCGTCCCCCACAGTGGGTTTCAATGTGATGCTCCTGATAGTGCAAAGTATTATTATTTACTTGTTCCTTTATATTTCATATACATGCAATGCAAAATCAAACTTGAGGGCTCATCTTGACCATGTATTATCTCTAAGGTTACACAGTGAATGCTACCTCCATAAATAGAAGCCATTACCTCAACATTCATTGTTATCATACAATATCTCTCGAAGTATTGTACTTATCTTATGTGATATTCATTGACTGATGGTTTTGTAATTCCGGTATCTCCTTTCTAAATACGTTCAAAATGATTTTGTATGTAAGTGAAGAAGTGGATTTTTTTTTAAGTTTGTCTGTTTCTTTCCTTTTTATATTGTAATGAAAATCTGTCTGACTGTCTGTCTGTCTTTTTAAAATAATGAAATCTTGTCCACGTAGCATTGTGATAGAAACCTGAGTTCAGGCCCCATGCTGAATGTCAGCCTGAAAACAGTATCACATTTCAATGCATTCTGCAGAGTTTAGCCATGTGGCTTCCTTTAACAGTAAGATCTTACGCTGTTATCTGTGATACTTGTTTGGTCACTGAGTGATGATAGGGATTGCTGGTCTGTTGCCGATCTAACACTTGCCACTTAGGGATGTAGTTGAGCGGGAATGGGAGCCCTGCCTTTGAAAAAAATTTTCACAGGATCCTAGCCAAGATAAAAGCAACAAACTCTGCAGGAAGTACATTTGCCCAGGGTCAGAAGATAATGTCTAGGCCATCTTCTTTTCAGAGGCTGTCTGGGCCAAGGCATGGAGCTCATGTTATATTAAAACTGCAGACTTATGCAAATTTCCATCATACATCCCCTTGATGTTGCCCGTGTCAGCTGTCTTTCGAGACTGAAGGTTGCCAACTAACTAACTATGCAAATTTACCTGATCGGCACCCTAATGTATATTAAATATGAATATATAAATATTTGGAGGAATATCTTTTAGTTCCATTTTTTTCAATTTTGATACATTGTTTTTTTAAACTATTGCAACCCTGAAGAGTCTGGAATGAAATTAGGTACATCTTTAAATTGTGTATAATGACTTTCAAGTGAGAAGTAAACTGGCAGGAGAATAAAACACTCTAATGAAGAAATGTAGATTATCTCTGCTGAATCAGGGCAAGGACCCATCTATAGCAGTACATAGAATGACCCTCCACATAGGGCTTTTGTCACCTTGGGAAAATTTAGTAATGTTTTATGATGTACTGTACTAGTTACAGACCTTTAACATGCAAACAGAATAGCATTTCTCAGATTCAGCCATCAGGGACTTTTGATGTGATCATCAAAGTACTAGTTGGTTCCATTGACTTTTATGATACATGACAGTGTCATGGCTTTACCTATAGCCCCATCCAAATACCCATTGGTGAGCCACTAATGTAGGATAAACTACACCCTGTAGGGAACTCCTAACTCTGTAAGTTTGACACCAAGAACAAGGGCTTCCGAGCATGGCTATGGTAAAGTATATAGGTAAAGAATTTTAGTACAGCAGTTCAACTTACTCAAATTATTCTTACCGGATTGTGGTTTTTGCTGCCTACTGGTGGCAAAAAATAGGCACTGAAACTATGAAACTGATTACAGGAACGTTTGCTTCTAGAGAATTTTTTCACAGTTGTTTTGGCAACTTGTATTAAGAGACAGGGCCTTCGATGCACACATGGAGCTCCTCTGCCACAAGGTTTATCCCAGAGTGATACGGATGTGAATCTAGTGCCTCTGATTCTCTCTCTCTTCCCCCCTCCCCAGCCTACCCTGAATCACGACTCTCTTTGAATGCTAGCCTTCATAGCTGGGATTGTATAAATAGATCAGAGGTTAAAGTTTGTTCAGGACAAGTGAATTAGAACAAATGATTGCATAAAGACAAATCACTAATACTGGTATGTTTTTTTTAACCCCAATACAAGTATAGTGCACGAAAGGAAATAGATTATGAAATCACTGAAATCATCAAGGATTTTTTAATGTAGCATGTTTCCTGATATTTATTTTAATGTTTTTAAAATGCCTGACAATATTCACATCATATAAGTAATTGCATTTAGTTATATTTTTGTACAGGTTGAGTCTCATTATTCGCGAGGGTTCCATACCCAGAACTCATGTGGATGGCAAAAATCGCACTAAAGGAAATCCTTTTGAAAAACAATATCCTTTTGCTTGGCAATTTAAAAACAGCCTTGATGACCTTTTTATAATGCACACAGAGGCAATCTGTCTCTCTCCAGGCACTTAGAAAGGCTTCACTCCGAGGCAGCGACCACTTCCTTCCCTGGGAGCCCAGTGCAGGGAAAGAATAGAGGAGGTGATAATGACTTACGTTATTTCACATGCTCAGGGGGAAGGGAGGGGTCGCTTGCCTGGGAGTGAGGCTGTTCTAAGTGCCTGGAGAGAGAATGATTGATGAATTGTCCTCTCCCCCATTAACGAGGCTATTGTTAAACGCCTCTTTTACTTTGATTTAAAGGGCGCTTCTCATTGCGTTGAGTGCAAAATCCGTGGATAGTTAGATTATACCTGTATATGCATTTGGTATATTTGTGAAAGGTTTTAATTTTAAACAAATTTTAATTTATTTTAATTTGTGTTTTTAATTATGATTTTATGTTTTTGTATTTTTTTATTCATTGTTGTAAGCTGTCTTGGGTCCTTTCGGAGAGAAAGGCAGATAGAAATGCAGTAAATAATAAAATAAATATTTGTCCTACTTTTCACAGTGGCATGTTCTATGATGGGAATCACACTTACCTTATTGAGCCAGAAGAAAACCTCCTTACACCTCCTTACACCTCCCAGGTAAGTAAGAGTTAGGGCCTGTAAGATTTGGAGCCTGTCCTTTAATGTAAATATTCAGAAATCTTTTGGAAGCCCATGTTCCTAAAACAATCCTTGTGAATTTTATTTAGTCGCATTTCAGAGAAATTGTAGTAGTCTATTTGGTTGGTGCTGTTTTTCTGGATCATGATGTTTTGATGCAGTTTTATACAAAATTGTAAATTTGCTATGACTGGGAAGAAAAGTCGTACCGCAGTTACTCGTCTATGAGGTGATCTCACAGATAAGTCGAAGACAAGTTTTCAACCAAAAATCATGGAATGTTCCATGACCCTCAGATTGAGTCAGGGGTAAAACTTGGGGAATGGTGCTTGTGAAGAAGGGCTGCAGTTTCCCCTGGAGCCTGACTGCCCTGGAGCCTGATTGAAAGGGTGCAAAGAATCTGCGCTGTGCCACTGATTTTGAAGACATTAACAAGTTGCTCATGTAGTACTGTGTGCCATCCCCCCTTACAGCAACAGAATTGAACATTGCATTGAATTGCTAAAGAAAAAAATCCAGGTTTGAAGCTGCAGAAAAGCATTTGAACTTTTAAAAACCTTCCAAAACAAATGCAGTACAAATATAAGGCAACATAAAACAGCTTACCTCAGCACAGCACCCAACTTCTATTGCTGCCAGATGAATTTTTATACTGTTTACTGTCATTTTAAGAGGCACTCCTGGGTTTGGAGTTAAGGAGCCTGCTCAGAGGATGCTACAAGGGAGCACCGACAAATGCAAACAAAGCTGTGTTTGTAAGCTGTCTGCAATCACTCAAAGTGTTCCTCAGACACTTTGCAGAACCTCCATAGGTACTTTTAAAGCTCCTTCGGTCTTCTCCTGGCTGCCGGGACATACCTGAACAGCCCTGACTTCTGAATGAAACCACAGATAAGAAGAGGAGACAATCTAGGTTTGGTTAATTGGTAGACATTTCTCACCTTATAGGTGAGAATCTACCGTATATAAATATATATAAAAAATTAAATATGTGTGTACGTATGCATCCATATACAGTATGTATATATAATTCTAGTATACAGGATGTCCTGCGTTATCTGCAGGGGTTCCAATCCAGGACCTACTGCAGATACAGAAACACATGGATGATGTAATTAGTGGGTTTCAGGGGCCCCGTAATCCTCCAGAGGTGACAACTTCCCTGGCCCTCAGAAAGCATTTTAAGGCTTTCACTTCCAGTTTTTCCAGCCTTCTAAGGTGTCCTGAAAGTCATCAGAACACCCTCTGGAGACGACCAGAGCACAGCTCCAGTTGCCTCTGGTGGGTCCATGTGGGTCCAACTCTGCAGGTTCAGGAACTCACAGATAATGAAATCTGTGGTTCCTGAATCCATGGATACAGTGGCCCCACTGTATATGTTTCAGTTACTTTGTGTTGCTAAGCTTCCTTAAGAGATAGCATTTAAAGCATCCTTTAATGTGACAGTGAAGTTCCATAATAAGAAGAGCCCTGCTGCATCAGGCCAAGAACCCATGTAGTCCAGCTTCCTGTATCTCACAGTGGCCCACCAGGTGCCTCTGGTAGCATTCAAGGCAACCTGATACCTGTATCCTGTTTCCACTCCCTTGCACCCAGCATTCTGAGATAGGCTATCCTTAAAACCCAAAGGCTGCCTGTAAGTTCCAAGAGAGTTTTATTCTGCATCTTGTTTTCTAATTTTAGATGTTTCTTGTTCCAGGAGGAGTTCCATTTACACTCTGTTTACAAATCCAGATTATTTGAATTTCCTTTGGATGATCTTCCATCTGGTATGCTTTATTTATACTCTTAACTTCGTGTCATGTTTGCCTTTACTCTGAAAGTTAATCGCTTGTGGGCTTTGGTTTTTGTTTTTGTCGTTAATCTTGAGGCTGATGAAAATAATCTGCTAGCCTGAATATAGGATTGGGGAACAGAAAAACCCGACTTCTGTTTTGTCAGAAAAGCCTTTCTTTTTCTTTCCCTCAGAGGATGTTCTTGGCTTTTTTATATTGTGACAGTTGCTTAATGACTGGGTTTAGGAGTCTCTGAGGATCAAAAAGGACTAAAGAGTATAACTGATAAATTTCTGGGATCATATTGCTGCTTGCTCCTTTTTAGAAGTAGTTTAATAAACAAAAGCTATTCCCAAAATTCAGCTCATAAGCTACTGCACAGGATTCCCGCAAGATGTTTCCAAGGCATCTCCTCTGTTTTATCTGAGTTTTGCATATTTTGATATAGATCATTTCCTTTTCCTTGGAATAACTGCTTTGAATGAATTAGACTTCCCTTCTACTTTCTTCATAATTTTCCTTTGGTCTGCACTGTTTGAAAATAATAGAGGAAGCACAAAACTGAAGGTTTTTTTTCTTTCTGGCTTTTTCTCTCATATATTATACTGAGAGCTTAATCCTTACATTGAGATATGCTCATTGGACTGCACCTGTCTTGAGTGTCACAATCAAGCCGTAAGGCACATCTGCATGACTTGGGAGTAAGCTGCGCTGGTGTGGAGGCCCGTGCCACCGCACTGATGCTGCATCCACCGGAGTGGCTGTTGGCAGTGGTAAAGATGTGCTGGGTGGTGCAGGGGCAGGGGAGGGTGATAGGAGGGTGAAAAGGCAACTGGAAGTGGGACCTGTTCCACTCTCCTCCTGCCCAGGAGGGGACAGGACTGGCAGAGCAGGCCTCCACTGTATCCAAACCCCTGACCTGGGCTCCTGGCAGACTCAGGACTGTTCAAACTTGTGCCTGCTATTTTGCAGGCGCAGATCTGAGTAGCCACATAGGGCAGGTTGGAGTGTTACTCAGTGTAAGGGGAAAAGTATCTCCTTGCCCTGAGAAGACCTTCAATCTGCTCAAAAGCTGCGCTGGATACATCATAGACCCTGTGGCCCTGCTGCGCCAGCACAGCTTATCCAAGGGAAGGGGGCATACAGCAGCAAGACTATCCCTCCCTTCATAGTGACTTCCCAGAGTCTTGTTTCATTTGTAGTTATGTGGATAACATACAACATAATGGCCTGAAGAGCTATCCTTCCTGTCCTCACATGCAAAACTGAGGGGAAACCATAAGTCTAAGCCCAAGGAACATCTTCTGTAGCAGAATTCAGTAATGGCTTTGTTGGTCTAAGCCTGGTTTAGACACCATATAAATATGTAACTCTTGTATGGACTATGGATTGTTGGGGTGTGGGAATAGAATCAATTAAAGATTTCTTTTGGCATTTGGGCCAATAAGCTTGTAAAGTTTATTTGCTTTGACCTACCCCCTCCCCCCAAATAATACTTGAGAGTCTTCTGAGTTCAAAGAAAATAGAAAATGTGAAATCTAAATGTATTGTATAAATGCTTAGTCAGGAGTGTGTCCTTTATCTCTGAGCATTCTAAAGTGCTGTGTAATTACATTATTCAGTATTGAGTTTTAAATGAACAATTCTCTTGGCTCAGTTCAAACTCCTGGGGAGTTTGGGAAATGTTGGATTAGGCTGAGAGATAGTATCTGTCCCAAGGTCACCAAGGAAACTTCATGGCCTAGCAGGGTTTTGAACCTGGATCTTCCAGGTCTAAGTCCAACTCTTAAGTCGTGGAGACATGGGGGGGGGCAGCAATGCGATCACCACGATTGCACTGATGCTGGACAAGGAAGGGTTTTTAAAACTTACCTGGGAGTCTTTATGGCCCTCCAGAGGGTCTGGGGTGTCTGCGACCCACAGGCAGCCCTCCCTGAGGCTTGGAAATGTTAAAAGGGGGGAAATCACTTCCTGTTTCAGGACGAAAACTGGAAACGGTTTTTTTTTCCCTTTTACAACATTTTCACAGACTTTCCAGACCCTCCAGAGAGCCATAATGACCCCCAAGTAAGTTTTTAAAAAGCTCTCCCTGCCCAGCAGCAGCACAATCGTGGTGATCGTGTGGCTGACGATTTCTTTAAGGGGAATGGCCCTTTTCTGGTTGCGACCCACCAGTTTGGGAACCCCTGCACTATACCATTCTGGCTCTCCTAATTAGTGGGTTGTATCTTTTTTTTTTCTAATCACATGCCTGGCCCTAACAAAACACAGTAACACAATGGGTCCAGAGCATAGACCCTCAAGCGAGATGGCTGTTCGTGTCTTGGGTTTTTAGCCAGGCACAAAAGAAAGGGGCAGATGTCATGCTTATTTATTAATGGATAATGTCAGATAATGCATCCTCGGCATCACCTGGCAGGACAAAGTTCCAAACAACACAGTCCTGGAACGAGCTGGAATCCCTAGCATGTATGCACTGCTGAAACAGAGACGCCTGCGTTGGCTCGGTCATGTTGTGAGAATGGATGATGGCCAGATCCCAAAGGATCTCCTCTGTGGTGAACTTGTGCAAGGAAAGCGCCCTACAGGTAGACCACAGCTGCGATACAAGGACATCTGCAAGAGGGATCTGAAGGCCTTAGGAGTGGACCTCAACAGGTGGGAAACCCTGGCCTCTGAGCGGCCCGCTTGGAGGCAGGCTGTGCAGCATGGCCTTTCCCAGTTTGAAGAGACACTTGGCCAACAGTCTCAGGCTAAGAGGCAAAGAAGGAAGTCCCATAGCCAGGGAGACAGACCAGGGACAGACTGCACTTGCTCCCGGTGTGGAAGGGACTGTCACTCCCGAATCGGCCTTTTCAGCCACACTAGACGCTGTTCCAGAACCATCTTTCAGAGCGCGATACCATAGTCTTTCGAGACTTAAGGTTGCCAACATGAATGTCAGAAGGGTTAGAGGGGTTAGAAAGGTCAGGGTTAGAAAGGTCAAATCCTGCAAAACCTATAGTTGCATTTCTTTATGATGAAGAATTCACAAACTGAAATAGCTGGCATACTGAAGCCATAGTTTGTCACATGAAATCTGTGATTTTCACTCTGTGAAAGGTCGTAATCTTTTAGAATCAACCACATAACATTTCAACTGAGCACATATCCTTCCTAGGGCAGTTTCAGAAATAGATGGATGGTTATGAGCTTTTGCTTTTTCACAACATGATCTTTTTGTCATGTTTTTGTCATGTTACTTTTTGTCATGTTTGTCTTTGTTACTCAGATCGGTAACTGTTGCCTTTGGTGGAATACTAAAATGTTAAATAGACAGTTGGTGCTGTTTTTGGTTCTGACTTTTATTCATGGCCTCAAGATTATTTAATATAATTGAGCTTTGATAATCTCTAGCCAAGATTTCAATCCTCCACAGACTTGCTTGGAACATGTGCTCTTGATGTCAGTAGAACTAAATAAAGGCTGCTGTGTACATTACACTCTTCCTACCAAAAACTCTTCTAATGTAGGCAAATGAATATAAAGAATGGGTTATCTTAACAATTAAACATGCATTCAATATGCTTTGAAGCTCACATTGACTTGTTCCCTACAACTGCAATAACATTGCGTATGGGTGGAGGCCCAATAATGTTTTCAGACTGGCATTTGTATGGGTGCAGTCACTGTGTACTGAGGCTAGAAATTGCCATAGTGTATGTTAGAAAGGCTACCTCTGAATGGCAGGTACAAGGAAGTGGCACCAGGATGCAGGTCTCTGGCTGCCTTGTGTACTCTCTGAGGCATCTGGTGGACCACTGTGAGATACAGGAAGCTGGACTAGGACTAGGCCTGATCCAGCAAGACTTTCTTATGTGTTTGAAAATTATATGTACAGGTGTGACCCTGGTATCCAGGGTCACCATTTCAGTGTCTTTGAAAAAGAAAAAAAAAGTGCAAAAATAGCATTTCTTACCTTCGCATAGTCAAACCGTGTGGTTTCCAAGCCTCTCAGGGCTAAAAATAGCACTAATGAGCCACTTCTGGGTCCTGTGGAGGTTCCTGGCTCCTTCCAGCATTGCTCCCAGAATGCATCATGAAGGTAAGAAATGCTATTTTCATAGATTTTTGTTTTAAAGGCATTTCAATGGCAACTCCGTATCCATGGATTTAGGTATCCATAGTGGGTTCCGAAACAGGCTACATTATAGCTTACAGTCACTTCATATACATGTGACTGATTTTTCCCTATTATCCAGGTGGACTTTGAAGGGGGGAAAGCTCCTAATGGAACAGTGGAAACTGGATGGGTGGGAACTGGATGGTTTAACATAATTAGAGGAGTCAGCAGTATATAATACCTTCACCAAACCGATTGTTCTTTTGCATTAATTATGGGTCACCTTGCTTTTAAAGTGATATTTTTTCACGGGTTATTTCCTAATTAAAGAGTACTTTTACTGAACACTGAAAGTCACTCATCATTAAATTTTAGCTTGGATGCTTATAATTGTTTATCTGGCTGTCTGTGATGTGATTCTGTGATGTGGTATAAGCCTGTTGACTTCAGAGGGGCTTTTGAAGTCCATCGTCCCCACGCAAGAATCTCAGGATGAGAGGAAACCACAAGATCTCTTCCTTTGGTGTGACAAAGCATTGTGATGGGTGCAAAAATGCAGAGTGCACTTTAATTTGAAATCACTCTTGAAAATGCTTATAATACCTTTTTGTTCAGCCTTCTTCATTGTGCTTGTGTCTTCGATTCATTATTGAAAATACAGGGCTTTATTGACTGGAATTTAATGTGTATCTTGTTCAGAATTCTGGCACATGAACAGCACATCACAGAAGTTTGTTGTGAAACCAAGGCACAAAAGAAGCAAAAGACAGGTGGGTCCTCATATTTTGAGTTTTCAATCCACTTATTAAAGTATGTACCTTCATACATAATTTTCACTGATCTGGGAATTCCTGTCGAAAGAAATCATGATTTTGCCTAAGCTTTAGAACTTTATAGGATTCAATAATTTATAAGAAGAAACTGATCTGATTCTCTCCTAAAATTCTAAAGGGAAAAACATTTTTGAGGAGGAGTTAAATGTAGAACTGGACTTTTAAGTTTATTTCTATTTCTTTTGACTAGCTGCAGAAAGCTGCTGTAGTTTGAATCTAGCTTCCAGTGGCATATCCAGGGTGTGGTGAGTGAGGATATCTGCCCTGGGCACCATTTGAGGGGGGTGCCGAACAGTAGCATACGAAGGGGGCATCTGGGGCGGCGCAATCCCGTCCATGACGCACTGGGTGTTTCCCAGACTCTCCGTGGGTAGGGGCAGTGCTCGTCACTTAAAGCAGTGAGCATTGCCAACTTGGCTGACCCATCCTCCCTTGTCTCTGTTTAGCTCTAAAATTGAGCCGTTGTGGTGGTGGGGGGTGTAGTGAGTAGACATGGGGTGATGCAGTGATGCAGGGGATCACATTGCTGCGTCACCATGGCACCTCACCCCAGCCACCATTAGGACCCAGCATGCAGCTGCTCACCTTTGCTCACTAGGTGATCTTAGGGAAGCGACTCCCCCTCAGCCTCAATTCCCCAGCTCCAATATGGAGCTGACAATATGGGGGGACAAGAATACAGAGTTCTTTTACAATTAAATTGCAATTGATACTGATGCAGTTAATATCCTTAATAATAAAAATAATATGGATAGATAATGAAGATAACATCTGTGAAGCGTTTTGAACACTCAAACGGCACTATATATATGCTCCCGTCTGAGAACTCAGATGAGCCAGAATAACCCAAGTTTAATTGTGTCCTTTGTCATTCATTACTCTCTTCCCCTCCATGTCATGTATCTTTGTTGTAGGCCCATCCTTTGGGTGAACTTGGAGTATACAAGTGGTTGACAGCTTATCTGCCTTCCATGATCCTTGGCTTTACCACAGAAATATCCCAGGGATTGAATTTCTGGTTGGTTTATGGGTGCTATCAGGAGCATAAGTAATAGCTTGCACTCTGGTGCTGGGAGGCCCTTAGTCTTTATTATGCTGTTACCTGCACTTCTGATAACTGATCTAAATACTAGACTAGTAACCATTGATATCCAGAAGAGTAAAGTTACTTCCTCTTTCTTTTCATTGACATCAAGTAGTGGGATGTAATTTATTTGTAGTACTTAGACTAAAAGATGCCTTGAATACTTCATATTATGAACTAGATGCATATTATGTACTATGAGCCAGATACAAAGAGGGTACCAGGATGCAGGTCTCTTGTTGTCTTGTGTGCTCCCTGAGGCATCTGGTGGGCCACTATGAGATACAGGAAACTGAACTAGATGGGCTTATGGCCTGCTCCGGTGGGGCTGTTCTTATTTTAACTATCATTATGATTGAATCCTGTTTTCTTAAACCAATTCTGTGCCCTGTGTGAAGTGGAAACTTGAGGCTTAAATGAGCCTCAGTAAGGACCTCAGGCCAGGTTCATACCATAGTTTTTGATCATGGTTTGATGGGTTCGCTTAAAAACCACAGGTTCCCAGTTCTTATGACACGTAGATGGTCCCAGGTCCAATCCCTGCCATATCCCAATAGGACTGGATAGACTCCTGTTCGAAACCTTAGATTGCTGCTGCAAGTTGGAGTTATTGACCTATCTCAGGGGAGTCAAATTCATTTCATACAGCAGGATGAATAGCATGCATGATGCCTGCTGAGGGCTGGAAGTGATATTACTAAGCAGGAAGTGATATCATTAAACAGCTGATGACAGAAATAAGCACTATTTTCTCAGGAACTCAATAGCTGCAAATCAAAGAAAATATGCAAATTTTGATCATATTTCTGAGATATGAGAGAGCCCAGTTATCATGCAGGCTGCCCTTTCAGCAGTGACACCTCAGCACAGCTCAGCAGCTGAGAGCAGCTGAAGGTGGTGTTGTGTCAGCCTAAGGGCTTCTGTGGGTTGCATCCGGCCCCTGGGCCTTCTGTTTAACACCTCTGTCCTAGATGGACCAGTGGTTTGATGCAGTATAAGGCAGTTTCATATGTCTATGGTTGGTTCAGTCTCGAAAGACTATGGTATAAGCCTACAGCACCTGGTAGTCCCTGGTGGTCTCCCATCCAAGTCCTAACCAGGCCTGACCCTGCTTAGCTTCTGAGATCAGATGAGATCAGGCATGTGCAAGGTAATAGCTGCTGCAGGAAACCAGAATTATGTCCTTGCTAAGCCATAGGAGAGGAGGTGATAAAGGAATGCATGGGCTTGGCACACCTTCTAGACTCGTGAAAGATCAAAACAATCTACAGTACAGTTTGTTGAAACGAACCAATCGTTTGCTAATGGGGATTAGATGGCAATCAATACCCTAATACAAAAATTGGCCATCATTCTCTTATCCTTTTATTAGATTTGTTAACCGGTTTATACCAGCCAAAGACTGGATGGCATGACATACATTCTGTTGCTAATTTTGGGAGTAGAACTACTTTTAAGCATTTTCTAAATGAGGCCACAGTGAAGAAAATAAGCTTGTTTTGGTGGGGTGAGTTTAGAATCGAATATTTTGCCACTTATTTCAAACATGTTCTGTTTCTTACTCTTTTTGTAGGCCTTTCAGAGTCCACGGAACGTTGAAGAGGAAACAAAATACGTTGAGCTCATGATTGTAAATGATCATCTAATGGTGAGGCTTACATACTGGGCCTTTTTGAAGCCATCAATAATGCATGCATGCCTTGGTGCCTGCGATGGATTAGCAATAAAGTACCCACTGCAAAATTATCCTAACCGTACAGCGGATGTTCTGAAAGCCAAGTCTGATCTCTGAAGTTATGTTGGGAATCACTCAATAGAATCTCTTAAGGACAAAGTCCAGTAACTAGATATACACATATATTTTAAAATACAGCAACTGTTTACTGAGCATTATGAATAACTTTCTTTTCTTATTCTTCCCTGAATAATGTATTTAGCCACAAAAATTCACCCATGTTTGAAAGCAATTGGTAATATTGCAGAGTGTTTTTGTTTAGTGTAGTTGCACTTATTTTGGTGAGATTTCTCTGCAAACCATTTTTCATAATATTTTTTTTTTTGGCTGTAAAGTCTGAAAGGCAATAAAACTAGTGCTATGAAGTGCTAGAAAGTTGGTTAGGATTTGGGCCTAAATCAATCAGACAATGACTGATGCTTTAATGGACAGAAATGCTCATTCAATTAGCTTGCCTAAGTGAAGAAAATATTATGTGGACAGAAGGAATGGAAAGCTGCATCATCTACCAGTCCTTGCATCAGCTAGAACAGTGTTTCCCAACCTGAGGTACGTGTACCCCCAGGAGTACTTGACAGGACCTTTAGGGTACTTGAAAAAGAATTGAATAATGGCAGAAAAAGGCAGGTTTGTATTAGAATGCCTTGTGGGCCTGGCAAGGGAGGAAGGAAGACAGCTAGTTGGCTGTGAATGCCCCAGCAACTGCTAATTTCTGATCACCGATTTGTGTATTATCACATAGGGATTATAGCTGAAAACATAAATTTGAAATAACATTACAAAAGTTTTGTTAATACAAGGGGTACAATTTATGGCAATGGGCTGCCAAGTGGTACACAAGTGAAAAAATGTTGGAAACCACTGATCTAGAGCAAGCTGATCTACCAGTCCTGGAATGAACTAGAGCACCCTTCAATGTTTTTTATGCCAGAACCCTGACTGAATGAAGTATGAGACTGGGGACCCATTGCCGATCCTTTTCATCCACCCTTTGCCCCCGCCTGCCCTGTTTCCTCCTATTTCTTGTGTCTTCACAACAATCCTGTGTTGCAGGGCTGGCTTTAGGAGCTGCGGAGCAAGGCAGCAAGAAGAGGCTGTGCAGGATTATATCAGTAACTCAGTTTTGATAAGGCAGTACCATTATTGAATTGGATCCAAGCCCTCTCTTGCACAGGCTTTGAAGGTTGCCATGACCCCCAAAATGAGGCTCTGTGACCCCATGGGTGTCACGACCAACAGATTGAAGAACACTGAACTACAGAAATAATTCTTCATGTTACATTCAATTACATCAGGTAGAGCAGAGTGCAAGATGAAGCCAACTTATGGAACAATTTTCTTAAAAATTATATCCTTCCTTTTTGGTTGACTCACTACAACAACAATTCAAACAACAATAGGATAAAGCAAAGGTTAATGGGGAGCAGTGAAATAAACACCCAAAGCCCCACATTGCCTTGGTGCAGCTCTGTTCTTTTCGTATAAGAGTGGATCGCATTACATGTACCATTTAGGCACTTTAAAAAAGCAGCTTCTTTATCCAGATTATTCCATAAGATATCTCTTTGTGGAATAAAAAAATATTGATTATTTCATTACCTTCACCAGGAACAGGAAGGAGAGTAGTCATATTTTATTCAGTGCACTTTCAAATGATTTGCTTTCCTTGCATTTATATGATTATCTAAACTGGGGGCTGCCAAGTGTGTATTCTTTTTTTCTTCACAGTGGATTCAGAGTTTCATTTTGATGCCAAATACAAAGGCAGATGTTCAGTTTGGAATCATCAGGACCAGTTATTTAAATGCACCGCTTAAATATCCAAAATGTAGTACTCTTGTTTGTTTTCTCAATTTCAATTGTATCATATATGGGTTAAAATAATTATAAAACTGAAACTGTATTTTTTTTGTATTTATCAGTAAAATAAAAATTATGCAAGTTTAAGATGTATAAAGGTAGCTTGCATAACAGGAAAACTTGAATTTATTGTATTTCTGCTGGTGGGTAAGGTGTGTGAAGTAGCATACATTATAAAATACCTAAGATAATCAGTATTAAATAAAAGTTAATTGATCAACAACAACATAAATAATGCTATGAAAGGCATTCTAAGGATCTTTTCAAGAGGTAAAAAGTCCAGTGGATGAGTGCGATCTGAGGCAGGGTCCCCAAGCTTTCAGCTGCCAGGGTCATATCACTCAGTTTCACTCTTATGGTGGGCTGCAGTGTGTGAGTGATAAAAAATAATGCATACATTTTGTTCATAACTTTAAAAATGTTCACAACAGAAGAAAAATATTTGCAATACAGGGTGAGTCATAGTGGTCTCCAGTATAATGTAACACTACATCATAGTGGAAAGGGATAGGGCAACATGGTTAATGTTAATGGAACGAGAAATGTTCAGAGTTTTATTTACAGACCTTATAAATGCTGGACATGTCCGCCCTTCATGACATGGTAAATGTCTGTCCTGTAATCCAATTCAGCCCATTCTCGCACCAGTGTTGCCTGGTCCACATGAGTGATAGCTGTGGTAATGCATTGTTTTAATTCCATTATATCTTGGGGGTGGCACATGCACCTTGTCCTTAATGTAGGCCCAGAGGAAATTGAGCATGAAACTGCAATAATGGACTTGGTTTTTGTGTACTCCTAAACACAGTAAGCCTTCTCTACACCTGTCGCCATCTTGATGGGAACTTCCCCTACCAGCCAATGACACGCCAGTTCACCAGTACAAAGCTTGGAGACTTTCTCTTTCCATCACTTTGCGCTGTGTTTCCGTTGCGGTATTATCACTTGCCAAAATCCCAGAGACCATTGTACCTCACCCTATATTTGCCACTTTGGGGACTCCTGGTATAAGTTGAGATGTAGGATCAGGCTGCTAATATTACAAATGAGAGCTATACCATCTATCCACCTGTTATCGTCCATAGAATGAGGAGAGGCTATAATTAGCAGTGGGTTTTTTTCAGTGATAGTGAAATCAACAGATAATGCTGTTTTTTTGCACTTCTCAATTTTATAAAAAAATAAAACCCAAACCCTTTCCCTAACACCTCTACATATTTTCTAACACCTCCATATGCATGTGGCTGCCTCTGTTGACACTATACCATATATTACCTACCTACTATACTTTTAAATCAATTATAATTTATAATTATAGTTTATAAAAATGCACCCTTGGAAGAAAAACACATGGCACCACTTTCTGCACTTCTAACTTTGGAAAACATCAAAACCCATGGAAAAAAAAATCATTTTCACCCACCTCTAGCTATAACTCAACACATGTGTGCAGAAGATCCTAGGTTCCATCTAATTATACCTTCCAATGAAAAGATGATTATGATGATGATGATAATAATAACTAGGTATTTATATACCGCCTTTCTGGTCATCAGATTACTCCTCTGACTTTATTCAAGGCGGTTTACATAGGCAGGCGTTACTAAATCCCTCAAGGGGATTTTTACAATCATAGAAGGTTCTTTCTTTCAAGAATCACACAACATTTCAGATGGATCTTCCTGGTGTGGTCTCACTTCTGGCCTCCAGTTGACTCCCACGCAGGCTGACAAGTAGCTCCTTCATCTCATATGAGGGCCGCCAAGATGCTTCTTCACTCACACCAAAGAGCAGGTGGAATAATTCAGCTCGCCTTATCAGCTGCTTCAAGGTCTCGCCATTCAGGGAACTGTCGGTGGCCTCAAACTGGCAACCTTCCGATGTTATCTTCGGGCTAATGGAGGCTATACCCTCTAGACCAGACCTCCTGCATTAGGTAGCAGTAATGCCTAAGATTAGGTAAGATTAGGTAATAAGTAAGATTAGGCAGCAGTAATGGAAAAGGCCTGTTCCTGAGACCCTATAGTGCCATGGCCAGTAGGACTCAATAATACTGAACTAGATGGTCCAATTGCCTGACTCAGTTTATAAGTCAGCTTTCATTTGTTTCCATCAGGGTATCTTTCAGGGTGTCTGTGAGTTAAGAAAACAGTAGGGCAGCCCAATCTTGATCTGTGCTATTTATTTTTTATCTATTTAAATAATATTTTATCTATTACATAATATCATATCATATAATATTTTATCTATTTATATAGTATTTATCCCCTTACCCCATGTTGTGTGCCAGCCACTACTATGGAACTATTCAAACCTGTGCCAGTGAAATCGCTGTTGCAGGGGGGGCGGAGCTAGCTCTCAGCGAAGTTGCAGTGAACTTTGGGGGCTCCCGAAGAGACTGCGAAATAGATGTGTTTTCATGTGCCTAAACAACTAAGGCACGCTTCGGTGCCAGGAAGACGGTACGAAGAGCTGAGAGCTTGAACGGGGGGGTCCTTAGAAACAGGCAATTTCAAGGATTTCTCTCTGTTTTGCTCTGTGCTGAATCATATCTATCCTGGGCGCCATCTTGGAGAAGCTCGGAAAGCTGAGAATCCGTCCTCCCACGGCCTAGATACAACAACATCGCAGCGAAAAAAGCTATTAAGAGTGAGTGAACTTGGCTCGTTAAAAAGTTTTACTGAGAACTGTAAGTAAGAAGTCTGGAGGAGGAGGAGATAATTCAAGATTATTCACGCTGGCCATTAGCCACCCAGGGGGGGAATAGGTGAATTGGTATTTCCCCTGCTGGAGTAAGTACAAGATTATATATATATTTTTTAATGGTATGTACCGAAGAGAAATAAATAAGTAATCTTCAACGAAGGAAATAAAGTCTATTTCATTTTCCCAGCAAAAAGCCTTTATTTAAGCCTGGACACTGCTACTTTCGGTTTCTCAGCAAGAGGCTTGAATTTTTTCTTTTCTTTTGGTCATTTAAAGGCATACTAACCTAATTTGACTGTGTGGATTTGATTGACTTTTTTTGGATATAAAAATTTGGAAAGTAGCCCTGGATACAAAATTAGAAAGTAGCCCTGCAGGAAGTGGTTCGTGTTTGTGTTGATAAAAATGGCTTTTGAAAATCTAAAAGATGATCGTGAAAGCCAGGCCTTGTTGGTGGATTTTGTGATGGATTTTAGTAGAGAAATGGAGCAACAAGTCAGAGAACTCTCTGAACAAATTGGGCAAATAAGCTCCTCCCTTGTAAACTCGCGGGAACAGATTATAAACAATAGAGAAGAAAAAAGAATGGATCAGATGTCGGGTGAAGTTAAAGAAGTGGAGTACTTTGAAATGGGACACGAGATGGAAGAAGCAATTGTCATAATAACTAAGAGCCTTAAGGAAGAAAAAAGAGGAAATGTTCAGAGAGCAAGCTGTCTCAAGAAGAGGAAGAATTTATGGATTGAATTCAAGATAACAGAATGAAAAAGAAGAAAGAAAAACGGGGGGGGGGACTTAAGAAGAAAAAGAAGAAGTGGAAGAACCAGTCGGAGGACTAAGAGGGAGCACCAATAAGATAGAGTACAAAGTAAACAATAAGAAGAAGGTCAAAATGGTTGAATAATAAATAGAATTTTTTAAATCATATTAAATTAAAATAGATGCAAATGAAAATTTGAAATATAAATATTGCGGAAATTAAGTGGTATTAAGATAAATATTTTATTAATTAGATTAAATTAAAGTGGATGACAAGGGAATTTGGAATATAAGTATCGGGAAAATTAAAGTGGTAAACATATGAAATAAATTAGATGGAACTGTAAATATGGAATATAAGTATTGTGTAAACTAAAGTGGTATTAAGATAAATAAAAGGGTTATTTTATAAAAGAGAAGGTAAATAAAATAAATTATAGATGTCAATTTATTTTGGAGAAAATATTAAACCTGTATTTTGGGTTAATAAATATGTGGTGGATAAGCGAAGTATAATACCATTGTAATTGGAGATATTTGTTTTTAGATGTGATATTAGAAATTAAGAATCAGATAAGAGATTTTATTTTAGAGGTTAGTTTAGTGGTAAGAAGAGTCTATAAGTAAAAATTTGAAGCCTTTTTTGATTGGATAGTTATGGAAAATGATGTATAATATGTTATAAGAGATATTGAAGGGGGTAATACCATTGTAATCGGAGACTTCTTTTTTAGATGTGATATTAGAAATTAAGAATTAGATAAGAAAGATTTTATTTTAGAGACTAGTTTAGTGGTAAGAAGAGTGTATAAGTAAAAGTTTGAAGTTTTTTTTTATGATGGGATAGATAAGGTTAGAGGAAAAATATGGAATGTTAAAGTATTAACCAGTTGGGTTAATGAATATGATAATTTTTGTATTGATTATTAATTTTGTTTGGATTAATGTTTGTTGTAATCGATGGCCACCACCCTTGTGTGTAACCTATGTAGTCCTAGCCCTAAGTCCATCCAATTTTCCTTACCTGTATCTGTAATAAATAAAGCATTATAAAAAAAGAAAAAGAAATGGCTGTTGCAGATCCAAGCAGCCTGGTGTAACACCAGGCTGACTGGGAGAGGGGTTAGGATCCAGCCTAAGTTGCCCAGGCCAGTTCCCCCCCCCCCCCCGGACCTTGTATGCTCACTGGTGTACCCTTCCCTGCCGTCCTCTACCCCACATTGCCCCCGTTCAGGCCTCCCGCCATCCTTTCCAACCCCCCCCCCCATGCTGGCTTAGTTCAGCTGCCACAGAGTCACCTTGGGTTTGGGTTCGGTGGGTCTGGTGGGTCTGGATTTGGTGCAGGGAGGCTGGTGCATGTTATCACATTGGCCTAGCCTACTGAAAAGGAGGCACAAATATGCGCCTGCTGAAGATCAGGTAAGGATTGCACTCTATGTTAGAATAGGTCACAAGGCATGCATTTCCAAAAGCATGTGTTTGATAAAGTCATTTCTGAATTGACATTGTGTTTCTAAAATATGTTCAGGATTTGTCTTTCTTTTGTTTTTCAGCTGAAAAAGCACCGATTATCAGTTAGCCACACAAACAGCTTTGCCAAATCGGTAGTGAACATGGCAGATTTAGTAAGTGTGATTCACCACTATTCTTAGGTACATTGTCATTCTTATCGCAGGGATGGTAATTTCAGGTTGGAGAAAGAAACAGCTGTTTAGCTTGTGACCCTTAAGAGTGAGTGATTGAAAAAGCCTATATTCCGCATATCTCAAAATAACAATCCCTGTATTTGAGATTGTGTTTAAATGCCTGCCCAGTCAAAGCTTTCATGAAATTTTCATGAAAAAAATGACCTTTAAAATATAGTCAGATACTTATCCCTTGATCACGATGCGTTAAAAAAGAAATGCCAGTGATTCTTTATTTATGTTATATTCTTAGGCTGAATATTTCCTTAGTTACATTGAAAGAAAGAAAGAAAGAAAGAAAGAAAGAAAGAAAGAAAGAAAGAAAGAAAGAAAGAAAGAAAGAAAGAGGCAGATTTAACACTGTGACTTACCATGATTGTTCATTTTGTTAATGTGCTAGATTTATAAAGAACAACTCAACACCAGGATAGTCTTGGTTGCCATGGAGACCTGGAGTACTGATAACAAGTTCACCATATCTGAAAACCCATTGGTGACTCTGCGTGAGTTTATGAAATATAGGAGAGATTTTATCAAAGAGAAAAGTGATGCAGTTCACCTTTTTTCGTACGTAACTTCATGTTGTTTTGTTGCCCTTTGGGGTGGGGTAGCTTGACCTCGTAGTAACAACTAATGTGTTCTTCCATTATGTGGTATGGTGGTAGAAAGCAGTGCAGAATGGACTGAAATGGGCATAGTGAATGCAATAAGCCTTTCTTTTCCTTATGCCAAATGGGTAAAAGCCTTAGGACTGCGTGAAGGAAGGCAAGCTCAAGTAGCAGTTTCTGTATATGTCAAAGATTTTTTTTTTTCTACATTGCCTGACCTGTGCTGGTATTCTGTGGTGGTAACTGTGGTGCCAGAGGTTCCCGCTTCAGAAATTTGGAGACTGGGATTGTGTTTTTACTTAGACAGAATAAATACTGTGAAGACATGTTCACTGTATCCCAGGGGATTTATTTTCAGGGCAGTGAATATGTATTTAAACCACTTCTACTGGCTCCCCACGTGCCCTTCCCCAGGGCCGCCCATCGCCTGCCCACCCCTGCCCAGAAACACCCTCCTCCCGCCTCCTCCCTGCGCACCCATGCCTACTGTTGCCGCTTGTGTCAGCCAGGTGTGCTGACACAAGCAGCGGCAAGGAAGCCGCCGCAGAGGCTTCTGCCGGCCTCCGTGAGTCAGCGTACCTACATGTGCCAACGCGGCTTCCTCCCACAGTGGTGCAAATGTGCTTTATGGCACGTTTGCGACCCTCCCGGGGGACTTATGCTGGCCTATGCGTCGGTTAGGATTGCGCCCTTAGTTGACTTTCACCTGAGGGTAGGATCTCTCTAATTCTATCCTAAAGGTAGTTTTCCAAGGTTTGGGTCCATCCAGCACATCTAGGTCCTACAAGCAGTGTTGAAACTGCAGATGACCTCATTGAACTTTGCTAGTCCACATAGCAGGCAGCATAGATAGCATAGTTCATACGTAAGCAGATTGTTCCAAGCCCTTGATAAACTCCTTTTTAGATTTTTGTCTCCCACATTTTTTCCCTTATCACTGAAGTTCTGAATCAGTAGAGTACAAACTTTCCAGACAGTCATATCTTCTCGTGAGTGTACAACTCCTTCCCTAACAGGGGCTTCATAATGTATTGGAGACATGATAGTTTCTAACTTGCCATTTATTTTCTCATGGTGTCCTCTGCTTTTCTTTTAAGGGGGAGTCAATTTCAGAGCAGTCGCAGCGGAGCGGCCTACATTGGTGGAATTTGTTCCCTACTGAAAGGCGGAGGTGTGAATGAAGTAGGTCTGCACAACTCTAAATGCAACATGGCAGCTGCATTCCAAAGCATAACTATTTTGTCAAAATTGTTTCTACTTCTACTCTCATTATGCTCTGTGGTCCACAGAGATTTCTAGGACCAACCTCCCTCATGTCCTTGTGGTCCACAGTTTCCCAGCATGTGGGGAGAATGTGCACTGACATGTCAATGGTCTTCAGTTTAGGTCTAGTGGTGTCTTTTTTTGGCTAGAGATAGTGAAAGTTTCAAGACTGCTAACCTAGAACCTGAGGAACTTCATATAGTTGCCAGAAAGCTAGACCACAGTTCTTTCAAATCTGGGTGTACATGCCTTGGCATTAAAGAATGGCACCAAGACCAATAGTTTCTCCCACTCCCCCTTCTTTTAAATCCCAATAAATAGTTTCAGAAAGCTATTGACTTCTCAAAGGTTGAATGTGTTTGGTGATACTATCTCTAGTTAAGGGCATTTATCCAGGACATAATGGAGCAGTATAGTACAGCTAAGGTTTGCTCCTATCTAAACCTCTTCCCAAATCCTAACATCCTCTAATACAGCGTTTCTCACTTTGACAGAGCTTTACTCCCTCAGTAAGTTCTTGCGGGGGAGGGGCTAAGGCAGTGACGTGATCCCCAGGACCGCATCGCTAGGAGGGCGAGGGGCGGTGCTTTCCACTCGTACTTTGAATGATATAGGGCTGCAGCAGGCTGAAGGAGTTGCGGGGAGCTCTGCGCAGCCCTCCGCAGCGCTCCTTGACTCTTGGAATCTGCAATAAAAGTGGACGCAAAGCACCTCCTGCAAAACAGAAGTGCTTTGCTCCTACTTTTACTGAAGATTCCAAGAATCGGGGAGTGCTGCGGAGGGCTGTGCAGGGCTCCCCGCATCTTCTGCAGCCTGCTGCAGCCCTACATCATTCCAAGTAAGTGGAAAGTGCGCCCCCCCTTAGTGGGGATTGTGTCGCTGCTTCTCTCCCCTTCCCCTACCCCTTAAAGTGACGGGGGAAAGTCTTACACGAACTGGTGGGTCATGACCCATCAGTTTGAGAACCACTGCTCTAATAATTCGCTTTAACAAAGCTTACTGTTCCAGTTGAATGTCATTAGCTGTTTGCCAATTTTATGGAAAGTCTTAATATCTCTTTTTTGGTTATTATTTAAGAATACAACTTTCTGGTAGCTTGGTATTCATCTACTGCACTTAAAAGCATATACTGTGAAACAAACCCCACAAGCTTGAGCCTAATCTTTTGCTACATGACAATTATTTATTTTATAGAAATAGATGTACTTGAGTGTTGACATCTTCTCAAAACATGTATTGTCTTGTTTTGTTTTTCAGTTTGGAAAGCCAGATTTAATGGCAGTTACGTTGGCACAATCCTTAGCTCATAGTCTTGGTATTTTCTCAGACAAAAGAAAATTGCAGAGTGGTAAGGTTTTGTAAAGTGACTGCTTTTTGAAATGTAAGTGGGTGACTGTTTCTTTGTTGACTTTTCAAGAGATGCCTTCTCCTCTGCCTCCACTTTTCATTTTCAATTACGTATGCTCATTGATTTTTGTAAAAGCAAAATCTTCTCAGTGATGTTTCTGAGAATCTTGTTGAACTTTTTGGAAATGGCCTTCTATTAAATACACAATGAGGAGTGATTGAATGGAGAACCTGAGTTGAAATAAAAATTCAACTTGAGCAGTTTTGGTGCAGATTTAAGTAAAATGTGGTTTAAAATGGAAAGCTAAGATTATATGAAAGGTAATTTTTTAAGTTTAAAAAAATCAAATAGTGTGTGATTTATTTATTTTAGGTGAATGTAAGTGTGAAGATACATGGTCTGGATGCATAATGGGAGATGCTGGGTGAGATATTTCTTTTGAAATTTCAGTGCAATGAAAATGTAAACTAACAAATGGTCTAATGTGGAAGAAGATACTATATTTGTGCCATCAGATTTATCCATTCATGAAGTTAGAAACAGAAGATGTGATGTACAATGCTGAACTGACTTAGGGATTGTATCCAAACAAAGTTAGTCTTGACTAAGTTCCACTTAAATCCATGGGACAAAGTTAGTCATTCCTAACAATTTCAGTGGGAGTAACAACCCAACATATTTTGAATTGGGCGGTTATGCGGAACCTGTTACAACTAAAGGTGAACCCTGCCGCACTCACTGGAGAAGGTAAGGCAATGGAGAAGAGGGGAGAGGAATGGGGTGGGAAGCTGCAGGAGGGGGTGGATCTGGCAGGGATCCTACCCCATCTTTTTGTAGCCTCCCTACCTCTTTCTTCTCCTCGGACTCGTGCCAGTTACAGAGCTGGTGCAGGTCTGTGGAGCCCCATTACGGAGTGGGAGGCTAATGGAGGGGTAAAGAGAAGAAAATCTCTTTCTCCTCTGAAAACTCCAGATTTGCCCATCCCTCCCCGCCGTGCTGGATACAGCGTGCTCATTTTTAGCGTGACTGCATTTTGTGAGGGAGGGGAAGGATAGGATTGGGCTCTTAGTGATGACTAACTTTGGCTACAGCCCTTTGAGTATGTCAGCCAATTATCATTTAAAACTGTATGGTGTTACTGACCTCAGTAGTACTATACTTTGTAAACGCTTAGTGAATCAAATTTATAGATTTATCTTGATTAGTGCAAGCATGGCACCACAGTCCTTCTGAATGAAGTTGCAGGAATAAAGAAAGTCCAGTCTTATGTTAGACAAACAGATGATGAATGAATGTATCAGTGTCTCTTCCCAGTGACAGCTAAATGAAACCTTCAGGGTCAGATTTAGTAATATGAGTTGCTGGGGGTTGGGAGCAAACTGCAGAGGACAGTTGACTTCATGGCTGCTTGTGGATTTGCTCTTGTTATCTGGTGTGCTCCCTGCTGGAGCATTTGGTGGGCCGCTGTGAGATACAGGAAGCTGGACTAGATGGGCCTATGGCCTGATCCAGTGGGGCTGTTCTTATGTTCTTATGGCTGGCCACTGTTGGAAACTAGATGCTAGACTAGATGTAACTTTGGTGCTCTTACATTCTTCCATAAGTGATACCATTCCATTGGGTCAGTATGATGGTAGGTACCATGCTTTTTTGCCTGCGAGAGACCATTTCTCCCTGAGAAAAAGCTTTTTCCAGTTCAGAAGGTAACTGCCTTACCAGCATAATTTGTCCAATAATATGTATGTATAAATGGAACAAGCAGGAATCCTGCCAGACTAGTGAGCACATCATATAAATAATTATCTACATCAGTGCAGCTGACGTTACACCTCACATTGGTCAACTGCATGTCGTAGGTTAAATTGTCTTTTGGCCTATTTTTCCACTGAGCTAGGAAGAGCAATAACGAGCGCCACTGTTTTGCTTAATATTAAAACATGAAGTGCTCCCCCAGGCTAATCAGCATCCCCAAGCCTATGCATAATCTAAAGCTAAATTTAGACATCACTTAAGTGCTTTGCTCCTCTAATGAGCCAAGATCCTTGTATATTGCCTTAATGACGTTTTAAACCAAAGTGTAAGCATCAGCTCTGTTGAGTGCACTGTTGCAATTGGTGAGTAGACATGAAAGGTCTCGGTCATATTCCTTTTCATCTTGACGTATTCCTCAGTGCTCCAGATAATTTGCAGATATGAATAATAGAAGCTCGATTTAGGGGGAAGTTAATTAAATTACCGAGCATACTGCCCCAGAAAATGCAGTCATTTTGATAATACTCTTCCCATAGTTTTTAATGTAATCCAGCAGCTCCAGAAAACAACTGGAAAAGATCTCCCTGTGCATGGAAGCACTTTTACTCTTCTGTGAATCTAAATTAGGGCCATGAAATAACAAGCTTGCTTCTTCTTATGTTCTTATGCTGTTCTTATGTTCATTACAGCTACTACCTCCCAACCAAGTTCTCCAAGTGTGACATTGAGGAGTATCATCAGTTCTTAAAAAATGGAGGTGGATCCTGCCTTTTCAATAAGCCTTCTAAGGTAATAGTAGTTTCACATAGGGAAAAATAACTTCCTTTTGTTCTGTTCTGGTTCTTAGCCCAATGCTGCAGCTATTATTTTCCAGGAAAGAAGTACGAATTGATAAAAGTGCCAATCACATATCTTTTGAATGAACCATGTATATTACACTGTGGCTGTGCAGACATCTGAGTGTCTGCATAATTTAGGGTGCTGGATTTAAGTTAGATCACCCTAAATTAACTGCTATCTTATTTCTGGGATGGAGAAAAGGCCTACATCAAATAAGAAGCTGAGACACTGCACGCCCCAGTTCTTACATTTATATTCTGCTGTTTCTCCAACTTGTGGAGGGTTGTGTATACCCATCCCCCTTTATCTTCACAGCAATTCTGGGAGGCTGGCTAGGCAGAAAGGTGGTGTGCTGCTCACCCAGTGAACTTCATGGGTGTTTCAAACCCAGGTCTCTCCAGTCCTGTTTTAACACTTGGTTAAATATTCCCTGCTTCCTAGGTTTCACTGCAATCTTTCTGCCAAGTTCATGCTCTTAACTGTTGTGCTTCAGTATCCAATATCCCAGTATCTGTACATTGAGATTAATAGTTTCTTGCAGTTCAGAACTTCCTTCTCCAGAAATCTTTTTAAAACTTTTTTTTTAAATGGTGTTTAAATTACTGAATATTGAGTGAAAGAGAGAGATATGAAATTTTGTGTTTTGCTTATTCAGGGCCCAATCCTGAGTCCTCAGTGCCAGCCCTCCACCGGCCTTCACCTTCCTTACCTTTGCACTGCAAACTATGCTGGCTGCAGGACAGTCTCTGGCACTCCCAAAACCCGCAACCCCCTCTCTTGGCCCTGACACACTTCAGGAGGAATTGCGGAAGTGCTTCCCAGATTTTTTGTAGAACTACTCTTGTTAGGGATGCAGCCTAGTTTTCAGTGGAGCTGAGAACTATTAAGTCATGCATATAGCTATTTAACAATGGAAAGGAGTTTACATCATTTTATTTCTTGTATGTTGTTGCATATATTCACTAAAAATATCAAGCATTCCCACATTGGTAAATCTCCTTTTTTTCCTTACTGGACTGCAGCTTTTTGATCCTCCAGAATGTGGCAATGGTTTTGTTGAAGAAGGAGAACAGTGTGACTGTGGTAGTTCAGAAGTAAGTCCTACAACAAATGATCACTACACCGTCATAGGGGCACACACTGTTATAGGGGCAAATACAATAATATGTTGTAAGCAGAACAAACTTACCCTGACTCTTGGTACTTTGTTGCCTTTGCGAAAGAAGTACACAAACAAGACAGGTAGTAGAGGGGTTTTAGGACTTTTCTGCAAATGTTTTCAATTCTGATCATACCCTTCACACTATTTTAATTGGAAAAAAAATTCCAGTGAAACTTTTTCCCTAGTTAAAATATTAGGATACAGGGCTGCACCAGTATCCACAGGGGGGGGGTGTTCCTGCCCCCCCATATACCCATTTAGTAATTTTAAAGCTTACTCTGCGGTTTCTTCCTTAAACCGAGCGCTATAAGCCTACAGCAGTGGTTCTCACGCATTTAGCACCGGGACCCACTTTTTAGAATGAGAATGTGTCAGGACCCACTGGAAGTGATGCCATGACCAGAAGTGACATCATCAAGCAGGAACATTTTTAATAATCCTAGGCTGCAATCCTACCCACACGTACCCAGGAGTAAGTTCCATTTTCTATCGTTAAAAGAATATGCATAATAGCTTGTAAAAGTACAGGTCTGTAACATTCCCCCAATGCAGTCACATACCATGGTAGCACCAAGTCTAATATATTAAAAATAAAATATTGAAATGAATGGGGACCCACCTAAAATTGACTTGCGACCCACCTAGTGGGTCCCGATCCACAGTTGAGGGGAAACACCGGCCTACAGGCTTACAGCACTTTTCAACAGGAAGTTTCTGTTGCCCTCCTTCAAGCTTTTTTAAGTGTTCTGGCTGCTGGAAGGCAGCTTCAAAAGGGCTGTAAACCTGTAGGGCTTGGTTTGAGGAAGAAGCTCACCACGCAGTAAGCTTTTCAATTAATAAATGGGCGTATACATGGGGGATTCAGGGGGAGGATACCTAGTATCTTTGAGAGATGAGTGAAACCATAGATTGATCAGTGGATATGTCCCCCTGTAATTTAATTGGATAAATTCATCACAATTAGTTTAGGATTCTTTAGGATAATCCTAAAATATTAATATTAGTGAACTGTAAGGAATATTCTTTAAAGCCCCCTACCTTCTTCTGCTGTTCTACCCTGTTTTACTGTCCTCTGACCATTACTTTAAAAAAAAAAATGCCATACTACTATGCTACTTTATGTTTTCCAAATAACATTGGGTTGATAGTAAAATTTGGTACAAAACAGCCATGACCAACCTCATTGGTAGAATGAGGGCATGGGACTGGAAGAATCTACTTTGTCCTTCAGTGGTAGAGGTCTTCTCCCACTTGCTTCTGAGGAGCGCTATGCAGATAATTTTATTCAGTGGGAGGACCCTCTCTTAGTCCTGCCTGTTTCAAGGCAATAGGGTACTCATAGACTTTCAGCTTGGTGAACTTTTTTGTTCACCAAGTCTTGCAGTTCACCAAGTTTTGCAGTCTGTCTAGCAGGTGGATTCAGCATTTGTTTACCTAATAGGAGATTATTTTATTCTGACAACAGTTCTGCAAGGAAGTTTAGGCCAAGAGTTGGTGATTGAGTGAAGGTCAGCTTTGCAACTGAAAGGGGATTTGAACCTGGGTCACCCAAGTCTTAGCCCAATACTCAAACCACTGCACCACATTGGCCATCAAATCATGAAGACCAATATGCTTCTTGTTTACTTTTCCAGCTCTCCTTCTCCTCCCCAAGGCCCCAGTCATCAAATCTCTTGTCTGGATGTTTCCCTTATTTGAAGTTTGCATTACATTAAACAAATAAAATAGGCAGTAGAAGTGTCAGATATTCTTGCTTTTCAAACTGCTATTTAACAGTTGCTTCTGTTTCTCAGGAATGTAAAGCTGAAGGGATAGAGTGCTGTGTCGGCTGCAAGCTAACTCCTGACTCTGAATGTAGTAATGGACTTTGTTGTAGTAAATGTCAGGTATGTGTTTACATTTACTGTACTGGACATGTTAAAAACAGGCAGCCCAATCCTATCTAAATTCCTGCACAGTGATGCAGTGACTTTGGTGTGACCTCTGCCGCATGCTGTGGCAGAGTTGTAGGTGCTGGAGGTCTTCTCGGGATACAGGGACGTTTGTTCTCTTGCCTCAGGCTAAGCCCCAGCTTCTGCTATGGATCATCCTGGACCTGTGCCAGCAATAATGCTGGTGCAAGTCCGTGTTGAACTGGTGCAAGTCCATGCAGGTGAACTGGGCCCAGGAAGGGTATATGAATTCAGCGGGTGCCCCACCACTAAACCTGCCCCCCTTCCAGGCCTGAACCTGCTATCCCCTAAACATCCTCCTCCCTGTTTTGCCCTTGCCATTCCACCTCCTCTCCACCCTGCCCTGCCTAGTCCACCTTCTACACTTGCCTTATGTGCTCCAGTAGGCCTCCCAACCTCCACCAGCACACATGAGAAGGCTCCAGCCTTCCTACTGGTGCACCAGCAACTTATGCTGCCATGAAGCGCTTTATGACTGCTTATGCATTCCACCAGCGTTCCAGTTAGATAGCATTGAGCCAAGAATTTTCCTGGAGATACTAGGAATATATTAAAACCAAAAATTAAGAACAACATTCACTTTTGCCCACGTGAAGTTGCCTGAGGTTTATGATAAGTTGCACAGATCCTTTTCTGTGTTGGCACTGCATCTTTGAAGCTCCCTCCATAAAAACTGCTGCATAAGAAGTCAGACCACTCGTTCATTTAGCTTGGAATTGTCAACGCTGACTGGCAGCAGATCTCCAAGGCTTCAGATGGTTTTTATTTCCAGTTCTTCTGCAGATGTCCTCCCTAAATACTTTGAAAACCAACAGTGATTACCTTACTTTTTTTACTGCTGCCTTTCTAATACTTTGTTTTTCTTTCCCAGTTTGAAGCTGCAGGAGTGGTGTGCAGAGAAGCAGTAAATGATTGTGATATTCCAGACCGCTGCACAGGAAATAACAGTGAGGTAAAGTCTGAAAATGGGAGCAGAGGGGAAGAAAGAAGCTAAATCTGAATATCCAGTAGGGCAGAGTTGCACAGAAGTAGTTTGGGAGAAGGGAGGCAATGCTTGAATAATAATAATAACAGTATTTATATACCGCTTTTCAATTAAATGTTCACAAAGCGGTTTACAGAGAAAAATCAAATAACTAAATGGCTCCCTGTCCCAAAAGGGCTCACAATCTAAAAAGATGCAAAAAGAATTACCAGCAGACAGCCACTAAAACAGACAGTGCTGGGGTGAGGTGGGCCAGTTACTCTCCCCCTGCTAAAAAAAGGAGCACCCACTTGAAAAAGTGCCTCTTACCCAATTAGCAGGGGTTAACTGAAAGTGAACTGAAAGTGAAGTTTGGAAAGCTAAGATTGGTTGTTTTTTTTAGGTATTCAAATAATACTTTAAAAGTTCCCTCACTGTCCAGCTTATCAAGCCATTTCATTCACTTTGTCTTTAGTGCTCTCCAAATCTTCACAAAATGGATGGGTATTCCTGTGACAACGAACAGGTAAGTACAATGTTTCATTCCATTTGCTTTTGCTGATGTTTTAAAATAGACTTTTATCTTAAACCCAAGGAGGTAAAGCAAGTCTGTTGATAGATTTTTACAAAAGGACATACTTGCCTAAAGGGCAAGAAATTTCTGCCAACAAATCAAGCTTAGATAATCATCTTACCTTATCTCCAAGGTTGCTCAGGGGCCAGAGCTTTTCAAGCTGCATTGCTTTTCAAGGGTCACCAGAGAAGCAATGCAGAGATAATTAGAGGGCCATTAGCCTCCAAGGCAACCCCTGGAAAGCTGCAACCAAAGTTAACCTTTTCACTGCTCCTGAGACTTTCATTGAATTGAAGCAAGCCTCTTTCTCTTAGCAGGAGCTGTTGCAGTCTCAGTTTCCATTTTGCAAATGTTTACATTTTGCAGAGGTCTGTTTTTTGAAACATCAGGATGTCACCCTCTTTTCCATTTGAAACAAAGATCCAGGCTACAGGCATTCAAGAGCACTACTTGCCTTTTTCTGCCATTATTCAGTTCTTTTTCAAGCACTCCTAAAGGTCTTGTCGAGTGCCCCTGAGGTTACATGTACCCCAGGTTGGGAACCACCCTTCTGCTAGTATGTTGTTTACAGTGCACTTACTCTGATAGTGTTTACAAAAAGGCTGTGAAGACTAGAATTTTCAAAGTTAAAGAATAAAAATGTATCTTATGATCTTTTACATAAATTAGAGACTGTACGGTTCTTAAGTAACAATTACTGGTAGGTTATTTTTCAGGATCTGGCCTCAGGTAAAATCAGACAAAACTATAGTCAGACACCCTCCTAAGTTTAACCCCCAACTTATCTGAGGGTCAATGAAAATTCCATGGTTTTGGCTCATAAACCTGCCCTCTGCTTATCTGTGAAATCGACTTATGGGTGGGTGTCTGTGGTGGGTCTCCTACCTTTACACACCTATTTTGGTATGCTGTTTTAATGACCACATACTTGTGTTCAGTGGTCCTTTCTTCCAACGAAGTGAGCGTAGGCTTGCTCCTTAATGTTGTATCCTAACCATGATATTCATGAATGGAAGGCATTGCTGTCCACATAGGTGGGTGGGTACATTTTTTTTCCCCACAGCTCTTCAGGCCACATTTCATGTTGCTCTAGAGCAGTGATTCTCAGACATTTTGATCTCTGGAGCCCTTTCCTCCAGAGACCTAACAATGGTCTCAGGGAGCACCAGGGCTATATGGAGCTGGTTGGCAACCTTCAGTCTCGAAAGACTCTGGTATAAGCCTACAGCACCCGGTATTCCCAGGCGGTCTCCCATCCAAGTACTAACCAGCCCTGACCCTGCTTAGCTTCCAAGATCAGTCAAGATCGGGTGATAGTGTTCAGTATAGCACACATGGAGAAACTCTACTCTAAATGGGCCAGTGATTCTCAGGAGTGGAATTTTAGGTGTCACTGTGTGGGAACTTTCTTCCATTGCTCCCTTGGCTTGGACGCACTCCTTTGTCTCGCTTTCCATGTATTATAGCAAAGCTACACCATCTAAACTGCAGTGAAACTGAATCTGTCTCATAGACAGAATGAATTATGCCATTCCCGTGTATTGCCCATATTTTCCGTATCTTATTATAATGTAATTTATTCTGTAATTTTTAATTTGTTCTTTGGTTTCATTGATTAAATTGAGTGATAAATGGTGGGGGAAGGGAATTATTTCTGAATGTTTTGACCTTTTACTTAGAGTTGCCAGGCATTTTAAAGAAACATACTTTAACCATAAAATGGAATTGTGCATTAAATTAAACATTAACTGGTTTCAGCGTTTCTCATCAGAAATGTAGAAATAAATTAAGTAGTAGTGGTTTAGAACTTTTATCAAATTCATATTTTTAAAAAAGTTTTAACAATGAAAAAGCATGTCATTTTATATCTTTTCCCACTCATAATCTCTTTAGGGCATTTGTTTTGGAGGGCGGTGTAAAACAAGAGAAGGGCAATGTAAATACATCTGGGGAGAAAGTGAGTAAACCCTCTTACCACTCAAGTTATTTTTTGCTGGTATTTCTTTAAGAGTCCACTTGCAATCTCAGGGTGGATGACATCTAGCTATAGCATATAGGCATATATAAGTCAATAGGAATATTTCTCCCACAATTTTTTTTAAATAAGAAAGATCACTTCTGAGCCACTTATCTCTGTCTTCAAGCTACTGCATGTGAAAAACCCTGCTGGATCAGGTCAAAGGTTTATCAAGGCCAGCATCCAGTTTTCCATCATGGCCAACAGATGCCTCTGGAAAGCCCACAAATGTAACCTTAGCCTTCTCTTGTGCTTTCCATGCAATTGGGATTTAGAGGCATGGTGCCCTTTGAAATGGAAGATATAGTTACCATTTACTAATAATATTTTATTTCCTGTACCACCTGGTTCTTGGTGTAACTTTCGACTATAGCTCTGGTAAATGCAGGAAGGAGGTCTGACTAGAGGTCTGACTAGTTGCCTTAGTGGTTCCCAACCTTTAGGAGCTCACGGACCACTGAGGCAAAAATTGGAATTATTGTGGACCACACTACCCTCCTGAACACAAAAAATACAGAGAATATTAGAGAATATTTATTATAGATTTATTAGATTTATTATTTATAGAGAAGATTTCTGCGTTGCTGCTTATGTTGCCAGCTGTGGCTACAGGTGATCCATTCTCTGCTCTCTCTGGTGGTCCATGGGGAAGCATCTCCCAAACTAGTATTCCCCCATGGATGGCAGAGAGTAGACTGCCCACAGCCATAGCTGACACTTCATTGACAGCTACAGACAGTCTGATCTCCACCCTCTCTGGTGGTCTGTGGGGGAGCACTCTCTCAGCAAGATGGTTGAAGTGATCAAAGGTTATCTTTTTTTCTGAGATCTCATGGATCACTTCTCAGGGTCTCATGGACCACCTGTGGTCCCCGGACCACAGGTTGGGAACCAGTGGACTAGATACTGTTTTCTGGGCTCCCAGTTTCACATCATACAGGCTGGTCTTCTTCATAGTAAAGAAGCTAAGACCAAAGGCTTGATGGTACTTTGTTTTGCCCAGAACTCAAGAAGGATCTCATAGAACCTTACAGAAACCAAAGGCTGCAAAATCTGTGTGACCCCTTTTCTTTCTTTTAAGCTTTATATAATAAAAAATATCTGGAGCAGGGGTGCTCAATAGGTGGATCGCGATCTACTGGTAGATCGCGAGGCAAAATGAGTAGATCGCAGAGCCCTGTCTCTCCAAACTGTTAATATGTCAGTTTCGTCTAGTGACTAGACAAAACTGACATATTTAGCTGACACTAAACTGACACTGAAACTGACACTTTAGCTGCTCTTCAGGCATGCAGCAACAAAACTGACAAAACTGACTAGACTCCACCAGGGGCTCCATACATTAAAGGGGGTGTCTGTCAGACGCTTCCTTCCCCCCTGGTAGATCTCTGGGCCTTGCTGGGTTTCAAAGTAGCTCTCGAGCCAAAAAAATGTGAGCACCCCTGATCTGGAGAATAGAATTTATGGTTTGAATGTGGCTTAAATCTGTGTGATGACATTTAGCAAGTGTTTGAGGCAAGGAAGCTTTATTAACGAAAGATATTTGTTTTTTAGAAGTAACAGCTGCTGATAAATACTGTTACGAGAGACTGAATATAGAAGGAACAGAGAAAGGTAACTGTGGCAGACTCAGAGATACCTGGATACAGTGCAAGACTGAGTAAGTGGAACTGCTCTGTTTGGAAAACACCTTTATTTTAATTCAGGCCAGTGGTTCCCAAATATAACAAGCCATGGATGTTCTTTGCAAATAATTAGGCCTAACATGCATTGTTGGCTTTCTTACATGTATCTCAGCAGCACTTCAGCCCATTTCCACTATTTATTCTTTAACAACAATATTCTTCTGGCCACTGCTGCTAGTGTCTCTTCACTGTCACCCCAAGTGACTGAGCATGGAGTCACTTGTGTGTGCTATGAGGTGAACTTCGGTTGTTGCCTCAGACTTTTGGTGTCAAGTTGTCTGGATTTCAGTGGTGAGTCCAATGTGAAACACCATTCACTGCAGTTTTGACCCGTGTACAATCCTGTCCATCCAAATGAGCTCAGAAGTAATGTTTTTCTTCACAGAGCACTGTGGTTCATTCATGCCCTCATGTAGGAGCTGTGCAGAAAATTATTCTATACACCCGAGAGGCTGTTGTTGGGCACTAAACATTAGTGGGCAGATCTGATATTTATAGGATCTTTGTTAAGCATCTTTCTCCAAATTATTTGGGTGTTTCCAAGAGTAATTAAGTTTGCAAAGACTGGGTGTGATTTAATTCTTTATATAACTATGATACGCCTTTAAAAGGGGATTGGACAAGTTTCTGGAGGAAAAATCCATTACGGGGTACAAGCCATGATGTGTATGCGCAACCTCCTGATTTTAGAAATGGGTTGTCAGAATGCCAGATGCAAGGGAGGGCACCAGGATGCTGGTCTCTTGTTATCTGGTGTGCTCCTTGGGGCATTTGGTGGGCCGCTGTGAGATACAGGAAGCTGGACTAGATGGGCCTATGGCCTGATCCAGTGGGGCTATTCTTATGTTCTTGCAAACTCTTAGACTATTTTTAAACTGACTGTTTAATCCTTCCTTATAGGGATGTGCTTTGTGGATATCTTCTGTGCTCCAATATTGCTTCTAGCATCCCAAGACTTGGAGAGCTTGATGGTGAAATCACATCAACTTCTCTCCAACATTTGGACAAGTCTTATAATTGCAGGTAATTTCAAAAACCTCAACAAAGAGGCCCCAGAAGTCTTACATTATAACACACACTACAGTGAAACTTTGATTTGATTTATTACATTTTATTTATTTTTCACATTTTTTATACTGCTCTTCCTTCAAGGAGTTCAAGGGGTGTACATAGTTCTTTCCCCTTCTTTTGTCCTCACAACCACTTTGTGAGGTTGGTGAGTCTGAGAGATTTTTGACTGGCCCGAAGTAATCCAGGAAGCTTTATGGCTAAGCAAGGATTTGAACCTGGATCAAGTTCAATTCCTGAACCACTACAGCATCCTGGCTCCATCAGGGTCCATCCATAGACCTTGATGTAATAGACTTCACAGATGTGAAGAACAGTGAAACAATGGACATTTTCTGGTCCATTTAAAAATTAGTCATATAACTTTTGTGCACGCGCATCTCCACTGACTTCAGTTCATTGAGATTTAACAGACTTTTTGCATGGACAGACATACTTTCTTCCTATTAGTCCATTAAAACAAGCGTTTGCTGTGTGTTAAACACATTCTTTGGCCCGGAGGTTTTTTTCCCTAATTTAAGTATTAGGGGGGGAGGGGATCAGGATCAGATTGTAGTGTGGGGTAGGAGCACATTAACCCTTTGTCCCTGCTATGGACTCGATCCAGATTGGAAGGCACTGCTGCGGTTGTTTGCTCTGGGAGGGGAATGTGGTGGGAATGCAGGAGTCAAGGTTCCCCTCCTTCCAGATCATGGTCATGAGATTGATTTTCCCACCCACCTCCAGACCAGCTGTTCAGGTTAGAAAACACACAAGCACAATGCACATTTAATGCTTCCTATAGTTTGGCCCTGAAACATACTGAATTGCATTGAATTAGTAAGCCATTGCATGCCTAACTCTGTGTTGAAATTCTGGCTGGAAATGAAATTGTGGCTGGAAATGACAGCATATCAACACATTCACCACCTTGTGAAATGTAGCAGTGACAGGACCATTGCATCCTGGACAAATGTGTCCCAGACAAATGCGTCCCAGTCATTGGCATCATTTGCATCCCAGACTTTTGTATACCAGTATATGTATATTTATAATAGATGTACTTTTTCATTTTTTCAATGCCAAGGTCGGGTTAGGGCTAGGATAAGAAGCTTAGGGTATATAATGTGGGATTTGTTGCCTAGTTATAGTTTACTTGTTGTCCAGTTATAGTGGGATGCAAATAACCAGAACACACACACACACACACACACACACACAACTGTATGCAAATGTCCAGGGACACCAGTGACTGGGATGCATTTGACTGGGGTGCAATCGTCCATGATGCAAAATCCCTAGTACCAACTGAATACCTCTTTCACATTTGTTTGTGCTTACTGCAAGAAAATGCTCTAACTTGTTCCATTGTTTTCTAGCCATAAAATTTAAAAAAGCAGATCTGTTACTTAGTGTTCTGTGCTGGATAGCAGTTTTGTTAGAAATGATCTTAATTTGATGGTGGGCCTTTCTGTTTGCTTTACAGTGGTGGTCATGTAAAGTTAGAAGAAGATGTGGATTTGGGCTATGTAGAAGACGGGACACCTTGTGGTCAAGACATGATATGCTGGGAACACAGATGCCTTCATGTGGATTCCCTTAACTTTAGTACCTGCCCAAGAAATGCGGAAGGCAACGTTTGTTCAGGACGTGGAGTATGTTTATCCTTTACTGTCTGAAGGCATGCTAGTATATATTTTTTTTCTTAGTGAACACCTTACTCATAATATGTATTCCTTTTTTGAATATTTAAGATGAGTTTGCAACATATATATTAACAGGAGAGTACTTACAGTGCAATGCATATCTTCTCGGAAGCAAGCCCATTTGAATTCAGTGGGTCATACTCCCAGATAAGCATGTGTAAGATTGCAGTCTTGGTCAAGCGCTTAAGGCTGCAATCCTATGCACAATTTCCTGTGAGTAGCCCCCCCACTTAACACAATAGGACTTACTTTTGAATAGACCTGCTTAGGGTAGGGCTGTAAGTTCCTGCAGTGGGATAGCATTGCCTGGATAGGCTTAGGATATAACAGATGTTGCAAGGTGTTGGAATAGGATTGGTCCGTAAGTCATTAATGACACTCTTGACTAAGGGGCTAACTAAATTTAGGATACAACCCAATGTTTCCTATCCCCAGGAATACTCACATGGACTTTTCAGAAAAAAAATATAAACTCTACAATCCCTGGGAATCACCCATTCCCTTTATTCTTTAAAGCAGTTTTGAAAATGGGAGATGAGCTCCCCAACTGAGGTACAGATTATTGCTTGTGAGTGGGGAGTTGGGGACGAACTTCCCCTTTTCTGTTCCTTACAAGATTATGCGTTGTAAGTGGCCAGCACAATAACCATTGTGTCTGATATCCATGTTGAAGATCATGGGTGCAACGAACTTTGTTTTTTTTTTCTTGAGCTTTTTTCTGTAGCTCCACCTGCCTGTTGAAGTCAGGACAAATGTCGCACATTGAACACGAAAGCTCAGAAAATATCCTAAACACTATCGGAAAAAGAACATTGTAGATTAATGACTTTTATAAACTTGTAATAACAATTTATTTTAATCTGAAGATAATGTAATTTTTTAAAAACTTGGCATATGTTTATACAGGTTTGCAGTAATGAAAAACAGTGTGTCTGTGATCAGTTATGGTCAGGTGTAGACTGCAACATCTCAGTGAAAAGACATCCACTTGATGACCACTTGCATGGCCCAGGTGATTTGTATGTTTTGTAGTAATATGTTAATGAAATAATAACTTGTTTGCAATCAGAAGTGCACTGCCTCTCACCCCAACATATTGTAGAAACCATAAGGTCTTGTGACACCTTAAAGACTAATACATTTATTGTAGATTTGCTAGTGCCAAGTTATATGTTACATTAAAACGAGGAAATGGCCCTCATGCTTTTCTTTACTAACAGCCCAGTCCTCCCCCTCCCCTGCTGATGCAACCGTGCTAAAAGAATGTTTCCCTTACCCCACTGTAAGCCCCTCAACAGCCAGTGGGTCTCCTCTGACCTGTGCACATTCATTATAGCTGGCGCAAGTCCAAGGTGAAGAAACGGATGGGCAGCCACAAAAAGGAGGGAACCAACTGAAGACACCATTGCTGCAGGATCCACCCCTCCCACCGCTCCTAGCCCCCATTCCTTCCCTCTCCGCCCAGTTTTACCACCTCTCCTCCCACCCTCTGCCCCCTCCACATAGTGGCAGCCATGGCCACTCCAGATCCTGCCACTTCACTTGATGCCTCCGCAGCCTCTCTGGCGGTGGAACAGAATTGTATAGCTCCATGCAATTCCATAAGGCCATTTATAACACATGGTTGGCAACCTTCAGTCTCAAAAGACTATGGTATAAGCCTAGAGCACCTGGTATTCCCAAGTGGTCTCCCATCCAAGTACTAACCAGGCCTGACCCTGCTTAGCTTCCAAGTTCAGACAAGATCAGGGATGTGCAGGGTAACAGTTGCTGCATCATTTATAACAGCTATAAAGCAAACCCCACCATCAGAATGCTAATTCTGGCAGCTAGGAGGGGGGATAGGATTGGGCCATAAATGAAAAGGTGCTTGGAGGACCTGAATTGAATCACATTGACGTAGGGGTGGGATTTTAATTCTGCCTTGCTATGATCCCAATCTGGAGCCCCACAACCACCCTGATTGGCTGTTCTTTGCCTTGAGAGGGATGCTCCTGTTGGCGCAAAGTATAATTCAGTGAGTCTGCCATTATGTGGTCTCATTACAAAGAGTTGTGGGAGTTGTTCTTTGCAACCATCACAGGTTACAAGTCATGATGAGTGCATACAGTCTGAGATTAGCTGGCTGCTCATCATGAGGGAGGGTAGGCTATGGATGGCAGTTCTTTTGCCTACCACAGGCTGGCAAGGGAGGAAAGGTGCGTTCAGTAGGTTCATGCATTACCAAATAGGTCACTTATGTTTAATAAAGTGGCCCAGGTTAAACCCAAGTGCAGGCTGGTGTCTTTGTTGGGGTATGTAAAAAGAATGCCAGATGCGGGGGAGTGGCAGTGAGATGCAGGTATCTTTTGGTCTTGTGTGCTCTGAGGCATCTGGTGGGCCACTCTGAGTTACAGGAAGCAGTATTAGATGAGCCCTAGGCCTGATCCAGCAGGTCACTTCTTATATTCATACATTTATGAAGAAAGATGGGGAGATCTAGTCATAGAGTTGCCCTGAAGTAATCGGGTCCAATTTACTACTCAAAGGAAGGCTAATCCATCCATGATTCTCATACCTCTCTCATTAGGAGGGGAAGACAAACAGTGAATGCATGGACTCTAGGTTGTGCCAAACCAGTCCACTGAGCCTCTCAAGAATATTTTGTAACAGACATCTCTGAGTGACTTACCATTCTGCCTCTAGTTATGATAGCCCCTGTTGTTTCAGAAGAAATGAGGATGAGAGGGAAACTTTGCATATATACAAAGGGAGAAACTTGCCTGAGCCCAACGGACCATAGGTCTAGCATCCAACTCACTGTCAGAATGTCAGAATGCCAGATGCAAGGGAGGGCACCAGGATGAGGTCTCTTGTTATCTGGTGTGCTCCCTGGGGCATTTGGTGGGCCGCTGTGAAATACAGGAAGCTGGACTAGATGGGCCTATGGCCTGATCCAGTGGGGCTGTTCTTATGTTCTTATGTACTGTCTTGGACCATGTGTGATGCTTTATAAACATTTAAAAATGTTCTTTGCTGCCACAGAAGTCCTAGGAAGATGATTTTTAACTTTTATACCTGTAGAAAGCAACACAATTTTAGAAAGCAACAGTGACATCACTAGGGTTTTGTCATTGGTGTGAGAGACCAGTGTGTCACTCCCATGATGGACCTCCTTCCATTCAGTGGGCAGGGCAATGCCCCAGGAAGTGGTGTGGTGATGTACCATTGTCTTTTTGGGGGGCTATAACTTTTGATCACATGCAGATATTTTAACACTGTTTCCTTGCATTGATGAATAACATGATGGTGTAATTTGAAAATACCAAGATTTTTGAAATTTTGGCCTGTAGTGGTGTCACCCCTTGTGCGTGTCACCCAGTGCAGCCCTCACCTCTCTAGCAACACCACTGGACAGCAACATTTAGAAAGCAACACAGATTTAGAAAGCTGAAGTTTTGTGACTTGATGTGTGCTTTTAATCCCCTCCCCAACATTGTGTTCTTGGATTCTGTTTGTTTTTATCCAGGTGTCACTAGCACAAACATTATTATAGGTGCTATTGCTGGTACCATTTTAGTGTTGGCTCTGATTTTGGCCATAACGGCATGGGGTTACAAGTAAGTCATTTACATTGTTTTCAATAGTCTAAAAATGTCATCTGCTTTAACTGCTGAGAGGCTGCGATATATTTGATCAACTACCTTAGCTAAAAGTGAATGTTAAATGTGGTTTCGTTGGTCAAGGGAGGCTTGATGAGTGAAGGACAGATGCAGTCACTCAAATTTTAACATCTTTCCAGTTTTTCTCTGTGCAAATAGTTACCTGGTTAATTCCTTTCGGGAAGTTGGATAAGGCACTACTCGCTTTACTGTCCACTTCTCACAATGAAAACAACATTCTTTAATGCAATAGCCTGCTTCAGATATTAATCATCTGTTATCTGCTAAATTGTTTGTGTCTTTTAAAAAGTACTTGTTCATTTGTATTTAAGTGTGCCTGCCTAAGGGCCAAACCAGACGTGATAGTTATCATGTCATTGGCCATGGCATGCTTGTTTTTTCTTTGGTAAATAGCACTGATACTGGGGATTTTAGGGCTGACACAGATCAGGATGGGGCTGGGGGAGTAAAGAGGCTTTAAGCCTACCTCATGGGGAGTCACTCCCTTTCTGAATTGGGCGCGCCACGCATGTTATTTGCCTTGGGGAAAAACCTTTCTAGGCTTCTAAGACTGCAATCCTATACATGTGTACCTAGCACTAAGTTCCATTAAATTCAATAGGACTTACTTCTAAGTAGACATGCATAGGCTTGCACCGTAAATAACCTCATCTGAAAATAATTCTCAGCTCATCTCTACGTAGGCCAACTATAGGGTTCAGAAGATGACAAATTCCATAGACAAACAGTTTCTGTTTTGAACTATGCAGGCTCAAGAAAGTGAGGGTGCTAAGGGTGCAAATTTGTTTACCCCAATTTGTTTATTTCTTTTTCTCTCTCCCACCTTTTGCCCATGGCGGCAGGGTGGTTTGATTTTTTTCCCCCCTTTCATACATTTGATGCAGTCATTTGATACCTCTGGGATTGGATCCTAAGGGCTATTTGCATGAGTGAGTGGCATTTCCATTCATGCACAAGTGGGTCCTGATGTCCTCCTCCAGCTGTAGCCATATTCCATGTGTTTCCTGATCATCAGGAGCTGCTCTTTAGGAAGCTCAAGGAGTTGCAGTGAGAAGGAGGAGGTGGGAAAACCCCGTTCTGCGAGTGGAAGCCCGCTCATAGTTCTGAGGATCTAACCCTCTTTTTATAACAGAGCGAAACCAACTACAAAGTGGTAACTCACTCTTTATCTCTCTTCCCTCCTCTTGTAAGAAACTATCGAAGACAGAGGTATGTGAAAAAGCAGTGTGGCTTCATTGTCTCAGAAGGCTTGAAACGGTGATCTCTATTATTTTCCTGGGGGATATACGTATTTGGAAAAAAAATAGTATGAAATCAGGGTGTACTTAGGAACTTAGGAAGCATGTTTTCCCATTCACATTAATTGCAAGGTCTTTGTGTTCCTTCCAGCTATTCCATTTATTTAAATGGCTCATCCCTATGTAATGTTAGTGTATTCTGTCATAAGATTCCTGTACTCTATTTTTTTAATTCTACAATTATTTTTTCTGTTATGACTTTACTTTCTCTGTAGGCACAGTGTTGAAATTTATCTTCAGAAACAACTAAAGTATCACTGCAATATGACATTGCTTGCCCAAACATTTTCAAATGACTTTGTCTATGGACTTTGCCTTTTTAAAACCAAAGTGTGTCTGTTGTTGACATCCAGTGGGAAGCAATGGAACGAATTCAAGCAGCCACATGCAACTGCATTGTTGGCTATTGGTTCGTGTCCTTTTATGTTTTGTACCCACAAGATCAGAGTGAGGGCAAAGATACACATCTTCACTCTGAACTCTTGTAGGTTGGAAAGAAAAAGTCACCTAACAGAAACTGGGGATGCTACAGTCACTTATGGGACTATAAAACAGGTGGCTGTAAGAAAGGTAGGTGGGGTGGATTATTAATTCTCCTCTCCCCGCCCCCCAGTCTCTCTTAAAAAAAGTTTTGGCTTAGCTGTAAGTGGAAAGTAGCATCTTTCAAAAAAAGCCTCAGAAGGAGAAAATTTTAACTATATTATACTAATGGAAGACAATGCTATCTCTTTCAGCATTGTACCTGTGTACTTTGATTACAGAGAGAGATCAAGTAAATCCAATTAAACTGCATTTTTAAAATTTAAGCTTGATAATGAAAAACTCTGAATCCCCCCTCAAGATTCAAATTAGTATTGACAAAAATCTGAATTCCCTCCTCCCTTTGTATGTACTTATATGCTTTGAAAAGGGGACAAATATACTGGCTTGGCTAAGAGTGTATGTACGAAGCCAAATTAGTTGGAAAAGAGTTTATATACAAAGATCTTTTCTTGGTGCATTTCTCAAAAAACAAAACAAGCAAGTCATTCCATGGCTGGATCTCTTGCTGGTGGATGGAGAAAGTTCTGTGTGGTTACTATCCAAATTTAGCCTAATAAGCCATAGCTGAAAGTAGGGATGCATGAGCATCCCTGTGTTTCAGCTTGAAATCGACTCAAGCTTCTGTACACATTCCAAAAGAACAGTTCACAAAAGATTGAGCCTTTGCAGACCAGCAGGTCTATCTCTTTGCAAAGGAATGAACATCCCACAGCAGGTCAGATCTTTGTGAGCATCTGCTGGTTGAGAAGGTTCAAATGAAAGAGAAGCTTTGCCAGCAGTCCAGTCTCAGTGTTTGAATTTTGGGAACTCACTCAGGCTCATCTTGATTCTGCACATGAACATTTGAACATGGGAGTTCAATATTTTGAGCCGCCTTGGTAGGGCGCTTGCAGTATCCATAGCTGGAAGTGGTTTGTGGTCCTCAAGGCCTATCAGTGTCACAAAGGATTCTTTACTGATGCCAGGACGAAGTTAAAGAAAGAAAGATGGGGCAATGAAGAGGGGTTAGGTGTGCTTTCTGTCAACAGAGTGCAGTAATTATGGACTCTACTCCCTAGTTGTTACTGTTAGACAAATTAAGGGCAACTTGCTCAGTACTGCAGGTGCCTCTCCTAATTCGTTTTCAGTATCTAAATGATTGCGTTCCTTTATTACAAGATAATATAGAACTGATTTTGTTCTCTAGTTTTGAGTCTCCTATTTACATGATTAGGTGACAAAGTCTTTTTTTTCTGGTGCTCTCTCTTCCCCTCTCCCCTCTCTTTCTCTCTATGTGTGTATATATATATGGTATACATGTGTGTTTTTTGTTTCTGACTTGAAAATGTTCATTATGCTTTAGACAAATTCCTCAGGGGGATTATGTAAAAAAGCCTGGTGAGGCCGACTCCTTTTATAGCGACTTGCCTCCTGGAGTCAGCACAAACTCTGCATCTAGTTCTAAGAAGAGGTCTGCTTTTCTGTCGCATTTTCAGATTTCTACCTGTTCCATCACACATTATTCCATTAGTCAGAACCTTTCATTGTTTTGCAGCAGGTTTGAGTACTTCCTTCCTTCCTTTGTGGATTGTCTTGTGATTCCCTCAGTCTTTGATTACTGATTATTTGCAGCCTCTTTTTAATTACTAAAATCAGATAACAATTTTTTTAGGTTACGTAGTTCGACCGGGCTGTCCTTCTGTGAGTCCGACTCAAGCAGTGGGTTAGTAGAGGCACTCACAACTCTCTTCCTCCTGCTCCTTGACTTTGAAACGGAAAAAGGGAATGGAGCAGAAGAGGAAATGTAGAGGAGAGAAGACTAGATTGTTTGGAGGTCACTGCATGCCAGAAAATCCCTCCCCGGCGCGAACAGCACTTATCATTCTGCCAGGGAGCCTCTTCTGTGCACCTCCAATCACCTCCAGTCTTCATGCCAGCCAACCACGTCTGCCCAGAAATCCACATCTGCCCAGAAAGCCTACTGGGACAATGGAACCATAAGTGGCTGGCAGTCGTGAAGGTTGGGGTTGACTGGAGGTGCAGAGAAGTGGCTCTCCAGAGGAAACGTAAGTTCCATTCACCCAGGGGAAGGATCGCAACAGATGCTGAATACAGGCTGCAGGTCAAAGTTTTGGCACCCAGTGGGCTAAAGTGACTTGGCCACCACTTTCCTCTCCTTCACACATCTCTCCCTCTTCCTTTCCATTTCCCCCTTCTTTTTTGAATCCAGGTTGCAGGAGCAGTAATGTTGAAAGCTAGCATACTGTTAGGTAATGGACGCAGCATTTTGGCCACCCTGTCCATATTTATTTGGAAATAAGCCCTACTGAGTTCAGTAAGATGTACCCACAAGTGAGTGGACACAGATTGGCTCCTTAATGGATTTTCATCTCCCTCTGCTTGGAAGTGACTTACAGTGAATCCTAATTTAACAGACTAATGGGAGGGAAGAGTTGTCCCTTAAATTTGAAAGTCCATTAAATTTGAATGCACAAAAGTCAATGGAGATGTACCTGTGCAAAACATATATGATTAGTTTTACTGTAGTAGAAGTTACAGCATTTCTGTTATTTTAAATCCGAAGTCTATTAAACTGAGGTTTGTTGAATCAAGGATTCACTGCATTTTGATGCTCAGGATGTATACTGATTCATAACCAACAAACCCCTGTAGCAAAAATTCTTCTCAACTACTATACATTTTATAATTATGATCAAGTAATCAAAGAATGGGGAAGTTGTCATAGTTTCATTAACAGTTATAAAATTAATGGATTACTATAAATTGTACAACGTATGTGCTTAATTTTATTCTTAGCTTGTTGTGCTTTTTGTTGATAGTAGCTTACCTAACCTGGCATTTCCAGTTTTGCACTTATCTCTCTTTACTGAAGAAGCAATGAAGACTTGATTTATGAATATAGTGACCAATGTAGGTAGCCGTTTAACTCTGTCCACATGGGTATTGCGTCAAGACGGACACTGCTTTTGTTAGTGCCTTCCCATGCATTTTGGTCAAAGTTGTAGGGCAAACTACATAAGAAGCTACTTTGCACAAATAACTTCCCATGTGATGGTGCACTCATGTGGCTATACTGGTTACCAGTGTGGGTTGCTTTATTATGGATCAGGCCATCAAAACTTCACCTCCTGGATTCTGCTCAATTTAATACTCAGTTCAGTGTCTCCTGGAAACGCCTCCAAGCCCCAAGTGAGCAGAGGTGTCTTTTCCTGCTCTATGAAAGGAAATGCTCAGTGTGTACACACATAGTTATAAATCTGGAGGTTTGTGTATGGCTGGAGACATGGGTCTGGGTGCATGGCCTTGCTAAGCTCTAGATTGTGTGCATGCCATGTGTCACTGCTACATACTAATGTCATAGGTTGAGTGATTCTTCGTTCCTTTGTTTTGTGTGCTGACAACCTGTTGCTCCATTTGTTGAAAAAGGCATATACACCATTTTAAAAAAAGATAACTTCATCTCTTAATTGTTCACAAACAGTTAACAAGATCACTTTGATCCATAACGTTTTTGCTTGAACAGTGAGACCTTAATTATAATGCATCTTAAACAGCATTTCAGTATGATTTACAAGAGAAACCACGTAAATAATATAATTAATGAATGGACCTCAGTTACTCCAGCTGTGATCTTCAGTTTGTTTAGACTATTCACATGTTTCACTGTTCCAGTTATTTTCAAAGAAGAAATTCAGAAAAATTAGAAGAGATTTTTGTCCATTGAAAGTTATGGATTGAGAAATTATATGATGCATATATAAAGCAGTTTATATCATGTTGATGCAAGTGTCTGGTTAATCCCTTGAATGATTTTCTACCTGTTTATTTTTACATGGCAAATTTTCTAGTTGAAAAATAGCTTAGAGATAGTTGGCTAAAAATTTGTGCTTGTGAAAGAATTAACATTTTTGGGAGAATCATCTTAAAATGATACAGTCATCAACTTCTCTAATAGCCAAATCTAAAGAATACCTTTGGAAGATTAGTTTCCAAAGATTTTGATTTCTGTTGGTTTTAGATCTGCACAATGGAGCAAAGTTTCATTCCTTAAAAAAAAAAAAAAAAGTTGTTTGACTTTTAAAATGGGTATTGCTTAAAGTTCATGGTTTTATGCTGTATATCTCTCTCTCCGCTCCCCGTATTTCCATTTATTCCTCATTTCAGTCACTTGTTGTTGTTTTTTGTTTTTTGTTTTAATTGTACAATGTTATGCAATTCCTGAGGTCTGTCTACACTGGAACATACGATGTTCCAAACTCTTGTCAGTGACCTGCAACATACTTACCTTGTCCATATCTTACAGAAATACTTGCTTAGCTTCAACCATGCAAATTACCTTCACAAAGCCTTTGTTTAACAGTTTTGACCAGCACTGCCTTACAGGCACTGGTGGGTGTCCCTGATCCCCTGGTGCTCAGACTTGGCCACTTGCTGCTTGTGACAGCGGCCAGGCCACACAAAATGGCATATCACATTTTGCAGAGGAGAACTGGTCTTTTACAAACCAGCATTGTTCTGGGGAGTTGGAACAGGAGAAAAAACCTCAGTCTGGTAGAGGAAAAATCCCTTTGCCTTCAGAACAACCTGTCCTCCTTATCCAGCTAACCACCAAGTAGGAAAGCAGAATGAGAAGACCAAGGTGCAGTTTTGCCAGGTGAATGTTTCTTTCTCATTTTCTTTCTGAACACCGTCAGCCAGCTCTTAAAGACACCAACTGTGCCTCAGTGGCCTTACCTCTCTGTAAGCCACCTGGCCTCCAATGGGTCTCCTTGGACCTATGCTAGCTCTTTTACTGGAGTAAGTCCGAGGGGACTGGGGGCAGGTCCAAGCCAAGAAGGGAGATCTTGGTGTGCACTGCTACCTCCAAGATCCTCCTGCTCCCATCCCTGAACCACTCACAGTTCGACCTGCTCCCTGCCCTGATCTCTCTGAACATCCTCTGCTACATTACCTGCTCTGGCGTGGTGTCCAGGAGCTGCTGGCATGAATGCAGGGCCTCTTGCTACTGCGTATGACAACAGCGTACCTTTTGTAGTGCTGTAAGAGGACTTACGGCAGTAGATTGTAAGATCCTGTGCTGTAGGCCCTTCCTAGGATAGGGGTATGAATCAATTTGCACAAACGTACACTAGTTGCAGGAAGACGCTTGAAAATTAAAAAAAACAAAACAATGTTTTTAGACAATTACTTTAGGCAAACCTTTCAGGTACTGTAGACAGACCTTTTAAGTTTTCTCTTCCCTACAACCTAAAATGTCTAATGGCATTGTTAAAAGCTTGATTTGCCAAAGCCAACAATCCAATTTAAACCTTGCTGTTTACTCTAGGTCAAACGGATTATCTCATTCATGGAGTGAAAGAATGCAAGATGCAAAGAATCTTTCGGACATCTGTCAGAATGGGAGACCACGAAGTAACTCATGGCAAGGTAAGAGTAAAAATTGTATCAGTGGTGCATTTTGCACCACTACAGAGCTGAGGGTGTCATGAATCTGTATGGAATCCTGGAAAATTCAGCCACCAGAATTCAGCCAAATCTCCAATGCAAGTTTTAAAGGCACCAGTGGTGATCCAGTGACCAAATCTTTGCAGCTCAAAAGGCCAGACTGCGTGTTACATTGAAACTCTAAGATCAGAACTCCTAGCGTTCAGTAATTTTCTTCTTGTAAAAGCAACTGTGGTGGGAGGGGAGAGCTTAATATGGATTGGGGCTGCAGCAGTTGCTAACTGGGAGCCATCATCAGGAACATGTGTCCCCCTTCTCCCCTCTCCTCTCAGCCAGAGTGGATTTCCCATTACTATATTTTTCTCAACCATGATTTAAGGTGCCATGTGTACGTTTTATGTGTGCTCATACCTCCTCTTAACCAGGGTTTGGGAACCCATTTTAAGTTTTTAATCCATTTCGGAACCTGGTTTCAAGTTATTGATAAAGGGGCAATTAAGGTTAATGTCAGTCCAAATGTAATGTAAAGGCATGGCTAAACATTACAAGAGGGAAGGAGTGTGTGTTCCTGAGCTGTGGAATCACTGGACCATTATTATTCACTCTTGAGCCACAAGAAATTATTGCCCCTGTAACACTATATATTTTGAGCTGTGTGAACACATCTCATATTGTTACTCCACATATAGTCACCTCATCTTATGCACAGTTGACTTGCGTGAATTCAACTACATATGGTTTGCAAACAACAGACACCTCAGAGAAGAACAACAGTTTTAACAGTGAAGATGATTCCACTTACTAAATACGTGCCTGAGAGTGAGTTTAAAGTCAGAGCTATTTCCTCAGTTTCTGCCCCTGACTCCCTTTTTAAAGCGACTGTACGTATTTTCCAGTTGTAAGTGATTTTCAGTGTAATATATATGGAATTTTAGCTTTATGCACTGACCCTGGAACATCACTCTCATGTAAGGCAAAGGGTGTCTGTATAGGCGGCCCACATTACCTGCAGATTTGGAACCTGTGGATTTGATCACCCGTGGGTTCTGAACCCATGGGTGAGTCCAACTTGAACCCTCTGGAAGTGATGGAAGCACAGCCAGAAGTAGTGATTTTCAGCCTTTCGGAGGCCTCAGAAGGCCCTCTGAATGCAACTGGACCACAGCTCAGATCAATTTGGAGGGTTTAGGGGCCCAAAAACCGAGAATTCAATCATCCACGGATTTCTGTATCCACGGGGGTTCTGGGAATGGAACCCCTGCAGATATTGAGGGCCACCCTGTATTCTTAAATGTACTCTGCGTACACACTAGGTCAACTTATGGTTAAGTTCTCTTTCGTCCTGCACTGAGCCATGATCAAATGCTGAGTGATTTAGAGCTTTTCCTATATTGTAACTTCATTTTGAAAGCATGAATGTGAAGAAGATAAGAAAGGGAAGTCAGAGAGAAACTTTGTGGGTCATGTGTGTATTTTGTTTTGTGGGAAGGATGGGGAGAAAGAAAGAGAATAACAATCAAAAACTTCTAGGGTACTGCTTCCGTAAGGTCCAAGGTATGGTTAGAACTATCTTGTACTTTGGTTTATTTCAGGTAATATAGGAGGCAACAGAAAGAAAGTCAAAGGGAAAAGATTTAGGCCGCGGTCTAACTCAACTGAGTAAGTTTGACCTTCTTCCTGAAAATGCAAACAAAAATATCTGTTCAGCTAATTCTATTTCAGTTCCTTCCAATTAAGTTTTTGTTTAGGACACTTCAGATATTACCTTCATCTTGTTTGAAAGCACTGACTGGAAAAAGATGCGGTAATAGATTTTTCTTTTTACCCTGTATTTCTTTTCAATGCTACCACCCCAAGCTCCTTAGAACAATACTAACCACTTGTTACCATCCCTTAGAGGTATTTGTGTTTTACAAAGCATATATGTTTTTATATGTTTATTTTTGAGTGCATACCAACTCAGTGGGAATTTTTCAAAATGGTCTCCCTTCTATTCTGTGTCCACATTGTGAGGAAACACACACACACCCCTCTGTTTTTGGGCTAAATGTCATTTAAAACTAGCAGCACAATTGTATTTAGAATATTTTATTTAGAAAGTCTCCAGAACTTCGGTATTCCTTGATGGATTGCAAACAGCCATCTCTTGAGGAACAGGGCAGGATTTTAGAGCTTCCAAGTCTGGGTAGGTACTTTTTTTTCCCCTGAAAGGGAAACATCTTTGTTATTTAGAAATATGAGGACAACATATGAATATTTCTGTCCAAAAGGTTCAGGCACAAAAGTGAAGTCTTAGGGAACAATTCACCTGGAAAAAATTGTTAAAGTTTGCAGGAAAAAAATGAAACATGACATTGTTAGAAATTTCCCTACAGGAAGTCCTGCCTTATATCTCCTGGGCTTTCTATTAAGATAGTCCAACTTAATAGAACTTGGCCTTTGGAAGCACCAGCCAGCCTACCTTATGGTGCTAAAGCCCCATTCCTCTGTGTGCTACTCTGTTCCCAACACCAACGGATTGCAGCCTGGTAACCTGCATGCAAAGCCTCCATGAGTCACTGGTGGTTCTGATTTGACTGAGAATATCTATTTTATTCGCAATGGAAGTGGATGTTTAATGTTATCTCACAGTAGGTAAGATTAGCCAGGAATGCTAGTATAGAATTCAGTCAAAATGTTTTCAAATGAGCCATTTTATCCTTTAACATTCTGATACCTGTGAAGGACACATTATCAGGGCACATTATCATTTGGTACATTCCAGGGTTACTTAATGTCTCAGAGAAGATATTTACCAAATATGCGGCCCTTTTATTTAATAAATAAAACCCCTATGCTTTAACTTCTGTTATCTGAGTTCTCCCTAATTTTGGATATGACTACAAGAATAACATTGCTTTCTGTTACAGATAAGAAAAATTGTCAGGAGTGCAGGAACTTTTTTTTATTGTAAATGGGATGTGCTTTTCTCTGTGTTAATTTACCTGAAATTTGCCTAGATCAGGGCTTTTCAGTTTTGATTTGCAAGCACAATATTCTGAGTTCCACCTTTTGTGGGTACCACTTTTGCAAGTAGCAACACTACCCCCAGAGAATTCAGCTTTACACAGTGTGGGCAGTTTTCCACCCTCCTCCCCCAAACTGCTTTGTTGAATGGGCAGCAGCTGCACAGCTACACCTTGTGCACCACTGCCCCAATAATATCCACTCTCTGTAGTTTTGAGGCAGGTGGCATGGTCACCATGGTAGTGTGACTTCTTACCATATTGTGAATCACCACTGGTGGAGCATAGACTATTCAATGGTAAGAGCTCTTCTAGAGTGGTACCTATTACTAAGGTTTTCTAGAATTATTTACTTTGTTTATGTGGTGCCATCTATCTGTGAATAAATTTAGTACAGGCGTGCCCCCTTCTGTTTCAGACCCCCTGCAGACACCACGAATCTGCGGATACCCAGGTCCGCCTGTATTTGCACATACAAAAATGTATGTTATTGGTGTCAAACTAACAACATGCATATACACACATTGTGTATGAGTATGTGGTCATTACATCCTGCAATCTGGGCGCAGTGCCACACCTGACTCCAAAATGAGCCAAAGAAATTGGTCTCAATTTTGGAAAAAAAAACTGGTAGGTGTTAATGACTCTTCCACGTCTCTGTGAAGTAGACATTTTGACCACATGGATGCATCAACCATTTCCCAGCAGCAGTTGAAGGCTGTTGCAAATTGTGCTACAGAAGCAAACAGGTTGTTTCTACACACACACACACCCCCAGTGTTTGCAATGAAAATACTCCTTGATCCTTTCGAAGGATTTGATTAAATGAATGTTGTAATGCATAAGTTCAGTACCACATTGACTCCCAAAGATCAGAGTTCCAAAGCAGATGAAATGCTCATTTAGCTTGAATCAGATAGTCTTAAGAGAATTTCTGTTGGTGAAAGATAGTTTTCTACGGGGGTAATCTTTTTTCAGCTTGTTTTCAAATAGCCCCGTGTAATGTGTTTTAACCTTGTAGTGCTGCAGAGATAAAACATGGGTGGTCCAGGCATCTTTATCAAATAGAAATATGTGCTTAGATGGAATAATGGTCTTATCTATGAAAACTGAATCTATGACAAGTTTCAGTAAGGAGCATGTGTTAAAGCATGTCCCTGTGAATTCCTTCCCAGGTAGCCAATACTGGCTTTCTTTGTTAATTTGTACTAACCTTGCCTCTAGGTGTGCATCTTCCTCATTGTTATAAATGATATAAACTTTGGCTTAGATTTTTTTTCTATTATATATTGTGTTTTTGCAGCAGGGTATCCCATGCTTCTGAGCCTGGGCTTCCCCAAACCAACCAAATCCCGACCCAAGGCATAAGCCAAGGGGGTTCTCACCACCCCCAGACAGGGAATCGGGATCACAGGTCAGTTCCAACAGCCCTTCCATTTGGGGCAGCCATTTTTATCCCATTGAAAGTTCCCTCCCAGAATTTTCACTGTGGCAAAAACCGCCTTGAATTGCTTGCAGGTTCTTCTGCTGATGTCAGTGCTAGCCAAATCCTCTTCCTTGCTGGCCTGTTGTGCAATTTTTTCACTCTTGAACCTGGAGCCTCCTGCATTGCTGCATGCTGCACTATAAGCCAAATCGAGCCATTGGTTTAGTTTTAGGCATAAAAACTTGTTTTATTTCGAGCAAAGTTTTACCATTTGACTGAACGAGTTATACAGTATATCAATGAAGACTGATGCACAGTTACCCCACAGGGATCACTCTTTCCTGATTTAATTCTGCAACCTGGAATGATGTTAAAATACCACTGCAGATTGATTGGAAGGAACAGAAGTCAAACAATATGCAATTGGTACTAAAAAAACAGAAACAAAACCCTGAACACTGTGTTGTATAAGAATTGCATGTTTTCTTGAAGTAATAACTTTCTCTTTTTTCATTATAAAATCCAGATCAGGAGTGCTTCATGGTTACCAAATGAACCTTTCCAATAAAAAGTGTAGGTTAAAGGTTTGGCCTTTATTCTTGCACGAACCTACTAAAATTGCAAAATATGAATTAGTGCCTAATGTCCTGCCATAAGTCCACTGCTTTTGCTAGCGATTTGTCTTGCAGCTATGCTTTTAACTTTTACTTTTTAATTAGGAACTGAGATGGAAAACATAAAGCACTCCTAGTTTTCACTCGTTAAATAAGACTAATTAGAAACAATTGTGGCTGGTAGAAAACTTGAGCTGTGCCTGTGCTTATGCAATGACAGCAGGGAGATGGAAGGGCAAGTGCATACAGTTGAAAGCAAACTATGTAATTAGCATGTAATTATTATATAACAATGCAGTCCTGTGCATGTTTACTTGGACCGAAGTTCCATTACATTCACTGGGGCTTGCTACCAGATAAATGTGTACTGGACTGGAGCCAGAATCAGCCTTGTTTGATTTTGTTTATACTGAGGATACAAATTTCATTCAGCACAAGAAAAAATGCTTCTGAGATTGATGCAAAACATGGCAGCCTAGTGGAAAAGGGGCAAGTGATGTGTGGTATATTGATAAACAGAGACTGGAGTCATTTCTAAGGAAAGGAAAAGAGGAACGACACACACCTTTATGAGGGTTAGCTCTGGTTCCCCAGCAGGTGAAGAATATTTCTGTGGGGCATCTGAAATGGGTCCTAGTTTAGAAACCCAGTTTGGTAATCTGCTGTTATGCTGAATTGGAAGGCGATTTGAATAATTCATCTTTAATCCATGCAGTATGGTTTATATCAGTATATCACTCCAGTTAAAAGGGTAACATGCTGTTTATTATTTATTATTATTTTTGTTTGTTGAAAAGGTGGCATTTTGCTAATCAAGTTTTCTCTTCAGTGTCAGGCTCTGCCACTATACTTTTTTTGTCCATCCTTAAATAACCCCCAAACCTAGAGATAGTTTGCTTTCAGTTATTATTATTTTACCCTCAATCTCTCTCTTTCTCACTTACACACACACACAATTTTTTAAATGGAGCAACATCTCTGGAACATTTCTGCATGCTACCACAGACTTTTTTCCCTGTCTGCTTGCAGTGACATGGAGAAAGTAAAATATGTGGCGCATCTCTGCACATAGAGCTTGCCATATCAGAACAGCTGCAGTGCAGTTCCTGTGAAACAGGAAGGCTAGAGACTTCCCCATCTCATTGAGGAGCTGCGTTGCTTTCCCCTTTGGACATGGTGCAGCAAGTGCAAGTAGAGGCACTCCTAGTTCCTTTCCCTCTGCTCCACCAGTGCATTAAATAATGTCCAAAGTCTGTCTGCATTTAAACTGAGATCTATTTTAGAGATTTAAGAGTTAGTGCTTTCAAGGCTATCAGGTCTGACATACACAAATGCATTTGCTTTAAGGAAAATACGTTGAAATGTAAGCTTAATTAATTTCCTGGGGAATTCATTTTTAACCCTGTGGCTCTGATTTTCTTTGCCCAACATCCACATGGATTGATGTAACATAATTCCTGGCACCTGGGGATGAAAACATCCTGTCTGAGCTTGTACTGTGTGTTCTCAGATATTTCTCTATTCTTCTGCTTTCTCAGTTCCTTCCATTGCTTTTTGCAGGTATTTAAATCCATGGTTCAAAAGAGACTATAATGTAGCTAAGTGGGTAGAAGATGTGAATAAAAACACTGAAGGACCCTACTTTAGGTATTTTGTAAATTAATTCTCTATCACCTTTGAGAGCTGTCCCAGCATATTTCAGATATGATGGGACTCCTATCTTGTATCTGCCAATACAAGTGGTTTATTGTAGGCGCCAAGGGCCCTTCCTCGTTTGCTGCCTTTTGATGTCTTTTTTGGGCTTCATTGTGCAATTGCAATTATTTTCTGAATGTTTTGATGAAGCCATGTGAAAAGGACATTCATAGTGCATGCACTTCCCATCACCATCTGTAGCTGTTAATAGCTTTCTCTTCATTTGGTGCCAAGTAGTGTTTTATGGGCATGATTGATGTCTACCACTAATCAAGTCACATTAACCTAAATAACTAGAATTTAGTGTACTGAAACAAGTTTCACAACTTGTTTAGTCTACCTGCTGCCTTTAGAGAAAATAATAATCACAGCAGATAGTACAATTTTGGTGATAAAACAGGAATGAAATAATTTGAGTGTCTTAAAGGACAGAAAGAAGCAAGAGAACTTGCTTTTGGAGCATATCCCTGGCATATCCATTAGAGGTTAGTATAACCTGCTGGGAAGAATTCACTGTTTTTTATAGCAAGCAAAGAAAGATGTATTTTGTGAATAAGAAACCCTGCATTCGGTTTGATTCTATTTGTTTCAGCCAAGGGCCACAACAAAATGTAACAATTCAAAACACAAACAAAAATGGTTGCTAAAATCAGAAATCCCATTTGTGACAGAAGCATGTTAAACACCCCAAGAGATGTGTCTTTAAAACAAGTATTTGAGCAATTCAACCTGTTATAAGATGGCACTAAAAATAGGTGTCCAAATCACAGCTGATTTCTGTATTTGTAGCCCAAAAATGTTTTGTTGGTACTTTTTTCAGTTGCTTTGACCAGCCTTTGCAACCTTTTCCGTAACTGGAGGGAACCTTTAGTTTTATTTTCTACATGTATTTACTTTCTGCCAACGTTGAACTGGTTCCCCATGTTTCCTGAAACAAGACAGGAAAATAGGTAACAGGTTGTACAAGTTAGGCAAACGCCACGTGCATTCATTCACAAATGTGGCAACATTTTTAAAGCTAGTAATGCCCCAATCCTATCCTCTGCAAACCCACAGCATGCAGCACCACTGAAGCAGCGTTTGCTGCATGCTATAGGCTGACTGGGATCTAGGCTGGCCAGGAGAGGTAAGTAAAGAAATGTTTTACTTATTTCTTATAGGCTGAAGGGGGGGCATATTGGGCGTGGGTTGGGGCATAAGATTCCATGGATACCACTGCCACTGAGATCTTCCCCCACCACCAAGAGCTGGTCTACAGCCTGTTGCTGCCAATGCAGGACTTGCCAACTGCTACGCCATCACCAGTGAGTTGCAGACACATCAAAGTGGCTGCAGTGATGGTGATGCACAAGTGGGTTTTGCGCATAGGAGTGGGCTGTAATACTTCTTGCCGTTCCGTAAAATGACTGTATAAATTCTGGAACAAACAGAAAACTCACCTTTTAAGCACTATCCCCCCCCCCAAAAGCAAAAGCTCTCTGCTATAAAATTTGCAACATTTGACCCTATAGAACTGCACAAAGCAATCCTGCCTGAATAAGTCCTTGTTTGTCTTTGTTAGAGGCTTTGTAGAAGTATTCCATGTCCATTCTTTTGATTCACTGGGGTCAAAATTCCACCTGGGTATATTTTTATTCCAGAAAAACTGTACATAATACCTGGCTAAATTTTGGATGGACTAAGGCAAATGCCTCCAAACTCCAGCCTACATGCCGAATCCCATGCACCCGAATCCCGTGGAATATTCATTTCAGATGCAGCAGTGGCAAAGCCTTACCATTCCACCCCTCAACCACCAGTTTTTGCAGCAGAGCGTTGCAGAGCCTCGCATTGGGGAGCCACTTACCCAGGAAATCAGGGCACAGAACCTTCTGGGGTGGAAAGCAGCAGAAGCTGCTCCCCAGTGTGAAGGTCTGCAACGATCCGGCATGAGAACTGGTAGTTGCAGGGTGGAATAGTAAGGTTTCACTACCACTGCACTGCACCCAGAATGAATATTCTTGTGGCCTTCAGGCCGGAGTTTGGGTCCCCTGAACTAAGGCGCTGGTAATAACATTCTAAAAGGACAAAATTGCAACACAATTATATGCTACAGGTTAATAAGTAATATACTTCAGCAGTGGTAAAACTATCTTAAGGGATCCTTCTGGATGACATTCTGCCATCACATTGCAACTTTCTTGTTTAATCAGGCCTTTAGCTTGACATTGGTTGACTTCGATGTCTCTCTTCTCTTGTAACTTTTAGTTTTGTATTTCTGTTTGCAGCTTGTTTGCTTGTGCTTTTATTATTTTTCTGTGCTTATTTTTTTAACCCATTTCTGCCCAGCCCACAGGTGTACACATTTGATCCCTGTTGCATATATTCAGCGTTGGGCAGAAACGGCTTAATTTTTGATGTCAGCCACTTTCAGTGGCACAAATGTTAAACTGAAAAAGTGGCATAAAAGTATTCTGAATAAATAAGTGATGATAATAATATAGCCCCACTTTCTTTATATTTGTTTATTTGTTTACCCAATGAACAAAGACAATGGGTTGGTTGTAGAATAATCTTGGCCTTTATCCTCCTTCTTCCGTAACAAGCATTTAACTAAATAACATTTAAATTAATTAAACATAATGCTCCTCAAGTATGGTCAACATACACTTTTACCAAGAAGTCTATTAGACTCAACGACCTGAAGATCAAAGGCAAGTTTCAGTCACATTTCTTAAAAATGGAGCCAACATTACTCAAATTGGAATTAATAAAATTGAGAAGTGTGGCCAATGCAGATATCTATGTCCATATTGTTCTTAAGCACTTCACTGGGAATGCCATACTCTTAAACAACCCAATCTTATTCAGGTACACCCTGATGGTCCACCAAGGCCATATCCTAAGCCCATCCAGGCAATGTCATGCTGGCACAGTGTTTCCCAGTAATGCTGACAACATTCATGGAATCCCCAACACTGCCTCTTGTTCATGGAGCAGCCTACTGATGTTGGCATACCATCTGTGTGATGTCCAGGGAGTCAATCATGGCACCCACAAAGCCCCAGAGCAGTGCCACCAGGGTGAACCAGGCAGAGACAGGTACAATGAGTGGCCGTTGCTGGGGGACACCCTCCTGCCAGCCACTAAGAATGAGCAACACAGCCACAGGCACCACCTCCAACCATGGGGAGATATCCCATGACACCATACACACACACACATACACATAGAATCTGCTACAGCACCCCCACCCCTATAAGAACTATTATGGCATCAGAAGCAAAGGGGCAAAAGCAACAAACTGCTCAGAATCCCCACACCCTGGGTTCAAGTCTCCTTACACCACTCAAACCTACATGCATATTCAAGGAATACCTTTTTGAGTGGAGCAAGAGTGGAAAGAGAGCTCCCTTGGTAGAAAGCAGCCCTGTAAAGCAAATGTACAAGTCTCTGCATGGCAAGGATTTGAGTCCCTATGGGGGCATTCACCAACTGGAAAGAACCTGTTTGCCAGGGGACTGACTCGGAGAAATCATAAGTGGATCCTCAACATCATGCAGACAAAGCACAGTTCTGATAGCTCACTGCAAAAAGACTCAGTCTGGAAGCCAGGCAAGAATGAGTTCCAGCCCAGCCCAGGAACATTCCCTAACCAGCAAGGCACTTCCCTTTTGCGTGACTGACCAGAAATATCCATAGCAGGGACAACAGAAGAGGGGGAGACAGGTCTAGAACTCACAGCAGTCACTCCAGAAAGCTGACAGCTTCCTCTAACCACCCAGTCCCAGGAGAAGATAGGTGAAGACCACTTCATCTGGCATTGAACACCTTGCATCTCCGCACATAGGCACACCTGACTGGGAGACTGTAGCACATGAGCCTATCAGAGAGAGCACCTCATTGGCCAATCATTGGGCTAGCGTGTGACTCTGGGTACCTACTGCAACAGCTCACCCATCTAGCCATACCCACACATGCCCAATGCCCTTTACTTCATTACTGGTACGTGGCCGTCAGACTGCTGCCCTCCCAGCCTACCTGCAACTGACTGCCAAATATCATGACAACTGAGAACAGGGGCACCTGATCATAGACGAATGTCTTCTACTCTTGGAGTCCAATGAGTTGTTGATGGAGACCCTGAGAACAGAAAGGTCATTCCCCACTGAAGAGTCCCACCGGGAGCCCAGCTGAAAAAAAACGGGAAAAAAAACTAGGGTGGGGAGAAGGGATCCCTATCTGCTAACACAAACAGCACAAATGTGATCCAGTCAAGGTTTTTATTGAATAGTATCAGTGATACAGTAGCATCTGAAAGAGACACACAAGCTGGCAAGTGGTGTTGGTCATCATCTCCCAGCAGGTCTGCTGTGCCATTGCAAGTTATCCAAATAACAGGCCTGGCTGCACCAGTTAGTTCAATGGTCTGTCATGGACTTTGTATTTTCTCATCTGAGCTGTAGTCTCCCTGACTGGGGTTTCTATACTAGGGTTATTGTGCTGTGATTGGCTACCAAATGTAGTCTCTATCCTATGCTTTGTTGTAGGAAAGTGGACAAGGCAGGGGTAGCGGGAGATGAGATTTTTGGGTGTTTTTCCACCATTGTTCTGTATTGGCTAAATCACCTATGCCAGCATTGTCACTGGCGTAGTATATTTCCAGTGTTGGGGAGCGGGTGCCTGTCGTTCAAACAATGCTTGGAATATGGTGTATGTCGACCCCTCCTTGTCACACCCCAATGTCTTCCCTGTTTTCACATCTTCACCAAGCAGAGTTGTACCGGCATCCAAGCTACATTGGAATGGCCTTTTTCTGGTTTTGTGCCAGTGTCCATGGCACACATGCTAGTGGTGGGCACACTTCTATGCCAGTGGGGCTATGGATGTACTGGTGTATGTGGTGTACAGGATGTATGCTATGCTGGTGTATCTGGAGTACAGGATTAAACTTTAAAACCCTTATTATAGGTGGATAATTTACTTTTCCACCTTTTCAAAAGTGACTGAGGACCATGAAGTGATAGTGCTTCCAGTTTGGAATGGTTCGATGTTGTGATAGATTTTATTTTTGTTAAAGATTACTTGAAAGTGCTGCTTACCTACTTACTTTAATTTATTTGTGGACGTGGAGTTAGAAAACCCCCAATAACTATTATTAACCAACGTACAAAGCATGGTACAGTCTCTTGATTTATTGTCTGTTCATTAATAGTATCAGCTGGAGAACAGTCCTACTTGGAGCACCTTGGGCCTACACATTCCAATAAATTTGTGTGAGAAATACCGTGAGATAATTGAAAGTTGTAACTCTTAAGTAATATGCACTTGCTGAGAGGCTTTGTTAACAAAACACAAGCAGTTTTGTGTACTATTGGCTTCACTCCATTTCAGAAATGACAGTAGTACCGTATTTTTCGCTCCATAAGACGCACTTTCCCCCCCCCAAAAAAGGGGGGGGAAGTGTGTGCCTCTTATGGAGCGAATACTGCAGCAAAAAAAAAAAAAATCCGCCCCTTCCCTGGCCCCGCCCCCTGCCCGCTTGCTCTGCTCTGCTTCCCCGGGCAGTCAGAGGCTACTCAGAAGTAAGTCTCAGAGTCAGTGGGACTCACTCCCAGGAAAGCGTGGGTGGGGTGGCAGTCTGCCCAAGCCCGCTTGTCTATTCAGAAGTAAGTCACAGAGTCACTGGGGCTCACTCCCAGGAAAGCGTGGATGGGTTGGCAGTCTCGATGCCCAATCCTGTGCATGCCTACTCTGAAGTAAGTCCCATTAGAGTCAGGGGGGCTTACTCCCAGGAAAGCCTCTCTCTCTCCCCCCCCCCAAGCCTGGAGCATCACAGCCTCTCTTTCCCCCCCACCCCAAGCCTGGAGCATCACAGCTTCTCTCTTCCACCCCCCAAATCTGGAGCATCACAGCCTCTCTCTCTCCCCCCCCCCAAAGCCTGGAGCATCACAGCTTCTCTTTCCCCCCACCCCAAGCCTGGAGCATCACAACTTCTCTGCAACACACTTTCCCCCCTCTCTCACACACACAGGCTGCCCCCTTCTCTTACACACACAGATGCTCTGCCCCCCCCCACACACTCACACAGCAGGGGAGGGGCGCTTTCACTCACCTCATCCAGCATCTGAATGTAAGCCCCCCCCCCCCATCACAAAGAAAAAAACTGTCTCCTTGGTCAGAATGCCAGAGTTTGCTTATTGCACAAGCCCCAGGTAAGGCTTGGTTCTCACCATAAATCCAGAGGTTTGTTGTGTCTTGAGAATTCAAGTTGTGGTTGGACTTTCCACTTGTTCATTTGTATTGGAATCACGGAAGAACTGGCGAGGAGGTAGATGTGGTGTCAGCAGTGGCTCCTTTAAGGGTAAGGCCTGGGCATTCAGCAGAGTGTGCTGCACAGCTGCAGCCACTGGAAGGCAATAGGGCCTTCAGGGATATAAGAGCACCTGAGGCAGAAAGGGTTTGTGGGTTTTGAAGGAGTGCAGGTTGGAGGTAGGAGAGGAGACTGACTGGGTTTATTGAATTTGGAATCTGACTGTGGATTGTGACTGGACTTGGATACCCTGATGGATTTGACTGACCTTGGACTGTAATTTGGCTTATTGGTTCTGGACTCTGATTTGGCAACTCTGATTGATGGGACTGATTTACTTGGCATCTGTGGACTGGAACTGGACTCACTTTTGCTTGCTGCACTGGTGAGTTGCACAAGGGGGACAGATCAGCCTTAAGCGGGCACGAGGCCCAGTGGATTGGGATTTGGCAGAACATCATTGTAGCAGAAAGATAATGTGATCCCCTATTTGTGTGCACCTGCTTTTGTGAGCTTCATAAATTCTGACTCTAGCGATGAGTTCTTGGGGTTTCCAGAAAACTAGAGTACTCAAACCTTTAAGTCTCTCCATTTGTTAATGACAGTGATAATGGTTCTTAATGCCACTGTTGACTGCTGTTCACTTTACATGGTTCAAATGTTATTCTGTTATAGTTTATTAAATATTTTATTACACTATTTGGTTCAGAATATTTTTTTTCCTGTTTTCTTCCTCTAAAAACTAGGTGCGTCTTATGGTCAGGTGCGTCTTATGGAGCGAAAAATACGGTATATTTGAATAGATAACCAGGCAATTTGTTTAGACATTAGGGTTTCTGGACTTACAATTGTTGCGGAGTTTGAAGAGATATAGTGTACAATTGTAGAGGAATTGCAAATATTTAATTATTGTTCATATCTTGAGAAGCAGGTGAATAAAGCTGAAAACAATAAAATGGTATTGAAGATGCACATGTTTCTATATCGGTTGGAACTTTTTCATTACTAATACGAAATGGATATCGGTCAAACGGTGATTGCTAAATTAGAATATAAACAGCCAAATCGTATTGGGCTGCTCCGCTGGTGAACCTAACATTCCACCAGTGTTAACTACCTTACAGCAGTCATAGAACACATTGTGGCAGTGAGGCAGGGAGGCCAGAGCCTTCTCCCACATGCCATTGGACCAGCAAAGGCCTGCCTATCCAGGTAAGATGATGGGGGAAGCAGGATGGAGTGGGCAGAATGGGGAGGCTATAGGGCAGGATCAGATCCAGAAAAAGGGTGGGTTTGGTGGTAGCAGAGTCTACAAATCCGAATCTCCTTCCTGGACCCAATCCCCCTGACCTGGGCCCACGCAGACTTGCACCAACAATTTTGCTGCTTCAGATATGGGTAGGCCTGGCCAGGCCTCAGAGGAGACCTCCACCTCCCCCCCCCCCCCAAGATGCAGGTCAAAACTATTTTGGCAAGGCTGCATTGGTGGAGGGGGGAGAATTGGATTGGACCCTAAGAGTGCCATCCTAAACACGCATACCTGGAAATAAGTCTCATTGAAATACATGGATCAGTGAAACGAATGACCCAAGTAAACACATTTAGAAGAGAAATGTAAATGTGAACCTGTGGTGCCTAATCCTTCAAAATCAAATATGTTTTTAGACTTTGTTAAAAGATATGTTGAAGGCCAAGCATCTGCTGGGGTGCACCTGGCAAGAAGGACACGTGCTCCTTACAGATGAGGACACGAATGAAAAAACTCTTTCCGGTTCTGTGTTTTCAAGCACAGTGGAATAACAGTGATATGATACATTCCCTGTGTCCAGCAACTTTTCAATCAAACGCCTGTCATTTCACTCTTAAGTCACAACTACTATCATAAAAACTCCTCTTACGGTGCAATCCTAACTTGGCCATGATCCAGCGCAGCCATCACTGCTCCAGCTCTATGTGTTGCAAAAGTGCCGGAAAGCACTTTTGCGGCTATTTGTGAGCCAGCAGCTCCAGCCCAATAGGCTACACCAGCCTGCTGGCACTGAACCCAGGAGCAGTGCCCGCCGGCACAGGTAAGGTTGAGCCAGGCAATGCAGGGGGTGGGAGAGGGTGGTTGGGAGGACATTTTGGATGCAGGGAGGGATCATTTTGGGGTGGATGGGGGTGGAACGGGGGCCAGATTGGGCCCAGGAGGGGGTGGGATTGGTGGAGCAAGTTGACATATTCTAACCACCCTCTTGGTCCACCCAATATTACACCAGGCTTCCTGGATTTGTGCCAGCTAAATAGCTTGTACGGATCCAAGAAGTCCCATAGGAACTGCTGGGGCTATACTCAGGGTATGGGGAAATAAATCCCCTTACCCCAAGGAATCCTCCAGCTATTTCCTTAGTTCATTGGATACAGCATAGGCTCTGCAGCCGTGTTGCGCCAGCGCGGCCTAGGATTGGGCTGCTGTTCACCCTAAGGATCAAACCAAATGTGATGCAAAATGTGCCGTTTGTGCTTGTGTGTTTTTTTTCTTTATAAAAATGACAGCTGCCGGAGTTGCCATACAAAAAGACCCCAGTCAGCACAGCTGCAGTAACCCCAGGAGAGAAGCTTCTGTTGGCAACAAATTGGCAAATTAGTATTAAAAAATTAAAAGTGTAACATTACCTTGACAGCCCTTTTTGAAGAGCTATTTCCTCCGGAGTGCTTGGAGCGATGCGAGGACAGGTGCTGAATGCTTTCTCTCCATGGAGATCCTAATGCATGCCTAGGATTTGGAATCTGGAAATAGTGGCCTGGGGAGCTTCCCTTCTGCTAGTGCTTCTCTCCTACCGATTGCCCCACCCAAAGCTGCATTTCTCATTCAGAAAAGGACTGTTGGACTAATGGGACATGTATCTGCCTATGCTATCTAATCTTACCCTCATTTGCCAATTTTGTTGCCCATGGAGCGCTTTGTAGACTGCTTGAATTTTCACCATCCTGAATAATTTGATGTCATCTGCAAAATTAGCTCTCTCACTACTCATCCCTGACTTCAGATCCCTTCTGAAAACACTGAATATTTATGATCCCATTACAAATCTTCATTGTTCATTGGGACTTCATTGTTCACTTTGTGAAACTGCCCAGTTTTTATCTTCTTCCTGTGGTCATCCAAGTACTAATCCATAAGATGATTGTCCCTCACAGGAGTGGCCAAATATCTATAAATGCCTGTTCCTTTCTCTGTCTTCGTAATCCTATGCATACCTACTTAGAAGTAAGTGCCATTGTGTTAAATTGGACTTTCTGGTAAGTGCATATAGGATTGCAGCCTCACTCACTCACTGTACTGATTTAGATAAGAACTTCCAGAACTATTACTATTTTTGAGTGGTAATTATTTTTAGTAGAATGTGCACTCTGATTTCTTTTATTCCAGAAACAACAAGCAGAGATAAAATGTTGAACTTTTTGCTGATTTAGAATGAATAAGAGGCTATTTTAAAATCTCCCTGTTTTCAATGAGTAAAGTCACTGCAATGACCTGGTCCCCTGATGTTTGCGAATAATCAGCCTTGGAGAGCCCTGGAATAATCGGCCTAATTAGTCTGAGAATAATCAACCAGATGAAGTTTGGTTTGCTGAGGTGCGCAGTTGTGGTCTACATTTAAAATTGTGCTTCTGAATATACTTTGTGTGTGCACGGAAGAGGGGATGAGGGAGAGGTCCAGCAACAGGTAGATCATTTCTACCTGAGGCTCAAGGTTTGACTGATGCCCCATTCATAAGTGATACTGGAGCACTGTGCTTGCTCTGACAGTGTTTGTAGATAATGTCTACATCAGGGGTGTCAAACTCATTTCATGTAGTGGGCTGAAGTTAGTATTCATCTTACCTGCTGAGGGCCAGAAGTGACATCATGAAGATGATGGCCAGAAGAAGCACTTTGTTCTCACATAGAAACTCATTAGCTGCAAATGACAGAAGAGAAGAAATCTTCATAATTTCAAGTACGAGAGAGCCCAATTATTATGCTTGGAGGAACCAATTATAATGGGGGACAGAGAAGTTGCTTCCAGGGCCACATCCGGCCCATGGGCCTTATGTTTGATGCCCCGGTCTACATTTTCTACCCACATTAATAGGGCAGAGGATATGCTTACTTAAGGTACTTTAAGATAAACTCTCAATGCATTTAGTGAATGTGAGGAAGTGGAAATGGTACCTCAGGTGCTAGCCTTCTGACCATGTGTTCAGTGTCTGTTGAAAATACACAAAGAGATATACATGTCCATAAAACAATATATGCATTGTTGCTCCAAATGATCAGGAACTGTAGTTACTTAGGATTCATCCTTCTGGACAATCCATTTTGGCTGATGAGTACAGTTCCACTCTCCCTTCTATGCATTCCCTGAATACATGGAGGGCAGGTTTGAAAGAGGCACTAATCTGCTTGGTGACAAATACTTCCTTACAGATAGGCATGTATTGGTAAGTAATGTGCAATCCACCCATAACCACGTGAGTGGGAAATGTAGATGACCTGGAGTGGTGTGGGAGCAGCTATGCTGTTCACTGTATTAAGTGCCTGAGATGCCTGGGTTAGTCAGAGATCCAAGCAGGTGGCTGGCATGGAGACGGGGTGCAGAAAGAATCAGCAAGCCTGAGGACCAGGCGCAGAATGTGAGGAGGAACTGCCATACCTGAAGAACCATGATGGAAATTTAGTATTTCATCAGGAAATCAGAATGTCTGAGGCCAGTTGGGTTCTAACTTTGATGTTTTCTTGCACGTAACTAAGACACAGAACTTCATAGGAACTTCATCAAAGTAGATCCTGTCTTTGCTTGTGTTAAACTCCAGTCAATAAAGAGCAGAAACCTGATTGACCTGAAAAAAGAATGCCTTCCATGTGTTGCAGACATTGACTTGCTACTGCTTACCTTACTCACCTCATACAGAAATGCTGATTGCTCTGACAAATCAGTCCATTTTTGTCTATCCTCCCCTTCCCCATCAGATTCTTCCTTTGGCTGGAACAAATGTTCACTGGATGATGCTTGCATGTCTAACAGTTTTGGTGTTCAGCACTTTGTATATGCCTTTGTTCCATCACAATTAACAAATTGTGGCCTTTAAACTGCATGCCTTTGTCTAATCTAACATGTCCTTTATACATTATCACAAATGTATTGCTATGTTAATTTTTCAGCATCTTAAGGTATGAGCCAGAGATGATTGACACTGATATGGTTGCACAGTTAGTGGGACTGGTGACAAATGGTCACTGAAGTGACTCTTCCATATGTACTACTTCTGATCACTTTCTCAACCAGCACAGAAATATATGGATAAAATGGAGTCAATTTCTTTTAAATATATACTAGAATAATTTTCTGCTTAATAATTCTTTAGAGATTTCAAAGCACTTGTGATTTCTAAGTAATCCTTATAACAACCCTATAAGATAGATCAATGTAATAATCTTCATAGTTCTTTTGGGAGACTGAGAATCATTTGCCTAAAGCTACTGAGCTAAGATGAGATTTGAACAAAGTAGTAATTCACAGCTCAGTCTTTTAACCACTAGGTTGAACTAAGCCATCTTGAGCATTATTTGAATAACAAAAGGGGGACACGTACAAATGATAAACTAGCTCCAATTCATAGTTTACCATAAATCATGATGCTATTGATCAATTTGCTGCTTATTTGCTGTTCTCTTTGATTCATAAAACTATGAGAAGTTATTTTGTGTTTCTGAATTGCTGACAAAGGCTTGGGTCCCCCAGAACCATCTCCTGCTAAATCCCCCTAAGAATTACTAAGAATCCCCTAAGAAATTACTAAGAATTGCTCGAGACTAAGATAGAGAATTACTAAGAATTGCTCAAGACTGGTATAAGATAGAATCCTTGTTTACCCACTCCCGCTCTCCCCACACACACACTACAAATGATGGGCTGAAAGCCTTTGGCATTTCTCCTAACTGTATACATCTGACCGCTTAATCAAACTTGGGACAAAACTTTGAAGTAGTTGTTGTGGCTGTAGAAAGGCTGCTATCCCCAAGTCGCACTGTTTATTTTGTCTGTTTCAACACCTCAGGACTCTTTCTCCTGCAAAGTCCCCGTCATCATCTACTGGTTCCATTGCTTCCAGCAGAAAATACCCTTACCCAATGCCGCCGCTTCCTGATGAGGAGAAAAAGGCCAACAGAGCAAGTGCCAGGGTAAGCATCGCTTCCTCTTCGGGGCTGCTACACATTTGGACTCGAGTAAAATGCAGGCAAACACTACTTTATAACTTATTCATCTCTGTTATGATGTGTCTTAATTCACTGCCAAGAGGCATCTTCAGCAAAACATTCACCACCACTGATAAGTTAGTGGGACCAAGTTCCTTATAGTTCTAGAAGGACAAAACTGAGGAATGTCTTAAATCAATCAGCTATATGTTTAAGTCCTCAGTAGGTTTGGGCTTTAAGATAGTGGCTGCTCCAAGGTCGCCGATACAGCAGCATGTCTGGAAGGAATGCTGCTTTGAGGCGCACCTTCCAAGGCCACCCCCCCCCACTTGCTCAAAGGCCTCAGAACACCCCCTGGATGCACACAGAGCACAGCTGCGGTCGTGACTGGGGAGCTGAGTGAGCGAGGGGTGGCAGGACCGCAGCTTGTGCGGCATTGTCGCCCCCCAGAAGAGAGCTGCTTGTGACCACTGTGAGATCACAGTCACCGCTGTGATCTCCCCCTCAGCTAAGCAACTGCTCCAATAAGCTTCATGACTGAGTGGGAGCTGAAACCTGGTCTCCCCCAGTCTTAGTTTAACATCATACCACGCAAGCTATAGTTGAGAGATGAAATAATGGATATTTATCTTCCCTTTCTCCTCTTGCAGCTATGGGAGACTTCCATTTAGTTTCACCGTCTACCTGAGCTGACACAAGAACTGTTTACTTCAGATTTTATACAAACTCAGCATCACTGAATCGCTGAACATTCATCTGCTAATTGAACAATTGACAGGACAATGACGATGATCAGCGTGAAGCAAAATTGTTCTCCTCATGAAGGAAAAGTGTGCAGCTGATTAGAATTTTGTTAATCACAAGTAAAGTACAACCAAATCATAAACCAATTATTAGCCTGGGATTCATGGGACTGACTATGATACGATTTTTCTGCATGATGACAGATAATATGCGGACATGCAGATAAAACTAATTTGGAGTCTCAGTTGTGAAGTTTGCTCTATTCCAACAGTCCTAAAGAACTAAAAAAAAAAAAAATTCAAAATTTGGTATGTAAACATTTATGCTATGTGCATGAACCCCCTCTGTTCTCCACTTTCCATGTGTAAGGGATAGTCATTATACTGTAGTAGAATTAGCATGCAGGAATAAGAAATGTGGGCTTCTCTGCAAGCGGGATCTGAAGAGGCAAACATTTGACATAAGCATCCAACAACAACAAAAAATGACTTTTTTTACCTTTTGTGATTATATCCTCAGTAGAAACTCATATATGTGTAAAAAGTTGTAAAATATCAACACTGCAATTATATAACATGTGTGTTTGCCTGAAAAAAAAAAGGTCATGACTGAATATCAACATCAAATGTCTGGGAGTCTAAGAGCCAAACTAGACATGACATGGAAGATCCATGCATTGGCTCTCCTGAGTTTTTTGTTTAATAGCCACAGGGGGAGGGGAGAATGGGATAATTCAGATCAGGATATTGTGCTGAAAGAGGACTTTTAACCATTGTCGCGTCCCCCCAATTGCTTTCCTGATGAAGTCCCCCCTGCCCCAAGCTGCTATGCAGGAGTTTATGCAAGAGATTGATCCTAGTTCATTTCCCAAGGGAAGATGCTAGCCTGCAAGGTCTTGAATGCCTTTCAGGAACTATAGAGAACAAATTCACAGTGGTAAAGTTCCTTCTCCCTCCCATTGCAAGCAATGGGACTTAAATGGAATGCAGTGTTTACAGTGCAATCTGGAACCACAATAGTGACAGGGATGATAGTGAGAATGGCAAATTTGCTGTATATACTAAGCACCCACTTTCTGAAGTTCAGCTATCCAGAACTCCTACTTATTGGACCATTTATCCTACATGCTGAAATAATGCTGTGTAAATAGCACCCCTTTTGGCCAAACAGGAGACATTGTTTGAATGGTTTATTAAATTAACCAAAACCATTCAGCTAAGTACAATTGAATGTTTTGTAAAAAGGTCTCTAAGCATTCCTTGGGAAGGGGCTCTATTTCCACTTGGATTGGGGCAAGTGGAACAGTGTGCAACTGGAGCATCAGAGTGCTGTTCTGTTACCAACTGCGGATAGATGGTTGTGTCTGAGCTGATATAAGTTCTTTTCATTTTAAGATACAGAAGGAGCTCCTCACCTGAGCTCCTTATGGAAGACTTAACATTTTCACAAACATTTTAGGACATGTCATGAAGGCAAAATTATGCTGCCAGTACATTCTTGCAGGGGAAACATTAGCCTGAACATTCAGCAAACTGCACCCTAAACATTCAGAAGATGTGAGGTTCGTGTTTAAAAGGGGTCTTAGGAAAGATTTACAGAGCATTATTCTTGACTGTACGTTTTATGGGGTAATAATAGGTGCCAGTCAGGCTTGTAAGAGCCTCTTGCGTATGTCATCCCGAAGTTATTGTAAGATAAAATGAATGGAGGAAGCACATACCTTATTGTGTTAGAAAGATCTCATCCCAAGATGCACATTAGGCTTTGTAGCAGCACAATTTGCAATGCAGGTGTACTGGAACCAGAGCGATTCCCAATAATTCCAATAGTACTTCCTAGCTGCAAGTAGGAAAGCGGTTTATTGTAGTACCTGGTGTAATTCTGCCGACATCTAATCCAACAGTTTAGAAAGAATCTAACAGGTCTGTCGCATGGCTAAGGCCAATATTGATCATCAAAACATTTGACAGTATTTGAATGGGAACGGCCATCTATTGTCTACCTCTTTCACATAATTTCTTTGGTAGGTGTGTTTGCCATTTGTGGCCTTCATGTAACTGGACTTATTTTGAGAAATGTCACCTATTCAGAATGCTAGTTTGATGAGAAGATAAAGTTAAGGTACTTCTAAAGTGTCTCCAGTTGTAAAATATGTAAGACTTTAAAACTATTATATTTATAAGACTTTGCCGGTTATATTTATACAGTGCTGGCCTTGCAGTCATAAATATCCCTATAATAGGCATAATGTTTTGGTAAGTATTTTGATTTGCGATATATATAAGAAAGAATGGAAAGAATAAGTTTCCACGTGAGAGATGTCTAAAAAAAATGGTTGAGTATATGTAGAAAGACTAATTTTGCAAATATATAATGTAGGCCAAGGATTGGAGGATGAAAGCTGAGTGAACATCTCATGCCATTCGGACCTTGAGGAAACTTGGTTAAAATAATGGATAGCTTTCTCTAGATTTCAGTGATTTTGAATCACCTTCTGGCAGTTTTACGCCCCCCCCCCCCCAAGTTAAGGGACCATTAAAGTAAAATCACCAACTCCATGCTGTCTAGAGAAGAACATCCTCACAACTTAGCTTTTGGGTCCTTGGTAGCAGAAATATTTAGATGTTTAACATGTGCCTTTTTGAATCTTTTTCTTTTGATACAAACCCATATGTCACTTGAAACAGTCTGCTGGTGTTTGTTCTCCATTCATCTATTGTTCGGGATTATTATTAAAATTATTTCAAATTTTTTGGGCAGTGTAATGTAGTGGAGTTAGATAACTTCAGAGTGTTTTTTTGAAACCATATTTCTCCATATGCTGTCTTCTACTGCGGTTTGTTCATTACTAATATTTGTAAATATTCAGTCACTTAGTAAGCCCAATGTAAACCTAAATATAATTTTATTAAATTTTGGCTTTTACTTCCATGGTCTAGTGTAGGGTTTCTCAGCTCGCAAAATTGAATTGCCTTGATGTATGAAGGGGTCCTTGAATGTAGGCAGTAATGTGTAAGTCCTAAACAAAAAAAAAGGTTGACAAATGGGTTCTGAGTTCCAAAAGTCTGAGAAGGTAAGATACTAAGAGACATGGTGCCTCTAGTACCTTTCTACTTTATGCACAGGTGGATACAACCCAGAAGTCCATTTAACTTGATTTAAGCTGTATGTGTGTGAAGAGTGAGAGCATGACTGCATTTTGACAGGTCCCTGTTAAACCCCAGGCATTTGAGCATAGGTAGAGGCAATGGAAGGTTCCTCACCATATTCTGTCTTTCTCAGGATGAAGGAACTCATGAGTCATATTCAGTCTGAGGTCCTTGGACCTTTCTGCAGAGTCTTCTAATGAAAAGCGTTACAGCAAAATGTGATGGAAATGAATGTTAACCTAACAGCTTGGTTCCTGTGAGCTGTTGTCCTAGCCAAGAAATGAGTAGGTAGAAGGGAACAAAGACTGTGTTTTGTGAAAATCTAGACTATGTTTCTCTAGGATGTTTCCCCAGCCATTAGCAGTTTAAAGTAGCTGTGGCATGGCAGGAATATGCAAAGCCTTTTCATGGCATTAAAATGGGCAGATAGAGTACAATGGACATATGTGACCAAAATTCTTGCGAAAGAAGTCATATCATCCTTGATAAGTCAGTTATCTGATAATGGAAGTGTATTGTGTGGGCATCATATTAGATACACCACTTGGGTCACTGCCATAATTATTTTGGTGCAAGCCCTCTTAACATAACTGCATTAAACTATTGGGATTCCTGATTTAATTCACACACCTGAAATCAAACCCAGCTGAATTCAACATGGTTTTGTTTATCCCTAAACCATGTTTATTCTGCAAGCATTTAGCAAGACAGGAGGATGAAGGTAAGAGAGCTATAAAGTTAATTCCAAATTAGGGCCAAAGTATGACATGAGGGGACACCACACCTGGTTCTTTCGGTCCACATTGTCTGGCCAGGGCTGTAGTCGATTACCATAATCAAATCATAGCTCATGAAGGATATTTATATGCTTACTTATTTCTCTGTATCTTACAAGTCCAGAACTTGAAAGAGGTTTGCTGGACTCAATTAGAAGCAGCATTAAACCAAAGCAAGCAGACCAGCGAACTGGCCTTCCAAAAGAGAAGAGAAACACTTACAGAGGAAACTCTAAAATGTAGTACAAAATACAAAGAGAAGTTGTGCTATCCTGGGTGGTATGTTTCCTTAAGAACATGTCCTAGAGATCCTTAATTCTTGCTCAGATTTCCTATATATAGGCAAGAGGAGCCAACAGAGTGTTGCAACTGGCTGGCTATAGGAGGGAAAGAGAACTTCAGCCAGTGCTTAAAGGCTTCATTATCTGAGTGGCTGAGTAAACACTCTAGCCTTCAAATTACATGAAAGAAGTGACACTGGTTCCCAAGGGCAGGAACAGAGTCTGAACTTGTGCCTACTGACAGATCTACTTATAAACACAAATCAGCCGAAATTAAGGTGTGTGTTTGTTCTTTAGACGACTAAAAGAACTTACAGACACCAAGCAAGCCTCCAGTTGTTCAGAACGGAGAAGGTGTTTGTAGAGAAAGGGAATGGGGATAAATCTGAAGGCTACAGTTGACTGTCACTTAAGGAAATGCATTTTCATCTGGACACTTCTTTTGAAAGCAGGACTACTTTCTCATCGGATTTCTTTTAATGTGTATTTCTTAGCAATTGTGTGGTGCTTAGTCAGCTAAAGAAGCCATTCTTTTTTCTTTCTAACCCATAATTTTTTTTTTTTTACATATTTGCTCTTAAGGATATTTGTGGGAAACTGATGGAGAATGCAATTTTGTGTGGCCGTTTTTGAAACTAGCTTTTAAATAGCCATTTTGTACCTTGTAGCACACAGGCAGCAATTTAATAACGACTCTGCATTTTTTAAAAAAATCAATTTTGCTGAACGCATCAGTCTTACGACAAAAATGGGTCTACTCTTCAGTTCTAACGAAGCTTACTTCTGGGAAAAATGATTTTGAAATAATTTAGGAAATTCCTCTCGCTTGGACTGCCATAGCTGTTGGAAAGAAGCAGCTTTGGAATTAAGGAGCAATAAAGCAAGTACTATAGGTGGTAAGCAACTGGTAGATAAAGTAGAATTGAGAGATGGGGACCCTATAAAATGGCAGGCTCCCACTGCATCAGTTGGAGGCTCGGCCTGGTAGAGAATGTTACTGTAGGCGTCCTGTCAATAGCCTAATTTTGTTTTGAATGATTTTCTTGTATGAAAGCTAATTAAAGACCTATTTTCCCTTCACTCTTTCCACTTAGAAAAAGGGGCACAGTTTTGTTTTTAAGCCTGAGAGGCCTTACCTATTCAAATTTTGCAAAGTATATTTTTACAACCAATTTAGAAACACATGTAAATATGCGTAACCACCCTTGAAGTATAGTGGTGCTAGCTGTGATAACTGTAACATGTCACACAGTTGTAATTCTGTATAAGCAGCTGATTATATCACCTCTCATACTGGTAACAATAATGCCAATGGCCTGTGTGGAGATTCTGTGTAGAGCCTCTGTATAGTATTCGCTAGGCTACAATCGGATGCATATGAAACTGTAAACATTTGAGCAACCTGTTTAGTGCAATGGTACCACAATATTATTACGGACTATACTGGCCACAATCCTGGTATTATTTAAGTGTGCTTTTAACCCCATTAATTCCAATGGGGTTAAACTCAGTTACAATGGAACTGAAACCCCATATAATTGTTTGGTAGTGGATGCTTTTCTTTCAATTTTTTTATTATAATTGTTGTAAAATTGCATCCCCCCCTTTAAATAGCATTTGTCACGTTTAAAACCCGCTACTGAAAATATTGCCAGCGTTGGCCAACTTCAATAATGTTCTTGATGTAGTATATACCCAGGGGCTGAATTTTTGCAGTAATGTGTTTGCGTAGTTAAAGAAAATTCATTTGTTTAATAAATATAATTTTTTTTTTAAAAAAACTCTCACAGAGTAAGTACACTTAGGCTGAAATCCTACACACCTACCTGACAGTCAGCCCCATTAGAAACCGTGGGACTTACTTCTGGCTAAACATGTATAGGACTATGCTGTTAATTATATTCTCTTCTGGAGACTTGCACTTGCAAGCCATAGTCAACCATGTTGCAGTTTGTCATTGTTTTGCCATGTTGAACTTTCCCAATGCTTACATCACTGCAACATCAGCTTTTGAGAAATACCAATACAAAAACTTTTCCCATTATAGCACTACTACTTTGAATGTTGGAGGAGGAATCATCTGTATTCAAATTCATGAAGCTGGCTTTCCTGTAACTGAATAAAATGTTCTTTTTTTCTAAAACAGTTGTTTGGGAATCTCATGTCTTAAGCCATTTTATTATCCTAGTAGCCATTAAAATGAGAATATTAGTACAAAATGCCTGCAGTTTTCCATTGTTACTAATCTGTTGTAACAGCAGTAAAAATGCCTTTCAAATGAATACAGTTGTGGAGTCGTATGTGCTATAAGAGACCTCTTAATTATTTGGTGCATGTATTGTTTTTAGTCTGTAAGGTACATTTTGGGGGTGGGGGGCTTTTTCCAGGAGATAAAGAAACCCAAAAGGGGACCCCATGCCTCCGGTAGCTGGTGAGTAGGAAAAGTTCCTAGGAGCATGGCTTTTTAGCTCAGAGCACATTCTTTGCATACAGAAGGTCCCAGGTTCAGTCCACAGTCTCTTCCCCTTTAATACTTCAGGCACAAAAGCTGGGAAGGACCACCTAAGACCCCAGAATTCTACCACTAGGCACATTAGACACTACCAGGCTACAGGGATGTACTGGTCTGATGCCATAGAAGGCAGCTTCACCTACTCAACTGTAATTGAGAGCTAGTGTGCTGGAGCCATTATAGTCCTGTTCCAACACTAGAAGCCAAAGTAATTGCTGTCAACCTAAGTACAGAGATGCAGAAATCTTCTTTTGCAATTTCCTCAGCTGCTTAGGCACACAGAAAATTTATTTCCAAAGAAAATCAACGGTAAATACTTGCAAAGGATAGAATGTTAGAAAGGCCCAATACAATCACTATATTGTTACTGTACTGTATGCATGTTACAAACAGGATTACATTTTACAGTTTTAATGCTAGCATGTTAACCTAGAGCAGTGTTTCTCAAACTTACTTAGGGAGTAAATCTCAACACCATGATTATGGGGATCACATCACTGCCTCCTCCTGCCCCTTAAAGGGACAGGGGAACTTTTACACAAACTGGTAAGTCACAACCCACCTGTTTGAGAACCACTGACCCTAGAGCATTTCAAACAGCATCTTTGACATAACCCTTGTGGATTTTTGGTTAATTCTAGAAAACAGAACTACTACACTGACTTCAATAAGCTCAACTAAGCTATATGCAATTCCATGATGTTACACCACATGGTTCTATTACCTCACTCTCTTTCAAACCACACATCATGACATATGCCTGAAAAACATTCCAGAATGCTCTGGGCTGATCTGCAGTAATAAGAGGAAGCCAATTTGAAACAAAGTGAAGTAAATTGAAAATCCTGCTCTGGTTGGGTTGTCTGTCGGAAGGGGGAACTGTGAGGAGGGTCTGGCACATGGCCAGGCAGCTCACAACAAAAACAAGCTGTTGTGCTAATGATGTTCAGAATGTTCCCTAAAACCTGTTCTCATTGAAATGCAAATGGAGAGCTTGTCACAAGCCCCATGGCCAGATATGCACACACATTTTTGTCCAGCTTGCAGAAGAGAAGCAACTTTGTGAAGAGAAGATGTTAGTGGGTAATATTTTGTCATTAATATCCAGCTTTTCGCTTCCTATACCAATTGCCTTAACCATTGTCTAATGCAGTGATTCTCAAACCTTTAGCACCAGAACCCACTTTTTTGAATGACAATCTGTCAGGAGCCACCTGGAAGTGGTGTCATGACCAGAAGTGACATCATCAAGCAGGAAAACTTTTAGGCTGGAATCCTACCCATGTGGTTGGTCTGTGGAACTCTTTGCCACAGGATGTGGTGATGGCGACTGGCCTGGACGCCTTTAAAAGGGGATTGGACAAGTTTCTGGAGGAAAAATCCATTACGGGTTACAAGCCATGATGTGTATGCGCAACCTCCTGATTTTAGAAATGGGTTATGTCAGAATGCCAGATGCAAGGGAGGGCACCAGGATGAGGTCTCTTGTTATCTGGTGTGCTCCCTGGGGCATTTGGTGGGCAGCTGTGAGATACAGGAAGCTGGACTAGATGGGCCTATGGCCTGAGCCAGTGGGGCTGTTCTTATGTACCCATACTTACCCAGGAGTAAGTCATTTGCTACCATTATTAAAAGCATATACATAGTAGCCTGTTGAAAGGACAGATCTGCAACATTTCCCCAAATGCAGTTCCATACCATGGTAGCATCAAGTTTAATACATTAAAAATAAAATATTGAAATGAATGAGGACCCACCTGAAATTGATTTGTGACCCACAAGGAACACTGGTCTGGTTTGTTGTTCTAAAAAGCTGCAGTAAAACAACTAGGATTATCTGATGTACTAACCAGAGAATGAAGTATATTTATGGGGTAACTATGAAATTTATCTTCCAGATTTCTGTAGGATTTGTAGGTGTCACTCCAGAGAATCTCTGCCTTTAAAAAAAGTATAGAGCAGACAGATTGCAACTTCTGTACCACTTGCTTTACCCAGTTTCTTTTCCTTGTTGTAATAAACAATCAGAAGAGATATGAGTTTGGTGGTAGGGGCCTGTTGAAATTATTGGCACTTATAAAGACAAAAACCATACATCACGAGTCATTTCACTCCATATTAGTTAAGGTTATCAGAACATTTTACTGCTGAATAGTTAAGGAACGCAAGTGTTCCTTCTCAAAGAGGAGAGGACTTTCTGTCATAACCTTTGTAGAATGCCCTTCCACTGCTACAGAGAATGAGTATACATTAATAGTTAAGGGACACAAAACAAGAGCGTTGTTTCAAGAGGGTTCAGAAGATCTCAGACATTCTGCCTGATGTAAGAATTACATGATTCATTCAAGTTTGTCCCATAACTCTCAGTGGACTACAGCCTTATTCTAATTTGCAAGTCTCTTTTAGTATCTTTGCTTTATAAAGCAAAGTTTATAAAGCATCATAAGACAGAGAACAGAAATCTTGAAACGTGACCTTAAGCCAGGGCTCACATGTGTGAAACAGATCTGAATTCAAAATATGCTGCATGCAGAGGTTTGTTATACCAAAGGAAAACAGTACATTGTGTTTTGGAAATAGTATTGGACACATCTGTGATTACTGCATAGAAAAGATCCCTCATTTTTACACAGGCCTAAAATATTGTCCCTACAGCCATGTGCCTTTATCATTTTAGGAGCTTCTTTTCATATATGCCAAATTTCCTTCTCTTGGGCTTATTTACATGGCAGATACAAAGACAAGCCGTATTCTAATATGAACATTTTTAGTAGTACAGGAAGAGATGATAAAACACTGAATGATTACAACAATATTTTTTACTTCTACAGAGCAAGTTATAAATATGCAAGAAAAATCAACTCATAACAAGATTTATTTTCACTGTTTTCCTTCTTTTGTTAGTTATCAAAACTAAATGCATATAAATCAATACTTATAAAATATGCAAATACCAATATTGAGTTACACAGCCATTAATTTTTGGTGCAAAGCAAAAAAAAACAAAACCCCAAAGTATAGTGGAATGTTGATCATGCTTATCAGTCTCTTCCTTCATCTTGAATTAGATGCTCATAATGCACTGTATGAACTGCAAAACAAGAACGTGTAATAAGGTGTTATACGTGTTATAATAATCACAATAGTATTCCACAACTATGTAATAATCACAATGTTAGTCTATTGCTGAAAAGTTCTGCACAGAGGCACATGGAGACAGTGCTGGGATTATGCATTTGAACAATGGCTTTTGTACTATGTTTACAGAAATGCTAGTTCACTGCAGAGATCAGTAATGGTAGCCAACACAAGATACATGCTATTGCACAAGATATACCTTATCTACCATTATTAGATGAGTAAGGATCCTAGCTCAGTAGAACAAGACTTTGCATGCAGAAAATTCCAAGCCCAAACCCTGACATCTCCAGGTAAGTCTGGGAAGACCTCTATCTTAAACACTGGAGACAGGGCCCGTGGGGGGTGGGGGAGTAAAGGGGGTAATTTGTACCCGGACCCACAGTCAAAAAGGGGGCCCAGGAGCCAAAGGAGGGGGCTCAGGAATTTCCTGGGATCTTACATTTTCTGATCTCACCCAAACTTGCTGACTGCATGGGATGCTGGGTGAGCCATGGCAGCTACTGCTGCAAGGTGAAACTGCTGGGCTGAGGAATGTATACATGACACTCCTTAATACAGTGTTAAATCTGGAAGGAAACTTTGCCTGCTACAGTAGCTCTTTGGCTTGTGAATCCGCTAACTATGAAGGAGTGTATAGGAGCTCAGGGACACAGCTGCAGGACCACAGCTGGTGCAGAAGTACATTTTGATACATGGAGGATGCTTTCCATTCTAGTGTGAGCCTAAATACGATGATGCTGATTTTCTGTAATGATTTTCTATATTTAAAAGATTTTAGAGAGACTAAGGAGTGTGCTTCGTTTTCCCAATAGAACAGTATCTAGCTGCAGACACAGTGCAAGTGGGTAGACTTGGGCTCCGCATTGGAAAGCCAAGTAGACCTGGGCTCCAAAGACTTTTCAGGCTGTTTTCACCGTCCCCCTGCTCTGTTTTGCTTCCTCCCCAACACTTTGAGAAGCAGCCTGAAAGAAAAGTTGTACCCCCTGGTAAAATTTCTCCCAGAGGCCCAGACTGGAGGCCATGGTTACATGCATCTACACCAATCACTGTATGCAATATACCACTTCATATATTCTTGTTCATGTCCCCTCTTAATGTGAAGGTACAGGGAAAGTAATAGGCCCAACCTACAGCAATTTATGAGTTCACATGGAGCATAGTTCACACAGGTCTGGCTATCATCCCATGTGATTTGAAAGCATACTTCAGAGGCCTACACAATGCCCAGGAGATCTATGACAACCATGTAGGTGTTCCACAAACTAATTGGTATGGAAAAGGTTCTCAAAAAGAGAGAAATGACAAAGCGAGTGCCCTAAAGCCTAATTATTCACAGCAGTATTCTAATTTGTATCTCCTCTCAAAGAATCCATCTTTCTGACAACATACTGGGTGGCCCTGGCCAATCCACTTCTTTTGAGAGGCTACAAATGATGCTTTAAGCTTCTTGGAGAGAAGGACAAACTCAAGCCTTGAGCAGTCAGCTTCAGGTCAAGCTAGACACAGCACTGTGTTACTGTCTATTTGGGAGTGTAACTTAAAAGTTAAACAAAAGCAAAAACAAAACCCAGGTCCATGTGGGCCTAACTTGGACTGGGACCATGACACAAAGGTAGGGTTGTTTAGAAAAGTTTTCCGGCTGAAAATCTTCTACCCAGAAGATGCCACTAACAGGAATGTCACTTTTTATTGGATGGTACATTTAGCAAGCTAGGGCTTTAAGTTAGTGCCATTGTGTCACTGCTCAGGAAATTCTCATTTTTGTACCTCATCCAACTAAGTAGATTTAGGTCTACTTACATCATCATACTGGAAGTTCACCATTCCCTGCTGGGCTGCATCCCTTCTTCGAAAGCTATCTGTTGAAAGGTACAGGAAGAACTATGCATTAGGACAGAAGTTATAGTGCAAAGCGGCACACATTATGTTGACAGATACAAGCAGGCCACACAAAACCACCACATACACTGGCATATAAAAACTATTTCTACTAAACACTTCCTGTGAATTTTTTTTTAAGCGCTGCAAACTTCTTGTTAGCAACCCTTTTTTGGGGGGGGACGGGACTCGAGGTGTTTCACCTACATGTTTCATCCAAGGGACCTCTTTCTTTCCTCAGAGATATGAAAGGCAACTTCAGGTTCATATTTGAAAAACAAATCCCCACATCAACCCATTTCCTGATCTACTGATTTTGCCAAGGCAGCTTTTGGTGCCATCTTCTAAGGAGACACTATTCACATGCTCTAGAAAGGAAATGATTTCTAGCTTCATTGCATGGAAGGGGGGAGGGAAGTAGGGACAATATTTACAAGAATGATGAAAAAGCAAACTAGCTCATAGGCTAGGTCACAACTTTATTTAAGCCCCCTTTATTTAAGACCAACTTTATTTTTATGTTATTGTCCAGAGTTGGACTTGTGCCAGTAAACCAGGGACGACAACAACAACAACAAAAAGAGGTGGACATAATAATTTACTACTTGAAAAATCCCAGGCATCAGCAACCTTCCAGACCAAAGGCAGTTAACTGAGGAGGGTGGTGGTCAGAAGGGGAGAGAACAGGAGGGGCTGAACCAATTATTTAAGGGTAGAAAAGGCCAAGGATGAGAAGGTGGAAGCAGGAGACATGAGCTGGTAGTGGCTGAGCCCTGCAGGCTGCTGTAGCCCAAGGAGGTAGGCTAAACCTCATGGCAGAGGAAGGCATAGGTGTTATAAACCCCCTCTCTGCCAGAACTCTGAAGTCTCATGGGATGGGGTCCCTGTGTTGACCTCTTCCCCCTCCTCTTGCCTTTGGTTCCAGAGGGAGGAACTAACAATAACACATTATGTTATTTATCCTTCAAGAAAACCACCTGGTTAAGAAAACTGTTCACGCTCCAAGGTAATTCAGGCAGAAATATCTGCTCCAAGAGACCCAATTCACACACGGTTGTTCAGAAAGATGACTTCAACTGAAGCTTTTTTCCCAGTGAACCCATAAATCACAGGACAGGCCTGTGAATAGCGCAATCCATTTAATTTTAATACACTTTAGAAGAACATGTTTCCTGCAAATCAGGCACAAGATGGCCATTCATGTGCAAATCCACTGGAAAAAGGCTGCATGCAGATGCCAATGAAACCATCCTTGGGCAGGGTGGGCTGTTGAGAACAGTCAAGTGAACACTGGAAGAGCTAGCGGAATTTGCTTCACCTTATTCTTATTTGATGGGATGCACTTTGCTTTAGTAAGCAACAGCTGGGTATTACCTCCTTGTACTGAATGAGCAGCTAACTATAGCGTTTAAGCCATTTCTGCCCAATGTTGCATATATGCTACAGGGACCAAGTGTGTACACCTGTGGGCCGGGCAAAAATGGGTTTCCATTCACTCCATAAAATGAGCCTGATTTTTAAGAGGTTATAGTTTTATCTGTCAATCTCAATAATAAAGCCATGATCAAACATACCAGTGAGAGCTCTGAGTTTAACACAGCAAGCAATATAGTCATCAAATGAAATCTTTCCACGAGAGCTGTATCGTTTTGTAAGAGCGTTGACTGTCTGAGGACTCAGCCTGAATCCTAAAATGGGAGGACAGAAAGAATTCATCAGAAACTACGCTACACCATCATGCTGTTTGATTTGTTGGCCATATTTTGTATCAGTTGTTAACAAAGGAGTGCAGTCCCTCAAGCACGACTGGTAGCCTCCACTCATGTCAGACTGGGAGGAGGGTGTCAGCACAGTGGTCTGGCAACAAATCTCAACTCCCAGTCAGAAGGAAGTTTCATAGCTCACCCATAGACGTCAAAGCCTTCTGCAGCTCATTAGAATCCACTGTGCCACTGTGATCACTGTCAACGCTCATGAAGTGTTGTCTCCAACCATTCAGAACTGCCCAGAGTTCTTTAAATTCGTTGAAGCCCATTGTGCCAGACATATCTCTCTGAGTTGTGGCTAAGGATCATATAGCAGAAGCAAGACAAATACAGAACAGAGATTCTTCAGTGCAACGTCCTCCTTGGGAGTGTAACAAGCATTAGTCAACTGTGATTTCTCTGTAGCAAGACGGTAGTTGAAGTAACTGGGACAGACTATCATTGCAGGGTTACTCTTTTTAGTCAAAAGATTCCACTAAATTATCCTGTTTTTAACATCAGAAAGGGGTCCTAAAATTCTTCTGCAAAGATAGTCTGATGCTGTCTTCCAGTAGATTCAAAAGTTTTAAGGGCCAACGTGCACAACTCTGCTTACTTTGGATTAAGAACATGGTCCAAAGCCTGCCAAGACCCATGTGCTCTCCCCTTCCCTTCCCTTCCCTACTCACATACACCTATAGTTGGCAACTGTCAGTCTCGAAAGACTATGGTATAAGCCTACAGCACCTGGTATTCCCAGGCGGTCTCCCATCCAAGTACTAACCAGGTCTGACCCTGCTTAGCTTCTGAGATCAGATGAGATCAGGCATGTGTAGGGTGACAGTTGCTGCCTAGCTTGTGTTTAACCAAGGCTCCACCATTCTCAATGGGCAGTGAGCAGATCCATTTCAACACAGCATATTCATTATCTCAACATACAGTACAAACAAATGGAACACACCATATTTTTTCTGGGTACTCTTCTTCATGTGCCCCTTCACATGTCAGAGATTTCATACCCTCAAAGCCTTTTCATACAGATATGAAAACAGTGAGAGCGTAACTAGCAACTTCGAGCAACAGAAGTCCCTTTAGTCACCAGAAATTACCCATTATCTCAACGCAACAAGCCTATTAGAAGTCAAAACACAAAGGATACATCGAGCATCGAGATCATGAGCCTGCATGTCTCTAGGTTGAAAGCTGTGTAAGGGAAGACAGAAAAATGCACTTGTCAGTACAGGCATCTATGCTCATAGTTAGTCAAAGTGCATTATAGCATTGAAGCTTTCATTTTTCTCCTAATGTCTGCAAAATAGTGGTCCTGGAAGGAGAAAAAAAGTATGAAAGTATTCTTAAACAGTCATCCCAAAGCCAATATCAGGGTCCCCAAAATATGGCCGCCACCATATGGCCACCACCAAAATGTTTTGACCAGTCTGCTGATCCTGGTAGCATCACAGATTAGCCCTCTAGTCCTTTCTCTTCAATCCCCAGCTCTACCTGCTACCAGACATCATCACCTTCTTATTGAATGAAGCAACTGTTGGGCTAATTAACTATCACCGAGAGTCCAGCTGACTGGCTGGCTGACATACAGAGGCCCCACAGCTGCCAATATTTTTCTCCAATTGGGTAAATAAACGTTTCCATAACTGATCCAATCTGACCCATTATAAACATATGACTGAGTGATTTGGCCCTGGCAGCTGATCATTTGGGGACACCCCCAGTCTATGCAGATAAGGGTATCAATTCATCAAGATTTGTTTTACCTCAGATATTCTAAAATGTTAAAGGAGGGATAGATAAAGGTCCTTACAAAAGTAATACAAGAATACTTTTTTTTGGAAGAGTTTTCTTGAAAGGCTGTGCCAAATGGGTAACAAAAAGCTTCTCACAATTGTTGCTGCAATCTCCCTTGGCCTTTTTAAAAGCCATTCATGCTACTATTCATCAGTATAACTCTGGCAGCAAGTTCCATGATTTATTTATTCCAGGTTGTGTGAAATAGTTTTGTCTGCTCTTAACCTACAGTCAATTTTACTGGGCTACAAGACATTCTGCTTTCATGAGAGAGAAAGAAAAATCTATCTGCCATCACCACAATCCTCATAATTTTATGAATCACTATCATATCTTCACCACCATTTTTCTGTCTAAACTAAGGAGTCTTTCTGCACAGGGAAGTTGCCCTAAGCCCTTCTTGTTACCTTCATAGTAGGTCGCTCAACATAGTAGGCTGCTGAACTAGTTCAACAGCTTAAAAGTCATGCATGAATAACAATCCATACAAGGGCCAGGACACAGATAATCAATTAGAAATCCAACACACATCAGCATGAAAAAAGTCACGTTTAATTGAGTGCTGTAAACAATGAGGTAAAAGAGAAAGCCAATAGCAAGCTACCATTTCATGTTAGAAACTTGTGTTTTTTTTAAACCTGCTCAACTTACGTTTATACCCTCCTGCAATGCCTGACTGGGTTAGACATCTCTGAAGCTCATCTGCATCTATTTGTCCGTCCTTTAGAAAACAGAAAAGACATGAGTCCAGTTTTACAAGTGCCCTCAGACATTTCTTTGTCTGCTAAACCACACTAAACCATTACTAACTTCCTCAAGACAGCAGCCATCACTTGGGAGAGGTAAGCAGGCTAGATCACAGGAAATGCTGAAAGTTTAGAACAGCTTTTGTTGTAGCCCTACCCAGATGTTATTCTCATATTGATCATGCAGATGTTTGAGCAGGGTCAAGTGGTCATCAACATGCTCTTACAAGCCCTCCTGTCTTTCCATGGAGAAAGATATCTGTATAAGGTTATCATGTTATCTTTTAAATTGACCAGTATCCTAACAGAGGTATGCAGCTCAATTCTATTCCATCACACACAATATAGCACAAAATGTTGCCTACACACCAGGCAGTCATTTATGTATATACTTATATCCTGCCTACAAATAAAAAAAATAGCTTTACACCCATCAAAGCAACTTAAAGAAGAACAGCAGATATTCCACAATTAAACTTAAATCCAGAGAATTGGGTATTTAAAAGCCAAATGCTTGCCATTAATGAAAGAGCTTGAGATGGCAAGAACCAGAAGTGAGGGAAGACAAGCCTCTTTTGGTAGGGAATTCCAGAGCCTGGACATAGCCAGAGAAGGTTCTCTCCTGTGTGTCTACCAGCTGTTATCTTTGAAGCCAGCATGATGTACCACTGGTCTCAGCGAGTGGAAAGGAAAAAAGTGTTACATCTCTATGGCACTCTAAGGAACATGATGATGATCAGCATGAGATTTTGCTTGAGCCAGAAATACAGTTCCATATTCCAAGTTACTTCATCATTACTATTAACAAAACAATGTGAGTGATGACACCCACCACCACCACACAGCGAAGTGGGCCAGAAGATAGAGAGGTGATCCACCTTCTCCTGTCCTTGTGCTGCTCTTGGTGCAGTCTCATGGCTCTGCAGCAGTCCCATTTCAAGTGAACAGGACCAGCACAGTGGAAAGAAGCTATGCCAGGAATAGCGCAAAGAAAGGAAAAGGGGAGGGAGTGGGCTTAGCTCCTTCCCTTCTCCTGAGCCACCTAGGGAAGGGGATGGGAATGCATGGGCAAGGATGGGGGGGTAAAGGACAGCAACTCTGTGCTTGCTCAAAAGTCATTTTATGGTACCAGATGCATGCCTGAGCAATCTAATATGGCAAGTCCTCAGCCCACATTAACTCCTTGGCCACCTTAGAGAGAGCAAATTAGTGGCAAAAGCTGGATCAGTCATTACTGCCTGAATCTCATGCAAGCAACAGGTCCTGCTGTTTCAAACAATACTTTTACCACTGCTTGAAGTGCAAAACATGGCAAAACACCCCCCTCCACATGGTGAACACATGCCTACTGAAGGCTAAGTGAAACAATGTCTTAGCTTGTGATGAAGCAGAGAGACTACAGGACCGCTTCTGCTTGTAACACAGCACAGTCAAGAATAGGATAAAGATACCAGTGTTGTGTTTAATGCAACCCATGCAGAATATATTCTGCATAAAGATGAATTAAGGGATTTTGCACCAGTAGTTCAGCAACATGTGGTTGGTCTGTGGAACTCCTTGCCACAGGATGTGGTTATGGCATCTTGCCTGGATGCCTTTAAAAGCACTGGACACGTTTCTGGAGGAAAAATCCATTACGGGTTACAAGCCATGATGTGTATGTGCAACTTCCTGATTTTAGAAATGGGCTATGTCAGATGCAAGGGAGGGCACCAGGTCTCTTGTTATCAGGTGTGCTGCCTGGGGCATTTGGTGGGGGTGCTGTGAGATACAGAAAGCTGGACTAGATAGGCCTATGGCCTGACCCAAGACCCATAATCATGTTCTTATGATTAGTGCCTTATGGTGCTATTTCAGCCTGGGGGAAAAAAGAGAACCTACCTGCCCAGCAACTGCAGCAAAATACCCATATAAGGGATCTTGAGCCTGTGCAGGAAATGCTGGTCCTCCTGGAGCACTTCCATACTAGTAAGAAAATGAAACAATGAATTGCACTAAAATTAAAACTTCTGAGGTTTATTTGGCTTAAGATATGCAAAGCTTATTGTTAATTTTGCCTGCAATGCTCATTTTAAAGCAGTGGTTTGAAGACCCTCCCCCTGTATCACATATGAAAAATTCTTCCCCGTTAAGAGGGGAAGCAACAGACAAAGACCTGTCGGCCACGGCAGCCATTACTTCCAAATTCTCCCTGTTGCCACAAACTGCAGGGAGATAAGAAAGGGGTTTTAACAGGGCTTCTCACCGCCCTGTATTTGGCTGCGATGGGGAGAACTAGACATGATGGGCACCATTGTCTATGGGTCCTCCAGTGAATCCCAACTCTGTCTTAGCCCACATCTGCCCAGTTCACAGGTGCACACATTTGATCCCTGTTGCGTATATGCAACTTTGGGCAGAAATGGCTTAAGGGACAGGGGTTGGGAACCACTGTTTTAAAGGCTGCTCCACAGTAAATGTAGATTGTCTGAGATGTTGCATCCAGCTCAGACGCCCCCTCTGGTATCAGGATGATCTTGATTTAAAAACAATTTAAAAGTCACTAAGACAGGGGCCAATGCAAATCACCTATTTGAATCAAATTTTCCATATACAGTAGTTCCTAAGCAACCATGCCGATTAACTGGTGCATCCAACCACTAAAACTGTCCAACTAAATAATGTGTTTACACCATCTAGGAGAGTGTATTTTATTATATATTGGGAGTGGCATCCAGAATCTCTTCCTTTGGAATATTATGAATACTACCCAGGGGTCTCTCTTATGACCAACAGCAACTGCGACCATTTTTTTCTATGAGAACAAACACAGAAAACTGCAGACTGGACAGTATTGTGATTTGCCATTCCACTTTGTGTTTCTGGAGTGGGACTGAGCTAGGCAGGACAGTTGTGGAATAAAGAAGAAGAAACAAAAGTAGTTAATCTATATATTCTGCTTATTAAAGCTCATGTTTCTGCTTGTTCAGAGAAAACCCACAGCTTATCAGGAAAGGCTGGCAGTTCCTGGAGAAAACCACTTGTTTTCATAACCTGGCAAGGGAGTGCCTTTGTTTAGAGGAAGTAAATACTCATTGAGAACAGAGCAAAACGCAGAGACCAGAAAAGGGGAAAAAAACTAGGGGTATTTGAAAAACCAGAAGCGGGCAGTGCTGATTATTCTCGTAATTATCCTACAGAATGGCAGCTCCTGGTAATGATCTTCTTCAGTGCTAGTGATCATTTCCTAATCCTTGGCCCCAGCCCCAACAACAAAACATGAGGAACGGGAAAATGCTTGGACGCACCCTGATATTTTCCCCCATAGTTATGTATAAACACAAACACACAACACACTAATGTTTGTGTTTGAGAGAGTACCACCGCTTTTAAAAGATTACAAGCAAAGGTTTAACAGGCTCACATGCACATTTAATTCTAACTAGGCTATTTATTTTTACTAAAAAGCTTAACACATTTACTTTCTCTATTTAAAGGGAAATCAAAAGAAGAATGACCCACTCAGAAGCAAAGCACACACTTTGCTTGCAAAAGGTGCCAGTTTCAATCCTTGGCATCTCTAAGCAGTACTAGGAAAGAGCCCCTCCATCTGAAACACTGGAGAGGTGTTTGGCTCTCAAACACTCTTGTTTGGCTCTCCGGTACTAAGCAACACAAGTTGCAAAACGTCTCTCCGCAGAAAGTGGGAGGTGCATTTCACCTTCCTCCCCCAGAGCCCCTACACATGCCACAAGCCTCAGAGCTGAACATCATTTTGAAGAGCTGCACCCCCCCCCCAATAGAAAGAAGGTGACACACAAGTGCTACTGTGGACAGTTGCACTGTTAGTGCACTTTCAGTGTGGACAGACCACTTTCGGTACACTACCATCAACAGCCCAATTTCATGTGCTCCTCATAACATACAGGCTGGTTCCAAGCATTTACAGCAGCCATTTACAGCCATTTACAGCAGCCATTTACATCGACATGCAGTCGATTGTGGGAATCGGACCATAGAATGCCACATTCCACATATAAAATGTGTAGAAAATTCTTCTCTTTTACTACCCTGTGCAAACAGTGCAGAGCAAGTGATTTTCAACATACAACTCAGGGCAGGCTCATATTAACCCATGGCCAAGCCCTTAGGCTTTCAGGTATTTTAGACCCCCCCCCCACTGTCTCAAAACAAACCTCAGCTGACTTTGAGCGTACCTTGCAACTTCTCAGTGTTTCTTTTTAAAACATAATGACTGCTTATTCAGCATATGGCTCTATGAAGGAATTGTAGGGATTCTATAATATTCCACAGGTAAGTGGAGAAGTTTATAACAATAAACATTTCACAGAAATGGACTAAAATAGAAGAAAGTACATAGGAACATATATGAGAGTAAGAGTATATATGAAGCACCTCCCACCTTGTATTCCTCTTGCCTGGATATTGGAGTAGAGCAGTGTTTCTCAATGTTTATCCCCCACACTTTGAATGGTCCACCTACTGGAAGTACCACCAGAAGTAACTGGTGATGACATCATCTCCAGTTACTTCCAGATTGGGAGATCAGATGCAATGTGATAAAACGCCAGTAAGAGGCTCAGGGCAGACAGGAGGGCTTTTCTGAGCACAAGGAAAGTGCATGTGCCAAGCTGAACATCCTACTGCTGCTGCTGCTTTGCATTGCTGATATCAATGCCAGCTGGAGGGGGTCTGGGGGTGTCCCACAAGTAACACCAGACACCACCTCAAGCACCACTAGTGATGCTTGTACCACTGGTTGAGAAACACTGAACAGAGATATGGAGAAAAAAGGAAGTGGTTAAGCAATATGGTGCTAAAGGGGTGTTTGTGTACACACAGTATACTTGTGAGAGTATACATATGGATAAATATATATGTACGCATATTGCTATGGCACAGAGTACGAAGTGCCTTTAACCACTGGAGTCCTAAAGCACAGATGACAGAGCCTCAGCCCCCCCCCCATTGACAGGCCCCTAGTCCCCACAGGACCCCTACGCTTCAGCCTAGTCTGTCTTATGAATAATAATTCATAACAGAATCATGAATTAGAACAGTGGTTCCCATACTGTGAGTCCCGACCCAATTTTCATGGGTCACAAAACTGAAAATTAGACTAGACCAGTTGTTCTCAAACTTCAAACACCAGGACCCACTTTTTAGAATGAGAATCTGTCAGGACCTGCTGGAAGTGATGTCATGACCAGAAGTGGCATCATCGAGCAGAAAATTTTTTCACAATCCTAGGCTGCAATCTTACCCACACTTACCCAGGAGGAACTCCCATTTACAAAGTAAATATATTTAGTTCAAAGTTCAAAGTTCAAAGTACATACCTAGTAACTTGTTGAAAGTACAGATCTGTAACATTTCCCCAAATGCAGTCCCACACCATGGTAGCATCAAGTCTAATATATTAAAAATAAAACACTGAAACGAATGGGGACCCACCTAATATTGACTCACGACCCACAGTTTGAGAAACACTGGACTAGACTATGACCAAACCAGACTGTGCATCAAGGTTAAACGATCTGCTACTTGGGGGGTGGGGGGGGGAAAGAGAGCACTGTGGCCAAAGAGCCTTCATCACCACTGGGGCTTGAGTAGTTGGTAGGGCTTTTTTTTTTTTAAGGTGGGGCCCGAAGCTAAAAGGTTTGGGAAACCCTGATAATAATAATAATAATAATAATAATAATAATAATAATAATAATAATAATAATAATAATAATAATTTCTTTTTTCTCCCAGCCCCACTGGAGAAGGCAAGCCTGCATCCCACCAAGCCACCCCTGCAAGGAGCATCCAAGAGCTTTCCAGGCAGTGGGTCAGTCTCCGCTGCCCCCCACGCGGTGCAGGGCGGAGGCCCCTCCACTGCGTCACCAGAGCCCAGGCTCCCTGCAGACGCGCAGCAGCGCCCGCCCCGGGCAGGCTCGCTCACCGCGCCTTGGTAGTAGCCGCCTCCAGCCGCGGGATGCCCGGGGTAAGCCATCGCCTCGCTTCCACCCGCGCAGCACGCAGCAGCCTCGAGCTGACCTCTCTCCGCCTGCGCCGCCGCCCCCAGGAAATCCGGGACAAACCATTCTCACCGGGGGGGGGGCAGAAGCGAGCTCCGGGACAAAGGGGTGCTCGGTCTGCAGCCCGCAGGCGGGCGGGGAGGCTCTCGGGTCCTTTCCCCTCCCCTGATGTCCCCGATCCCCGAAGGACGCTGTCGCTGTTCTCTGCACGGACTTTCTGTCCGCCTCCCCCTCTCCTCTGGCTGGAATGGTACAAGCCGGACGCCTGGGTTTGGGCGTCTTCCTTTCACCGCTCCGAACTCACAGCACGAGCCTGGGCGGGTCTACTCGGAAGTAAAACGCCTGGGGTCCAATGGGGCTTACTCCCAGGAAAGTGTGCATCGGGGTGCAGCCTGAGAGCCCAATCCTGTGCATGTCTACTCAGAAGTAAGCCCCATTGTAGTCAGTGGGGGCTTACTCCCAGGTAAGTGTGGACAGGATTGCAGTCTGAGAGCCCAAGCCTATGCATGTCTACTCAGAAATCAGCCCCATTAGAGTCAATGGGGCTTACTCCCAGGAAAGTGTGCATTGGATTGCAGTCTTAGGCTGCAATACTATCCAGTTTCCTGAGAGTAAGCCCCATTGAATACAATCGGACTTACTTCTGAGTAGACATGCATAGGATTGTGCCTTCAATCAGTTCTTACGCGCTGATGAAATGCAGAGCGGGAGGTTCGCTGGGAGTAGAAGGAGGAAAGTCACAGCACGATTCTATGGAGGTCTACTCAGAAGTAAATCCCATTGGGTCCAATGGGGCTTACTCCAAGGAAAGTGTGCATTGAATTGCAGCCTGAGTCAGCTCTTATGTACTGACGAAATGCAGAGCGGGAGATTCACTGGGGGTTAAAGCAGGGTGATCAGATGTCCTCTTTTTCCAGGACATGTCCTCTTTTTTAGCCTTGTGTCCTGGAAAAGAACTTAAATGTCCTCCTTTTCCCTGTGCGAAGGCCCCTACAGGGAGCACATAGCCTTCTTGAAATTAATAAATTATAAATAATAAATTGTATGTAATATAGTTTTCAATTTACTAATAAGTAATATAGTATTCAAATTAACTATACGAAAACAATATACAAGTGTTTTCAGCTTTTATTTTGTCATGTCCTACTTTTTTGACTGTTCTACATTTTGGGGTGTCTTGTCCTCTTTTGCAGTTATGACATCTGGTCACCCTGGGTTAAAGAAGAAAGCTATAACACAATCCTATGCAGGTCTACTCAGAAGAAAAACCAAATGGGTCCAATGGGGCATACTCCTAGGAAAGTGTGCATTGGATTGCAGCCTTAGGGCCAAATCCTATCCAATTTTCCAGGGCTGCTGCAGCTGTGCCAACAGGGCATGCGCTGCATCCTGCAGTAGGGGGGCAGTCATGGAGGCCTACTCCAAGTAAGGGAATGTTTGTTCCCTTTCCTTGGGGCTGAATTGTGGCTGCACTGGCATTGGAAAGTTGAATAGGATTGGGCTCTTCATCAGCTCTTACACGCTGACAAAATGCAGAGCAGGAGGTTTGCTGAGAGTTAAAGAAGGAAAGTTGACGGTCCACAAAACAGAAAAAAGCATCTGTATTTGAGTGATTTATGATAGTAGCTCTGGGACTGGAAATCCAGCCTCAGCAAATCATCCCTAGCAGTGTACAGCACTTTCATTACAAAAAATAAATGCTCCTCATGTTGATGATTATGCTGTACACTTTCTCATCACCCATAGCTATGAGCGAGTCATACCTACCCTACTTGGATTCTCTGTTCATTCATGCTATACCCAGTATGTGGTAGATATCTCTTGCACTACTTCACCTGTTTATCTCACCTTGTTAACTTGCTTTTCCCCCAGAGGCATAACTAGGGTGGAGCCTGAAGGGCACCTGCCCTTGGTGCTATGCCAAGGGGGGTGCAATTATTTTTCTTCACCAGTACCTGCTCCTCCATGACTTCCAGGTTCTCCTGAAAAGGAGGAGGTGCCGCCAGCGGCTGCTTCACAATGTGGCTGCTGCCCCCATTCCTTCTCCTGTGGGGGCTCCCCCAAGGGAGAACCCCCACAGGAAAATGAACAAGGGTAGCAGCTCCATCACAAAGTAAGCCACCGCCAGTCCTCTTCCTTCTCCAGGCGAACCCAGAACTGATGTCACAATGTCACATGACAATGTGATGTCATGACATCACTGCATGAGGGCTGTTAGTTATGCTTCTGTTCCCCCCCCCCCCACTCAGAATTTAAGTACTTGGATGATCACTTCAAGTCCCTGATGAAGTGAACTCTGGCTCAATAAAAACTTAATCCACAATAAATTGGTTAGTTTTTAATTCTTCATTGTTTTTGCTGCAACAGATGAACACAGAAACTTCTAGAGCCTTGCAAAACTCTTTTGGATATTTGTAGAAAGTTTGATCAGATATATTCAGCTGAGGATCATGTCCTAAAAATGCATACTGTCGTTCAGCTTGGATGTGTGGTCTGAAATATAAGGAACTATGTACCACTGAGGGTGGTTCTTCATTCCCAGTTCCTTGTCCAACCCAGAACTGCATGATGAATAAGGAAAGGAGTTACAGCTCAACTATATACATGTTTACTCAAAAGTAAATCCCATTGAAGTCAATGGACCCTAATCCCATGTAAGTGTACATAGGTTTACAGACTAATGCAGAGGTTCCCAGTCTTTTTTGAGACTCCCTTGACCTACTGCGGCTCCCCATTAGGGCTACAATCCTATACATTGCTTAGGGTGGTGGGTTTTTTGCTATGATTTCATGGCTTCCCGACTGGTTTCCAGGACACCCTGGGGAGCCATGGCTCACAGTTTGGGAATCACTGGGTTAGTTCACAATTTGATTTCTATAATAGTGCTTACCAATAAATCTACCTCTACTATATTGCTGAGTAATCTTGTAGGTAATTGCTGGGTAACCTAGATAAGGCTATCTTCATTAAGTTATGAAGTTTATTATGCAATAATCTGGGTGGCTGAAAACAAACAATAAATCATTCAGTTCCTTTCGCCTACAGACATTTGCATATATAAAGCTACTCCCTTCAAAGTATTTAGACTGACAGATATCATCTGAAGAAATTATGCAACCGCTTTGTCAAAGTATTGAGCTAGTACTTAACAGTGACAAAACATGTCACAAACAAAGGGACTGATTTGCTTTCTCAAACTTCTAGTGTGTACTGTTGCAAGTATATGTTACTCTTGGTTACAGTGCATACACCCCAGTCAGACAAAAGTATGTTACCCACTTCCAGCTGGAGCGTTGCCATGCCCACTGCATGGGAGGAGATCCATCATGGGGGTGACATGCTGGCCTCCTGTACCAGGTGGTGCAACCCTAGTGACCCCACTGGTTGGGGACCATCTGTATGTTGTTAGCTGCCTCGAGTCTCTTTAAGCATGAGGTGGGATATAAATCTCTGAATGTATTTACTTACTTATCACATTTTTATACCATTGTTCCTCCATGGAGTTCAGGGTAGTGTACATGATTCCTCCCTTCCTTTTTCCATCACAACAACCCTGTGAGGTAGGTGAGGCTGAGTGAGAGTGACTGACCCAAGGTCACCCAGGAAGCTTCATGTCTGCGGGTGGAGATTATGAACCTGGTTCATCCAGGTCTAAGTCTAAGTCCTACTCTTCAACCTTCAGTCTCAAAAGACTATGGTATAAGCCTACAGCACCTGGTATTCCCAGGCAGTCTCCTATCCAAGTACTAACCAGGCCTGACCCTGCTTAGCTTCCAAGATCAGACAAGATCATGCATGTGCAGGGTAACAGTTGCTGCAAATGATTTCTAAATGATGGGAGTATAGAGATGTCTATGGAAGGTCAGCAGGCTATTGATGTCAGTCCTGAGATGGAGGGGCCCACAAGAACTTAAGAAGGCCTGGACTATCAAAATGGGACTGATGGAGAGTTCCAAAGAGAGACCTTATTCCATTGAAGGGTTCATACAATGCCAGTGTCAGGCTGCTGGGGATCCTAAGCCAGAGTCCCTATGGCTTATTTGGTCCTGCCATTGGTATTGTGGTTTCAGGGGTCACCTGGATAGGTCAGCCATGCCTGAACTGGATGACCATAGCTCCTGTGGTAAAAGGCTATGGAAGGAGTTTTAAAGGATGATTCAACCTGGAGAAGAGAAGGCTGAGAGTGGATATGATTGCACTTTTCAAAAATCTAAAGGGCTGCCATATGGAAGAAAGAGCCAATTTATTCTCAACTGCCACTGAAAGTAGAACTAGATGGGTATAGATGCAACATAGGAGATTCCAGCTGGACATCAAGAATAAATTCTTGACGGTCAGGGCCGTTTGGCAGTGGAACAGTTTGCAGAGAGAGGTGATGGTGGATTCTCCATCACTATGATTCTACAAAGGGACAGAGACAAAGGGTCTTGTAGTACTTGCCAGATAGTGTGGACTGTTCAAAGCATGTACAATAATCACAACAACAGCAACAAATAATCAACCCTATTTAGGTTTACTTGCCTGAAGGTCCTGCTGAAATCAGTTGGGTTTAAATCCTAACTCAACATTCACAGGATTGAACCCTTCTTCTTTTGCTTTACTTGTTTATAAAATGTGTGACTCCCTTCTCCAGCAATGTCCTGGACTACTCAGAGCAGTGTACAAATTGATCAATGTATGGGTTTCCAAATTCAGACCTGTAATTTGGGCTGTTTGATGGGAAGGGCGGTTCAGCAGAGGAAGAGATTGCTGAGGGAGGTGGGATTCTCCCTCACTGGAAATCTTCATGTGGAGGATCGATGCTCTAAGAGGATTTCCTGCTATAGGCAGGGGTTGGACTAGATGACCTTGTGGCTTCCTTTCAACTCAATGATTCTATGTTGAGGAAAAGTGAGGTAACTTACTGTGTTGTCCTTGGGTGGAAACTGCATGTTGATGCCCCTTTTCTGGCTAGCAAATGAGGCAAGGAGTGCCTATTTCTCACACCTATAATAAGAGTTTATCAGGAAAGAAAATTAAAGTTCAGAGGCTTGGTAAAAGAAAAAAGCTATCGTGTTATCCGAAGCAAGTATTTATGTTTTAAAATTAGGAGCTCACCCTTACAATGCGTTGGCTGCTTTCTGATGACTGAATGAGGATGGGTGTATACAAGGAAACCTACCATAGTGGTCAAAGCCAAGCGTCCATGCGGTGGTTTGTTGGCAAGGTAAACATTTGCAAGTAAAACTGGGAAGTTGTTAGGGTTATAAATGAGTCATTTTTATTTCTGCAAATGCATTTTGGAACTGGAAGCAAGAAAACACCCTTGGATATTCCTGACAGGGTAGTGAAAGCTCATAGAATTTCTTCTTTGTCACGGTGTTCTTCAATCATTACACTTTACCAGTGCTTTTTTTGTAAATAAAAAGGTGCAGGAACTCACAACTTGTTAATCTTTTATTTATTTATTTATTTATTTATTTATTTATTTATTTATTTATTTATAAACCATTTTTTATTGGAGAAATAAAATATTTTTTATGTGCTTCCCCCCTAAAGATGAACTTACTTCTGAATAGACACGCATAGGATTGGGCTGTCAATCTCCACATCCCCTTCCCCCTAGCTGTTTTTTCTACACATGGGGGAAAAATACTGTACAGGTGCACTTGTAGCGTGTAGCATGTAGTGTGGCACTACTTCGAGGAGAGGAAGCAGTGAATGGATTCTGAAAAATGGCTTACATGAGTTCCATGTAATAAAATTACTCTAAGCAACTGTGGGAGTAAGAACAAAAAAGGAATTCTTACAGGAGAGGGGTCCTTAGGTGCACATAGAAACAGCTATGTTTGCAAACAAGCGATTAAATATGGTTTAATTCAGGTATCAGAATACTCTGTGTCTTTGGGAAGGCGCTTGGCATGCAATTGTATGTTCTCTGCTGCCCTGAGCAGCTGCTGTGCATTGCTGGAGAGGAGCTGCAAACAATGGCTGGCGGAGGGCAGGCTTGTGGGGGAAGGATGAGGAGGATCTCTGGCAAGGCTGGACAGCACGTTGTACACACGTAGAATCCCTTTTCACCTGCCCTTAGCATGTGAAAACGGGTGCAGATATATATCTCTGCCAGGATTAAGAGCCCAATCCTAAGTATGTCTACTCTGAAGTAAGTCTCGTGCTAGTCAATGGAGCCTACTCCCAGGAAAGTGCCTAGGATTGCAGCCTAAGAGCCCAATCCTATGCATGTGTACTCAGAAGTCCACTTTAGTGAATGGGGCTTACTGTGGATAGGATGGCAGCCTCAGGGCCCAATCCTGTGCCTGTCTACTCAGAAGTCAGTCCCACTAGAGGCAGTGGGGCTTCCTCCCAGGAAAGTGTGGACAGGACTGCAGCCTCAGAGCCCCTCCTGTGCCTGTCTACTCAGAAGTCAGTCCCACTAGAGGCAGTGGGGCTTCCTCCCAGGAAAGTGTGGACAGGACTGCAGCCTCAGAGCCCCTCCTGTGCCTGTCTACTCAGAAGTCAGTCCCACTAGAGGCAGTGGGGCTTCCTCCCAGGAAAGTGTGGAGAGGACTGCAGCCTCAGAGCCCTTCCTCTGCCTGTCTACTCAGGCTGCAAGGCTATGACACTTTCCAGGGAGTAAGCCTCATTGTACACAATGGAACTTACTTCTGAGTAGACATGCATAGGCTTGGGCTCTCAGGCTGCAAGGCTATGCACCTTTTCCCAGGAGCAAGCCCCATTGAGCACAATGAGACATACCTCTGAGTAGACACACCTAGGCTTGTGCTGCAGATTGGCACGGGGCTGCACCAGCCAGCTTCCTTCCCCTCCTCCTCCGCCAAGCCAGTATCTGGGCGTTCCGTGGGTGCCACAGCCCATCTCCTTGGCTGGCTGGCGGGCTGGCTGTCCGTCCTCCTCCTCGGCGTTGGCATGTGTCCCCCGCGCCCTCCACCGGCTTGGAAGCTGCGCTGGGAAGCAGAGCGCGGGGGGAGGAGAGGCGGGCTGGGCTCAGGCGAGAGCTTGGAGATGGGGGCAGGAGGGAGTCATTGTGTGGTCAGGCAGGGGCCAGGCACCCGCCCCCCCTGCACCCCCCAGCACCCGCCCAGCGAATGCCTCTATTTTGCTCCCCCCCTCCTGGAATGCCTCCAAAGGGGAGGGGCCCCTGCAAAAAGGTGCCGGAACTCCGTCCCCCGCGTTCCATTAGGAAAAAAGCCCTGCACTTTACCTAGTTGGGTGTGAGCAAAGCACACGTCACACATTTGCACAACACTGCATAGCAAATAAGCCTTTTGACTATAATGTTGTGCTTTCATAGTGTCTGAAGCTTTTGAATGTTGTATATCAGGCGTGCCCAAACCCCGGCCCTGGGGCCACTTGCAGCCCTCGAGGCCTCTCAATGAGGCCTTCAGGGAGCCCCCAGTCTCCAATGAGCCTCTGGCCCTCCGGAGATTTGTTGGAGCCCACACTGGCCCGACACAACTGCTCTCAGCGTGAGAGCAACTGTTTGATGTCTTGCATGAGCTGTGGGATGAGGGCTCCCTCCACTGCTTGCTGTTTTACATCTGTGATGCAGCAGTGGCAGTGAAGGAAAGGCCAGCCTTGCTTTGTACAAGGCCTTTTATAGCCCTTGATCTATTGCAAGACCTTCATTCATTCATATAAGTTCATCTCTAATATATTCATTTATGTAAATTTATTCAAATTTGAAATGTAAATTAATTCTTTTTTCCCCCAGCCCCCAACACAGTGTTAGAGAGATGATGTGGCCCTCCTGCCAAAAACTTTAGACACCCCTGTTGTATATGATGGTCTTCTGATAAGAGAATAACAGCTGGGTTAGGGCGAGGGAATTATTTCTATGCTGCTAGAAGCTGGACAGAAGAAACCAATATATTTTTTGGATTCTTTTCCATGTGGTTGGTATTCTGTGGTGGGGGCAGTTCTCTCTCCAGTTTGAAAAAAACTAATTAATCACATGTGTGCAATTTATTATAAACATGGGCAAATTCAGACCTGCAAGAGCAATTTTGTTTCTTTCTGGAAAACAAGACCACCAGCTGGAACCTGGTGCAAAGTAGCAACTTGAGGGGTACAGCCAGGGAAAAAAAGATGGTTCGAGGGAGCAGAGGTCACCACCAATAGTAATTCAGCTGTCTATGCACTCAGATGGACCTTAATATAAAGTATAAATCTACATCTGAGTTACTCCAGATCAGGGAATCTAACACAGGGAATCTGTCTAATACAGAAGTTCTCCAGCTGTGAGTTGTGCCCCACCAGTGGGTCACAAAACAATTGTTGGTGGGTCACAAAGCTGACAAGCTGATAGCTGACAAGGAAAATGTACTGAACCCTATGGAAACCAAAACAGAGATGCACACACGTTTACTAATGAGTAGGCAACCATGCTTCAGTCCACTTCGAAGTGCAGGCTGAGAGGAATACGATGCCACCAGAATGGTACAGATCTGATAAATGCAGGCCTCAGTAAACTCTTGAGAAGGAAGTACCCCACAACAACAAGAAAGTACCCCACTGACAGGGAAAATGTATTGAGACCTATGGAAAGTGAAACGGAGTCACATGTGTGTGTACTCATGAGTAGGTGAACATGCCTTGGTCCACTTTGAAGGGTAGGCCAAGGGGAATGCAAGGCCGCCAGAATGATCTCAATCCAATGAATCTGGAGCACAATAAACGCTCCAGAAGGCAGTCCCCCACCACTATAGTAAAAAGGATAAAAACAGAGGCTTCAGTGGTTGTTGAACAATTGAGAGTCAGAAATCCATGCAGATGTACTAGAAATCATCCAGTGATCCCACAGCAGATCCCTCTCTGTCTTCTGGCCACCCATGAAATCAATTAGTATTTGGCTTGCAAAACTGTGATGAAGCTGGACTTGAAGAATTAGACTTTTCAAAGTACAGAATGTACTCGCAGTGTGTTCACTGTGCTTAGTTTCACTTACGGTAAATGAAGATTTTGTTGTGAGCTGACAGGAGGACAAGATAGCACCATCTGGATCTCACAAAGTGAGGTCACTCGCTGCCAAAGTTGTCCTTTTAAGAATAATGGCTTTGGTGTTCTTCCTTAGCATTTTCTGCTCATGAAGAGGACATGCTTGCTGAAATGCTTTTGCATTTTTCAAGCTACGACTTACTTTCACCACTTGCAGAACTGGCATTAAGTACTGTGAGAATCTCTTGTTGGAGGAAAGGTGCAATGTTTAGAAGTCCACCTCAGGTTTTACTTTTGGCTCAGACTTATTTCCAAGGCTACGTTTTATTTTGCAACTTCCAGGGCTAGAAGCACTAGAGAGCAGTTCCTTCTTCTAGCACAGTAGGGTCACATTTGTTTTTCAGGTTCTAGCACGCTCACCACGCTAACAAATGTTCCTGCAAGCCTGAGGCTAGAAAACATGACCACCTTGATTGTAATGATTCTGCGTGGGGACAGGACAGCACTCCTCTAACCACCGCATCTCTATGATAAAACCCCAATATACTTTTGAATTTGCCACCATTTTCTATGTTGTTTTTGAATCAAGCTAGAAGCATGATAGAGGCATGCTAGCGTGGTCATTTCCTGATATTTTCTAGTTGAAAAATAAACACAGCCCTAGTGAAGTACTGTGAAAGGTTCCGGTTGTCCTGGCTCTAAATAGTTTGTACTAAAGGTTTAAAACATTTCTGAAATTTCCTGCATCCATGAAGAACCTTGCATCTTGCTCTACACAAAGTTTGTGGGATACATCCAGCCTGCAGATCTTTTTTGTCTGCAAAAAGCTCTCCCCACCCCAGAATATCGAACATGTGGATGGCTATTAATGGTGCAGACTTTCGAGAACTGAAGAAAATGTCATTCCATGCAGCCTCTGGACGTGCATTTCCTTCCCCTCCGCAGACATGGTTTTTGTCCTTGCAAAAGCATTCTCAACAAGAGCTCCATGATTTTGCCTTGTAATATAAGAAAGCATGAAGAGCCCAATCCTGGGCTCGGGGCATCAGCTCACCGCTGGTGTGCACTGTCGCAAATGTGCCATAAGGCACGTTTGTGAGGCTGTCTGCCAGGCGAGCACCAATGGTAGCCCAGTGCCTCCCAGCGCTGGACTAGTGCCGGATGGGTGCCCGAACTCCACTGCTCGCTGGTTGCGTGAACAGCCGAGCTGTGGTAAGATAAGCAGAGGCGTGGGGGGAGGCGGGAAGGAGGCATTCCAAGGAGGTGGGAGGCTGGGGGAGGCTGGGGGGACATGTGCCGGGGGGAGGGAGGAGGGACTGATGGAGCTCTGCTCCACTGGATCCTGAACCTTTGTGTGGGGCTCACTGCCCAACATGAAAGGCTCTCCCCTCACCACTGAGCTTTTGGTCAGTGTTGAATCGAGTAGCTCCATTGCAGGGCTGCTTCCTTTTCCCAGGGGAAGGGGATGAAAGTCCCCTTCTCCTGAGGTGCCGCCTGCAGGATGGGGTGGCAGCTGTTTTCGGTGCCGCTGCAGCCGCACACCCCTGGAGCTCAGGACTGGGCTCTCAGGCATGTTAGCGCATAGAAGCAGGCTAGGTATGGGATTGCATAGACGAATCCACATGAGTAGCGCAGTTTCATGAGAGCATTTTTTTAACATTTGCTGGAATCAAACTTCCATAGTATTCATAACTGTTTTTGCTCCTTCCGTGCAGTGAAGCCGGTCAGGTCTTTTTAATTTTTTAATTAAAATGACCTAGGCTACAATCCTATCCACACTTACCTGTGAGTAGGCCCCATTGACTATAGTAAGACATCTGAGTAAACATACCTAGGATTGGGCTCTCAGTCCTCCTTCTTCCTTTGTAGCAGGGGTGCTCAAACTTTCAACTTTAGGGATGCTGGCCCTTTAACAAGTATAAAGAAGAGAGAATTGCAACTTGTCCCACAGATGACAAGTTGCACCTGCTGAAATTCTCTCTTCTATACACTTGTTAAAGGGCCAGCATCCCTAAAGTTGAAAGTTTGAGCACCCCTGCTTTGTAGTATAACAATTTACATGCTGCTCACCTTACATGCTCACCTCATGTAAACCACACACAAAAAATCAAAGAGAAATGGCTTCTTAAAATTGATTTTCTGTATTTTTAATAAAATATACAGCGTATACATTTGATGAACAATATTTGTGCACAGTCATATATGTTTGGTCAACACAACACATATTTTATGGTAAAAAACCCAATATAATATATTATACAGTAATATAAAAAACGGTATCATGAGAAGCTTGAGATAAACTGCTTGCCTGTTATTGAATAGCTTGTGAAAATGGCTTGATCACAATTGTCTTCTCCATCTGCAGGTACTTCCCAATAATATGCACGCTGGGAAATTCTATAAGGGACAGCCCAATCCTAGCCACTGCCAGTGCAGCAGGACCAGTGCAGTCATGCTGGATCCTGTGCAAGAACTGAGGAGGCTAAATGTCTCTTCGAGGAAAAGGGACTTGGGGAAAGCTCCAGCTGCAGGCCTAAATAGCTGGTGCAAGTTTGACTAGAGCCTTGTCGGCAGATCTGACCTGGGAAAAGGAAATAGGATATGGCATGCGCCAGCGCCACTGATCCTGCCCCTCTCAGACCTGACCTGTCCATCCCCCCCCATTCTGCTCACCCCCTTCCTGCCCTCTTCCACCCCCTGCTGCCTGATGCATTGCTTGCCTGCTCCAGTGCATGCTGAGGCTTCCACTGGCACCTGTGGGACAGTGCAGGCCTTCCCGCTGGTGCCCCTATCTTCTGCACTGTCACAACATGCTTTATGGCATGCTTGTGACAGCACACACTGGCACACAGTGCTTGCTGCAGCAGTGCAAGGAGAGGATAGAATTGTGTTGTAAGTGGTTTTACCGACTCCTACATTCATTTTAGCAATGATGAATTTAGAAATTCAATTAGCATCTATGGCTGTAGGTTGCGCTAGTCCAGGGGTGCCCAAACCCCAGCCCTGGGGCCACTTGTGGCCCTGGAGGATTCCCAATTCAGCCCTTAGGGAGTCCCCAGTCTCCAATGAGCCTCTAGCCCTCTGGAGACTTGCTGGAGCCCGCGCTGGCCTGATGCAACCGCTCTCAGTGTGACGGCCAACTGTTTGACCTCTCGCGTGAGCTGTGGGACGAGGGCTCCCTCCACTGCTTGCTGTTTCACATCTGTGATGCAGCAGGGGCAGCAAAGGCCTTTTATAGGCCTTGAGCTATTGCAAGACCTTCACTCATTCATATAATTTCCATCTCTAATATATTCATTTATGTAAATTTATTCAAATTTGAAATGTAAATTAATTCTCTTTTTTCCCCCCAGACCCCAACACAGTGTCAGAGAGACGGTATGGCTCTCCTGTCAAAAAAATTTGGACACCCCTGTGCTAGTCCATTCTGCTGGCCACTCATTTATAGGAAACTGACTTGGTTGGATAAGACCATCATTCCTTCATAAAACCATGGTCAACTTCAAATGTAATAACATTCCTTCACAAATAACACATCCATGCAGGAAACTGCATGTACATTGTATGGAATTGCACACATGACCATTTCACTTTACCCACACAGTGCATGTGGGCTTGGGGAAGCCATAGTACATTCATTAATGTTGTATGTATCCCTTTGTTTACCTGGAAAGGAGCAGAACATAACTAAAGAAGCATAATTCAAAACGATATTGCCTTGGCTTATGCCATAAACTCAGGACCCAATTCCTCCCCCCCCTCCCCCCCGCTGGTGCAGCCACTCTGAAAAGGAGCACACTGCATCCGGTGGGTGGGCAGATCGTAAGGCTTCAGACGGAAAAGGAAATTTAAATCCCCTTACCCCTTTGTAAGCCTCTCACTCCACAATGGCTCTCCAAGGACCTGCACAGCTCTTTAGCTGGCGCAAATCTGAGGACCGAAAGGGTGTGGAGAGGCTGCAAAATGAGGGGATAGGATCCATTGCATGTCATTTCTGCTGGATCCACCTCTCCCACAGTCACTGTCCAATTTTGCCCCACTCCTGCCTTACCTGCTCCGGCAGCTGTGGCAGGGTCTGGCAATGGACAGGAAGAACTGCCACCTCTTGTGGTAGCACTTCCAAAATGGCCAACAGAGTTCTCTGTGCTCCTTTGGCAGCCATATTGCGACAGTGGAACTCTGTTCTGACAGAGGAAGTCTTATTTATAATATGTGGTTCCGCTACAAGATGGGTTTCTCTTTTACCCAGAAAAGACAGGAAATATACTGTAATTGTTTCTGTAGTCTCAAAGTTTTCACCTCCTGCACTCCTTAGAATGTGAATCAGGTGGATATTAGTGAGTTGCTGCTCTTCTTCAGACTAATTAATTTTTTTTTTTTTAGCAATTTTATGGTGTTTCTCTATAGCTCACTCAATGACTATTTTTAGGTATAAAAATTACATACACGTTCTACATTTGCTAAGAGTTTATACAGATGACCCACAGCGGTTGTTGCTTGACTTGGATTTTCTTTCCCAGCCCTGTCGAATTGCCGTCAGTGGTCTGTCGAGGCAGGGAAATACAAGAACAAACTTCATGACCAACACGATGCAAGGGATAATGAGAGAGAGGATATAAACTGCAGGAAGGAACCATGGGTATGTTCCAGCATTCAGGAACCTCCTCGAACCATAAAGAAGAGTATGCGCTGTACACAAAACCAGTGTAAGGTAGCCAAGGTAGGACTGTGGGAGGGAAAAGAAAGAGAAGAAATAGCTTTGTCAAACAAAAGAGTACTCTCTGTGGGAAGCATCCGTGGAGCAACTGTATGAAGTACATGCAGCAGATCAAAGAGAATTCCATAGTTATCAAAAAACATTCTCAATCTAACTACCCAAAAGTTCCCTTTCCAATTCATCTGGAGCAGTGTTTCTCAAACTGTTGGTTGGAACCCACTAGGTGGGTCACAAGCTGATTTCAGGTGGGCTCCCATCCATTTCAATATTTTATTTTTAATATATTAGACTTGGTGCTACCATGGTATGTGAGTGCATTTGGGGAAATGTTCCAGACCTGTACTTTTAAAAAGCTACTGTGTATATTCTTTTAACAATGATAGTAAATGGAACTTAGTCCTGGATAAATGTGGGTAGGATTGCAACCTATGATTGTTAAAAATGTCCCCGCTTGATGATGTCACTTCCGGTCATGACATCACTTCCGGTAGGTCCTGACAGAATTTCATTCTAAAAAGTGGGTCCTGCTGCTAAATGTGTTAGAACCACTGATCTGGAGCTTTCTTAGATAAACTTATGACTTTACTTAAAGAGAAATCAACAATAACCTTTATGAACAACTGGAAACCAATCATTTACTTTTTGTGAGAGAGAGAGAGAGTAATTATTTAATGAGTTTTGGATTTGAAAATTAGTCATAAGAGGAACTGTTGGAGATGCAGCTTTTTAAAGGTGGAAATTTAGATCATTAATATAAATGCAGTAAGGAGTTAGAACTTTTTGCTTTCGCTCTTGCTACACTGTTAGATATATTTTATGTAGTTTTTTAGTTTTTTATTTTTTATTTTTTGTTTATTATGTTTTTTTGTATTACTGTTGTTTGTTTCTTGTTTTTCCTTTTAATAGCATTATAAATAAAATAAATATATAATCGATTCATCTGGAGCTTTCTTAGTTCAAAAAGGCAACATAACATCCATTGTATCAATTGCAAGTTTCCTGGATGGCAGCAGCTGGAATGCATTACTGGAATGTGCTGTGTGGTTGCCAGGATAATGCCACTCGAGGAAAACAGTATTGTGTGCCAGAAGTTTACAACCTCAATTGTACCAGCCAACCATTCAAATAATTAGACCCTGTGAGGCACACTTTGCATTAGATGAGAAGATATGAAATGAACGATTGTGAGGGTTGACAACAGAGCTGCATTTATAATAATTATAACCCAACTTTCCCAGTGCTCGAGGTGCATAAAACCCGTACAAAAGCAGTTTGGAAATCCATAATTGCAACCTGGCCTGTTGTAATTAGCTGTCAATTAGCTGTCAAGAATAAAACCCTTGGCAAGACGGCATTCAGATAAACCACCATCTAACTAATGAAAGGCCTTCACAATCAAACACGCCTACAAAGTTCAGGAAGGAGGAATAAAGAAGTGTTCCCTGCAGGAGGTGTCCTGCACCTCCAGGGATCTTTCACCCAGGGGAAAGGGCTAGAGAAGATTATTTGTGTGCAGGAAATGTCAGGTTCAATCCCTGGAATGTCCAAGGAGAGCTGGGAAAGATCTATTCCTGAAACCCTGGAAAGCCCCTGCCAGTCAACATAGATAATACTGAGCTATGGGCCAAAAAGATAAGGCAGCTTCCTACATTTGCAGGAGAACGCCCTAGTTCTTGAAGGATGTGTTCTGATTTCCAAAGGAAGGAAACCTGGAACCTGGTTGCCTCAATGGCTGTCTGAAGATTGTGATGGTCTCCTTTGCTCCTTCCTCCAAGCCTTATATTTTGTTTGTCTGATGAAACCAAACAGCAGAATGAAGTGCCTTACCCTTCAAAATATGAAGATTGCAGTATTTGAGAATCTTATGGCCCAATCCTATGGGGTCCTTTAAGGTGGCGGATTTTGTGATCTGCAACTGTAAAGCCTGGGGTGCTGGCCAAAAAGCCCTACTGCCATCATGTGCTTTGGGGCCACCAGTGCAAATGGGCAGAGGCCCTATGCAATGTGACAGTGGTTGTCGGACAACCTGCTGGAGAAGATAGGTTGGAGGCAATTTGGGGCAGGGATTGGGCCATGCAGGCAGGGGTGTGCAGGGGGAGGATCTCAGCAGCAGTGGTGCACACTGAGATCTGATTCCTTTTTTCCTGCCCTAAAACACCCCTGGAGTCTCCTTGGACTTAGGTCCGAGGAGATCCATTGGAGACCAGGTAGCCTACGGGAAGGTAAGAAAGAAAAAGTTTTGCTTACCTCTCTGGGGCCGCCTGACTCCCCCCATAGCATGCAGTGTGTGCTCCAGCACTGGTGCTGCTATAGGCTGATGGGGATGGAGGTAGGATGGGGCTGCTATCAAATGCAATGGGCCCTATTTCTGAATAAGTGTATATCAGGGGTTACCAAACTCCTCTGAGGGAGTTGGGAAGCCTATAAGTTGTTGCGAGGGTGGGGTGGAAGCATACCTGGGGGGGGCATGCAGCCTCCCGAAGAGTTCAGGAGCTCCCTCTGCAAGCCTCCCTACTGCAGCACTGAGTTCCGATCGGAGATCAGAGCTCAGTTCCAGTTTACAACTGGAGTTCGTATGGTAAACTGGAAGTGAGCTCTGATTGCCCATCTGAGCACAGTGCTGCAGTGGGATTGTTGCAGAGAGGGCTGTGAGCCTCCAGGATTCTTCAGGAGGCTGCATGCCCCCTCCCCCGGGTTCCCTGTGGCACTACAATCGCTGCAGCACCGTCAGGGCACCCATTCGTAGGCCACTCTCTTTAAGGGGGAATGGCCCATTTCTGGTTCCCCCAGTGGGTCACGACCCACCAGTTTGGGAACCATTGGTATATATGATTTTCTTTTACACAGAAAATGTGTGAAAAGGGAAAGCAAACGTGCTTTTGCTAGCCAATGAGTTCAGATTCTCACCTGTACAAACCGAAACTCTCTCCAGTTGACGTTGTTGCTGACAGAGGGCAAAGATGTGATTCCCAGGAGGAGGAAGAAGAAGAACCCCAAGATGCCGCAAGAGAGGTAAGAGTCGTGAATCCAGCCGCTTGAGTTGATAAATGGATCTGTTTTGTTGTTAAATGCCTACGGTGAGAGCAATTTAAAAGCACATTTTTAATGGGCAGTAACTATGAGTCCAGGGAGTTTCTCTTATACAATGGATTGTTCAATATCAACCCTCTCCCTGCTCTAACCCTCCCCTCCCCCACCCTTTTGCTGGACAACTAGTCTGGCAGATGACTGCCAGCACACATGGAAAGGCTCTGGCCTTCCCACCAGCACGCCAGCTCTCTGCATTGTCACAAAGCATTTTTTGCGACAGAGCGCACCATCAGAACACATGGTCTGCCAGCACAGAGTTTAGTTAGGACTGCACCATGAATCCATCAAATTGTTCAGTTTTATGAGATGCTCTCCCCAGCTTTTATTTTAAGAAAAGCTTGATCTTTTTTTAATGTTAATTTTTTCATCCAGATCTTTATAGTTCTGATAATGGTTTGAGGTACATGATAGAAACATGATGGTCCATTCTGACAAACTTCTGCCTTAGCATAGACCTTGCTCAAATTACCCTTTTGAAAGTCTGGAAACTGAAATAGTAGGCAGAATGACATGGGGCATGGAGTGGAGAGTCAATCACTGCTATGATGCTGCATCATCAGTGATGGGGTGGATCAGAAGTGGGGTTAGATTGTATCACTAGATTTGTGGTTGAGAGGGTCTCTTGTTCTGGTTGCAGGTGTCCACTTGAAGGCCATAGACTCCTTAATGGGGACCAGAGGGTCTGGCACAACTCTGGTGATGCTTGATCCTAAGGGTTCTCAAACTTCTCCAGAATAAAACTCCTGAGATATGTTTGCGCAGATATGTTTGCGTTGGGGAAAAGGCAGTGACACAATCTCCAGGATCACACCACTGCAGGAGCAGGGGGGCTTTATTTAACCTAACTTACCTCTGCTGGGGTCCAGAGGGTGCAGAGAGCCCTGCAGAACCCTCTGCAGAGTTTCCTGCGGCTTGCAGAAAGTGAAAATAGTAGTTGTGAACCACTTTCAGTTTCACAATTGCAACCCAAAAGTGGGTCGCACTTGCTATTTTTACTTTCTAAAAACCATGGGGAGCCCTGCAGAGGGTTCCGCAGGGCACCCTCCTCCGAGCCCTGACAGCAAGTATGTTAAAAAAAGCCCCCCCCCCGCCCCTGCAGTGGCACAATCCTGGGGATCGCGACACTGCTTTTCCTCTTTCCCCTTAAGGATGAGGTCCTCAGGCTGGGGCGTCATGATGCCCCAGTTTGAGAACCACTGGGACTTGTCACTCCCAACAAGGGTGGGGCTCTCCCTCCTTTCTCTGTTCAGATATCTCAACAGAAGTGGTGAGGGCAGCAGTGAGAGTACGATCTGCAGTATGTAAAGCACACCGTGCTTGGAGCCCTAAGCCCTTGTATGCTCCTAATGATGTACAAGGCCCCCTGCAAAGCTACACAATTTCATCACCTCAGGACTGGTGATGAAATGGCAGAATAATCCGAGCACTTTATCAGCTTACCTGCTCAAGGATATAGGCGCCTATCCTCCATCTTACATAATATCGAATAGGGATGATAAGTGTGTACAAAACATGAAGAAAAGCAAAAGCCAAGGCAACCAGGCCTAGTTGTTTTCTACAGAGCATCCACTGATCCAGCCAATCTGGGAAGCGACTGTATTTTGTTCCTCTGTACAACTGGAGAATAGCAGCAAAGATGCCAGGCAGGTATACCAAAGCAAGAAGGATAAGTGCCACTACGGGGCACACTTTGTTTGGAATTGAGACAGCAATACGGAAGGAAATATCCTTCTTTTTCTCAACGTAAGAGTAGATGACATCACGGATTAGGCAATAGAGGAAGAAAAACGCACTGAGGCCCAGGGCAAAATAGATAGAGTATCTCCACATTGGAAAGAGTTGCAAAGGATAATTCTCAATTTCTTTGGCTGCTAAGAGAGAACCCTTATCCAAAGGAGTAAGGCCAAGACTTCGAATGATATCCATCACTTTTTCTTTGGATTTGCTATCATTGCCACAGACAAATACCTAAAACAAAGCAAAAACAAGAATAAAAAACCAAATCGCTTCATTATTTCAAATGCTTCTCTTGGATATGTCAGTAAGAAAATTACAAGGGGATCTGGTCCATACCTATTTAGGGTGGTCGCTTAGCTACTGTTTATGGAAGGCTTCTGGAAGGCCAGGGTTTGGTTAAATTGAGGGGAGCCAAGGACCAGGATTTCTTTATTTAAAATATTTGGGACCCACTTTTCCTCCCTTAACATGGGATGCCCAAGGTCACTAACAAGAATTAAAAAACAGGATCTTTTAAAAGCAGGTTTGACTCAGGGATCTTCTGGTCACAACTGGGAGTTCCGGTCATGTCCAGGAGACGTTCTGAGGCATGGGACTCAGTGTCCCCATGCCTCAGAACACCTCCCAGATGTGACCAGGAGACACTTGAGGTTCTCCCTCCCTGCATATTCAATTATCTGTGGAAATTGGTATCTGTGGATTCCCCATGGATACTGAGGGTCTGTTCTCTCTCTCTCTCTCTCTCTCACACACACACACACACACACACCCAATATGAGCAAAACCATGAAAAATGGACATTCATCTCAGCCTCTCTGGCTTCCCTTTATATGTGGCCATCTTTTGTCCATAGATGTCCTCACCTGTCTGCTTGCATCCAAAGCGCCTGACTGCAGAGCCCAGGCCGACACGGTGTTAAATGCTTTTACCACCTTACTGCCTGGCAGCAACTGAGCAAGATATTCAGCATTGGATTCCGGGTATTGGTTAATTTTCAGGTTATTGCTCACATCCACAAGCACTTTCCCATGGAGAACTTCCTTTAGATCTTCCAGAAAGCTGTAATGGATTCTGTGAACTGCTAGAATAATAATGTTGGATGTTTCTGCAGCTTCTGCATGAGGTAGCACTGCGGCGCCTTTTGGGATCAATCCAGAAGCATGACCACTTCGGCTTCCAAATACTATAGAATAGCCACACTGCATCATCTTGTTTCCTAGAGATCTTCCAAAATCTCCTGTTCCAAAAATACACACAGTTGGCTTCTTGTTTGACAAATCTGTAGTAAGCGGGATTGTTGTGGCGTTCTTCTCCATAATTGACAAGTATGATGTTGCCTACAAAGATACAAAATCATGCATTTTAACCCTTGTTAATTATATAATCATTTACAAGGAATAAAATAACTCTAGGCAGTCTGATTCTCTACATGCATTGGTATTTCAGGATTTGAAACTTGGGGAGGGGCTGTAGATCAGTGGAAGGACACATGGTTGTTGAAGGTCCCAGAATGAATCCCTGCTATCTCTAAGTAAGGCTGGGAAAGAGCCCTGCCTGAGACCCTGGGGTCCCACTGCCCATCAATAGAGGCAGTACTGAACTAGGGGGAATCAATGGCCTGACTTGGTATAAAACACCTTCTGATGTTCCGATTTCACACCCCCTCCACAAATTAGCAAAGAATGTTGCTTAGTGGTTTATAGATCCCATATAGATTTATGGAGGGTTGCATGAGATCAGCTGCACTCATCTCAAAACCTTGCTTTTTGCTGGCACTGGCCAGCACAGGACACACTTGACTAGTTTTCTTCAGTTCTGTTTTTTATGTGACCTCTCTGTTCTATCTTGTCATTGCCTCCTCCCTCCCCAATCCGCTAATGAAGAATATTTTAAGTAAAGTAGTTCTGATGCTCTCTTTTAGGGTGCCGTGAATAGGTATGTCTTATCTGTATGGGTGTTCTTTAATTTTAAGAGTTGTCTGTGTTCAGAGACAACTGTGTGTGTTCAGGGTTTACGACTGATCCCAAACTGAAACAGAAAATGAGTGTATATTAGTGATGGTTCACCCAGTGGCATAGTTGGACGACTGCAGGAAGCAATGCAAATCAGAGCTATTCCAGAAGTGGAAGGTGATGTTATGTTGTCACTGGGCACTAGCGAGCTCAGCGATGCTGTTGACTTCACCAACCTGAAGTAACACTGAAAATAAGGTACTTTCAGCTGGAGACTTTAGAGAGCAGAACAGGCATAGAGTTCCCAAACTCCTCTTGCTGGGGGTGGGTGTGGGTGTGTGTGTCTTAGGAGTTCAACCAGTTTGCTTACAGGCTTTCCCATTTTCTACTCAGCCAAGCACCATAGCAGTAAATTATTGGCCCAGTCCTAAAAGAGCATTTTGCCAGCATAACATGGTCTGTGGTTGTCACAAATGTGACACTGCCAGAGAGTGAGGTCTGGCCGCTGCCCAGAGTGTTGAGTGGCAGGTCAGTGCAGAAACAGATGTTGAATGCCTGTCAGCTGAATTAAGGCTGCACAAGAGCTGGGTGGGTGGTGGGGAGGTGGTGGAACAGGGGGGTGGGTGAAATGGATGGTGATGGGGGCAGGAGGGAGAGCAGTTCGGGCCCAGGAAGGGGGCAGGTTCAGCATCATTGCCATTAGAAATTTAGCCATTTGTACAGAAATCGCTGAGGCACTAGGCTATTAAAAGTTTGTATTTCATATAATACCCTTTTACATTTGAATTTTTTTTATTCTGATCATTCTATAAAGTTAACCTACAAGAAGTGAAACCAGACCTCCCAAAGGATACTATTAGTTTTTCACTATTTGAGTTGGTTTTCTGACATGCAAGACTAAGACCGAGTGACTTCTGTCATGTTGGGGGAAGGGAACCCTTTCGGATTTTGGTGCCTTGGGAGACTGAAGTGGAAGAAATTCTACAGAGCTTCCCTTTGCAGATATTCTTGGGATTCAGCACACATGAGAAGCTTGTGTTGCATGACATGTGGCTCTGAATTTAACAAGTCAGTTTTTGTCCCTTCATTTTCTTGCATAGAGTTTTTTTTTTGAAAGAGGCAATATTCTCATGGAACTCCAGACTCTGGGATTGTGAATGGTGAATTGTGGTCTATGGGTTTTATGCCTGCTTCGGAAATCTTTTGCTTCTAGAATCTGGGCTCATTATATATATACCCTACTACTAAGTTCCTTTTCCCTGAAGGAGAAAAACAGCAAAGCCAGAAAGACAAATAGTTTTATGCAAGAAGATATTTTTTGGAAGTATGCCTAAGCAATTATTGGCAACCTTCAGTCTCGAAAGACTATGGTATCGCGCTCTGAAAGGTGGTTCTGGCACAGCGTCTAGTGTGGCTGAAAAGGCCAATCCGGGAGTGACAATCCCTTCCACACCGGGAGCAAGTGCAGTCTGTCCCTGGTCTGTCTCCCTGGCTATGGGCCTTCCTTCTTTGCCTCTTTGCCTCAGACTGTTGGCAAAGTGTCTCTTCAAACTGGGAAAGGCCATGCTGCACAGCCTGCCTCCAAGCGGGCCGCTCAGAGGCCAGGGTTTCCCACTTGTTGAGGTCCATCCCTAAGGCCTTCAGATCCCTCTTGCAGATGTCCTTGTATCGCAGCTGTGGTCTACCTGTAGGGCGCTTTCCTTGCACGAGTTCTCCATAGAGGAGATCCTTTGGGATCCGGCCATCATCCATTCTCACGACATGACCAAGCCAACGCAGGCGTCTCTGTTTCAGCAGTGAATACATGCTAGGGATTCCAGCACGTTCCAGGACTGTGTTGTTTGGAACTTTGTCCTGCCAGGTGATACCGAGGATGCGTCGGAGGCAGCGCATGTGGAAAGCGCTCAGTTTCCTCTCCTGTTGTGAGCGAAGAGTCCATGACTCGCTGCAGTACAGAAGTGTACTCAGGACGCAAGCTCTGTAGACCTGGATCTTGGTATGTTCCGTCAGCTTCTTGTTGGACCAGACTCTCTTTGTGAGTCTGGAAAACGTGGTAGCTGCTTTACCGATGCGCTTGTTTAGCTCGGTATCGAGAGAATGTGTGTCGGAGATCGTTGAGCCAAGGTACACAAAGTCATGGACAACCTCCAGTTCATGCTCAGAGATTGTAATGCAGGGAGGTGAGTCCACATCCTGAACCATGACCTGTGTTTTCTTCAGGCTGATTGTCAGTCCAAAATCTTGGCAGGCCTTGCTAAAACGATCCATGAGCTGCTGGAGATCTTTGGCAGAGTGGGTAGTGACAGCTGCATCGTCGGCAAAGAGGAAGTCACGCAGACATTTCAGCTGGACTTTGGATTTTGCTCTCAGTCTGGAGAGGTTGAAGAGCTTTCCGTCTGATCTGGTCCGGAGATAGATGCCTTCTGTTGCAGTTCCAAAGGCCTGCTTCAGCAGGACAGCGAAGAAAATCCCAAACAAGGTTGGTGCAAGAACACAGCCCTGCTTCACTCCGCTTCGGATGTCAAAAGGGTCTGATGTGGAGCCATCGAAGACAACAGTGCCCTTCATGTCCTTGTGGAAAGATCTGATGATGCTGAGGAGCCTGGGTGGACATCCAATCTTGGGGAGAATCTTGAAGAGGCCGTCTCTGCTGACCAGGTCGAAAGCCTTTGTGAGATCTATGAAGGCTATAAAGAGTGGCTGTCGTTGTTCCCTGCATTTCTCCTGCAGTTGTCTAAGGGAGAATACCATATCAGTGGTGGACCTGTTGGCTCGGAATCCACACTGCGATTCTGGATAGACACTCTCTGCAAGTACCTGGAGCCTCTTTAGTACAACTCGGGCAAACAGCTTTCCTACAACGCTAAGGAGAGAGATGCCGCGGTAGTTGTTGCAGTCACCCCTGTCACCTTTGTTCTTGTACAGCGTGATGATGTTTGCATCCCTCATGTCTTGAGGTACTCCACCTTCTCTCCAGCAGAGACAGAGGATTTCATGCAGCTCAGTGACGATGATCTCTTTGCAGCATTTTAGGACTTCAGCAGGGATGCTGTCTTTTCCAGGTGCCTTGCCAAAGGCAAGGGAGTCCAGGGCCACATGAAGTTCTTCTAGGGTTGGTTCACTGTCAAGCTCTTCCAGCACAGGCAGGCACTCAATGTTGTTCAGTGCTTCTTCGGTGACTACATTTTCTCTGGAATATAGCTCAGAGTAGTGCTGCACCCAGCGTTCCATCTGCTGCGCCCGATCCTGGATGACCTCGTCTGTGGCAGACTTCAGAGGGGCAATTTTCTTCTGTGTTGGACCTAGGGCCTGCTTGATACCATCATACATCCCCTTGATGTTGCCCGTGTCAGCTGCTATCTGTATCTCGGAACAGAGCTGGAGCCAGTAGTCGTTAGCACATCTCCTGGCAGTCTGTTGGACTTTGCTGCGAGCAGTTCGGAGAACCTGCAGGTTGCGCTCACTGGGACAGGCCTTGTATGCTGCTTGAGCTCTCCTCTTTTCCTCAATGACTGGTGTCAACTCCTCAGAGTGGGCTTCAAACCAGTCTGCCGCCTTGTTGGTCTTCTTGCCGAATATGGACAAGGCGGTGTTGTAAACGGTATTCTTGAAATGTTCCCATCTGTTGGATGCGTTTGCGTCGGCCGGGCCTGGAAGAGATTCCTCAAGCGCTTGTGCAAATTCCTCCACTTTTCTCTGATCCCGGGTCTTGCTGGTATCAATGCGAGGTCTTCCTTCCTTTTTCGTGTGGTACAGTCGCTTTGTTTGCAGTTTCACTCTGCTGCACACCAGGGAGTGGTCAGTGTCGCAGGCAGCACCATGATAACTGCGTGTGATCTTGATGCTGGGAAGGCTGGAGCGTCTGGTGAGGATCAGGTCGAGCTGGTGCCAGTGCTTTGATCTTGGATGTCTCCAAGAGACTCTATGTTGGGGCTTTGTGTTGAAGAATGTGTTGCTGACACAGAGACCGTGATGACAGCAAAACTCTAGCAGGCGTTGGCCATTTTCGTTCATCCTCCCAGTGCCAAACTGACCTAAGCAAGTGGGCCATGAACTGTTATCAGCACCAACTCTAGCATTGAAATCGCCGAGGATGAACAATGGCTCTTTTACAGGGATTTTCTTGACAGTGGTGGCCAGGTCATCATAGAATTTGTCTTTGGCTTCTGCTGGAGACGACAGAGTCGGTGCATAAGCACTGATGAGAGTGATAGGTCCTGCTGATGACTGGAGCTGCAGGGACAAAATTCTTTCACTTCCCACAGTAGGTGGGATGATGGATTTCAGCAGGGTATTTCTGACCGCAAAGCCAACGCCATGTTCCCTGGTTTCGTTTGGTGGTTTTCCCTGCCAGAAAAATGAGAAATTTCTCTCCTTGACAGATCCGGAATCTGGCAGCCTAGTCTCTTGAAGGGCGACGATGTCCATCTGCAGTCTGCTCAGCTCCATGTCGATGACAGCTGTTTTGCGTGCGTCGTCTATTTCTTGCAGGTCATCAGAGAAGCCAGGTGTCATTGTCCTAACGTTCCAGGTGCCCAGCTTTAGGGCAGTAGTTTTCTGTTTTCTGTTGCATGGTGCAGAGTTGTCGATCCGCTTGTCGGTTTTCACCCTAAACCCCACGCACCCCATGAGGTTAACGGACCGTGGCGAGGCAACACCTTACTGGCTGGGGACTGCCCAGCTTAAGGCGGGCGGTAGCTGCCCAATGAGATGCAATGATCTCTCCCACCGTCGGAAGCAGCCCCTGGCGTCATGCTCTACGCCAATCGAGCAAAGACTTATAACCGGTAAACTGCTGCTTCCCGTGTTGTGCCGACGCCGTATGGCGAAGTTGGAGTGTCCTCTCCAGTGCGCGAAGCCTGGGTAAAGAAGGTATGGAGGATAGGCTGTTACCCATGCAGCAAATCCCCCCTCTCCACGTCGCTGGAATGGTCCAATGGAAAGGCAGAAGCCAATACGGTTGGTTCCAGCGGCGTCGCAGGAGTTGCCAGAACGTGACTGTGTTCAGCCATGAACTGCCTCAGGGACTCCGGCTCCTGATTTTGCCTCGAGGTTGACTCCTGAAGCCTTTTCCAGAACTGGATGTAGCCACAAGGCAGTGGAGGTTTGAGGTCAGAGTTTCCTTCTCTTAGATGAGCTGCCTTCCTAGGCTGACGAGTCCCATCTACCCGGTGGCTGTTTAGTCGCCTCTTACGACAAATACAGCCAAACTGAGGGCCTATTCTTAGCCCCCAGCCCCCAGGGGTAACCTAAGCAATAAAGGGATGCAAAGTTCTAAGGATCCTATCAGGTAGCGGCAGAAGCAACCAGTATTTTAGATTTCTGGCCCATAACAGGCCTTCCGTACAATGGTTCCCCTACACCGTTCGTATTCATGGGTGATACATTCCAAGGCCTACTGAGATTGCCCTAAACTGTGGATAGTAGTGAACCCTATATACAAGTCATTTTTTGTTTACATACATACCTATTATACAGTTATTTCACAACAACATGGCAATGAGTGTGGATAGTGAAAATGCTAAAAGCTAACTGGGTATGAGTAAAGTAGGGTAGACAGCGGACAAAGAAAAATGAGTCATGAGTGTGATGGGGTGGGAAGGTTTCACCATGTTACTCATAATGGTGCATAATTTCAAAACAAGTTTGAAATAAACTTGAAATAAATTACATTTCTAGAATCTTCCATTCAATATTTTTGGCCATGGTAAACAATGGATAACTGATATTGATAACTGAAATGGCTGAAACTGAATCTGCAGATATAGGGGGTTCTACTGTATATTTAACCCATTTTTGCACAGTCCACGGGTGTACACATTTGGTCCCTGTTGCGTATATGCAACTTTGGGCAGAAATGGCTTAAATTATGGTGTTGAAAACAAGTTTAAATGAAGGACGCTGGTCCACAAATAAGTTGCAAGAATAATGACTTTAGAACTTGTGCAAGAATAGCCCACCCTCCAACATTCACAGCTGAAAACAGGAACATGCTTCCAACACTGCTATTGTCTGGCCACGGATCACTGCCTAAGGCCACCTGCAGGGGTCACTGCATGTTGCAGATGACTCAACTCCCATTTGCTGAATATTGTATTCATATAGTACTCTGCAGCAGCGTGGCTTCCTCTGAATTAAGAGCCATAGGGGGTGTTTTATTTCAATTAAAGACTGAATAGAAAAAATAAAACTGTTCTATGTTATCAATAAAATGCCTCAGCAGTTGCAGGTGTGTGCACTGCATGTGGCCTCAGTATACTTGTACATGACATTGAATATGTGTGAACTTAAAGATAAAAAAAAAAGAGTCTCACTCAGTAATTCCCTAAAGATGGGGCTGGGAGGAGAGGATGAACTTTGAAAAATGACAGCTCTGGAGGTTCACCCTTATAAAGTTTTAATTCTAGTTACTGGCTAATGGCCCAGTCCTAACAAACCCCCTCCACTGATGTATCTAAACCACTGAAATGCACACCACATCCTGCAGAGTGGGCAGTCCCAGAGGTCTCCTTTAGGTAAGGGAACATTGGCCTAAATCAGTGCCTCTCACACTTTTAGCACCAGGACCCACTTTTTAGAATGAGAATCTGTCAGAACCCACTGGAAGTGATGTCATGACTGGAACTGACATCATCAAGCAGGAAATTTTTAACAATCCTAGGCTGCACTTCTACCCACACTTACCCAGGAATAAGTCTCATTCACTGTTAAAAGCATATACATAGTAACCTGTTAGAAGCACAAATCTGTCACACTTCCTCAAATGCAGACATACACCATCGTAGCGCCATGCCTAATATATTAAAAATTAAATACTGAAATGAATGGGGACCCACCTGAAATGGGCTCACGACCCACCTAGTGGGTCCCGACCTACAGTCTGAGAAACACTGGCCTAAATGGATTTACTCAGACCTGTGCCAATTAGGTGGCGCTGCTGAGTTCTGGAATGATGGGTTCTATTCACCAGGATGAGTTCTATTCACCAGGATGAGCGGCAGCAGTAAGGCAGCCAGCAGTGGTGCCACATTCAACTGCTTATTGAGGGGGGATTTCAAGCCAATTGGACCCAGGGTAGGTGGGTGGGAGGGCCATCCAGCGGCAATGCTTTGCTTTCCTTATGACGGCTCCATCTGGAAGATTCAACTACAGAAAGAGGTACCAGCTGCAGTTGTGGGTTAAATTGGTCAAGTTGCCCTAAAGCCAGCCCTGCTCTTGGGTCTGTGGGGCTCTTGGTGCGCCTTTGCACAGCTCCCAGCAGCTTGACGTTTGCATCCTGCAGAAGAAACCTCAAAATCAGGCAGGTGCTGCTGAATTCTAGAATGATGGACACTTTCAAGGTCCAAGGCCTATGAATGGATCTCCTTTTTGTATCAGTGTCTGGCCTTATGGCCCCAAACACCAGCTTCTTCATAGTAGCTCATTCTAAACTAGCATAACACATGCAACAAATTTATCCCCTGGCTGAGAACACTTTGGGGAAATTTCCAGATAAACACTATCGATTGGAAGCATAGCTTTAGGGATGTTAAGACTCATTTTAACCATTAGATGGCAGTATGGCTTTGTTTTGCAGCTTTATGGTCCATTCCCCCCCAGCTTTATGTGTTAGCCTGGCTGTATATTGCTTGCTGGAAAAAGGAAATATATTTGGTTCTCTTATGGGGAATAAATGCAATAAATAAGCAAAACAACATTTACAGAGCACTGTATTTTTTTTACTAACTATAGCTTTATCACCTCCCAGTTTCCACCAAAATTGGAATAAAAATATAGCGACGAGGGCAAGTGTGCATTTTGCTAGAAATGGTAGCCATCGCCCTTCATTTTTGTGGGGCTCAATGTTGAGAGAAAGAGTATTTTTTATGCAGGTCCATTAAAAAAAAAATGAGTGGTCACTGCATAGGTTATAGAGCCCAGCGGAAGGCATGTTCCCAAAATAATATTTATTTTGTCACATTTGTATCCCATCCTTTCTCCAACCATATTTACCTAATTTTGTGCTTCCTACACATGATCTGCTGTAAGTGGCTTGAATTACAGGATTACAACCTATGCTTTTTTGGATCCTTTTTTTTTTTTTTTTTAAAGTTGTCACCCATTTGAAGAAATTGTCATTGATCACCCAAATCAGTTTTGCTTGGTGCTTGCTCTATTTAATCCACATCAATCAGCATGTAACTACATACAATACTTTTAAAGGAAGAAAAAAAAAAAGCCATGCTTATATATGTTTGTTTGGGATTCCAATTCTATGCACACTTTCCTGGGAGCAAGTCCCATTGAATTAAATGGGGCTTACTTCTGAATAGACATGCATAGGGTTGCGCTGTGAGACAGCTTTTAGATAGTTAAAAAGGTTTTTGATGTAGACATCTGATTAATCCATGAAAAATTAAAACTGCATCTCTTTTTTAATATAACTGACTCTGGAGAAGATTGATGCTCACAGTTCAGTGCAGGAAAGGCAGGCAGAAACATCCAAGGGCTGGTTTTGCATCTTGTTTCTTGCAAGGACACAGTAGGTAAGATTTGAACTCAAACTGCCGTTTCTTTTTTCTTGAACGATATAGTTTTTCTCCTCTCCTCCTTACATGGTGCCTCTCCTTTGCTCCTCTCACCTCCCCCTTTCTACCAGGGCCTTCTAGGGATAAACCTCTGAGATACAAACTAGGATTAGAGTTATGCAGGGATGTGCTGGAGCCACAGTGCCGAGTCTCAAGTCTAGTCGAGTCGCCCAAGAGTCATAACAGCAGCCGTTTCAACTTATCCAGAGCTGTTTTTCAAATAATTTTGACACAAGTTCGAGACTTTTCAAAAAGCAAAACAAGCCACAGAAGCTGTGAAGAAAAAGCAAGCAAGCATACACACAAAACAGAGTCGCAAGCACACACAAAAGCGACTTGAGTCTATTAGAGTCTTCATTTTTAGGGTAAAACCCCTGAAACCTGAGTCAGCACCCAAAATTGTCATGTGTGACTTATGGAGAACTCGTGCAAGGAAAGCGCCCTACAGGTAGACCACAGCTGCGATACAAGGACACCTGCAAGAGGGATCTGAAGGCCTTAGGAGTGGACCTCAACAAGTGGGAAACCCTGGCCTCTGAGCGGCCCGCTTGGAGGCAGGCTGTGCAGCATGGCCTTTCCCAGTTTGAAGAGACACTTGGCCAACAGTCTGAGGCAAAGAGGCAAAGAAAGAAGGCCCATAGCCAGGGAGACAGACCAGGGACAGACTGCACTTGCTCCCAGTGTGGAAGGGATTGTCACCCCCGAATCGGCCTTTTCAGCCACACTAGACGCTGTTCCAGAACCACCATTCAGAGCGGGATACCATAGTCTTTTGAGACTGAAGGTTGCCAACACAGAACACAGACTTAAGACCATATGAGTAGTGAAAAACGTGTGTCGAGTGAATTCGAGTCATCCAAGTTCGAGTCATCCAAGTCACAGCTCATTCCTGGTTATAAGCATGCAGCACTTGGGAAGTATGGAGAGTTAAAAAGTCCCATTCCATCATTAATAAAAGTCAAATCTGTTCTAGTATTAGGCAACACTAGCCTTCAAAACAGCCTCCCTGAGTTTAGGTTTTTATCTGTGATCACGGAAATTAGATATTTCCTCTTAAATTGAAGCTCCTGTCCCAAGGAGCTGTTGTTGTACAGCAACAGTCTTGTGAAGTAAAAACAAACAAAAGAGTTAAGTGTTCAAGGCCACTCAGTTACATGGGTGCTCTAATCTGGGTTTTTTTTTTTACTTCCAAAGCCAATGCTCTGGCTGCTTCATCAGACCTAGTTATTGCACAATTAATGCATTTATGTTATGTCAGTGCTGTCACGAGGGGGATGAAGAGGCTGTGCACTGCACTGGGTGACACCACTACTGGCCAAAATTGTGAAAATCTTGGTATTTTCAAACAATACCATAATGTTATATATCATTCTATAGGTAATTTAATGCAGAATGCAATGAAACAAATTGCGTTGAAATATCCGTATTCTATCAAACATGCCAAATAACCAAAGGAAAACACAACTGCCTTATGTAACAAAAAGTGGATTTTCTTAATTCAGAACTGACCGATGAGATTGATTCTTCTGAGAGCCAGGTATTATTATGACACAGCAGGGAACCAATAAAGTATGAGTCAGCTCTCATTTCCATGGATCAGAGCTAATACTAGGACTCTTACTCCATTACGTGAGTGGCATCAAGTTGGTCACTGGTTTTTTATTGGTTTCCAATTTGTAGGGTAACCTGTACTGTTATATATGAAAATAAATACATACATAAAGTTAACAGGGGTTACATGAACCCTAGTGATGCCATTGCATTCAGTTGTGCATAGGATATTGTAATGTACTCATATTCTGTGTGGTCTGCTACAAGAGGAGGTTCATCATGGGGGGTGTGTGTGTGATGCAATGAGCTCTTGCACCAGCTCTTGCACAAACCCTAGTAGTACCTCTGTGTTATGTTATTGGTTTAGTGACTATAGATATTGCACAGTCTCATAGCCAAAGATTATGTTATTTAAAATTAAGATGTGGTTCTTTGACTCTGTGGTTGATGACCATGTGCAAGTCTCTTCTGTGCCCTGTTTTTCTTTTCCCCAGTACCCCTCCCTCTGGTCTTTTGCTCTTCCCTCTTATGCAAGCTCTGCCTCTGATGTATGGATAGTGCATCAGTACCAGAAACTTCTCTTTCCCCAAATTCTTTAAGGCAGCAGTTCCCAAACTTACCGTGGGCATGGCACCCTTCTTTTGCAGCAGTCTCTTCTTCCCAGCTCTCCCAGGCGCTGCCATATTGGTTCTCACAAGAATTGTGTGGGATTTTGCATGATGGTGGCACCCAAGACAGCTGGGAAGATGGGTACTACCATCTTGGATCATGTGATCCAAGCTGATGGCACCTGGGAGAGCTGTGAGGAAGAGGCCGCCGAAGCCATCCTGCAGCTCAGTTTGGGAACCACTGCTTTAATGCACTGTGCTCTCCCTGGCTGGCTCCAGAGGAGAACAAGGGGGCTTAGCAAGGCCTTCTTTGATGGACCCCATTCCCCTTACTTTGGCAGCAGACATGCTGTTACATGGAGGGAACATGGCAGGCAGAACAGCTAAAGAGCAGCAACAACTGTTGCTTCTGATCAGCCCCTGAAAAGGAAAGATCACTCTTGCTACCATGGTAAGAAGAGAGGGGTTTGCTCAGCCGCCTCTAACTGCCAATGGTTAGCTGAGTAAGTGTAAAGTCATGCACATTGGGGCAAAAAAGCAAAACTTTAGATATAGGCTGATGGGTTCTGAGCTGTCTGTGACAGATCAGGAGAGAGATCTTGGGGTGGTGGTGGACAGGTCGATGAAAGTGTCGACCCAATGTGCGGCGGCAGTGAAGAAGGCCAATTCTATGCTTGGGATCATTAGGAAGGGTATTGAGAACAAAACGGCTAGTATTATAATGCCGTTGTACAAATCTATGGTAAGGCCACACCTGGAGTATTGTGTCCAGTTCTGGTCGCCGCATCTCAAAAAAGACATAGTGGAAATGGAAAAGGTGCAAAAGAGAGCAACTAAGATGATTACGGGGCTGGGGCACCTTCCTTATGAGGAAAGGCTACGGCGTTTGGGCCTCTTCAGCCTAGAAAAGAGACGCTTGAGGGGGGACATGGTTGAGACATACAAAATTATGCAGGGAATGGACAGAGTGGATAGGGAGATGCTCTTTACACTCTCACATAATACCAGAACCAGGGGACATCCACTAAAATTGAGTGTTGGGCAGGTTAGGACAGACAAAAGAAAATATTTCTTTACTCAGCGTGTGGTCGGTCTGTGGAACTCCTTGCCACAGGATGTGGTGCTGGTGTCTACCCTAGACGCCTTTAAAAGGGGATTGGACGAGTTTCTGGAGGAAAAATCCATTATGGGGTACAAGCCATGATGTGTATGCGCAACCTCCTGATTTTAGAAATGGGTTAAGTCAGAATGCCAGATGTAGGGGAGGGCACCAGGATGAGGTCTCTTGTTATCTGGTGTGCTCCCTGGGGCATTTGGTGGGCCGCTGTGAGATACAGGAAGCTGGACTAGATGGGGCTATGGCCTGATCCAGTGGGGCTGTTCTTATGTTCTTATGTTCTTATCCTCTTTTGGGGGCCCCATGGCAATGCACACAGGGAATGGTATGCTTGTGGCAGTGTATGCACAAACTTATTTTCTTTTGAGTAAAAGAAACTACTAAAGATGTGTCGTCATGTGAAACAAAGCCATAAGAAATGCACTTGATCTAGTTCTGGCTTTGTACCAACATTTTTATATTGCTGAGATATGCTTTTCTTTTTTTCCCCCATCCTATGTGCGAAAATAAAGTTGCATTTTTTATCGTCTTGTTTGAAAGGAAAAAAGTCTCCCCAGTTTTATCCTTTTCTTGCTCTTACTTCATCTAGTTTTTTTCCTATAGTACAGTTACATCTAGGAGATATGTACCCAAGTTAAAAAAAAATAAAAAGCAAAAATGAACGTGCCCCGAATTACAATGCTGCTCGAATATGGAGCCTGCATGGAAAAGTGCAAGCAGATATAAAGAGTCAAAGAGCAGAGATTGTAATGCCACAAATTATCAGTGTAATTACATTCTTTTTTTTCCCAGGGAATGCAGTTCTTTTTTGCGTGCAGGTACTTTCAGCTGGAAGGTCTTGTGCTGTGAGTTTTGACAGAGTAGATAACATGAATTGTTAGAGGTGATAAATCCTCCCGCTGAGAAGGATCAGCCATTCTGCTCCTCACATCTCTGCCTTTTATCAGGAGGACACTAAAGCTGCCTGCGGGTTCTTCAAGACATATGAAGCAGAGGCCTAAAAAGATGTGCTTAATGTTGTTTAAATCATAACAAAGTACCGAGAGCGCTCCAAATCTCTGCGCCTGAACCTGTTCGCATAAATACATAAGACCAGGCTTAAGAGTTGAGTCATTTCCTTTCGGGTTTTTATGGGGTTTGAACTGTTCAGAGTTTAAAAGTATCAAACATTAATCCAGCCCAGTCAAGTGCACAGTGTGTTAGAGAGGAGTTCAGACAATACTGGGAGTTTCAAAGGTGGAGCCAGGCTTTAAGGATGAAGGACTCCAGATTCCAAAATGACTGTGGGGTTAAAAAAAGAGAACACACTCAGCTCCAACAGTCTGTGCTGCTAACTTGTAAGGGATATGAAATAGATGAAAGGGGTATAGTAGAGTTTATTGGAGCAGCTTCTGTTAGCGTTAACAGTACGCAGGCTTTTGTTTCACACAAAGCACTCAATTTTTCAAAGGAAAATAGAGAGGTAGCTCATTATTAGCTACATGTAGGACAAGGGTATAGTTTTCAGGGGGTGCAGTCCTTACAGTGCAATCCTTATGGCAGCGCAATCCTATGCATATCTGCTCAGAAGTAAGTCCCATTGTTTTCAGTGGCACGTACACCCAGGAAAATGTGCATAATTTTGCACATTGCAGCAAAAATGACAAGTCTTGCAGAACCTTCAGGACTGATCAGTTTATTTCAGCATAACATGTGATGGACTATGGTCCACTTCATTCAATGGTTACAGACTGCAGTCAATAAAGCTTAGGCTGAAATAAACTGGTTGGTTTTTAAGGTGCTACAGGTGGGGTCTCCGTATCTGCGGATTGGGTATCCATGGATCTGACTCAACATGGGTCCTCTGGACCTGTGTTGAGCCAGACTTGGCTCCACCTGAGCCCTCCTGAGATAACTGGAACTGCACCAACAGAGGGATTTTCCTCCAGGGGCTTCCCTGGGCCTCAGAATGCCTTATATGCATAAAAACATCACTTCTCGTTTCCATCAGCACAGCTCCAGTCCCCTTCAGAGGGCTTATGGGGTTGAAAATCATAGATTTGATTTTCTGTATCCAGGGGGGTCCAAGAATGGATCCCCCACGGATACCAAGGCTTCACCTGTACACAAGCCTTTTTTGTTGTTTGTTGCACTCTGGGACTATAGACTGGGGCTGTCAATATGCATGGGACTCCATGTACATGGTGTGTTATCTCTTTTCTCCACCCCTACTTAAAGAATCGGTAGCTCTTTGGGGCATGACTGGTGTTTGGCAGGGCTGGGTGAAGGCCGAGGACAAGAACTTGCAAAAGCGATTTAACCAAGAGACTTTCAGGGCCAACCATCTTGCCAGCCATTGTGTAAGGTGTGCACATAGTCCTGTTCACAGGGTTACATTCATAGTCCTGTTCACAGGGTTACATTCAGTGCATCTCAGATTGCTGCCTGTCCATGTTGTTGTTGTTTTAAACCTTCCTGGACTGAGTTAATGATTCAGAGTGTTCAGTAATTTCATATTTGCAAATAGTTGTGATCCATGACTATTCTCCCTACCCTACGTCAGACAGCAGCCTTAGGCAAGGTTTTCGTTTGTACAGTACTAGCTTTGTATATGTAAAAAAACCCCTGACCTGGAGCTTACTACATGCCACACTGTCTTGCATTGCTTCTGACAACAGAAGCACTTGCCCAAGAAGATGTAACTAGATCCTGTGATGACTCACAACACAAGCAATCAAACCAAAATGCCTTGGATTCTAGTTCTACACAGCAGATACAGAACTGAGAAAGATTTTTTTTTCTTGAATGTTGCAATTAGGGGTTGCCACTTATTACTGGGAAAAGGCAAAAAAAGAGAAAGTATTTTGCAAGCCCTTGGCATTGATCAGTGTGAAGTAGTGTGTCAGAACTTCCAACATGAACAGAAAAGGCTGAATGCCTGGCACACAAAGGTTGGCTGAGGAAAATGAGCCAGCCTCTTTAAACAGCAGAACCTGGAAGAGAAGGAATGGCTAGCTTGTGGTAGTAATGCAGAGCTCAGCCAGGGGGCAAGGAAAGAGCCTGGACAGAGGCTGAAGACACTGTGATGCTGGGGACAGACACAATGTCACCAGGTCTTATAAGCCCCAAGTCACACCTGAACAAGGAACACCTGGCCCAGACACCCAGGGACAGGCCAAGGGCTAGCCCAGGTACAACTTACCTGAAGGATAGAGAAACAGCTGGTCCACCAGTCACTCTGGCAAAGTGGGGACCCAGGGCAACACCTGCAAAGAAACAGAGGTGGCAGTCCTGTTAAAGATACTGTGACAGACCAGGCTGTGAAGGAACATGCCCATGCATGAATGTTAAAGGGGCTTATCGACTAAAGGAACATAAGCCTACCCTGGGTCCTACCCCAAGCTGTCATTTGGCACAGAGGCAAATGGCCAGAGACGGCCATGTCCTTGTGCAGCCCCGTGGAGACTCATCTCCACATGGATGAGGGCACCTGAAGAGCAGAGGATATCATAAGGGCATATGTTGGTGCAGGAGTGCTCCAGGTCCAGAACTCCCTTTGAGGTCTACACTTGCCCTTTACCCTACAGTTGTGGTGGGGAGTTGGTTTGCCATCTTCAGGGAATTCCTTGGGTTGTCTCCCTCCTTCTGCATTGCCTTCTTCAACTATCCTTCCTTCCCTCTCTCCTGTTCTGTCTCTCTCTCCCCCCCCCCCCGTTGCCTTGTCCATGCTCTTGCCTCCTTCAGTTCTTGTCTTCCAGTTCTTTACCTCTCTCTGGTCTCCTTCCTTCTGTTCTTCTCTCTGAGTGGCCCTAGAAGCTTTTAAGGGTTGGCACCAGCCCCACCCATGTTCTGGCAGCAGGTAGTTGTGTTCCATCTGGGAGCTGTCCACATCTGATGACATTATTGGCTGCCAACCTGCGCTCCAGGTAATTGGCTATGCCTCACCCTGCATCCAAGGGGGTGTGGCAGCCAACCTAGAGGCAACAGTTCCCTTACCTTTTTTTTCTTTGAGTTGCACATAAGAATAGAAAGTACTATCTTTCAATCAAGGTGACAGGTACTTGTCTGCATAAAACAAAGCTTTCTGTGTTCCCAGCTTAGTCATTCTGAAGCAACCCTTCTGGCTTCTCCATGTCAAGTGCAAGTAGAGTTCTGAACGCAGCTGTTGAAGTAGCACAACCTGAGGCCTGTAGATGAGGTCTAGTGAGCCATATGAGGTGGTCTCATCTTAATCCATTTTGCTGGCTCAGGACCATATTACTAGCATGGACAAATATCATATTGGGAAGAGAGACTTTCCACTTAAATCCTGCTTGAATTGAAACGTGGCTTGCATCAGCTTATAGGGAATAAGGGCGCAATCCTAACCAGGTCTACTCAGAAGTAAGTCCTATTTGTTCAATGGGGCTTACTGTCAGGAAAGTGTGGTTGGGATTGCAGCCTAAGAACCCAATCTTTGCTCTTGCTGCTGTAGTAGTGCCAAAAAGGAGTACACTGTACTCAGTTGGGGGGATGGCGGATTGGGAATATTTGGAGGGGAAAGGGGATAAATCCCCTTACCTCTCTGTAAGCCACCTGGTCTGTAATGGGTCTCCTCAGACCTGTGCCAGCTCTGTAGCTAGTGCAAGTCCAAGGAGAAGAAAGGAGCAGGGAGGATAGGATCCGGGTCACGCCACTGCATTCAAAAGGGAGGATAGGATCCGGGTCACGCCACTGCATTGGCTCCACCCTCTCCCGCAGCCTCCCTGCCCCAGTTCCTCCCCCTTCCTTCTCTGTTTTGTCCCCCTGCAGCTTATTTGCTCTGGCAACAGTGAGCAGGTCTGGCGATAGGCGGGCAGTACTGCCGCCTCTTGTGGCAGCGCTCCAAAAATGGCCACCGCCGCAGCCCTCTGCATGCCATCAGTGGCCATTTTGCAACAGCAGAAGTGTCTTAGGGCAAAATCCTATCAAACTTTCCGGCACGGATGCAGCCCGTAGACAAGGAGACACATGTTCCCTTACCTGGAGGAGGCCTCCATGACTGCCTTCCACACTGCCGGATGCAGTGCATGCCCCACCAGCATTGCTGCCTCAGTGCTGGAAAATTGGATAGGATTGGGTCCTTAAAGAGCTACAACTGTATATCCTACATAGATTACAGAATTTAAAGGTATAGAGATGTTTTGTTCAAATCTAGCTTGTTATTGTGAATTATCTGCCTGCCTGGTCTCTAAGTATCCAATTGCCCTGGTCCCTCCTTTTCTCTTTCCTTTTAAGGATGCATGTTGTAATGTTTTGATTGACACCTCTATTTTGCATGAGCTTCTGAGACTATAAAAACTACAGCGCATGTTGGAAAAGGAAGCTTTTCCACCTCTGTCCTCGGATAAGGTAAAGGATTTCTCTTGTAACCATTACTTGCAATAAACTCTCAGAGTGTCTCAAGAATGGCTGGGTTTGGTTTCTTTTCACCTCTGTATATCATAATGCAACCTCTTGTGTCCTCAGATCAAAAGCATTCTTCTATGACTTGGCAAATTACAGATGGGTAGAGACAAGAATAGCTGACTCAGGCACTTGGCTCTGTAGCTGGGGCTTGGATGGGTAGCAAAACAATGGGGCCTCCCTCTGAAGGAACACGCAGTACAGGGTAATAAGTAGTTTTAGGCTGATCCCTAACTGAAGAGGAGGGCGAAGACCACACTAGTTGGACTAGTTGTGTGGAGATGGCAGGTGGGTGGAGATGGAGGGAGGTGGAGTCCTTGGGCTAATTACCATGGAGTATATAGAAACCCATAAAGTGTGTGCCTAGTTGAAAATGATTTTATGGTTTCATCTTGCATCATACTCACCTGTTACGGGCTGTCCTACACATGGCTTGGGGGAAAAGTTATTCATAAATTAAGCAGCGCTAGTGTCATGTGGTCAGCATTAGTTTCACACACCCCACAACTGTGTGTGAAAATCAAAAGCAGCACAAATAGAGTGCCACCCCTAGTTTCTCTTTCAGGTATGCGCCATGAATGATACATGCTTATCCAGTCCATGGATAATCTATGCACCTTGATCATGTATGCAACCTACCCTCCTTTATGAACCTATCCAGGGCCGGTCCACCTGTGAGGCCAACTGAAGTAGTTGCCTCAGGCAGCAGATGGGGGGCTGCCTATCTTTGTTCACCTACTTGCCTCCACTGCTCCTTCCCTGGATTGGAAAAGGAACAAGAGGGCAGAGAGGAATGCAGGACATCGGAGAGTGCTGAGCTAGATCAGTTGAAAGTGGGAGGAGCAGAGGCTGGCAAGCCTGGCATGTTATTGGGTAGAGCAGCAGCACTCGGCTTGCAGCCTCAAGCATCAGCAGGTCTTGGGCTGGCCGTAAAACTCACTGCAAATGTATTTCAGGTATTGATGTACCACTTTTAAGGGTAAAATCTTCACACAGCAAAAGTAGAAACATAGAACAAGAACTACAAAAACAGATCATAACCAGGAAGGTAAAACTAAATCAACATAAAAACATGATTGACATGATTGAGACATACAAAATTATGCAGGGGATGGACAGAGTGGATAGGGAAATGCTCTTTACACTCTCACATAACACCAGAACCAGGGGACATCCACTAAAATTGAATGTTGGGAGAATTAGGACAGACAAAAGAAAATATTTCTTTACTCAGCGTGTGGTCGGTCTGTGGAGCTCCTTGCCACAGGATGTGGTGACGGCATCTGGCCTGGACACCTTTAAAAGGGGATTGGACAAGTTTCTGGAGGAAAAATCCATTATGGGGTACAAGCCATGATGTGTATGCGCAACCTCCTGATTTTAGAAATGGGCTATGTCAGAATGCCAGATGCAAGGGAGGGCACCAGGATGAGGTCTCTTGTTATCTGGTGAGCTCCCTGGGGCATTTGGTGGGCCGCTGTGAGATACAGGAAGCTGGACTAGATGGGCCTATGGCCTGATCCAGTGGGGCTGTTCTTATGTTCTTATGTAACAGGAATCTCCAAAGGATCAATAATCCGAATTGCCCTAGGACAGGGGTGCTCAAACTTTCAACTTTAAGGATGCTGGACCTTTAACAAGTATATAGAAGAGAGAATTTCAGCAGGTGCAGCTTGTCATCTGTGGGATGACAAGTTGCACCTGCTGAAATTCTCTCTTCCATACACTTGTTAAAGGTCCAACATCCCTAAAGTTGAAAGTTTGAGCATCCCTGCCCTAGGAGGACAAGGGGACTTTTCCTTTAAAAATCATATGAAAGAGGGTAATCCTTTAGGAAATCTTGTCATGCAGGGATGAGAAAAACTGCTGCACCTTCTGAAATTTCATCTTCAGACCCATTACACTTTCAGCCCTTCCTGGCAAAAAAAAAAAAAAAAAGTACACTAGCCCTGTATATTTTTGCACCTGGTTACCTTAGTCATGACTTGTGGTAAACTATGAGTCACCCCCGAATAACAGAATGTTTGGATTCTCATAAGGATTCTCAGACATGTTCCTGTAAACAGAAACCTGTGGTAGCTAACCACATTCTCATAGTATATTTGGCATTTGGCTGGAAATGACATACAAGATTCACCCAGTTCACCCTTGTTCCTTGGCATGGAAATACATATACCGAACACTTCCTCCTACTTATTTAACCAGTTATTTCCTACAAACCTCCAATCCTACCATCCACTAACCCAGGAACCATGGACACCAACCAGATGAATGCAATGAGTTATCCTCCAAATTTTCCTAAGCAGATTTTTGTTTCTACAATCAAATCCTATTATTTTCCTTCTCGTAATTTAAACACATTGTTCCATTCTTAGAGGTCTAAGAGTATCTACTGTGTGTCTCCAACCTGTACAAATTTGTTATTGTAGATGGGATTGAGCACAGAGGTGGGTCAAAGAGACAACTAAAAGTCGATGAAGCTGGATTGAAACAGCAGATGAAAAGGCAATAAATGAATTTGCATTTGTGTCTGTGAATCCGAGGAGGCTCATTCACCGTGCTGGCCCCAGGCATTGTCTGTCCAGATGTTCCTGAAAAGACACCTGCTGTGCAGTCCAGCCACTGAATGCACAAGTATGGAAAAGGAAGGATTTTCAGCAAAGATGGGAAAGGAAAAGTGTAAGATCTTAGGCAGGACAAAAGAAAGGATGTGTGCCCATAAATGCAGGGAATCCTATCTAACAGGGAATCCTATCCTGGGGATTTAAGGTCAAGTATTGTTCTCTACAGATCATTTTCGGAAGAAAGTCCATTTTTAAAAAATCATGATGGTCATATGTATGGGCCAGTCATACATAGCTGCCTTATGTCCAGTCAAAACATAGTACCGACGAGCTGAAGTTTTCTCAGGAAGAAATCGTTCCCCTCCTTCCCGCCTGAGATGTTTTTTAAACTGGAAATGTCAGGGACTGAGGGCCCAATCCTAACCAATTTTCCAGCACCAGTGCCAATTGGGTGTGTACTGCATCCTGTGGTAAGGAAGCAGTCACAGAGGCCTCCTTAAAACATTTGTGAACAAATGAGAACATTTGTGGCTGTACTGGTGCTAGAAAGTTGGATAGGATTGGGCCCTGAGTCTGGGATGTAGTGCTAAGTATGAGATTGCCATTGCATGAGGGGCCTGAACCCATGGCTAGCCAAAATCACCATGCACATGTCTTTTATGTAATGACAGCAACTGTTACCCTGCACATGCCCAATCTCGTCTGATCTTGGAAGCTAAGCAGGGTCAGGCCTGGTTAGTACTTGGATGGGAGACCGCCTGGGAATACCAGGTGCTGTAGGCTTATACCACAGTCTTTCGAGACTGAAGGTTGCCAACCAATGAGTGTAACTATGGCAATTTTTCTGCACAAGGCTCAAGTGGCTCTTGTTTCATTAGAGTTTGGAATTCAAACATAAAACCTACATTGGCTAGAAAGCTCATTTGTGTCACCAGTGTTTCTCTTCCACATGAGCAACTATCAGACATTCGTTTATATAGGACAAGAGATGCTCCGTTTCAGCCTCATATGAGAAAACCTCTCTAACCAACCTTACACAAATTTCTGACTACTGGAGTGTCTGACCAGACCAGACCACTGGACCATACATCTTTCTAGGAACTGGTATCTTAACAATGCACTGGTGTATCATAAAGTAGTTGTGTGTTGTTGTTTTTTGCAAAAACATCTCTGGTCTACTGCATTTTGGATTTATTAACTATGTTCTTGTGCAAGGGGGGGTGATGGGATTGTAAGTCTGAGATTGCATGCAAATCTTTTCGTATGCAGTTGGAATGCTTTCTTTGTTATTACTACATCAAACTGTTGTAAATCACCCCTCTCTACCAAAGTTGGAGCTTGGAAAGGTCATTGCTCTTTTCCCTTCTTAAAAATAATGTCACAGCTCTTGCTTTAATGCACCAAAATAAAGAAATAAACAATATGAAAAATGTACTTGCATTTGTTTTTGTATTTTTCCCTAGGAAGATGGTAGGCTAACACAGAATATGAGATTTTCAAATATCAACGCTGGGAAGGAATGCTTTCTATAGCAGTAAACATTGACTGAATTAATGATGTGTTACAACTGCAGAGAAACATTAGAAGAATTAAAACCCAAGCCATTGAAAGTATGGAAAAGTTTGCACCCATTATAGGAGCATCTTATTTGCATTTGAAGGAAAAGCTATTTAAGTTAGAAAATGCGGATTTCCACTTTTTGAACCTCCGTTTGCTATCCTTTTCCCTTAAAATGGACTGCTGCTGTTTATGTGAAGGAACCATAGCTGCCAAACAGCACAGTAGGGTATAGGACCCCACATCCTCACCGGTGGGTGTAGAAATCTGCACTGACAGCCAGCAGTTTGGGAGTTGGAAGATCTGGAAGATCTTTGACCTGGAAGATCCAGGTTCAAATCCCCACTCAATGTCCTTCCATCTCAAGACTGAGGCCTAATGTGCAGAGGGAAGGCCACAAGCAGGCCATGACCTCATTACATGTCACATAAGCATTACATGGCAATGAATTATTGGAAATGCACTTTAACACCTTGTCTTCCCATTGCCATATCCAAAAAGCCAGGATGGTGTAGTGGTTCTGGTGTTAGACCTGAAAGATCCAGGTTTAAATCTGTGTTCAGCAACATAGCTTCCTGGCTGACCTTGGGCCAGTCACTAAATCTCAGCCTCTCACCTACATCACAGGATTCTTGTGAAGGCAAAAGGAGGGGAGAAACCAAGTACCCTGAGCACCTTGGAGGAAGGGTGGAAACAAAAATTAGATAGATAGATGTGTGAAAACAGCTAGGTCAGGACTTTGTAGGTGTGTGGCTCCTGATTGGGTCTCAATGCCTTGTGTCATCCATCACTATGTATGATGCTGTATAGCAGGCTGTTGTATGAGTATGTTGACATCAGTGGGTCAGTCGATAGCTAAGTGCTTCCATAATATTGATCAGGCTGCCTCCTTCTCCAATCCCACTTCTTGATGCCACCCAGTAAAAATATGGGACCGCTTTTCCCAGTCACTGCTCAGTAGTTATGGCTAGTTATGACCTACTACTTGCCCTTACTGACGTCTTTGGCCAGTTTAAAGGAAAAGATTCTCCGTGTTGACAGTCTGACCACCCTAGTTTACCCCGCTAATTTAGGTTGCAATCATATGCAGACTTACATTGGCTAAGCCTTGTTCATAGCAAAGGAACTTACTGCTGAGTGCCTAAGATCAGGCTGATAGGAAGGTAAGTGAAATGCTATTAAGGATGTCTGCTTTATTTCCAGGGACCACACTAGATTCCATGACAGAGATGCACGAATGCATCTTCATTTTTTCAAAGTTACTACAAAAAGAGATGTGAAGGATCTTTTTTTCCTACTGGGGCAAGTATAAAGTGGGGGATGAAGGGTTTTCATCAGGAAAATGGTGCAGTGAAAAGAGTTAAATATCTGTTCCTTCCCCCATGGTGCATCCTGATCCAGATCACTTCTCTGTGGCTGCTATTTGCAAATGTTTAAAGAGACCAAGATGCATCTCCATTGCCCTTGCATCTCCATTGTCACATCTAGTTTACATACTCTTAATAGAAATATAAAACCTTTTAATGTTAAGCTGAAGATTCTTCCTGAATGCATGAGGAGGAAGACAGATGTAATAAGTGTCAACTTGGTATTCTGCTTTGGAAAATGTGACTCTGGTGGTTGGGTATGTTTTTCATTATGGGGTGAAGCAATCTGAAACCCTCTTGGTGCCTTCTGGGCCACAGATGACAAAACATGCCGCGGTACTTGACATTCACCCATAAGACCCTTTTCAACAGACAAAGACACCTCTAAGATGTCAGCTGGGATTAGAAAAGTGGCATTGGAGAAAGGGATGCTAAAGGTAGTAGCACCAGAAAAAATATTGGGGAGAAGCAGGGAATGGGCAAAGTGCATGCACTGGAGGCAGGATGGGGTGGATGGTCCCATATGTTACTTTGCTAATGGAAAAATAATGGTGCATTACACCAGCAGCATCACTAGGGTTGGTGTCACCCAGTGCATCACTAGGGTTGCATGGACTGGCATGGTGTCACCCCATGAGATGGCTCCGTACCCTCTGGGCCATACTAATCACTTACTCGGCAGAAGCTTCAGCGCAATCTTGGGTGGCCTAGAGGCTCAGCCAGCTGTGTTGGTGCTTGTGGCAGATCACTGCAGGGCAGGTGGCAAGCTCCCTTCCCTGCCCCACCAAGGCTCTGCTCAATGTGCAACGGAAACCCCAAGGAAGCTCCCGGCCCCAACCACCTCCCCGTTCAAGCCTACTGTAAGACAAGGAGCGTGCTGGGGAATGCCATCTGCTGTACCCAACTGCAGAAAGAGCCAACCATAGCACAGCCACAGTAGGTAATTTTGGTGTCAGCTGACGGTGCCACCTGGTGCAGTCTGCATGCCCACATGCCCAAGTGATGCCCACTGCATCACACATTCTTGTTCTCCATCCAAAGCCTATACAGAAGCAGAGCCTTGGGGAACTGCTCCTTGATATATGAAAGAGAATAAAGAAAAGCATTTGTATGGGATGCCCTCACGTTTCCCCAGCAGTCCAGGAATGGCAAGTGGCAAGCTCCTTGTTCAGATACCCTTATCCCTATCTTCCCCCAAGCAGCTTCCTACCCTGCAGAAAGGGAGCTCACCACTTCTCCAATTCTGAACATGTCTTTCCCTGTTTCAAGAGGGCTGCTGGAGCAATGCTACGAGCAGCTGTGGGTAACATCTCACTTTTGGCTCTTAAAGTCCCGTTCAATTAGGACTGCATTTTTCAGCTTCCTCAAAGGGATGGAGTGTCCACTTTTTCATTGCTAGCCTTGCATGGGAGGAAAGCTGCATAGCCTTCCTGCACAATGAATGGCACAAGAGTGTCTGCATTTAAATGGAGACTTACCTTTCTGAATCCCTTCCTCCGTTACTGAGCACAGTTACAGCAGCTGCAACATCTGCCTGGAACAGAGTGGAGCAGTAGCTGGTCACTCCTAGACCTTTAACAGCTGTGAGCAGAAAAGGAGGGGGGGTCAGGGAGAGGAAGAGGGGGGCCAAAGGAGAATTTTGCAAGCCTGTATTTTTCACTGTGTGGAGTTTCCCATCAAGAGTCTTGGGGAAAGTCCCAGCTCTGGTATTTACTGGGTGAGGTTCAGCTGTGGTTGTTTGTTCTCTTCATCCTGGCAAGTGTCAGCCTTCTGGTCCCTTGCCCACTCTCTCCCTCCCTTGCTCTCGTGGAGCTGCCCTGGTGACTGAGCTTATGTTCTGCAAAGCAGTCCAGCTGCTTTGGAGACAATGCTGTGGGGAAAGCAAGGGCAACCAGACAGGCAGGAACAATCCCCGCCTCCGTTTCAAGCAAGGCACCATTTATTCTTGGGAGCACCTACTGTTCCCCCTGAGTTGACTGTATGCACTAAGTGACTAAAGCAAATGGGCTGAAGTAGGTGTGTATGCCAAGATTAGGTGGAAATTCTTTTTTGAAAAAGAAAAAGTGGCCCATTTATGTACCATCAGTTTATTTTAAGTAGTTTTTTTTTTTTGCTTTCTAGCCAACAGGTACCCAAGCTACCAATACATCAAAAACAAAACCACAAGCACTAAAAACATGAAATCATTACAATAATATAACAAAACTGAATACAGATCAACAGCATCTAAAACAGCAGCACAATAAACACATCTGCACACAATTTACATACTGAACACTTGCTGGAACAAAGACATTTTGGCAAGGCAGTGGAAGGTGTAGAATGGGACTCCCTAGGAAGGGAATCCCGTTATCTGGGGGCAGCCACAGAGAAGACCCTGCCCAGCAGGCGTGTAACAGGAGCATAGGAAACGGTCTTTTAGTGGCTCATCTAGCCTCTGTATTGTCTACCGTGAGCAGTAGCAGCTCTCTAAGGTACAAACAAGGGTTTGTCCCTCCTCTGTCTGGAGATACCAAGGACTGAACTTCGGCATGCAAAGGATACATTTTATCACTGGGCTACAGCCTTTTCCTTCAGATAATGGCAGGATGGCAGATAATGGACAGCCTCTTCAGCACATTTTAATATCTGGGTAAGTTCATATGGGAGATGTTTGTCCATCAAAGAACTGATACATATGCTAAAATAAGATTATGAAAAAATTAGCCACAACAAATACCCTTAAAATGTATAGCATATTGCAGCGGAATCTTGAATATACCCAAGAATGACCCTGAGCTCTTGTCCTCCTCTGCCCCTTCTTTTGCTCAAATCAGAAAGGGTTTACTGCAGAGAGAATGGCCACATCCCCACTCATAGAAAGAAATCTATGCGTGCAGATAGGTAATGTTCCAAGAGTGGTGGAAATGGTTTGAACACACATGTAGTGCATTTGAAAGCTTTTGTTTACAGGCAAAAAACACGTTTTCCTCCAAACCACTTTCACCAAATTTCACATATATATGTCACTGTTGAGACAACAAGGCTTGTCCTTCATGCATGCAGTGAGTGATGTATATGATATATGGTGGGAGGCAACAGGCTTCATCTTCACTGTACATACATACTTTTAAACAAGCATCTGCAACAAATGGAGTATTACACTTCATTAGGAAAATGTCAGGTTTCTGCTCATGGGGAACACTGCCTATATGCATAAGATTGTAGACACTTGCGTCACAGGTGGGGTGCAGGGGGGAGGAGAGTGGGCCTCACAGAGTGATACTATTGGGGGGGTGACACCATGAAGACCAAGAAAATCAGGCAGGTGGAAGGCTTATTGCACCCCAAGTCCCCCAAGCCTTGTCACTTAGGAACTGTGCTTCCTCACCTCAAAGGGCGCCAGCACACAGCAGGAATGGGACAAGGGCTGAAACAGGCTGGTATGGGAGGAGGTCCAAGAAGGTGACACCAGGGCCTATGTGAGGAATTTTGTCAGGGGGTATAAAGTTTCTTCTGGGCCCCTTCCCAAAGCAGAAGGGGGGCAATGGGGACAGGCAGAATGGGGGGGGCAAAATAAGGCAGGGGGAGGGGGCTGACAGCCACAATAGTCTTTGGAGCCCAGGTCTACTAGGCTTCTTGATGCAGAGCCCAGGTCTACCTGATCATGCAGCACTGGCAGCTAGATAAAGTGATATGGAAAACCAAACACACTCCTAATTCTCTAAAATCTTTGAAATATAGAAAGTTGATTGCAGAAAATCAGCATCATTTTGCGTAGGCTCGCACTAGAATGGGCCAAAATGAACTTCTGCAGCAGCAGCAACCCCACACCTGGTCACTGAGCTTCTATACATTCCTTCATGGTGATGGGATCCACAAGCCAAAGAGCTACCATAGCAGGCCAGTTTCTTCTCAGATTTGACACTGTGGATCATGGGTGCTTTCCTGAGCCCAGTGTGTATGGCTTGCAGCAGCAGGTAACACTGTATGCACATGGTTGTGCCCGAGCATCAGGCGCAGACTGTGAGTTCAGGTGAGACAGGAAAATGTCAGATCCCAGGATCTTTCTGGGCCCCCTCCTTTGGCTTCTGGGCCCCCTTTCTGACCCTGGGCCTGGGTACAAATTACCCCCTTTACCCCCCTCTCCTAGGCCCTGGGAGACACCATAAGTTACCACACTGAGTGATACCAACCCTAGCGACTCCACTGATTGTCAACAGATTGCAGGTGTGCATTTCAATATGTTTACAGCAGGGGGTGGAGCTTGCTGTCAGGTGTTTATTGTAAGTGCATATGATGAGCCCTGTTGTCTGAACAGGTAACTATTTGACGTTGCTCTATTGATTTGCAATCTTTTTTTCCCTTCATGTTGGAAGAAGCTTCCATCAAAGACTCTTCTGAAATAATATTATGATCGCTGTTCAAAAGCAATAAACTTTCTTTCTTTCTTTCTTTCTTTCTTTCTTTCTTTCTTTCTTTCTTTCTTTCTTTCTTTCTTTCTTTCTTTCTTTCGAGTGGGGGGAGCACTGCAAGTACCTGAAGAGACACATTGTGGTGTGAAAGAAGCAAAATAAACCTTAGGAAAATATCAACCATGTTCCTTAAGAACAGTGGATTTTAAAATATTTGTACTGCACAACTTTGTTCCTGCACTTCTTATTAAAGAACTACATGAGGAGTTATCAAGCAGAGGGACATTCTGACCTAATTTTTCTAGTTCACTGACAGCTGTTTACAAAGTGTGGAATTTTGTTAATTAATCACTGGACTTTTAACTGATTAATGACATTTAAATGTATTTGCATATTACCAAAACCACAGTACAGCTTGCTTTTTGAGATGATAGAGATGATTTAAAATTCAATAAACATATAATGTTTATTTTACATCTAATGTTAAAAGTGTAGCTTGTCCTGTTGTTATTTTATTTTATTGTATTTTTTGTAACTAGCAGCTATAGAGCACCCATTCAGAATTGAGGCCCTTTTGTGGAGGTTTAATTCTTCCACTCCTCATCATGGTCCCAAAGAAAATTGCCCTACCACCAAAAGCTGTTATTTGTCCCAACCTCCCTCCCAGAAAGCATGGTACTTTTGTCAATAGTGCAATGCAGAGGGAGAGTTAAAAATATCTCCCCCATTCCACAGATCCCAATCAGTAACCCCCTTCTACGATTTACAAACAACAAAAATGAAATAATGCATTTTTCATAAAATATGTTAAATCCTCCAGTCGGAGTTTAAAGGGAAGGCCACTATTAATATTTTCTTTTTTATTCCCCATTACAGTAACACACCAGATGCAAAATAACATTTAAAAAGTGTTTTCATTGCTGCATTTAAATTTGCCTGATAAGAACATAAGAACAGCCCCACTGGATCAGGCCATAGGCCCATTTGGTCCAGCTTCCTGTATCTCACCAAATGCCCCCAGGGAGCACACCAGATAACAAGAGACCTCATCCTGGTGCCCTCCCTTGCATCTGGCATTCTGACATAGCCCATGTAATTATCCCTTTGTATTGGCAACCTTCAGTCTCGAAAGACTATGGTATCGCGCTCTGAATGGTGGTTCTGGCACAGCGTCTAGTGTGGCTGAAAAGGCCAATCCGGGAGTGACAATCCCTTCCACACCGGGAGCAAGTGCAGTCTGTCCCTGGTCTGTCTCCCTGGCTATGGGCCTTCCTTCTTTGCCTCTTAGCCTCAGACTGTTGGCAAAGTGTCTCTTCAAACTGGGAAAGGCCATGCTGCACAGCCTGCCTCCAAGCGGGCCGCTCAGAGGCCAGGGTTTCCCACTTGTTGAGGTCCATCCCTAAGGCCTTCAGATCCCTCTTGCAGATGTCCTTGTATCGCAGCTGTGGTCTGCCTGTAGGGCGCTTTCCTTGCACGAGTTCTCCATAGAGGAGATCCTTTGGGATCCGGCCATCATCCATTCTCACGACATGACCAAGCCAACGCAGGCGTCTCTGTTTCAGCAGTGAATACATGCTAGGGATTCCAGCACGTTCCAGGACTGTGTTGTTTGGAACTTTGTCCTGCCAGGTGATGCCGAGGATGCGTCGGAGGCAGCGCATGTGGAAAGCGTTCAGTTTCCTCTCCTGTTGTGAGCGAAGAGTCCATGACTCGCTGCAGTACAGAAGTGTACTCAGGACGCAAGCTCTGTAGACCTGGATCTTGGTATGTTCCGTCAGCTTCTTGTTGGACCAGACTCTCTTTGTGAGTCTGGAAAACGTGGTAGCTGCTTTACCGATGCGCTTGTTTAGCTCGGTATCGAGAGAATGAGTGTCGGAGATCGTTGAGCCAAGGTACACAAAGTCATGGACAACCTCCAGTTCATGCTCAGAGATTGTAATGCAGGGAGGTGAGTCCACATCCTGAACCATGACCTGTGTTTTCTTCAGGCTGATTGTCAGTCCAAAATCTTGGCAGGCCTTGCTAAAACGATCCATGAGCTGCTGGAGATCTTTGGCAGAGTGGGTAGTGACAGCTGCATCGTCGGCAAAGAGGAAGTCACGCAGACATTTCAGCTGGACTTTGGATTTTGCTCTCAGCCTGGAGAGGTTGAAGAGCTTTCCGTCTGATCTGGTCCGGAGATAGATGCCTTCTGTTGCAGTTCCAAAGGCCTGCTTCAGCAGGACAGCGAAGAAAATCCCAAACAAGGTTGGTGCAAGAACACAGCCCTGCTTCACTCCGCTTCGGATGTCAAAAGGGTCTGATGTGGAGCCATCGAAGACAACAGTGCCCTTCATGTCCTTGTGGAAAGATCTGATGATGCTGAGGAGCCTGGGTGGACATCCAATCTTGGGGAGAATCTTGAAGAGGCCGTCTCTGCTGACCAGGTCGAAAGCCTTTGTGAGATCTATGAAGGCTATAAAGAGTGGCTGTCGTTGTTCCCTGCATTTCTCCTGCAGTTGTCTAAGGGAGAATACCATATCAGTGGTGGACCTGTTGGCTCGGAATCCACACTGCGATTCTGGATAGACGCTCTCTGCAAGTACCTGGAGCCTCTTTAGTACAACTCGGGCAAACAGCTTTCCTACAACGCTAAGGAGAGAGATGCCGCGGTAGTTGTTGCAGTCACCCCTGTCACCTTTGTTCTTGTACAGCGTGATGATGTTTGCATCCCTCATGTCTTGAGGTACTCCACCTTCTCTCCAGCAGAGACAGAGGATTTCATGCAGCTCAGTGACGATGATCTCTTTGCAGCATTTTAGGACTTCAGCAGGGATGCTGTCTTTTCCAGGTGCCTTGCCAAAGGCAAGGGAGTCCAGGGCCACGTGAAGTTCTTCTAGGGTTGGTTCACTGTCAAGCTCTTCCAGCACAGGCAGGCACTCAATGTTGTTCAGTGCTTCTTCGGTGACTACATTTTCTCTGGAATATAGCTCAGAGTAGTGCTGCACCCAGCGTTCCATCTGCTGCGCCCGATCCTGGATGACCTCGCCTGTGGCAGACATAGCCCATGTAATTATCCCTGATGTAATTAGAATTGGCACACTTGGGTTAGCCGGCTCAAGCTTACATTGACTGATCTATAAATTCACACTTGCAGGTCTATAAAAAAAATTAATAATGAAGATTCTTCTTAGGAGCAGTTCCAAAAATGTCAGCCATTCAGAGGTTTGTTGTTTAGCCATCATACTTATTATGAAACATTAGCCTAATTGCAAATAAATAAACATTCAATAAAGCTACACCCACATTAAAACCTGAGAAGCTGCTGTAGGTCATCCCAGATTTCTTTAAAGACAACATAGCTGCATGTGAAGACAACTATCGGTTTCTTTTTCAAAGCAACCACAGCAATGGCTCCAGAACCACAAGCTGAACAATAAAATCAGCTTGTTTGAAATATCTAACCTGGCAACCCTATTTTCCCAGGTTCCAAAATTATTCTGACATGACCTGACTTGACTACTCCTACGAGGAGCTGGTATTATGACCTGAACATCTAAGAATGAAGTCAAAATTATACAGTCTCTTCTTTCCTTGTTGGATTTTGAATACTTGCTAGATTCGATGCCCCTCCAGTAGATTACCCCTCAAATCCACTGTCCAAGGTGAAATGCTGTATTAGCACTTTGTTAAAAGAAAAAGAAAATCTCAAAAGGGGAAAGTCAAGCCAAGAGCATATTTTTTTAAGATGATAATGCAAATCACAGGAAATGAAAGCAAGCAGGCATCTGCTAAATGTTAAGAGGAACAGTTAGTTCCTCTAAACAGGGAAAAATAATAATATCTGCCTTTGGAAACTGACTGCCTCAGGAGTGAAATTTGCAAATATTGCTTAGGTTGCTCTATTTTTCCCCTCTGATGTGCCAGAACTTGCCTTCCAGGATTCATGCCAACTGTGAGGCAATGAATAGGATCGGGCTGGGCTAGAAGACAAGTCTCTTGGCTGCTGTTGAGTTCTGTCAGCTGCCATCTATACTGCATTAATGGTTTCTGAGATTTCCATGGGTATAATTTAGGGAAGAAAGGAGAGCCTGAAATGCACTTCAAAACCTGCTGCTTTTTTTTTTTTTTTTTGGAATGCAGTTCACAGCAGAATCTTATACATGTCTTCTCAGAAGAACTTGTATTCAGGGGGGCTTACTCCCAGGAAAGCGTGTATATGATTGCAACCTTAATCTTGGATGTACCTGAACCTGAACCTTGCTAAGTCTCCCCCACTTCCCTATTTATGTCCCCTCACATTCAAAAATGTTGCACCTGGAAGTTTCTAGAAACACTTTCCATCTTTGGCTGCAATCCTGTATGGCATGTACACAAGAGTCAGCCCCATTGAATTTAATAGGGCTTACTTCTGCGTAGGCACGCATAGGATTGCATTACTAATTATCTTATCATGCCAGTGACTCGTGGGAAAGTTTTTTTTTTAACTTTTATTTACAATTTCCCATTGAGTTATAGCCAAAGGGTCTATAATCTCATCATAGAGTTAAGTTGAAGCCAGTGTAGCCTGCTGTTTACAGCACAATCCCATGCTGGCCTTTTCCGGTGGGATGAGCATGCGTGCTGTCACAAATACACCATAAGGCATGCGGTAGAAATGTGGAGGCTTGTCCTGCTGGTTCAAAGGCCTGCCGGCATCAGTTGAAGACCTGTGCCCACCAGAGAAGATAAGATCTCCATGGGCCAGGGGTGGGGCAAGTGGAGGGTTGAATGGAGGCAGGGAAGGGCTGTAACAGGCACAGCAGAGGAGAGCAGGGAGGAGTGGAAGTCCTAGGAGGGGGCCAGGAATGGTGGCAGAGAACTCCACTGTGTCCTATCCCCCTTCCCCGGCCTGCTTTCCTGACATGGAGCCAGCTATTTTGCTGGTGCAAACCCAAATAGCCCCATTGTGGATGCAGGGGCTTGCCCGAGGCAATGTTCCTTTACCCTGAGGTGCCCTACGGTGGCTTCCTTTCCCGCATAGGATGCAGCAGAGGTCGTTTAGCGCTGCTGCATCCCTCTGCAGGGCAAAGGGTAGGATTTGGCTGTTACCCTGCACATGCCTGATCTCGTCTGATCTCAGAAGCTAAGCAGGGCCAGGCCTGGTTAGTACTTGGATGGGAGACCACCTGGGAATACCGGGTGCTGTAGGCTTATACCGTAGTCTTTCGAGACTGAAGGTTGCCAACCATGGCTATTAGAGTATTGGGATGGAGCCGTGGATTCCAACCTTGATCTTGGGCTAGTGACCCCTCTCTTCAGGTTCTGTAAAGATAAAATTGGGTGAGAGAGGTTTATACACAATACTAAGCTCTTTGGAGCAAGGGTGGAATAAAGAAGATATAGCAATAAGTAACGGGTATTTTTTCACTTTTGTTGACTTGAGGATAATGAAAAAAGCTGCCAGTTGTTTTTTTTCACTGACATTAACAAAAGCATGAGCAAACTGTGTTAAGGCACTGTAATTAATTAATTGTGCGCTCTGGATTCTTGAATGTCTTCCTATTTCACTCTGTTTTAAAATTATTTCTCCATGTTTCGTGACAGTTAAACAAACAAATGAAGCTCAGCCTTTCTTCAAGTTTGGGGATAATTTTGATTTTTAATGGGGAATTTTTCTCTAGATGCAAGATACACTTTTTAGCATTCATAGTCTGTAGTGGGCATGATTTAATTGTCTCATGTTTTGATTTGTGGTATACTTTTATAATTGACATTGAATTGTTTTAAGAGGACATCTGCTTGAGCATTTCATTTGCAGTTGCCATTCTCAGATCTTTTCTACCCGGAGATCTTGCGTAATTCATATTGTAAAAAACGTTGTCACTTGCAAGCACAGAACTAGACGATCTCAGCCTGCTTTAGTTCAGCAGGATCGCCAGTTGCAGCCTTTTATGTATCTTTGATTTGAATTTTTGTGCTATAGTTAAGGCTCATTTTGAAATTTTGCCCAAGAGCACAATAAATATAAAAAACATCTGGTAACCTCCTTCTTAGATTTTCTTTCTTCCAAGAGGTAGGATTGGCTTCCAAAAGTTCATTTTTAAAAACTTATTTTTCTTCAATAAAAGAATATTCAACATTGTAGAACAGCCAGCATGAGTAGGTACACCAATCCTTCCAGCTTATGTTAGCCTTTTCTGGTGCAATGGAGGCTTGAATGTTGTTATTGAAAAGTATCTTGAAAATTAGTACAGTAGTCATGTTTTTTCCTCAACATAAGAGATGACAGCTCAATCCTGAGCTGCCCGGGGCACCCAGGCATGGCGGCACCGAGGAGGGCTGCTGCCAAATCCAGCGCCTCCTGTGCTACCGCCAGAGGTGCCTCGGAGAAGGGAACGTTTGTCTCCCCCCCCCAAGTAAGGTATGCAGCCCGCAATGGGGCTACTCACTTTAGGAAAAGGCACTCTTGTAGGGCGCCGAGCCCTTCCCGAACGCCTTGGATCCTGTGAAGCAGAGCTCCACAGATCCTCCTCCCTCCCTCCCTCCGGCACGCCTCCCTCTGCCTTCTCTTTGCCCCCCGCTGGTCTCTCCCCTCCCCGGAACGCTTCCTCCCCACCCCTGTCCCCACCTACCACGCCACTGGTCGGCAGTCCGGGAGACCACTGAGCAGCAGGAACTGGGCAATGGTGCTGGTCTAGCTGGTGCTGGTCACCGGGAATCGCCGGTGCTGGTCTAGCACGGGTGGGAACCCAGCGGTGAGCCCCGTGAATGTGCCCACCGAGCACAGGATTGGGCTCTGAGGCTGCAAGAATAGCTTTTGCTTGTTCTCCCACCTCGGACTTTGAATTTTTACATTTGATCTTTGCTTGCTTGCGGCCTCTGTTTTTTTATTTTATTGTAATTATTAATTGTATGTTTTGATTATTTTATGGTATTTTGAATGTATTTTCTACATAATCTGCTCCAATGTAAGGTCCCTTAAATGCAACCATCGTAGCATAATACACCATCAGAGCATAATATATTTGACACTACAAAATGTGTTTCTATTTTCTTGAGTCTGTGTGTGTGTATAAACCCTCTTGTATATTGTGCAGTTTATTTACACAATTAAAACTCAAAATTGTTGTCTTAGGTTTGTTACCATGAGATGAATCCTTGTTTATGCAATGAACACATTCCAGATAGTTTTCAGCTGTACCTCCTTAATGATCGTCTTTGATCATTCACTTATTCTCATGGAATGACGAATTCCATGCACCAAAGCCAACCCAACTGAGCACGAGATTAAGTAACTTTAGCTTTCACATTTGAAGGCATGTCTCATGTGACAGGCACACAAATCAAAAGGTGAAATGAGTTCAGATGTTATTATCCAAGAATAATTGATTTGAGAAGGGCAAGTCCTTCCTTTGTGCCTTTACCTGTATAACTGGAACTCATGCCAAGTTTGTTAGAACAGCTGTAATCCTTAGCCCGACAGTCCAATCCACACATGTGCTGAACTCATGGAGGAGGATCATAGTTGCTGGCCATGGCTCTGGAGTCTGTGCATTCAAATGGTGTATGTAATGGGATATCGCCAGTGAGCAGGATCCTTCTCTACTTCCTTGCATTCAGAGTATGTGTGGAAAATGCACTGCCAGGCTCTTGCCTTCATCCATGGCAGTGGTTCTCAAACTGTTCAGCATCAGGACCCACCTAAAAAAGTTTCACTTTACCAGTTCTCTCAAGCCTTCTGTGCTGGAAGAAGTTCACCAAATGCTAGCCCCCTCACCCAGCAGTGCCTCAACTAACACTGTAACGCACCTCCTGTTTCCCCCATGAGTTTTCAAGCAAATGGAAGGAGGATGCCTCTGTCAGCATCATGGATGGGGTGGCTTTGGAAGCAAGTCAATGAGACTTACTCCAGAGCAGAAGTCCATAGGATCACTCTGCAGGGACTTCAGGCAAGCCAGCATGAGCCTCAACCATCACTGTTGGCAGTGTGGGGGCACTAATACCAGGCTATTTAACAGGCCTGTGAAAGGATTACCTAGATAATATATGCAGGTTATTTGAACACTTGTAAGCTGCTGTGTAAAGCATTGTTATTATGTCAATTGTGGGCGGGTAAATTTCTCTCTGAGATATTGTGGAAGGTTAGTGTTACTTTTTAAATCTAGATCCTCTGCCTACCAGTTTCTCACACAGAAATATTACAAAATCGGTTACTGCTGTTGATCCAGTACCAGACTGAATTTTTTAAAAAATGCATGCTATAATTTAATACAAATTATTTTTGATTGAAACATCCATTGGCAGTGGCATTTCCAAACATTAGAGAGGACAGAGTTTTCATGAGTATAGTTGCCAAAAACTATTTTCGTCTCAGAGTACCTTAGTTTTGCAGCTGTGGTGTGTATTGACTTTAAGCAAAAATACTGGTATACATAGAGTGAAAGATATGCTGGTTAATCTATCCAGCACAGTGTGTCTCTCTCTTGTGTACTCCTGGCCTCTGTAAGCTGTGGACTCGTATTGTCATTTCCTGTAAGTGATTCTTTCCTCCGAACATCTGGCATTGGGTAAAAAAGCTCGCCAGACTTGACAAAACGCTGTGTAAAACATTGTTTATCCACCAGCCAGCTTTTCGGAGATTACTTTGGAATGCAAAAGAATAAATTAGTTAGCAAAACTAAATGTGCTGTTTTTGTAGATGTCTGATGAGCAAATGGAACAGTTGAAGCTTTCAGTGAAAATTCAGCCCCATGGAATCTGTGGAACAGCATGATCTTAATCACATTCCCTTAGAATGAAGGGCCCAATCCTGTCCCTTTCCCACCAGTCCATAGCATGCAGCACAACTGTTGGAGCACTGACTGCATGCTATGGGGGGATCAGATGTCCCAGGAGAGGTAAGTAAATATTTTCTTTACTTATCTCCCTGTAAGCTGCTTGGTCATCACTGGGTCTCCTTGGAACCTATGCCAGCTATTTGTCTGATGGAAGCCTGAGGAACTCCAGGGGTGTGTTTCAGGGTGGGGAAAGGGGAATAGGAACCTGGTGCACACAGCTGCCGCTGAGATCTTCTCCTACCCCAAATCACTCCCTGCTCAGCCTGCACTCTGCTTTGAACCGCCCATGATCGTCCTTTGAACTGCCCTTGCAGCTGATTTACATGATCCGGTGGAGCATTGAGGAATCGCTGTTGGTGTGCAGGCCTCTGGCCATTTGTGCTGGTGACTCCAGCATGTACCATGGTGGTGCAGCTTTCATGCCATGAGTTCAAGACTGATGGTGGCAGATCACAATATCTGCCACTGTAAATCCTGGATAGGAGGATTGGGCTGTAAGTCACATTGAATTCAATGGGATTTGCTTTGAAGAAAGTGTGTGTAGAATTGCAGCATTAGCAAACCGTACTTTATTCTTCAGTGTTACTTTTTTGTATTGCAGTTTTGAGAGAGATCTTGGCCTCTATGGATAACTCTGGAATTGCAGACAGGATGTACGAATCTGTTGGAGTCATAGGATTTTCCAGAATAGACTTATGATGACTGAGCTCTTTTTGTTCTCTTGTTTTTCTCTATATGTTCCCTTTAAGGAGAGCCTTGGTGTAAGGTTAAATAGGAAACAGTCAGTCAGTAATCAGAACCTTTATTGGCATAATATATACATATACAACTAGACAGTTCACATACGGAAGAATGGTTCCCCAAATGTATGAATGTACCACCCATTTCTCTAATGCAGTGGTTCTCACACATTTAGCACCCGGACCCACTTTTTAGAATGAGAATCTGTCAGGACCCACCAGAAGTGATGTCATGACTGGAAGTCACACCATCGAGCAGGAACATTTTTAACAATCCTAGGCTGTAATCCTACCCGCAATTCCCCAGGAGGAACCGCCATTGACTATCATTGTTAAAAGAATATACATAGTAGCTTGTTAAAAATACAGGTCTGTAACATTTCTCCAAATGCAGTCACATACCATAGTAGCATCAAGTCTAATATATTAAAAATAAAAATAAAATATTGAAATGAATGGGGACCCACCTGAAATTGGCTCGCAACCCACCTAGTGGATCCCGACCCACAGTTTGAGAAACACTGCTCTAATTCTATTGGCTGAGCTACGATGTTCCAAGAGATGTTTTAGAAAAGCCCTCATTGTCTCAATTATAGTCGGATCTTCAGAAGACAACAGATGTTTCAATTGAGTCTTGTCTGAACAAATTGCCCAGTTGTCCAAGTAAGGAGCTAAATATTTCTTGCAGGCCATTTGATAAAGTGTACAATGCAAAATCGTATGGGACAAAGATTCAATTCTGCCTGGCTCACATCTACAGCATCTTTAGTTATATTCGACCTTGTTAAATCTTCCATACACCACAGCTGAGGGGAATACACTGCACCTGGCCAAGGTGAAAGCCCTGCGCTCATAAAGCCACTTTAACAGAGTGAGGTACTGTGACATGTGAACAGCTCTGTCTTTTCTAATATGCTGGAGAAAGACAAGTCATTTGGAGTACTCTCTGTATAGTTCACCTGATTTTCCCAAGTCAATAGGTCTTACCCAGTTCACCTACTGGGTTTAGCTTGTGCTAGCTGATCAGGCATCTGATCCCACCTAACCAGATTAGAGACAGCCGTAAAGCATCCAGTAGGATGGGAGAATGACAGAATTGAACCTAGGTTTCTTAATGCCATGTCCAAGGATGTTCATGTGTGTCCTGGCTTGGATTCTTCAGAGAAAGCATTTGTGTGAGGTCAATCTCTCACCTGCCTCCCTTGCAATCAGAGAGGTGAAGTGGGTCTCTCAAGGTGATACTGGCATAAGTACAGTTAGGGAATAGTTTGATTTAGGCACTGGGGAATCATTTTGCTTCTAAATTGGCCGATAATTGCCTATTTTGATGAAGATCTGCACCTGGGCTCTTCCAACACCTAAGTCATTTTCCAAGTCTGCTTCATTGGTTATTTCCTCTTTGTATTACCACCAATCATTATTTTTAATAAACTCTTTTTACATTTTAATGCTTTACCAGTCTGTGGTTGGCTGAACTTGGTCAGAACCCTGCCTAGACCTAGTCGCCTGGGCAGTTGACTACCTGCTAAAGTTGAGGTCTTGGGGAAATGCTTCACCTAACTGGAAAGGAGGCTTCCAAATATGTTCTTACGCCACTTCTGCCCTGTGTTGCATATACGCAACAGAGATCAAATGTGGACACCTGGGGGATGGGCAGAAATGGGTTAAAATGAGAGAAAGATGATGTTTGGAAGCCTCCCTCCCAGTTAGATCCTTGTAGCAGCAACAGAGTCCACCAATTTTGACTTTGGCATGGGGCAAATTGGGGGAAAGGATGGTCATGTTGGCAAGGGGGCAACCTCCCCCTCCCCCGCCAGTCACCACAAAAAATGTGGAGGCTAAATTGCTATGCTTATTCAGCACACACAATCACTGTAATTGATATACACACACACATATGCATGGAACTCAGCCTTTGTTGCCTGAAATAAAATCTGTGATGCAGGTGAAAGCTGTCTACGGAGCCCGTTTCTCACCCGTGGTTGCAATGCAGTCTCCTGAATGTCCAAGTCTTGAGCAGTTTCACAGGTTCAAATCAGAGTCCTGGATTTGGATCCAAAGCCCTGGAACAGATTGTTTCCGGTCTATTTGTGTGTGTTTTATTTTTAGCCAAAGTCACATACAGAGCCCTAATGCTTTTCCCAGATGCACCCATATCCATTGCAATGGACATTTTTTTATAACCTTGGTGATACCTCTCCCTTCATTCTCCTTCCTATTTATTCATTTAAAAGAATAATTGAGCTCAAGGTTCCTTTCCAGAGCTCAAGGCTCTTATGCCTATGTATATCCCATATGTATAATAAATGGCTTCTTTATATATCCCATTTCTACCTTTTTACGTTAATTTAATGATTTCATTTCAAAGCAGTTAGATTAGGATTATAATAAGCAACAGTCTATAGGATCAGGTCGTTTATTCATTTCTCCTTCACTTGTTCAGGGACAGCTTGCTCTGGCCATGTGTCCTGATGTTGGGGCACAAGCTTGACCCATCCACGAATACACAGGCGTTGGATGCAAGCATGAAAGAACCTTCCATGTATACAGCCCTTCAGATTAACATCAAATGAATCAAATGAATTTTCCCTTTTCCACAGGATCTCAGCTGCACAGCCTAGCCTTGCTTTGCCAAAGGACATCATACCCCCTTGTCTACCCAGCAGACTAAGAATAGGTATTTTATTTTCTCTTCCCTCCCTCTAAACCACACTACTCCCCATCCCTTCTAAAACTCTCCATTCCCCTGTGTTTGTTTTAAACCTCCCGCTAATTCTCTCATTCTCTCCTGAAGGGGCATCCCAGAACTACATATAGCTCACAGTGGTGCCTTCAGTATACCTGGGGTACGCTTTGATTTATAATAGTGTTACACTGATATGGGTATTTAAGTGGTTAATAAACAAGAGTCACTTTACTGGAAACTGTGGTACAAGAGTTCAGTGACTGTTTCCCATGCATATCATTCATACTGTTAGGTGTTAATTCATGTGATTGAGTCAGAATGAACTTCCTGTTGTTTCCTAACGGAAAGCTCTACGTGATAACAATTCCTTTACTGTTCAGAACTGATGCTGAAGTAATTGCAGCCGATTAATTTTTTCTATGGAACCTGAAGGGCCTTTGTGCTTTGGCCTGGCTAACGCCATCTCATTCCTCTGGCACAGCCTCAGACTAAAGGTGGGGATGGGATTCACACCATCCATCTCCTCCTCCATCATGGACAGTATAACTGATGCCCTGGGAGGAGACCTTCTCCTTCGCAGTCACCTTCCTCTTTAATGGCAGACTTCCCCTTACTCATCATCAGGCTTTTCAAGGACTTCCAGGGCCACATGAGGTTCCATAATTGCCTAACTTCATGCTCAGTCTCCTGACTCCACCCCTGTATAGCTGTCCCCAAGCCACCTGACTAGGCTCCTGTTCCTGAGTAGCTTTGCCACTCTGTCTGGTCTCTGCCAGTCTTCTTTGGTGCAGGGCCGACATCCCCTTGTCCAGGGCAAGGTTGGTGGCATCTCTGTAGCTCTCTTCTGCGCTTCCAGGCTTAGAAATGTGGCTGTGGTAGCTCCAGCAGGTGGGTTGCATTCCTCCTGCCCACTGAACTGACATGGTGGCTTCTGGGGTGCTCCACAGGCCCCACTGAACAATGCTGCATGGTCCGGTAGGTTGGAAGGAAGGCCTGCATTCTTGGTGAGCAGTGCTCCGTTGCCCAGGGGTAGATCTATACAGCAAAAGAGCTGGCATGGCTTTGAGGAGTCTAGTAGACCAGGCAACAGCCAAGGAGGGAAGTAAATTTTTTCTTTACTCACCTTTCCTGCCCAACCGGCTGCTTTACAGGATGTAGCAGACAATGCATCAGTAGCCCTGCACCATGCAGGCTGGCCCAGGACAGGATTGGGCTATAAGAATTTGCTTTCATTTGCCATTAATTCAAATGTTTGGTTAAATCCTGCAACAGTTCATTCAGATGATAATTCCAGAGTGATACTGTGCAGAAGAAAAATTTTCATTTCTAAGTGGAACTTGACATAGTTGAGAGATATACGGCACTGAAGGGTTGAGTTAGCTTTTTTGTTGTGGATTATCTTGAATTCAGTTGAGTGAGTTAAGCAATATTTACCTTTGGTTTTGGCAAGCTCCCTTGTGAATGCTCTTGTACAGGCTGTACTTTGGCTACGAACATCTAAGCAGGATGTCATACAGAAAAATGAATGAGGGCAAAAGACTGCTTAAGGCCTCTCAGGACGCAGGCTCCTTTGGCAACTCCAGTATAGCCCAAGTGTTCATTTTGCTCAAAACAATTCCTGAACATGGAAGGGCCCAGATGATGGCAAAACAGCAACGAATTGATGGAACTTTTGCCTCTGCCTTGTCTTAGGAAGGTTTCAAGCTTCTTGAAACTTGAGCTTGTGTAGTAGCGTAAGGGCCATAAGTAGTGTCAGTTTCCCTTTCATCCATGCTCCTAATGCCATGAATACAAGTCAATATTACATCACACTACAAGAGCTTTCTACAAATAGGTTATGCAGAGGAGGAGATCACTTATACACTGATAAGTAGTTCCAGGAGTTGCCATTTGGGCAGATTTTCGAAACGTTTTCATGCATCAGGATGGCACTCAGTTGCAGAGCACACCCTTGCTGGGAATTGAATTTATCCAACAAGTAGTAGACCTCTGACCTGCATGTGCTTCCTGCAAGTCAGGGATGATACTGAGCTAGACAGATCATTGGGCAGTTCCTCTTTTCCTTTCTACGTTTAATATTTCTCCACTTTGTACCTTGAAAAATAATCAGTCATTTTGAGCCTGTCTTCGTTAAGTGGGAGTTTGCTGTTGCTTTCTCAGCTGGAAATAGCATGATAGATTATTCCTCCCTCCCACAAGGATTCACAGCCAGTGCAGTTGTAAAGAACTTCTTGCATCTTTGGATTCTGTTGTTAGATTTCTTTTGTGCTCCTGCTTAAACCAGTTCTGCCCAACGTTGCATATACGCAACAGAGACCAAATGTACATAAATTGCCCTGTGGGCCGGGCAAAAATGAGCTAACTTTCCTTACAGACTTCACTCAAAAGTATTGTATGAACTTATTTGCAATACATCACATGGGCCATTCTCTCTCTCTCTCTCTCTCTCTCTCTCTCTCTCTCTCTCTCTCTCTCTCTCTCATATGAAGTGGCTCATCATCAGAACAGTGCCTGCAAGCTGAGAATAAGAGTGCTTGGTCAGTTTAAGACCAATAACCAGGAGCAAAGCCACCAAGAGGAATTTTATCAGGGGGCACAAAGTTTATTTTGGGCCCCTTCCCAGAGGGGTAGAACAGGGGTTCTTAAACTGGGGTATCACGATGCCTCAGCCTGAGAAGCCCTGTGTCTGGCCCTTTAAGGGGCAGGGAAAGGGAGAAGGCAGCAATGTGATCCCCAGGATGGAGCAGCTACCAGGATAGGAGGGTTTTTTTCTTTACTAACCTGAAGCCAATGACAGAGTCTGGGGGGGGGGCTGGAGAGGCCTCCGCAGGACTCCCTGCACCTCCAAACATCTAAAAATAACAAAAATCCAAGCATTTCCTGTTTTCGTTGTGAAACTCAAAGTGCCCTTTTTGTTCTTTTTAGATGTTTGGAGGTGCAGGGCGCCCTGCTGAGGATTCCCCAGACCCCCCAGGACTTTGGCGCTGGTCCAGGTTAGTAAAGAAAAAAACCCTCCCATCTCTGGCAGCGGTGCAATCCTGGGGATTGTGTCGCTGCCTTAGCCCCTCTGCTGCACACTCCAAGGAATTTTAGAACTGAGGAGATGGGGGACAAAACAGGACTGGGGGAAGGGGTGATGGGGGCAGATGGGATGGGGTGGTGACAAAATGGGTTAGGGGTAGGGTGGCAACAGCCAGAAAAGTCTCTGGAACCCAGGTAGAGCTGGCCTCCTGGTCACCCTGCTCTCCATCTTTTGCATTCCACGAGGCCAGCTGAGACGTCAGGAAATTTTTAGGTATCAAAATTTGCTTCTGCAGCAGTCGTAGTCCCATAACTGTGTCCCTGAGCTCCCATCCATTTCTTCTTGGTAAACAGATCTGCAAGCCAAAGAGCTACTACAGAAGTCAGTTTCATCCCAGATTTCAGTGTTAAGGAGTGTTAAGTATGCATTCCTTAGCCTGCCGCATATGAATTCCAGCAGCAGGCTCAGAGGTGCTGCCTGCCGCAGCATCCCCAGCATGACTTGCAGAAAACCAGGTCGGGAGATGGTAAGGTAGTGGGAGTGGTAGAGACCGAATAGTGAGAGCTGCAGGGATCCTACATGGGCAGTGAGTACAGGTGAGATCAGAAAATGTAAAATCTCAGGAAATTTCCAGGTCCCCTCCTTTGACTCCTGGGCCCTGTCTTTGTCCTTGGGCCCAGGTACAATTTACCTCCTGTACCCCCCCTCTCATAGGCCCTGCTGTGCCCCTCACCTAACTGAGAACCTGGACAGCCATCACACGTCTGGATTTTGCTGGTAATGCATGGTTGTAACACAATGAGAACTTTTCATGAAGGGCTGCTTAAGACCCCTCACTTGGAAGGCATCGGGAGCAGAGTGAGCTGTGGCTCCAAATAATGATGTCATCTCTAGCTCTTCAAGGCACAGTTCCGTGTGGTGCTTTGGAGAGCCAAAATTGAAGCAAAGACAAAGGAGGTCTCTGCCTCCCTCCAGGAGTCACAAAGACAGACTGACCCCCACTATTTATTGGATTCTGGGGGAATAGTTAAGTATTGATTGGACCAGCGGATCCTAAAGTTCTACTCAGACCTTGTGCCCATGGTAAATCTTTGCAGGGCCAGGTAGATGGAAGCGATGCAGTCCCTAGGATCATGCCACTACCAGGGCCAAAATAGGGGTTTATAGACTTACCAAAGTGAATGGCCTCAAGGGGGTACAGAAGATCTGCAGACACCTCCACAGGGCTCCCCAAGCCTCTAACAAGTTAAAAATTGTGATTGAAAACCACTTCCATAGTGTAAAACCCTCTGAATCTCGTGCCACCAGGAGTGCTAAACAGACTGGCCGTCAACTGGTTTCAGCTGGCAGCAGGAGAGGATAAAGGGTGGAATGGGGGGATCTTGATGGGAGCAGCGGTTGCCAAATCCTATCCCCCTAGACCAGCCTAGACACGCTGCCTGCTACTGTTCAAATCTACACCAGCAAAAGAGCTGGTGTTGATCTGACTCCGCAACCACCAGAGATAAGTAAAATTTTTCTTCACTTATCTCTCCCAACCTGATTGGTCCTCTGCCAGTGCACAGGATATAAGTGACTGCTACATCAGCACACCTGGGTACCAGCAGAAGTCATAAGTATCTGTTGACTAAACTTGTTCCAAATCCATACACCTTTACTGAACAGGCAACGTATGCTGAACGTATGCAACTCGTTTTGAATGGACTCGAAAAGCTCTATTTCTGAAGTTTGTGAAATTGACTTCAGAAGACTGTGTAATCAAGGTCTGTTAAATTAAGAGTTCAATATATCATAGTGTTTGGTGCTGGAACCCACCTAGGACAGTATCTGAGCAAGGCCCGGCCCATAAATTCTAAGAAATAACAACAGGGCAATTTTGAGAAATTTTATTTTTCAAAACACAAGAACGAGTAAGGCACTTCATCTACATTTCAAACGAACACTGCAGAAACAGCAGGCATTTTTCAAACATTAATGATATGATGCAAACAAGGGACTAAACTTTTGTTGCCTGACTGAGCACAAAACCAATTTTAACACTCTTAAGCCATATAAGATTTTTCTCCTGAGTGGGTTCTTTGGTGGCTAATAAGACTACAGTTCTGACTGAAGGCCTTTGCACACTCCTGGCACTTATAGGGTTTCTCCCCTGTGTGGGTTCTCTGGGGGCTTATAAGATGATCACTCTAATGGAAGCTCTTTCCACACTCATGGCACTTATAGGGTTTCTCCCCTGTGTGGGTTCTCTGGTGGTTTATAAGATGACTACTCTGACTGAAGCTTTTTTCCACACTTCTTATAGGGTTTCTTTCCACACTCCTTATAGGGTTTCTCCCCCATGTGTGTTCTCTGATAGATCTTAAGATTACAACTCCAACTGAAGCTCTTTCCACACTCCGGGCACTTATAGGGTTTCCCCCCAATGTGGGTTCTCTTGTGGCACTTAAGTTCCCACTCTGACTGAAGGTCTTTCCACACTCCGGGCACTTATAGGGTTTCTCCTCTCTGTGGGTTCACTGGTGGCTTATAAGATGACCACTCTCTCTGAAGCTCTTTCCACACTCCTGGCATTATAGGGTGGGTTACATGTGTGGGGTTCCTGTGTGGGATCTATGATGGATTATAAGAGAATCACTGTCCCTGTAGGCCTTTCCACAATCCTGGCACTTATAAGGTTTCTCGCCCGTGTGAGTTCTCTGGAGGCGCTTAAGTTTTCCATTCTGGCTGAAGGTCTTTCCACACTCCTGGCACTTATAGGGTTTCTCCCCTGTGTGGGTTCTATGATGGATTATAAGAGTATGACTGTCACTGAAGGTTTCTTTGCACTCCTGGCACTTATATGGTTTCACCCCAATGTGAGTTCTCTGGTGGTGCTTAAGTTTCCCACTCTGGCTGAAGACCTTTCCACAGTCCTGGCACTTATAGGGTTTCTCCTCTTCTATGTGGGCTCTTTCCTGTGAAGAATGACCTTGCTTCCATTTTCTTCCAGTCTGGTTCCAAACTGATGCTGATGGAATAAGAAAAGAAATGTAGTAGGAGCCCTAAGGAAGAAACTGCAGCTACTTGGGGAAATCCCAAAAAGCATTTTTTATCTGATCAGAACTAGGGCCCAGAAAAGCCACAGCAACCCTTAAGTCATTTCTGCCCAATGTTGCATGAAAGAAAGAAAGAAAGAAAGAAAGAAAGAAAGAAAGAAAGAAAGAAAGAAAGAAAGAAAGAAAGAAGCACCTAGTTAAATGGTTTCCAAATGTTTTAGCATTGGGAGCTATAAAAAAAAAAAAAATTCACTTTACCAGCCACTCCAGCCTCTGTGGCTATAGTGGTGATTTGGTACCAGTGCTCTGCCCAAGTAGCAGGTTGCTTAACCTTGATGCACACAGCCTAACCCGCCTTGTCAGTTTCGTGACCAACCAAATATTGGGTCTTGACCCACTGGTGGTCCACAGTTCCACACTCTGGAAAGAGCTGCTCTAGTTACGAATGAAATTTCAGATTGAGGGGTGACAGGAAACTGTCTTCTACCAAGTCAAATGTTCTCCTGAAAGGGTCGCAGCTAGTGAATCAGGCAAAAGTGTATCCAGACTATGGATGACACCTGGTTTCCTGGAGGAAACGAGGCCCAAAAACATTCCCAGATTGCTCACTGGTTCCTGCAGAGGGGGAGCAACCCCATGTACAGAAGGACAAACTTCTCCCAGATGGCTCTCAAGAGTAAAAGGCCCTCTGCACTGCCCCAGGTTTCCATTAGTTCTGTGGTTTTCAAACTCACAGGGAGTTTGAATCCCGCAGTAAGTCTTTGCGGGGGCGGGGGGAGGCAGCAGCGCAATCCACAGGATCGCGCCGTTCAGAGGGGGGCACGACCTTCGATAGGGCTCCCTGGGTCAGGGAAGGTGACAGAAACCGGAAGCAGTGCACGATCGCTCCATGTTCCTTTTTGACCGGGCTGCAGGGATTGGGGTGCACCCTCCAGTCCCTGCAGCAGCCGTCTCTGGCTGCGGGGAGCCGGGCAGGAGCAAAATGGGAAGCAGAGCACGATTGCCCCACTCTCACTTTCCCTGACCAGGGGGGCCCTGCAGCCCTAACAAGCAGTAGCTGATCTGGTTAAAAAAAAATTCCCCAAACATCCCAAAGACTGCAATCCTGTCACATACTACAGTAGCCTCAAGCATATTAAAATAAACTACACATTGAAATGAATGGGGACCTACCTGAAATTGGCTCGTGACCCACCAATGGGTCCTGACCCACAGTTTGAGAAACACTGGGCTAGAGGAAGCAATGGTGACTCAGCCTAAGGCAGTATCCTATGTTTGTATGTTGAATAGTGAAAACTGGAGTCTGTTATTTCAGGTTGGGATTAAAGGTGTGTCAGAGGCTACTGGACTATAGCAACATCTTTGGGGATTATGGCACTCTCTGTTATGAAGCAGGGTGGCAAGTACTTTTACATACTTAAGGGTTTGTTCATCTATGGACCACATGCTGGTAACTAACGCCAGAGCATCTGGGGACAAAGGCTCATTCCTGGAGCCGTGGTGACACTGCCAACTGTGCATGCCACTCCATCATTAGCAACACACTTTGTACCTGCCAGCAATCAGCATGCAGAGTTAAAAAACAAAACCAAACCCAGAAGCAGGAGCTATTAAATAGACACTGTTAGAAGGTTTGGAAGCTGTTGCGCGCTGCTGTGTGTGGGAAGAAAACTTCCTGGCGAAACATAATAACTTAGGCACTGGAGTGCAAACACAATTCAAGCTAAGGAGAGGGGCACAGCAGTTCTGGATATAACAATTATACCCCCCTGAGCCTGGCAAAGTGCCCAGTTGCGTCTTGAATGTCTTGCATTCTTCATAAAACAATCGAAGAAGGGAGAGATGCACTAATGGTAATGGATATGCAGCAAATGTTTCCTGCTTTGTACCCATGGCTGGGAAAGTAGTGGTTATACCAGAAAGAAAAAGCAGAGCCCAAGTTTGTTTTGTTTGCAGCTCCATTCTGGTCCTTGAGAACATGCTCACTGAAATTTCCTCCTACCTGGAATGCAGTTTATGTTGGGAACATCCTTGTTTCGCCCCCTCTAGGTGGCATCTTGGCACTATAAAGGAAGCCAGAAATCCTGTCTGTGTTTAAGAAATTATTCAATTTCAGCAAGGGTATAATGTGACTAAACGACAACCACCCAGGCCCTTCATGGGTCATCACAGCATATCAATTCCCAGTCCTTATGGAATGGTCATTGTGTTAACACTGATGTACTTATTGATAGAAGTATGAGAAAATTATTGAGCATTAATAATTGAGCCCCAAGTAACCGTGTTTTCAAATATTAATAGACCTTTCATTCATTTTTAAATACAAAAAAGCATAGCACAGGCCTTTCCATCACTGGGTTGTTCCCCCCCCCCCCCGATTAAACTGTTTGTAAAATAAAATAGTTATCAAAATGCATAAAGCAGGTGTAAAAATAGCTCCATCTCTTTCTCCTTTTGCTGGTGACCTTTTTCACATTTTCAAGTTTATACCTGGGTTTGAAGGAAAAGAAGGTATGCGGTAACCTTTGTTTTGCCAGATTTCAAGTCCAGGCGTCACCTAGAGAACTTATGCCCACTTTAAGCGAATTAGCTCCCCTTTGTTCACCAACAATGGCCCTAGTTCTGCACTGCAGCACTGCTGGACCCCACCACCAGGGCAGCTCACCTGTTCAACCTTCAGAGGTCCTCTGTTCTCCTTCCTCTCCTCTTCTGCCAGCAGCTTCTCCAGTCACCACAGCAACACCTTGGTGCTCAGCAGGTCTTGGGTATGGCAGCCACACACCAATTTCAAGTGTCTCCAGCAGTCTCTGTTCCATCAGTTCTCAGAAGTGCATTTGCTCATCTGTCCATTAGCCAGTTAGTTCATTGATCAGTCAGCAGGTCCAGTAGTCCATCAGTTTAGTTCTCTCTCTCCTTCTTTCCTCCAAGCTTTCTTCCTTCTACTACCCACACCCTTTTCCCTCCTGCAGGTGCTGCTTTTAACCCTGAGGTTGCCTCCAAGTGGCTGCAGCTGTACAGCACACTCACTGCAATCTAAGGCCCTGGTGTTAACCCCGTGCTTGCCTGCCAGGGCAAGGGGCCACTGTTGACACCACACCCTAGGTCAGCGTTTTTCAACCGCTGTGCTGCATCACACTAGTGTACCGTGAGGCTGCCTCAAGTGTGCTTCAAAATCAGAGCAGACAGGCAGCAGCCACACACGCAGGGGAAGTGGCTGCTTTGAGCCTTACGTGCAGCAGAAGGAAAAGGAGCAGGCAACCAGCCATCGAAGGGGCTGGTTGCGGCTGCTTTGCACCTCCTACTGTCGCTTGCTCCTGCTCCTGAACGAGACGAAGGCTGCAACCCGTTCCTGATTTACTTGGGAGTAAGCCCCATTGACTATTATGGGGCTTACTTCTGAATAGACACGCCTAGGATTGGGTATTAAGTCCTTGCCTCCTCTGCGTGCTGATTGGGCGACCAGAGACGCTTGGAGGAGGTCCCAGCGGGTGGAGTGAGTGAGAATGAGGGAGTCAGGAGCAGGCAAGCAGGTATGAAACGAGTGAGTCTGCTGAGGCCACCAGCCTAAGAACTGGCTGGCTCAAAGGGTTCTGGATAGTCCCTTTTCCTTGCCACGGTTTGCCTGCAACTCCCCAAAGCGACCCTCCCCGCATTGCCTTTTACCTTTTAGGGGAAGGGCATTGGGCTCCAATCCTCTCCATACTTACCTGGGAGTAAGCTCTATTGACTATAATGGGGCTTACTTCTGAGTAGACGTGCCTAGGATTGGGCTTTTGGTCACACTTTTTTTTTTTCTTAAATACAGGAGCAGGCAATTGGCACTTCTCCTCACCCCACTCCCTCCCACAGGCACTTGCCCCCCAAATCTCATAATTGCAGTCAGCACCTCTCTTACTGTCCCTCCCTTCACTCCTTCACGCCCTCCAAAGGTTCAGAATCACTTGCTTCAAGTTCTCTCTTCCCCCCACTCCAGCTGAATCCTGCAGTTGTTTCACTCATGTCTCTTCATTGCCCCTTGGCCCACAGCTCTCCTATGTGCTCAGCCTGACCTCTCTTTGCCAGCACTTTCTCGCATAACACTTTAATAACATTTTTCATCCTTTTCACAATCACGTATCCTTTCCTCTCCAAGCTTCTTGTGAGTTTCTTTGTCATGTAATAATATAATTGTATTAATTATATTAACAATTAATTGAAATGTAGTGATTTAATGTAAGTAAAAAACTGGTAATGTGCCTTGACAATTTTAGTGCCTTGTCGGTGTGCCGTGAGCTGAGAAAGGTTGAAAATGGCTGCCTTACGTCCTCAAGGGATCTTGCGCATTTCCATTACAACCTTCAACTTCAGCCACATGGCCACATGGCCCTGTGCTTGAAACACTCAGCCCTCAAAGCCCTTATTTGCTTCTTAGTGAGGTTGTGACTCTTTCATTATGGCAGCTGGACATGTGGGTTTTTGCTCACTTCCATATTCCAAAGAGACAAATCTGTTGTTCAAGCTGAAATTGGGAAGTGGACAATGACCTTGGCATCTCAGACTGGAAATGCATGGTTGGTTGTGCTCCCAGTTGCATTCAGCCTGGTGTAAATATGTTACTCAGTTCGATTCCAGGAATCAAGGAATTCTTCGCCAAGGGCATGGCTTGAGGACATGTGATGCTGCCCCCTTGCTGAAGGTCTAGGTCTGGCCAGATGGATTATTATCCTGGAATCCCATGCATGCCAGCATGAGTTCCATGATGGTGTAAAGGTGGCATGTAAATAAACAACAGCATATGTACGTTCAGTGCAACAAACATGCAGCAGCAACAAATGCATCCTGACTGAGATCAAACTAGGATGGGTGTTCTGAGATAAGCAACTGGGGAAAGAATTGGAGGAGAAGTGGGAGGGATATCCTTTCAAACCACACAAATCAGCACTGGTGTTCCTGGAGTGGGGACAAAATACTAAGTTTCTTCAGGTGCCTGGTCTGGTGTAAAGTGTAAAGCTGGTGTAAAGTGGCCCCTCCTCCTTGCCTTCAGAGCCAGTCGCAGCTACAAAAGCTTCTGCTTCTGCAGAACTAAATGTACACATGGGATGGTCCATTGACTGTCACTGCTGACTGGTGCATTCTGGGCTTTTGTTAGCATTCTGGTTAGCAGCTGTTCTTTCTTTCCGGCATCATGACCGTGGATTTAGTTTACATGTTATGCAATGAGATAGTAATCCCCCCCAAAAGGTCAATTTTGGATTTGTTTACATGCTTGTTTACATGCTTGTTTACATGCTTGATTACATGCCGATGCATCCTCGGCATCACCTGGCAGGACAAAGTTCCAAACAACACAGTCCTGGAACGAGCTGGAATCCCTAGCATGTATGCACTGCTGAATCAGAGACGCCTGCGTTGGATCGGTCATGTCGTGAGAATGGATGATGGCCGGATCCCAAAGGATCTCCTCTATGGTGAACTCATGCAAGGAAAGTGCCCTACAGGTAGACCACAGCTGCGATACAAGGACATCTGCAAGAGGGATCTGAAGGCCTTAGGAGTGGACCTCAACAGGTGGGAAGCCCTGGCCTCTGAGCGGCCCGCTTGGAAGCAGGCTGTGCAGCATGGTCTTTCCCAGTTTGAAGAGACACTTGGCCAACAGACTGAGGCAAAGAGGCAAAGAAGGAAGGCCCATAGCCAGGGAGACAGGCCAGGGACAGACTGCACTTGCTCCCGGTGTGGAAGGGACTGTCACTCCCGAATCGGCCTTTTCAGCCACACTAGATGCTGTTCCAGAACCACCTTTCAGAGCGCGATACCATAGTCTTTTGAGACTGAAGGTTGCCAACATGTATGTATGTACATGCTTGAGGGGTTGACATGACCTTAGGGTAGTCAACAGCTTCATGTGAGACCAGGGGCTCTTGACTGTGTCTCTTTCATCCCAGGGTTGATAAACAATAATTACTCATGGGGGGGGGCTATTTGTCAACATACTGCTCCTCTGGCTTGGCCAGCCTGTTGAAGCTGTTGCAGGGGTGTGGCTGCTGCACATGCTACAGCTACTGGGAGCCGCAGGTTAGAGCTGAGTGGCAGGTGGGGACCAAAGGTGGACAAGCTGCCCAGAAAGGACATGACATGCCCCTACACCAGAGGTGCTACCCCTCCCTGAACACCCACTTTAAAGTCTTGTGGCGATGGAGGAAGGACCATGGGAAGCAGCTCTGCTCCATTTTTCTGCTAAAAACCACACCCTAAACATGTTATCTGCCCTGATTTAGCAAACAAACAAAAACTTATGGCCCAATGCTATCACCTGCCATCCCATAGCATGCAGTGCTGCTGATGAAACACATGCTGTGGGTTATGGTTTGGGGGGAAACACCCAGATGGCCCAGGAGAGGTAAATAAAAATACTTTTACTAACCTCCCCAAGGGCCACCTGGTCTCTAATGGGACTCCTTGGACCAACGCCAGCTATTAAGCTGGCATAAATACTGCTACTACTAATCTTGCTGAAAATTGATACCCAAGCTGCTACTAGCCCCACTTTTTAAAAAATGGGCAGCCCAAACCAATGCTGGGCTTTCGCTGATAGAACTTGCAATCTGTTAGTGTAAGCCCTGTTCCAGTGGTGCAAAAGCCATGCTGCATTGTGCACCTCAACCTGCTGGTGCAAACAACTGGAGGTCTTGCTCATGCTCCAAATCCTCCCAGATACATTGCCAGTGCAGGTAAGATGGTTCTGGAAGGAATGGGGTAGGGACTGGGCCTAACAAGGGGCAGGGCAGGAGGGGGAGTATCTTGGTGGCAGCCACACACACACCAAGATCCTATCTCCTTTTCCTGGCCCTTACAGCATGTTTGCAACACCCCCAGGTTGGCACAAGTGACTTGTGCTGGCCTAACCTGGGGGTTAGGATTGCGCTGTAATTTGCCCAATTAGAAGGGCACAGGGGAACAGGGTTAACACCCCTGCCCATTTCCCTCTGTTCCAAATGAGAATGGGGTCCATCATGGTTGCTTTTTGTAAAGATTTCTAATGATTCCACTATGTATTGGTGCTACCTGAAATATTTTGCACTGGGCATGTATTGTTAGGGCCAAACTAGGCATGACACTAAACACTTTTAAAAACTTTGTACACAAAGAAATCAGTATAAAAATGTAAAAAATAACTAACCAAGCAATGGCTGCTCCCCCTTTGAAAACACAAATGCTAGCAGTTATTTGGATTCTTGTCTAGCACCAATTGAGAAAGTACAAGTGTAAAGTATGGAGGAGAAGAAAAGGTTTCCATCTGTGGAATCTTTCATTTCTATGTACATTCTTCTGAGAACAGAAGATCTGCATGACTAATCAACGCAGTTTTAATACAGGGAGCATGATTAATTGCAAGGCAACATTTTGTTTCAAGGATATCCCACTGGGTGATTTGTCACACATGTAAATGCATTCCAGATAGAATTCCCTGCTTTGGCTCAGTGTATGCCCTCATTCATTGTTGGCACTCATGTGCAAGATTAGTGTATAAATTACGAGGAGGGGGAGTGGTGGAAGCAGATAATTTTTCTTTCCTGAAAATGTTTTGACAAAACATCTTTCAAGGAAAAAAAAAAACCCTTCCCTCCATCACCACTCAGATCCGACTTTGCTTCAAAAAGAATATTTCATAAAGTGGAGTTTCAAAAGATTTCCTCGGAATGCTTGCAAAGCCGTCGCTGAACAATGCGATGCATCTTTAAAATGGTTGTTTGCTACCTACTCAAATATGCTAACCGAAGTTTACTGAAGACGCCTCGGGAGATAGCTTAATTATGATGATCATGCTAGTTATACACTGCTTTTTATCTTCATTATTAGCTAATTAATTCTTCCGACATCCTGTGAGGGAGGTAGTATAAACTTATTTGCTCCATTTTTAGTCACTGGAAAATAGAATCCGAAAGGTACGAGAACTTGCTGTCGGCAAACCAAGGAGGCTTTGCGTGTCATGATGAGAAAGTGTGTACTGTTTTTTTTGCTAATTATCCATCTGTATACCCAACTATATAATGATACAATTTCTGCCACTGTGGCATCAATGTAGTTTGATCTTCACAGAACAGGGGTGTCCAAACTTTTTGGCAGGAGGGCCGCATCATCTCTCTGATGCTGTGTAAGGGGTTGGGAAAAAAAGAATTAATTTACATTTCAAATGTGAATAAATTTACATAAATGTATTAGAGATGGAACTTATATGAATGAATGAAGGTCTTGCAATTGCTCATGGCCTAGAAAAGGCCTTGCACAAAGCAAAGCCGGCCTTTCCTATGATGCTGCTGCTGCAGCATCATGAACATGAAACGGCAAGCAGTGGAAGGAGCCTTTGGCCTGCAGCTCACATAAGAGGTTGAACAATCACCCTCAAGCTGAGGACAGTTGCATTGGGCCAGCATGAGCTCCAGCAAGTCTCTGAAGGTCCAGAGGCTCATTGGAGACTGGAGACTCTCCGTGGGCCAGATTGGGGGTTCCTGAGGGCTGCAAATCCTCTTTTCACAATCAAATAACATATACATGTCATTAACTTGGACACAGGATCCCTGCACATGATTGCTACTCCCCTCGAGTGTGCATGGGATCTGGTAATGCACCTCAGTGAGACCTTATGGTTCCCAAACCTTTTCAACTGGTAGCTCTCTGAACCTACTGGGCCATTGGCTGCAGCTCCCCATTAGGGCTATAATCCTATACATTGTATAGGGAGGTGAGTTTTTTGTGGGATTCTGCAGCTCCCCAGGCTGATTCTGTGGCTCCCCCGGACCATGGCATGAAGGGAGAGGAGTTTCACCCTTTTCCCATGCTATGTGGCCTTAACAAAAATTGCTACTCTCCTTGAAAGCTGCAATTTGCTCCAGGAAGGAAGCCGTCATTGGTGCCAGTGTCAATGTAGTAGTAGTAGTAGTAGTAGTAGTAACTTTATTGTCTATTGTCATTGTGCTACAGCACAACGAAATTTATGCACCTTTGAGATACAAGCATAAATATATACAACAATTCCAACAGTCACACTCTACACACTCACCCACACATTCTATACAACGTGTATCATAATATAAAAACAGTATAACAGACCATAATGCCCAGGAGCATGGTAACAACTATATCGCCTTATTCAACGTAATTATGGCTGCGGGATAAAAACTGTTCAGGAATCGTGTGGTGCATGCTCTAATAGTTCTGTATCGTCTACCAGAAGGCAACAGTTCAAAGAACTTATGAGCCGGATGGAAGGGGTCTCTCAGAATACTATGTGACTTCTGCAGATAGCGAGATGTATAGATGTCCTCTAAAGCTGGTAGATAAAGGTTGACGATGTACTGCACAATCTTAATAATTCTCTGCAGAACTTTTTTTGTCCCCTGCAGAGCAATTTCCGTACCACACCAAGATATCATAGGTTAGGACACTCTCAATGGTGCAATGATAGTAAGACACAAGCAGCTGCTGTGACAAATTTAACCTCCCAAGCTTCCTCAGAAAATATAACTGCTTTTGTGCCTTTATTATCAACATGCTGGTGTTAATAGTCCATGAGAGATCCTCTGTGATGTAAATACCTAGGAATTTGAAACTAGGGACCCTCTCTACCTCCTCGCCATTTATGTATAATGGTGTGTGTACATCCCTCTTTTTCTGAAAGTCAATTATAAGTTCTTTAGTTTTTTTGATGTTAAGTGAGAGATTATTTTCTTTGCAGCACAATAACAACTCCTGTACCTCCTTCCTATAAGCAGACTCATCATTCCCTCTAACAAGCCCCACCACTGTAGTATCGTCTGCAAATTTTATAATTTCATTGGTGTTATGTGATGGGGTACAATCATGTGTATACAGGGAATAGAGGAAGGGGCTCAGCACACAGCCTTGGGGAGCTCCTGTATTTAATATCAGAGTGGAAGAATGATAAGAGCCCATCCTAACTGACTGTGGCCTATTTGTCAAAAAGTCCTTTATCCACAGACAAATATCTTGCTGTATGCCCAAACTAGTCATTTTAAAAAACAGCCTGCTAGGTAGAATGGTGTTAAAAGCAGAACTATAATCCACAAATAACAGCCGTACATATGTACCCCGTTGTTCCAAATGACGCAGGACTGTATGTAAAACAATTGAGATGGCATCATCAGTTGACCTATTACTCCTGTATGCAAATTGACAAGGATCCAAGGTCCAATTGGACCTGTATGCAAATTGACAAGGACCTGCAAGGTCCAATTGGACCTGTATGCAAATTGACAAGGATCCAATTGACAATTGACAAGGATCCAAGAAGACCAGACTTAATATGTTTCAACACCAGCCTCTCAAAACACTTCATAGTTACCGAAGTTAGAGCCACAGGTCGATAATCATTGAGAGAAGCAACTACTGTCTGCTTAGGAACTGGCACTATAATAGATGTTTTCAGGCAAGTAGGGACAGAGCACTGTGACAGAGATAAATTGAAATATTTGTAAAAACTTCAGTCAGCTCTGCAGCGCAGAGTACTGGGGCAGACATCTGTACTGGGGCAGACAGAAGCCATGTTGTAAGAGGTGCTGTGCTGTCAGGATGTGGGGTAATAAACCACAACATCTCACGGTCCTCATCAGTTGCTGTTAGCAAGAAAAAAAATGAACACATTCACAGGCCAAATGATGAGTGTGTCCGTTGGCTTTGAGAGCTAGAGAATGCAAAGGCAGGCGGGTGGATGAAGGAAATAAGAACAGGCCTAGAGAATTAGGGCCCTGAGGAAAGTGTTGGTGAAAGAAAGCAATCTAGGGAAAGGAAAAATGGCAGAACAGAAAGGTGTCTTTAAGAAAAAAATCACCTGGCCAAGAAGCAGTGGGGTTGGAGTAGGACCGAATGCCAAATATTGGTTTGAACTAATCAGCCTCTGTCTGACTGGAAACTAATAAGTTCAAGACAGCTTCCAATTCCGATTTTTCTTTCTTTTACTATGGCAATCAAATTGTGCCTGTTTTTCTCCTGTGGTTTTGATTGTTGACCAGGCCTTCAGGATTCTGGCATTAGGAAAATGCAGGGGGTCACAGAATTGTGCATTTATGGTAAATATGAAAAGCAGCTCTGTCACAGCAGTTCATACCCCGCTGAGGCCAAATTTGCCATGCACGCCTTGCTTTTCAAATGGCTCTTTTTGTATCTTCAAGGAAAAACGGAGAAGAATGGGAAGAAAGTATTTACATTCCGCGAAATCTCCGATAAAATCCCCAAAACAGAAGCCGCTTCAATGTGAACGTGAAGAAATAGAGGGCAGTTAAATATTTCCTCCATTAGTGAAAGGAGTGTATGAATAATGTAAAAAACAATTAGCAGCACAACTACAGGGTTCGGTTTGTTCCTATGTTGGGTTTTTACGACACGTTTTTCACACGTTTTTCTTAGCTTTCATCTTTCCCCTCCTGAGTTTGGGGAGTCTGATGCTTTGAAGATTTAATGGGTAGAAGTGAGGTGGCATAGGGTGAAGAATTCCGCCTATTGTAGTTTCAAAGCTCTGAAAATATTACGATTTCTCTTGAGTTGCACATCAACCATGTGTCAGAATGCATTTTTTTTTTTTTACCAAGGAGTAGTCATGTTAGTTGTGCAACTGGTTGGTGTGAATCAGAACTGGTCCATCCATGAGGCTGACTGAAGGTTGCCTCAGGCAGAGAATTGAGGGGCATGAGCACCTGCCGCCAGTCTCCTTTCTTCTTCCCCTCTAACCTTCTGGCCGGCCTCTTTCCTCTCCTCCAAACTTCTTTAACTGTTTTGTTTCCCTCGTTCTGCTCAAGCAGCTGGTGTGCCACCAGGTAATGGCATTACTAGGGGGCATGGGGAATACAGACCACACTGGGTAAAATAATTGGGGAGGTGGACACTAAAAGTTCTGAGCCAAGGTCTACCTGCTCAGGAGACCTGGCCACCCTGTTGGACTTTTGCTCTGCAAACCCAGGCCTATGCATCTCCAGAGCCCAGGACTATTGTGCTTCCCTAGGTGGAGTCCAGGTCAATCCACCCAGTAGACCTGGCCTCCCAGTCAACCTGGCCTCCATTTTTTAGCTATCTATAAAGCCAGGCCTATATATCAGGAGGGTGAAAGATGACCAGCTGGGCAGATTAGGCATACCTAGAGCTTCAGGGTTGGATGCAGTCCATGGGGTGACACCATAAGTTACCACACTGGGTGACTCCAAACCTAGTACTGCCAACAGGTAAGGAGTGACATTTGGCAATGCAGCATCAGGCAGTAAAAAGTCTTGGGCCACCTCTGGTGTGAACGGAATCTTATAGTAACTCCTTCAATGGGAGAAAGCTGTGTGATACAGTTTTCAGTGCCTGAATGTGAGAGAGATCACGTTTTTCTAACTGAAAAAAGGAGAGAAATTCTTCAGTGACCAGACTCATAGTGGAGTAAATTATGGAAAAGGCAATTTAACTAAAGCGCCCTTCAGCCCAATGTACTGCTAATTCTTAATTGGCTAGTAAGTAACCATGCTGTTAAGCAACCTGACAATTATGCTGAGTTGTACAACACTTACAAAAATTAGATGATACTAGTGTAATTATAATAAAAAGTTACTCTTGTTGAAAAAGAGCTCGTGTCTCCTGATGGATGAACTATAGCTGACTGGCTCATCCGGCAATTACCGTTAACAAATATGCTGATTTTCGACCAGGGCTTTAAAAGGGTGCTTCAAAGTGAAACATGGCCTTGATGATGGGAACAGGGAATAGCGAAAGAGGGTAATGCAGCCCTTCTAAATGTTCAGGGATCGAACTCGAAATCTTGCTTCACATACTGACACACTGTAATTGTTAATTTATTGCAAAAGATATACTGTGTGGTGTCTTATGCCTTGCATAGCATTTGGGGTTTTCATCTTGGGGATGGATTCATAAGCTTGTGATACAGTTTGAAGGAACTAATTAGCGTGTGTCATTTTCCCTTTAAACCACTGGTGATCATAAGAACAGAAATGGGTTAGCAATATCTTGTGCCGCTCCTGTGATCGTTCTGTTTGCCAGAGTTGTGCCACAAGGGAACTCGCGAGCTGTCTGAATTATTCATTGCAGATATAGCCACTGCTTTTTCAGGAGTCAATGTTGGTTTATGCCAATGGAGTTTGTCCTTAATTCAGATGGTCAGTAGAAATCATGGTGTTATCCCCCCCCCCCCCCAGTTAATGTCATATTCAGATTGTCACCTTTGGCAGAACTCTTTATGGCAGTAGTTCTCAAACTTTTTAGTACTGGAACCCACTTTTTAGAATGACAATCTGTTGGGACCCACCAGAAGTGATGTCATTAACCTGGAAGTGATGTCACGGCCAGAAGTGACTTCATCAAGCAGGAAAAACTTTAACACCCTCATATGGCAAAGTCAAATCAATCAATTAAGTAAATAAGTTTTAAGTTTACAATAAGTATAACCAGTTGCTGATCTGTTTTTTTTTTAAATCCCCAAACATCCTAAAGGCTGCAATCCTATCCACACCTACCCAGAAGTAAGTCCCATTGACTATACAGGTTGAGCCTCATTATTCGTGTGGGTTTCGTTCCAAGCACTCACATGGATGGCAAAAAATGCACTATAGCAAATAAATTTAAAAAACAAAGTTACGTTGCTCCAGTGATTTAAAAACAGCCTTGCTGACCTTTGTGATGTAAGATAAGAGTCATTAAGAAGACAAGCCATCAATCAGTCGTGTCCTCCAATTGCTTAGAAAGGCACTTCACTCAGCCCCTCCCTTCACCAATGCAAACTGATCGCCTTTCTTTCACGTGCTCAGGGGGAAGGGAGGGGTCTGCTGGAGAGAGAAGGACTGATGGATTGTCAGCCAGCTGCCCTCTCTCTCTCTCTCATTAAGGAGGCTATTGTTAAAGGACTGTTCAGTTTTTTAAACTGATTTTAAAGGGATGCATTTTTCCCCTTCTTCAGGGATCAGCGCATTCCTTCTCATTTGCAGTGGCCATTCATGTTGAGTCAAATCCATGTATATAAAAATCCATGTATAACAAGGCTGGACCTGTAATTGTTAGAAGCATATACCAACACAGTCCTGGAACGTGCTGGAATCCCTAGCATGTATGCACTGCTGAAACAGAGACGTCTGCGTTGGCTCGGTCATGTCGCGAGAATGGATGATGGCCGGATCCCAAAGGATCTCCTCTATGGAGAACTCATGCAAGGAAAGCGCCCTACAGGTAGACCACAGCTGTGATACAAGGACATCTGCAAGAGGGATCTGAAGGCCTTAGGGATGGACCTCAACAAGTGGGAAACCCTGGCCTCTGAGCGGTCCGCTTGGAGGCAGGCTGTGCAGCATGGCCTTTCCCAGTTTGAAGAGACACTTGGCCAACAGTCTGAGGCAAAGAAGGAAGGCCCATAGCCAGGGAGACAGACCAGGGACAGACTGCACTTGCTCCCGGTGTGGAAGGGATTGTCACTCCCGGATTGGCCTTTTCAGCCACACTAGACGCTGTGCCAGAACGACCTTTCAGAGCGCGATACCATAGTCTTTTGAGACTGAAGGTTGCCAATACTACTAATACATAGTAGCCTGTTAAAAATACAGGTCTGTAACATTTCCCCAAATGCAGTCACATATCATGTTAGCATCAAGTCTAATATATTAAAAATAAAATACACATTGAAATGAATGGGGATCCACCTGAAATAGGCTCACAACCCACCTAGTGGGTCCTGGCCCACAGTTTGAGAAACACTGCTTTATGGGACTTTTAATTTCACATGAGTGTCATGGGGTGTCTATAGTTCTTTATTGGATGGCTGACATTGTTACTCCTGCATGATTTATAATGGATACGGAATCTAAGGGCCCAATCCAGAGGAATGTGCACTGCTCACAGCCAGCATGCACTGTTGCAAATGTGCCATAAGGCATGTCTGCGACTGTTAACACTGGCCCAGTGTCGGAGCTGGCCCAGCACAAGCCCATGCTGGGCCAGCACTGGTCAGAGACTGGTGGTCTGCCACCCTGCGCTCGCCTGGTATGCCAGGTGGCAGAGTGGTGAGTGGGGCATGGGGGTCAGTGTTCTGGGTCAGGTGAGGGAAAGGGGAAGGAGAGGTATGGGACCGGCGGAGCCCCACTACATAGCTGACACATTGAAGCCCCATTGTAGGGCTGCTTCCCTTACCCAGGGGGACGAATGTCCCCTTCTGCTGAGCAGCCACTGGTATCTGTGCTGTAACCCATCCTGTTCCTTTCCACTTCTCTCCTCCTGTTTCATCTTTTTCAAAAGACAGAGCAGGAGGGGGTGAGAAGGAGAGGGAGGAGGAAGCTCAGCTGCAAGTGCCACTGAGTACAGTTGCAAACATGCCGTAAGGCATGTTTGCGGGGCTCACCACCCGGCTCCCGCCCATGCTAGCCCAGCACCGGCTGGTGCTGGGCTAGCACCGGGTGGTCGCCCAGCTCACATGGCTCGGCTGTCTCCTGGACCACAGAGCTGCGGAACGGCAGGCAGGGATGGGGGCGGGGAGGTGGCGTTCTGGGGAGGGGGGAGGCTGGTGGGGGGCAGAGAGAGGGCGGAGGGAGGCATGCTGGGAGGCGTGCTGGAGGGAGAGAGGGAGGAGAATCTGTGGAGCTCCACTCCACAGGATCCAGGGCGCTCATTGAGGGTTGCGTGCCCTACATGAGCGCCTTTTCCTTATCAACGTGAGTAGCCCCATTGTGGGGCTGCTTACCTTACTCGGGGGAAGGAGAAGAACGTCCCCTTCTCCTGAAGCGCCTCCCGTGGTAGCGCAGGAAGCGATGGATTCAGCAGCAGCCCTCCTTGGTGCCGCCGAGCCTGGGCGCTCTGGGCAGCTCAGGATTGGGCTGTCAGTCTATCTTCTTAGCAAAATTCTTCAAAAACCGGCCTCTTGCTACTGAATATGTACTGCAGATGTGTACACTGTTGTTTTGGCATCTAAATAAAAAAGCTCCCTAACACAGTCTGGGCATCCATGTTCCTCTCAAGTTCAAGTTCTCATGTTCCTCCAATTGGTATTTCCTTCCCCCATTGTATTTCCAATTTATTTTCTATTGTTATATTGTATTTTCTATTTTTTATTCTATTGTAAAAATTCTTTTTAATCTATAAATTGTAAGCCGCCTTGGGCATCTGCTTTCAGCAGAGGAAAGGCAGGGTAGAAATCTTTCAAATCTTCCAAGTTTTTCAGTCACTGTACTGTATGCCCAAATGTGCAAATTTAATTGGAGCATTTTCTTCAGCCCTCCCCAGGGTAACCAAGAGAAGCAGACTGTGAATTAGTGCAAGAGTTTTAAGCGAGATTCATCGCTTAATCACCGTTCATTGTTCATTTTAGTCCACAGATTCCACCTCAAACCTAGGGATCGGGCTGGAAGAGAAACGGGTCTGGCTGCTTTCCTGGCAAGAGCAGACAAGCGGTTCTCAGTGATTAGGCTTATGATTTAAAAAGTAATTTAAACTTTCTCCTTGTTTTTGTTTTGTTTATTGAACTGCTGACTGAAGGAGTATTTTGGGCACGAGTATGTCATGAGCAAACTGTCTGGAAATACGGTAATTCAGAATGACTTTGGCAGTCTGAGCTAATATTTTCTTTTGAGATCTGAATAGCAATAGGCCTCGATTTGTTTTCCTGTGACTCCACCGACCTAACCACAGTTGCCATTTTTAGTGCATTCTTTCAGGCTTCCTTGCAATCTCCAGCAAACAAATTAAGTCTTCCCTCTCAGGAGTGGTCGATGGTGAGTCAGTACCTGCTGGCTTTTTCACGCGGTGCTGGCAGTCTTCCATAGCAGTGGGGCACCGATTCTTGCATATGTCCAGCAGCAGGATCTTATGGGGACTCTGAGCATCAACAGTGCTCCAGCAACAATGATGCATTTCCTGTATGGAGGTGACTGACATGTTGTCTGCGCTGCCAATCGGTTCCTTTCTGCTGCTGCTCATATCTACTCCCAACACAGAGAGTTCCTATAATCTATGAAGCAGGAAAGTGGTTGGCTTCCCGAGACATCTCTGCCATGCCTTCCGCAATTCCCAGAACTACAACAAGATCTGTGGAGCAAAACCAAGGGTGTTAAAATGCCTGGCATCTCGCAGTGATGGCAGGCGAAAGCTCAGGAAGCAGGCACAGTGAAATCATCAAGAAAGCAGCTGACAAGAGACATTAGAATGGGGGAAGTTTGAGTAATTTGACATGGTTCAAATCTCAAAAAAGACATAGTGGAAATGGAAAAGGTGCAAAAGAGAGCGACTAAGATGATTACTGGGCTGGGGCACCTTCCTTATGAGGAAAGGCTACGGCGTTTGGGCCTCTTCAGCCTAGAAAAGAGGTGCCTGAGGCGGGACATGATTGAGACATACAAAATTATGCAGGGGATGGACAGAGTGGATAGGGAGATGCTCTTTACACTCTCACATAACACCAGAACCAGGGGACTTCCACTAAAATTGAGTGTTGGGAGAGTTAGGACAGACAAAAGAAAATATTTCTTTACTCAGCGTGTGGTTGATCTGTGGAACTCCTTGCCACAGGATGTGGTGATGGCGACTGGCCTGGACGCCTTTAAAAGGGGATTGGATGAGTTTCTGGAGGAAAAATCCATTATGGGGTACAAGCCATGATGTATATGCACAACCTCCTGATTTTAGAAATGGATTATGTCAGAATGCCATATGCAAGGGAGGGCACCATGATGCAGGTCTCTTGTTATCTGGTGTGCTCCCTGGGGCATTTGGTGGGCCACTGTGAGATACAGGAAGCTGGACTAGATGGGCCTATGGCCTGATCCAGTGGGGCTGTTCTTATGTTTTATGTTCTTATGGTTACCACGTCATGGTTACCAGCTGCAAGCAAGCCGTACAGATGTGGAGGGCAACGGGAAGATCACTGGGTGCTTCAAGTCTCACACTGGAATAGATCAAGAAAGTGACATGGGCTGTGTTAGAGACGTCAGTGCAGAAGAAACCTATGAAGTTGCTTTGTTTGATCGTTTGTGGGTTTTATATCCCAGATATTGGGCTCAGGGGGCCTTCAGGGCAATTTCAGGCAAGTGAAATGAGTGGCTGGAATACATAGGAATGACCTTCAAGATATAAGTGAGCCTGTACTTGTTCCAACAGTGATGAGGGCTTTGATTGCTTGTTTGGAACACAGAACTGTAAAGATTTCAACTAAAAAGTGCTGAAGCAGTCTTCACTAGTATGGCCAATGTGTTCCTCAACAGCAACAGCTATTTATAAGGGGACAGAAACCCATTATTTACATCAACAAAGAAGGAAGGAGTGTCATGCAACCACTAGTGATGTACCCTCCTTGTGCTTCTACCCCTCTGGGTTGTGGGGGGGGGGCAATCAATCCTGCAAGGAAGGCCTCTATCACAGTGGCCTGCCTCTCCATGGAGGTGGTTAGCCCAGCGGCAGCCAGTCTTCATTTTCTGGCAACCTTTGTTGCTCAAGGCCTTCCAGATATTGAGGGCTTACTCCTGGCAGACTGCTGCCCTTCTTAACTGCATGTCCCATTCCTGGTGGACCCCAGTGGCAACAGTGTGTGCCAGAACACTACCCCATTTATAGTTCAATCGCCCCCCTCCCTCTCCTTGGACATATGCCAATAAGAGCTGGCGTTGGTCCAAGAAGATCCACTGGTAATCAGGCTGGGATGGGGTGCCCAAACCCTGGCCCGGGGGCCACTTGCAGCCCTCAGGGACTCCCGATCTGTCCCAATCTCCAATGAGCCTCTGGCCCTCTGGATTCTTGCTGGAGCCCACACTGGCCTGACACAGCTGCTGTCAGTGTGAGGGCAACTGTTTGACCCCTTGCGTGAACTGTGGGACAGGGGCTCCTTCCACTGCTTGCAGTTTCACGTCTGTGATGCAGCAGTCCTATGACTGAAGGAACTACGAAGGAAAGTAGGAAGGAAAGTACGAAGTCCTATGAAGGAAAGGCCGGCCTTGCTTTGTGCGAGGACTTTTATAGGTCTTGAGCTGTTGCAAGACCTTCATTCATTCCCATAAGTTCCATTTCTGCTATATTCATTTATGTAAATTTATTCAAATTTGAAATGTAAATTAATTCTTTTTTTCCAGCCGCCAACACAGTGTCAGAGAGATGATGTGGCCCTCCTGCCAAAAAGTTTGGATACCCCTGGGTTGGGAGGTAAGCAAAATATATTTTTACTTACTGCTTGCTGGCTGTCTTATCATCCCCCCTCCATTGCATGCAGTGTGTGCTCTGTCACCGTGGCTGCATAGTGGAAGATAGTGGAGGGGGGGGTAGAATTGGGCCATGATTTGCTTATTATTTTAGAAGGCTGTGGGGCAATGATTTGCAAGGAGGACTTTCACTTACGGATTTCATTCACGGATTTTCACCCATAACTTGAACATTGACAAGGCCCTTTATCACCACAGCGCCCAGTTTAAGTGCCCTTGAACATTTACTTCAGTCCTTCCCACTTGTAATGATCCGAGGACTGATGTCTCTTTGTGTAATGTAAAGTTGAGCCAGCCCATAGCTCTCTGTGTGTGTCTCAGATATGAACCAGAAAAAGTGTGTAGGCGGGAAGGAATCGAGTTCTTGGCCAGAATTTCTTTCTTTCGTACTCTGCAGAATTCTCTCTTTTGAGCCAAAAATATAATAGCATCTCTGCTATCGGTCACGTCTTAAATGCTGGGAAAGCGAATGAATGCCAATGGAGAAAAACCACAGTACTGTATATAAGGGCTTTGTATTATGGGGTGTGATCAACGACCTGTTTGAAGTAAGGTTAAAATCTAAACTTTCTAGTTTATTTTTAAGCCTTTTCTGGTATTATGACACTTTAATTACATGAGGTTTAGCCAGACATTTATAAAATCATCTACATGCACCTTATCACCTTCTGTTCTCAAATTTGGCAGTGAAAAATTATTCTGATTGCAGTTTCTTTTTGAAGTGCTATTACTTTGTCAAACGGAAATATAATTAGAATGGATATTTAAATACAGTGTAATTGTATTGAGACCATTTGATAACGCAATCACGTTCAAGGTGCTTTGTTAATTTAGTAACAGCTAACAATACTAAAGTTGGAAAAGATCTGCTAATTAAAAAAAAGCAGGAAAAGAAAAGAAAAACGATGATTTGTTCCAGTTTTTTACTTTTCAGAAGGACAGGCTGTCCTCAGGACTTAATTTCTAAAATTAGAGGTGCCTGAATCCAAGTCTTGAAATATCTTCTAAAGATGAATGCCTTTTTAAAAGCCCCAGATGTTAAGGAACTGATTTAAGTTACTAGAAATTGAATTCTGCATATGCTCAGAGGAAGCTTCACCACCACCATCATCATCATTATTTTATTCTGACTTAACCGACACTGCAGCTACTCAAAGTTTGGGACCCCCAGTAGTGTGGTGTCCCCTTTGAGAACCTGCAGTATTGGTCAAGAAGAGAAATTGTATAGATGGGAGAGGCGATTGATTGTGAGCGAAGTGGTTTATGACCTCTTGAGAGCTTCACTCCCTACTTGTAAGTGCTGTTTCATGCAACAGCAAATCTCTACCACAGCTGCAGTCTCACACTTAGCTGGCATTTCTGCTTTCTTTTCTCTGACTTCCAGCATTTCCTTCCTCTTCCCTCTCTCCACCAAGAATACACATCCCCCTTTTCAGTCCCTTGGCTCCTCTGGCAGAAAAACCATTTTACATAAGATGCTAACATAAAAAGCTAATATCTATCCTCCCACCTCTCCAAACCCTCCTTCCTGAAGAAATTACCACTTCTCCTCCGCAGTGCTACTAACTAGACTGTTTACAACACTTTCATTCATTGCAAGCTAATATTTTATTTCCCCACCCCAATTATTGTACACTTATTCCCCCTATAGATATTGCATGTAACTAGGGATCAGCGGCTCTGATCCTTCACTTAATTTTTGTAAGCTGAGTATAAACACTTAGAGCAACTAATGGCCCAATTTTATCTCCCTTCAGCACCAGCAGAGTTCTCCACTGGCGCTAGCCATCACAATAGTTCCACCATCACAGCACTTTGTGATGGTGCACCTGTTTGCAGCAGCAGTCGGAATGCTTGTGCCAGTGTGAGGAGTGGTGCCTACCCGAGTGGGTAAATGTGGTGTGTTGCAGTGCAGGGGCAGGGAAAGGGTGGGGGGAGGGCAGGGAGGGGTGTAACAGGATGAGGAAAACTGGCAACATGGTTGACGGTCCAGGCCCTGGAGGCGGCAGGAACAGCAACGCTGACGCACACAGTCTTATCCTGTCCCCCTTCGTGGGCCCAGTATTGTGACACATCAATGTGGACTTGCATCAGCAAATTGCTGGTACAGGTTCAAGTAGACCCATTGTGCAGGCTGGGATTACCCTGAGGCAAGGGTAACAAATGTCCCCTTATCTCAAGGATACTTTCTGCCTGCTAAACCTCCCTGCGGGACCTGCCACAACCAGGCCAACGAAGCCCTGGCACAAGTCTGAGTTGATCTTTGCAGGAGGATCAAACCCTGGTAGGAGATTTGGGTATGGCATGTTCCAGCGCTGGCACTACTCCTGGGCTCAATCCACTGATCCCCCAACCCCCTCGCTGCCCCGTTCTACCCTCCTTTTGCCCATTGATGGTGCATTTGTTTATGGCTGTGTTGAGGTTGATGTCACAGTTCTGTTTGCAGACTGTGATGCTTCTGGGGCTGAGCCTTCAGGAGAATTACATTGTGGAGATTTTATTTCTAGGCAGAATTTGCTTTGCCTTTAGCAGCTGGAAGGGGGCGGGAAATGGTGCGAGCAGCTGGTGGTAGTAATAGAGCAGCTTCTCTTCGTCTTTTCTGCCCTCTGCAGAGAAATAAATTGCTAATTGTGCATGTCAACTAGGAATCCAGTGATTATGATTTTTCTGAATATGTGCTTATGGGAGGACACATTCATCTATGTTGTAACAATAAAGAGCTAGGGAAATGCTCAGGCTTAGCATCCTTTATCCATGAGAGCTGAGCGCATGAAGCTACTTGGTATCAAAGCAAATGATTGGTTCATCCAGGACAGTGGTCTCTATATTGACTGGCAGTGGTTCTCCAGAGTTTCAGACAGGGGGTCTTTCTTAGTCTTCCCATCCATGCCAACGATTGGTTCTGGCACTTTGGCTATGCAAAGTAGTGCTCTACCACCATGTTATGTCCTCATCCCTAAGGTCTTCCCTCCAGACACTGATGGTTTGATTACCACTTGAGACCACACAACTCTTTGCCTGCCTGTTGTGTTAAAAAATTCTGCAAGCAAAGAGGAAATAATGGAATCCTCTCACCGTTTTGCATGGCCTTTCCTCGCAACCTCACATCTATTGCTACAACCTTCTGCCTGTCAGTTCAGCTCTGTTGTGTGTGGTCAATCCCTCCACTGAAGCAAGCTGGGCTGTTCTGCACCACTGGTGTCACAGACAATTTTGAAGTGCAGGAGTTGTTCTTGACAATCTCCTTACCTTGTCCCTGTAGCCATGCCATGTTAACACTATGCAACAACAAAAATAACAAATCAACTTTAAATGCCTTAATTAGAACACTCTTTCGTTTCTTGTCACTTATTTCCACCTTGTCACTTGCTACACTTAAGTTTCAGGATGTATCTCACGTCATCCCAAACACTTGGAGTGGGTTGCAATAGTTTTAAGACAAATGTATAAAAATTGACAAATGGGATCCCAGATAGATATAAAAGATGCTAGTCTATGCATGTTAACTCAGAATTAAGTCCTGCTTCATTTAGGAGTACTTGGGGCCCAATCCTATCCAACTTTCCAGCACTGGTGCAGCCCCAATGCAGGCTGGGAATAAATAATAAAGGAATAGATAAGGGAATAAATGTTCCCATTCTTTGAGGAGACCTCTGACTGCCTCCCTAACACAGGAAGCAGTGCATACCCCATAGGCATAGCAGCACTGGCACTGCAAAATTGGATAGGATTGGGCCCTCAGTCCTTGTTAAAGTTGCATTGGATTGTAACCTTGGATGGTAATCCTATACGTACTTATCTGGGAGTAAGCTTCCTTTAACTCTCAGCCCTTCCTCTCAGGTCAGCTGAAGGGCCTCTTCTACAAGTGCTGCCTCTGTCCCAAGTGAGAGGGGTGACAGCTTGGGGCAAGCCTTCTCTGTGGTGGCTCCACAGCTGTGGAATGCCCTCCTGGGGGACCTGAGAACTGCTCCCTCTCTCGCCATGGGTTTTTGGCGAGGGCTCAAAACATACCTGTTTCATCTGCCATTTGGCTGCTGTTTGCCCTCTGTGCTTCAGTCATACTGTTTTGTCTTGATGACCTCCCTGGCCTTATATGTTCCCCCTCAGGCTCAATGAATTCTTTTTAATTTTTCCCTTAAACTTTGCTCTGTTTTGATATTTGTTTTTCACCATGTAATGTTAAAGTTAATGTTTTACTGCCTTGTTTGATGTTTTTACTTGTTGTGATACTCCATACTTGATTATAAAACTTTGTAAGCTGCCTTGGGCATTGCTTTGGCATGGGAAAGGTGGGTTATAAATTTCTTAAAATTAAAAAAATAAACTCAGGGGTGGCCAGTCTTTCAACTTTTGAACTCCTGGACCTTTCAGAGGGAATTTCATCAGACAGATGACAAGCTGCACCTGCTGAGTTGCCCTCCTCTACACAATTGTAAGAGGTCCTGTAGCCCTAAAGTTGAAAGGCTGACTACCCCAGATTTAACTCAGTAGTTATCTGAGTAGACATGCATAGGATTGCACTGAATGTAACTAGAGCTACATCTTGAATCTCAGGTAGCCTCCTGGAATGTCAATGGCCCTTAACATTAACATCTGCTCAAAGGCAAATGTCTCAGTTTGCTTCCAGCTGAATCCAATTCTTCTTGTTTGCTCAAGTTGTGCTTTTTTTTGAAAAATGTTTCAGAGGCATTACCTGAGTTTTCTTGCTAATAAGATCAATGCTCCTTCATAAAAGAAGTCCCAACCGGTGCTCCCGCCCATCCCTGTTCAATTACACCCCTGCTTAGCACTAATTACCACTACCAAGATGGACCAGTGCCAGATTCCTTTGGTGGGTGAAAAAACCTTAGAGTTCAAAGGAGCCATAGCTCATCCCAGTGTTCATATGCAATGTTTGCTCTTGGCAAGTACACTGATGTCTTCTTGAACTGCCAAAGATGCATCTTTCCAAGGCCTGCCTGCTCTCCTTGCTAATGGCCCATATGTTTTGTTAGACTTTGGAACAAGGTTGCTGTTTTTCTCATTGAGAGTTATGTACCTATATCAAGGATTCAGATTTGAGGCATAGAACATGTTTAGGGGTAACTTTGAAGCAAGGTGGTTGTAGAGGGCATGCTCTGAGCCAGCAACCTTGGTGCAGACAAGCTGGTCTGGATCTGGTCAATGCCTAGATCATCTTGAATTTCAAAGCTGAAGAATTTCAAAGTGGAATCTTCAAAGTTGAGGAATAACTTTGCTAAATCAAAGAGTGTGAGATAGGAATAAGAGGGTCAGGACTTGAGAAATCCCCAGTACCAAGACTTGACACAGCACTGGTCCTGTGAGCCTTCAGTCCTGCTCCCCACTGTTCCATATTCTGTTCCAGATTGCACATTGGCTCCACTGGGGGATTTTACCCCAAGAGCATGAATGGGGCGAGGCCTGCTCTTATGAGGACCATAGTGGAGAGTAAAGATTAAAGCACCCCTTTTCCTCCCATGGTGCCAGTGGGGATCAAGACTCCCACACATGTTCCGTACATATACTGGTTCAATGTAGAGGTTACATTACATCTGGTTTGTCCTTCATTCAGCAGGAATCCAACACTTCCTGCAGGACTGGGAAGGATACTGCATGAAATAGAATCTCGATTGCTAGCATCTTCCACTGAATGATCTCTAGAGGTTATTTTATCAGCAAACTCTTTGTATCTGACTCTGGAATAATAACTAAGGACCCAGTCCTATCCAACTCGAGCTGATGCGTGCTGGAAAGTTGGATAGGACTGCGCCCCAAATTACTGAACAATTGATGACTTGCAGCTTAGAGTTGATAGAACTGTTACAGTCACGTAGCAATTGTCTACCTGTGCACTGCCTATTACACCTTCCCATGTTAGCGTCGTCACAGAGCAAGCTTTCCCCATCACTGTGTGTAGTGAATATAAATTCTAGAGAGGTCTGATTGTCTGAATGGCTTCTGTTAAATGATCTTGTACTTGAAATGTTCTGTAGCAGTTGTCTGGGGTGTTTGATTTGTGATGGTTCTTTCACACATTCAGTTAATCACTGGAGGTTGCATTGATGAAGCGTTGAACAAGTATGACTGAACTGGTCTGTTGGTAAAGAAGGATGGCTTTTTGTGCAGTGTCCAAGAGCAATTAAAGCTGAAATAGACAGGACCAAATCCTTTTTCTAGAGCTTATGCAGCCTTTACCAGCTTTCTCTCCCAGATGTTCTCTCTGAGGCTGATAAGAACTACAAAAATGAAAGTGCAAGGCATATATTATTTGCACAGGCTCTCCAGCTCATAATCCAGTTGTCCTTTTTTGCTTACAAAGGTTACAGCAAAAGAAATCTGTAACAAGATCAACAATTTTCTTTTGGGTATTATAGAGTGTGTTTGCTACTGGAAAATGCTTCAAAAATGACTTTTTATGTATGTCATAAAAGCAGCGTTTTATTTGGTGGGAATTTCAGGGCATTCAATCTCCATTTATCAACCAGTTCAGTCAAATACAGAAACTTTGCAAGTGTCAGTCTTTTCACTGTTGTCTCGTTTCAAAACTGTGGAGTGTAGTAGCTGCTGCTGAAGAAGGCAGTGAGCATAGCAACAGAGACCAATTTGTCACCTTCCTTTTCAGAGGGTTGCTACTTGGGTTCGCTTCGGTTACTGCCAGTAACATGGCAGGAAAAGTAAGCGTGTTTTTATCTCATGCATTCCAGGCAATTTTCTAGAAGGAAGTTCAGGAACTCCTTGCCACAGGATGTGGTGATGGCGTCTGGCCTAGATGCCTGTAAAAGGGGATTGGACAAATTTCCGGAGGAAAAATCCATCACGGGTTACAAGCCATGATGTGTATGTGTAATCTCCTGATTTCAGAAATGGCCTATGTCAGAATACCAGGTGCAAGGGAGGGCACCAGGATGCAGGTCTCTTGTTGTTTTGTGGGCTCCCTGAGGCATTTGGTGGGCCACTGTGAGATACAGGAAGCTGGACTAGATGGGCCTATGGCCTGATCCAGCCGGGTTGTTCTTATGTAGGCTAACACCTTCTTGGGCATGTCCCACTGAAATACATGCTCCCCCAAATTTACTCTCATTCCAGGTATAATTAATATAAATGATTTCATGTGTTTCTGTTCTCACAGCTGCAAAAACCGCACTGAGATTCAAGCACACAAAGTACGGTCACAAGAAATTGCTAGCTATGCCAATCTGTAACATTATCCTTGGACTCATGCAATCACACACACATCAGAAATAAGAAGATATACATATGAATGCAAACAGAGGGCAAGTCCCTAAATGAAAGGCCTAATTATGTTCCAACTTTTTCTACTGAATAAATGTCTGAACTTTTATGTATTTATTTAAAGCATTTTTTTACCCTGCTTTTCAGCCTAGAAGGCTTCCAGTAGCTTTCATACAATGGGTAAGTGAAGGAAATCTAACACTAGTAATTGGGTGATAGCACGATTGAGTGGTCTCTCATGTCAAAAAAGCCCCTTCTGGTGATGGAAATATAGCATGTCAGGAAAAAGACAATCTTAATATACTAGCTTTCTATGTGCAGGTATAACATGTCATAAGTTCCATTACTAACCTCGGGAGATCAGCACCTTCGGTGAACTTTGAAAATGAGTTCAGGCAGGGAATCTGTATGGCATAAATGGATAACCAGCTGAAGTCCTCATCGTTCCCTGTTCCCCAATGTCATGGACACATATTTGAGACCCATGTCCTCAGTGCACTGGATACCCACTGGCAAGGGCAATTGAATCTTTGCAGACAGTGGCAGCCCACATCTGGCACCTCTTCTTGTTCTCACTAGGAAAGCTGCCACAAGGATGTTCCAGCTCATCTCCAGTACCAGCTTTTCATGTTTCCCACCCTTGTTAGTTCAGGGCACTGTTTTTAGGGGTGGATTATTTATTGCTTTGCTACATTTCTGCAGACTTTGCTAGGTTTTGGATAATGCTTGCAAATAATTGAGAAATGCAGGTTTTACCAACATAGCTTGTATATTCATATGTTTTAAAAGTCCTTGAAAACCTATTTTGTTCCCAGTCACTGATAGCCCAGTCCTACACATCTCTACCCAGAGGTGAGTAGAGTTCAATGGGACCTATTCCCAGGTGAGTGTGTGTAGGATTGCAACCTTAGAGCACAATCCTATGCATCTCTACTCAGAAGAAAGACCAATTAAGCTCAGTGGGACCTTCTGCCAGATCAGCATGTACTCACTTGGGAGTAATTATCATAGAAAACAAGGATGCTTACTTCTGAGTAACATGCATAGGAATGCAGCCTCTGTCTCTTGATTATTTGATGTTTATCTTGTTTTCCATTTGTCTGTATTATAACAAACTTGCAGCTGTTTAGAAGTCAGAAGTCTCTGGGGCAGATAATTGTACCAGTTCAAACATATTCAAACGGACTCTCTTGTGGGTCTATCCTTCCCCATGTCCTCTTCCCTTTCTGTCCCTCTTTCAGTTTAGAAATAAACTAAACTGTTAGTTTAAAATTAAGTTGTGTTTATCTAGATGGTTAGGACTGCTCCATGGCAAAGTGTATCTGTTACACAATAATTATAAGGGCCATCTGCAAATTAGATTCATGACACTGTCTCCAGGGGAGCTGCAGGCATTCTGTCAGCTAAATGCAAATAATCAAATGTTAACGAATAAACATCAGCAAAACTACGGCAAGTCATTTGGTGCAGATTTGGGTCAGGTTTGACAGTTTTGCATCATGGACTTAAAAGCAAGTCAGTTTTATTTGGCAATTTGTTTTTTTTCCCCCCCTTAAGAACAGTAATTCTTATGCACAAAAGAAAATTAGGCCTCATGGGGAATTCTGCCAGAGCAAGAGACTATCAGCTCTTTAAGAGAAAGGGGAAAAAAAGTAACATAGCAAAGAAATGGATCATTTAAAAATCCTAAAGAGCAGCACACCTCCAGAAAGCCAGTTCTGCATGCATAAGCAGCTGCGTGTATGCTTTGTTGATGTGGTTGCACATCTAAATATACATTATCAGCTGCAGTGCAATGCTCATACACAGACGCCTATCTAAGATGTGGCAAGCCAGGGCATTTGCCCCAGGCACCACTGAAGGGGCATGTTGGATGTGGACTTACCTGGGTGACCAGCAGTGGTGCTGCGCCCCCCACTCCAGATGGCTCCTTACTTTTCTCTGGGGGAGCATGCTCACTGCTTGCAGGTGGGCCTACCCACCCTCCTGATAGTCCATTCCTGGCACAGGAAGGAAGCTGCCTTCTGATGAGTTAGACCTGTGGTTCAGCGTTGCCCACAATGACTTGCAAAGGTTTAGACAGGGATCTTTGCCTAGCCCTACCCAGAAACTGAATCTGGAGCCCTTCCAGGAAGGGATGTAGCACACAGGCATGAGTGCAGTGTATTGATTCAGGAGGTCACGTTGCTGCATCACTCCACCCTAGGTGTCATTAATCTAACTGGACTTACTTCTGAGTAGACATGCATAGGATTGGGCTGTTGCTTATTATATTTTTACCCTGCCTTTCTTCCCAAGGTGTCTTAATATCAAGACTTGGCTACTGTAAAACACTCTAAGCAGGTATGCCTCTGAAAACTGTCCAGAAATGGCAATTCGTGCAGAATGCAGCACTCCACATGTTATTGGGAAGTTATCAGTTTGACTCAGTCCAGCCACTGCTCCTATGACTACACTGGCTTCTGGCTCATTTCTGGGTGCAACGCAAAGTGTTTTTGACTTTTAAAGCTCTGCATAGCTTGGGACCAGGGTATTCGAGGAACTGTCTGGAGCTACCTCCTGGTAGAAGTAGTACAGTAGCTACTTTCCCTCCTGGCCTTCTGGTGAGGCTTGAAGACTTCATCTTTGTCTTGGTTTTCCCTCTTGAATATGTTGATGTCTAGATTTTATTTCTGCTACTGTATTTAGCATTTTAATTATTTTGTACCTAATTTAGATATGCTGTTGTATTTTCACTTCTGGCAGTCTCTTATTTCGGTATTGATGTTTAACTAACTGTTCTTATTGTAAGGCCCCTTGAGCACTGTAGATTTTAGGTGGAAAGGCAGGATACAACATCTTTTAAAAAAGTAAATAAATGAATTTCCTATCTTAATTTATTCCTGGTTGTGAATCAGGATGAGGGACAAGACCAGTAACACACAATCAATCTCTAGTGCCATTGAGCTGATAATTGTGTTCTCATCTAGTGTTGTTGGCAACCTTCAGTCTCGAGAGACTATGGTATCGCGCTCTGAAAGGTGGTTTTGGAACATCGTCTGTGTGGTTGAAAAGGCCAATTCGGGAGTGACAATCCCTTCCACACTGGGAGCAAGTGCAGTCTGTCCCTGGTCTGTCTCCCTGGCTATGGGCCTTCCTTCTTTGCCTCTTAGCCTCAGACTGTTGGCCAAGTGTCTCTTCAAACTGAGAAAGGCCATGCTGCACAGCCTGCCTCCAAGCAGGCCGCTCAGAGGCCAGGGTTTCCCACTTGTTGAGGTCCACTCCTAAGGCCTTCAGATCCCTCTTGCAGATGTCCTTGTATCGCAGCTGTGGTCTACCTGTAGGGCGCTTTCCTTGCACAAGTTCTCTATAGAGGAGATCCTTTGGGATCCGGCCATCATCCATTCTCACGACATGACCGATCCAACGCAGGCGTCTCTGTTTCAGCAATGCATACATGCTAGGGATTCCAGCACGTTCCAGGACTGTGTTGTTAGGAACTTTGTCCTGCCAGGTGATGCCGAGAATGCGTCGGAGGCAGCGCATGTGGAAAACGTTCAGTTTCCTCTCCTGTTGTGAGCGAAGAGTCCATGACTCGCTGCAGTACAGAAGTGTACTCAGGACGCAAGCTCTGTAGACCTGGATCTTGGTATGTTCTGTCAGCTTCTTGTTGGACCAGACTCTCTTTGTGAGTCTGGAAAACGTGGTAGCCGCTTTACCAATGCTTTTGTTTAGTTCGGTATCGAGAGAAAGAGTGTCAGAGATCATTGAACCAAGGTACACAAAGTCATGGACAACCTCCAGTTCATGCGCAGAGATTGTAATGCAGGGAGGTGAGTCCACATCCTGAACCATGTGTTTTCTTAAGGCTGATCATTGGTCCAAAATCTTGGCAGGCCTTGCTAAAATGAATCATCAGCTGTTGGAGATCTTTGGCAGAGTGGGTAGTGACAGCTGCATCGTCGGCAAAGAGGAAGTCACGCAGACATTTCAGCTGGACTTTGGACTTTGCTCTCAGTCTGGAGAGGTTGAAGAGCTTTCCGTCTGATCTGGTCCGGAGATAGTTGCCTTCTGTTGCGGTTCCAAAGGCATGCTTCAGCAGGACAGCGAAGAAAATCCCAAACAAGGTTGGTGCAAGAACACAGCCCTGCTTCACGCCGCTTCGGATGTCAAAGGGGTCTGATGTGGAGCCATCGAAGACAACAGTGCCCTTCATGTCCTTGTGGAAGGATCGGATGATGCTGAGGAGCCTGGGTGGACATCCAATCTTAGAGAGAATCTTGAAGAGGCCATCCCTGCTGACCAGGTCGAAGGCCTTCGTGAGATCTATGAAGGCTATAAAGAGTGGCTGTCATTGTTCCCTGCATTTCTCCTGCAGTTGTCTAAGGGAGAATACCTTATCAGTGGTGGACCTGTTGGCTCGGAATCTGCACTGTGATTCTGGATAAACACTCTCTGCAAGTACCTGGAGCCTCTTTAGTGCAACTCAGGCAAACAACTTTCCTACAACGCTAAGGAGAGAGATGCCACGGTAGTTATTGCAGTCACCCCGTCGCCTTTGTTCTTGTACAGCGTGATGATGTTTGCATCCCTCATGTCTTGAGGTACTCCACCTTCTCTCCAGCAGAGACAGAGGATTTCATGCAGCTCAGTGACGATGATCTCTTTGCAGCACTTTAGGACTTCAGCAGGGATGCTGTCTTTTCCAGGTGCCTTGACAAAGGCAAGGGAGTCCAGGGCCACGTGAAGTTCTTCTAGGGTTGGTTCACTGTCAAGCTCCTCCAGCACAGGCAGGCACTCAATGTTGTTCAGCGCTTCTTCGGTGACTACATTTTCTCTGGAATATAGCTCAGAGTAGTGCTGCACCCAGCGTTCCATCTGCTGCATCCGATCCTGGATGACCTCGCCTGTGGCAGACTTCAAAGGGGCAATTTTCTTCTGTGTTGGACCTAGGGCCTGCTTGATAGCATCATACATCCCCTTGATGTTGCCCGTGTCAGCTGCTATCTGTATCTCGGAACAGAGCTGGAGCCAGTAGTCGTTAGCACATCTCCTGGCAGTCTGCTGGACTTTGCTTCAAGCAGCTCGGAGGACCTGCAGGTTGCGCTCACTGGGACAGGCCTTGTATGCTGCTTGAGCTCTCCTCTTTTCCTCAATGACTGGTGTCAACTCCTCAGAGTGGGCTTCAAACCAGTCTACCGTCTTGTTGGTCTTCTTGCCAAATATGGACAAGGCGTTGTTGTAAACGGCATTCTTGAAATGTTCCCATCTGTTGGATGCGTTTGCATCGACTGGGCCTGGAAGAGATTCCTCAAGCGCTCGTGCAAATTCCTCCACTTTTCTCTGATCCCGGGTCTTGCTGGTATCAATGCGAGGTCTTCCTTCCTTTTTCATGTGGTATAGTCGCTTTGTTTGCAGTTTCACTCTGCTGCACACCAGGGAATGGTCGGTGTCGCAAGCAGCACCCTGATAGCTGCACGTGATCTTGATGCTGGGAAGGCTGGAGCGTCTGGTGAGAATCAGGTCGAGCTGGTGCCAGTGCTTTGATCTTGGGTGTCTCCAGGAGTCTCTATGTTGGGGCTTCGTGTTGAAGAATGTGTTGCTGACACAGAGACCGTGAAGACAGCAAAACTCTAGCAGGCGTTGGCCATTTTCGTTCATCTTCCCAGTGCCGAACTGACCTAAGCAAGTGGGCCACGAACTGTTATCAGCACCAACTCTAGCATTGAAATCACCGAGGATGAACAATGGCTCTTTTATGGGGATCTTCTTGACAGTGGTGGCCAGGTCATCATAGAATTTGTCTTTGGCTTCTGCTGGAGACGACAGAGTCGGTGCATAAGCACTGATGAGAGTGACAGGTCCTGCTGATGACTGGAGCTGCAGGGACAAAATTATTTCACTTCCCACAGTAGGTGGGATGATGGATTTCAGCAGAGTATTTCTGACCACAAAGCCAACACCATGTTCCCTGGTTTCATTTGGTGGTTTTCCCTGCCAGAAAAATGAGAAATTTCTCTTCTCATCTAGTACAGCACCATTAATAATGCTAGATACTGTATAAATCTCTCTCTCTCTGGATTATTGGCAGGGATCACTTTGTGGGGAGGCCAAAGAACATAAGTTTTCATCCCCCTCTCCGGCCTAAATGATGGCACATTTTGGAGATCTGGTTCATTCAAGCCTGGAACTTGGAGTACACAAACAACCAGAAAATATTGTGATGTTACACACACTGACAAAATGTTTGCCCGCAGCATATTTTTAGCCAGGGCAAACCTCCTAGTACCTGAGGCAGTGTGCCAAATGCTGCCCCCTTTAGCTGGTGATGTGCCAGCTTCAGTTCCTCCTACTCCCTGGATTGGGAAAAGAAGGGAAGTCCTCTACACTTCTTCCACTCTGTCCCACTCTTCCTTTTCCAATCTAGGAAACAGTAGAAGAAGCAATGAAAGCAAGAAGGTAGATAGAAGTGGGCACTTCCTTCCAGCCTGCTGCCTGAGGCAGCTGCCTCAGTTGGCCTCATGGATGGGCCAGACCTGCATTTAGTCTCTATAACACAGAGACGTTCATGATTCACCAATTTGAATTAACACACTCCCAAGCTTCATAATGAACATCAAAGTTTTGTTTTGTCGTTGGCAACCCTCTAACTAATTCTGCTCTGGCACTGCTACTAGATTGGGGTGAGGGTGGGCAATCTCTGCAGAATCAATCAGGGAGTGCTTGTCACTGAGGACTGCAGCAGCAACATCTTCAGTGATGACAGAAAGCAAGATCTGTCGGAGGGCAGGCTGTACTTAAAGAGATCCAAAGCTCAGAATTAATTCAGGAGCCATCCCTCCCATCTCTGAAAGCTATCAGCTTATAGCTGCCTTGTCAGATTGGTGCAGCCAGACTGAGTGACAGCCGATGAGGATCAGGCTCTTCATCATCTTTAGTTGCTTGCCTGCTATTTTTTTTCAGGGAGATGGATGTTTGAGGAGCCAGGATAAGGCAGAGCCAGCAAAGTCAAATTGTTTCATTTTTGGAAGACAGCATTTTTGTGATTACTGATGTTGAACGCTTTCCGTTGGAGGAAAACAATGGCCCTGGTGCTTCTTTCCTCAATCACCTGCAACACCGGGAAAGCACTATACACACCATCGTATGAGCAGAGGCGTTGAAAAAGATGTGGCCCGCAGCAGAGAGACATTTGAGGTTTGATGGGTCACTCTGCTTTTGCACACGCCATTCTTCCTTTCTTCCATAAAGTGGAATGCAGCGCACTCTCTCAGCGCGATTGAAGTTCGGCACTCTCGGCAATCCTTTGTCCCCCATTCAGCACAGGTGATTGCCTCTGTGCTAAACCCACCTGCCGGGCAACTACAGAATGGAAATGCTCCCTGCTTGAGAGTGAACTGGTACATGCTGATGAATGTTCCTTTAAAAAAAAAAAAGGAACTCCTTTAATGCACCTCCTCCTCATGTGCATTGGTTGGCAACCTTCAGTCTCGAAAGACTATGGTATAAGCCTACAGCACCCGGTATTCCCAGGTGGTCTCCCATCCAAGTACTAACCAGGCCTGACCCTGCTTAGCTTCCGAGATCAGGCACGTGCAGGGTAACAAATTTGAGTCAGTGGTATAGCTACAGGAGGGGAAGTGCGGTAAGTACGGCAGGCACTGCAATGCTCCATCAAAGCATCCCCTCCCACTTGCCGTCAGAGCCATTATGGGCAGCGATGGCAACACACAGGCTCACCTGTGCGTTGCTGTCACTGCCCAAAGTAGCTCCGATGGTGAGTGAGAGGTGCCACTTATACAGTGCGTGGAGATGTCTGCAGTACTTACCGCGCCACCCCTCCTGTAGCTGAGCCACTGATGTGAGTGATGGCTTTGCCAAAAGTTCAGTCCTGATCAACAGGATACATTGAAGTGGATGCAGGATCCAGAGAGGGGCTGCTGCTGGGGTATCAGAACCAATCTCTTAATTAAAATCCGTAAGGGAAACAAAACACATATATTATTGTAAATATTGTCTTTTAGGTGTACGAAATTACAAGGAAAAAATTGATTTCATCAGTGCAGGGCACACTGTAATCACATGATTACTTGACTTGACAGCCACCCTACCTTTCCTACAATTAAACTATTCTTCCTATTAAAGCAATATAACAATGAAACTTTTCCACGAAGTACCTTTATAACAGAGCTACTTGAACCACGGCCCAGGGGCCAGATCCGGCATTTGCGTAGATTCATCTGCTCACTGAGCAGACCTTTGGCTTTGCCTGGGTGCCGCATGAAGTCCCCATCGATCAGGGGGCAGGGACCACTCCAGGCAGTCGCATCTGCCCAGACATCCTGTAACGTGGCATTCTGGGATGTCGGGCAGACATCAAAGCTGCCAGGAGCTCCCTGTCCCCCCCCCATTGAGGGGACTTCGCGGGGTGCCTGGTGGAACACTTAGAGGTGGTCTGGATGGGGACCGCATTCCGAGCGCACAATGGTCACTAGTCTGAGCGCTGCTATCTTATAATAATGAAATTTTTTAAAGGTTTGGATGTTATCAAGGAACTGTGCATTCCAGTGTCCAATAATGAGTTTTAGAGGCTGCCTGTCTGTGAATGGCAGGTGCAAAGGAGTGGCAACAGGCAAATAAGGTATCTTATTGCCTTGAGTGCTCCCAGAGGCATCCAATGGGCCACTGTGAGATACAAGAAGCTGGACTAGATGGGCCCTTGGCGTGATCTAGTAAGGCTCTTCTTATGCCCTGTTTGAAGGCTTCATAGATGCTGGCCACTGATAGAAGCAAGATGCTAAGCTATTTTGCCTGATACTTCAGAACACTTCCTATGTACTTATTGTTGAGGTTATTCCATCAAGTGAGGACCTACATCTCTAGATGGAAATAGTTTATTGACTGTAGATTCAAAGCAAGGTCAGCCCAAGACCTCTTGACACAAAGCAAAATGCAAAAAATGTGCCAGCCTCCTTCCCCCCTTCGGAGCCTCTGTTTTGCTCCCACTGCCCAGGATGGCCCTGAAGGGGAGGGAGAGAGGCATGGCGCATTCAGGTGCCTGCAAAACTTAGTGCTTTGTACCTCCTCTCCTCTCGCTAAGCCACTGTGCCCCATACTTCTGGAATGTGGTGTCTTTATGAACCTTCCCTGTAACTTTAACATGTGGTTTACTCTGGTGGATAAGCTGATTGGCTCCCCCTTCTAGTGGGAAATTCTAGTGCGGATGAAGAGTGGCAGGGAAGAAGCTCCTCTTGTAATGACTATAGGAAGATCTTAGAACAAACCTTCCACAACCTTTTGTAGTTATCTATCTTCTCCATAAGCCCTGGAGATTTGCTGAGGTCAAGGCCAGTCCAAAATTAACATGATCACTAATTAGAATGATTTTCAACCCTTTTTCATCTCATGGCACACTGACAAGGTGCTAAAATTGTCAGGGCACACCATCGGTTTTGAAGGATATGTTTTATTATTTTAAAAACAGGTATCAAGATATAGAAATAACAAACAAAATGCATTAGCAGCAGCTTACATGGAATGACACACCTGATCCGAACAGCAGCTGACTGAAGAATGATGTTGGTTCTGCCCTCCCTCAAATTCCCCCAATGACCCTACTAATAAATGATCTTCCCCCAAACTCCTATGTATACCTGTGGACCATTCATGACACACCGGTGTGACCAGATACAATGGTGGACATGATGCTTTTACCTTTAACCATTGTATAGAAGAGGGAATTTGGGAAGGTGCAGTTTTTTTAAACTTTTCCATGTTGAGCTGTACCTGCCAGAATTCCTTCTTCTATGCAATAGTTAAAGGTATAGGTACCCTGTCCTCCATTGTATCTGGTCACCCTATTTAGCCAAAGCTGCATAGGCTCTTCCTGCATACATTTAACTATCAGCACAATCCTCTGTATGTCTACTCAGAAGTAGGTCTCAACATCTTGATGGGCTTTACTCCCAGGAAAATGTGTATAGGATTGCAGTCTTACAGTGCAAACCTATACTTGCTTTCTTGGAAGTAAGTCCTATTGTAGCTATTGAGGCTTACTTCCAAGATGGGGTATTTAGAATTACCCCATTATTTTAGGTCTTCCACCAACTAAATCAGGGGTGTCCAAACTTTTTGGCAGGAGGGCCACATCATCTCTCTGACGCTGTGTCGGGGGCCAAATTAATTTACATTTCAAATTTGAATAAATTTACATCAATGAATATATTAGATATGGAATTTGTGTGTATGAATGAAGGTCTTGCAATAGCTGAAGGCCTATAAAAGTCCTTGCACAAAGTAAGGCTGGCCTTTCCTTCACTGCCGCTGCTGCATCACAGACATGAAACAGCAAGCAGTGGAGGACGCCCTTGTTCTACAGTTCGCATGAGAGGTCAAACAGTTGCCTTCACGCTGAGAAGGAAGTTGCGTAGGACCAGCATGGGCACCAGCAAGCTTCCGGAGGGCCAGAGGCTCATTGGAGACTGTGGGGCTCCCTGCGGGCCTGATTGTGAGTCCCTGAGGGCCACAAGTGGCCCCCGGGTGGGTGTTTAGGCACCCCTGAACTAAATGAATGCTTAATGTCTGCTATTGCAATTGTTTGCTGTTTAAGAATACAAATCCACGAGCACAACCTATACTCGGTTACCTGAGAATTAATCCAACTGATTTCCATACAACTTGCTTCTGAATAAGGATGTCCGAGTATATACTCTGAGGAATACATGCTTCCTCAGAAGTGAATCCCACTGTTCTGAATGGTGGTTTAGTCTCAGTTAAAGCTTCATCAGGGTGCAGCCTGATGTTCTTGTGCTTGTTCACTGCTCCTCTAATCAGAATGGATCCAGTACGGATGAGTCTATGCAAAAATTAATCAAAATTGTCCAGTGTTCCTAACTGTTGCAATAATGATTAAAAGACTCATATTTTCAAAGTCATTTTCCAACGCTGATTGCCTTAGAACATTTTATATGCCCAATTTAGTCCTCTAATGTCAACACACCACATGCCTTCTTGCAAGGATGAAAGAGCCTTCAGTTAATCAATTCTTGCTTATATGTGCTTTCCAAATGTGAGTGTGTGTGTGTGTGTGTGTTGGTTGATTCTGGAAAACATGGCAATACAGTATCTGTTTTTTTTCTGGGTTCAGAGCTCTTCGTTTGTGATCAGATGTAGAAAGTAAATGTCTCCTGCTGTTTCTGCAGACCTTCCTTGATGAAAGAACGAAGGAGTCTTTTCTTTCCCCATTAGATGGAAAGTAAAATGAATGGTTCCTTTCATCTCAGTTACCATGGCAGTCTTGCCTCAGACCTCTTCCGGCCCCATGTTTTTCATCTTCACCGTTGCCACTATAATTCAGTTTGATTTGATCTGATCTGAGCAAATGTCAGTAATATAGTCGTTTCTGGAAGGAATGGGGGGGGGGGGGCGCGAAGCTGTTGTGCACTTCCAAGAAACAGGAGTCTGCTATGAACTTAAAATTAGACACCCAGCATTTAAGAGAAACTAGTGTTGTCACAGTTGAGATTTCAATCCGTTCATTCCCAAAATAAATACAATCCCTCAAAAGCAAATCCCGCCATCTGCCAGGCTGTGCACTCTTTGTTCTTCTTCCTATCCTTCTGGTGATGCTGTTTCTAAAAAGGCACTAGCAAATGTAGCTGTAAGCATTTAGCAGAGCATGTGCTTGGCTTGTAGAAACTGGGAGTGGGAGAGCACACACCAGGAGAAGATTCCCAAACTTACCAGCATCATGATACCCTTCTTCCATGGCATCCTCTTTCTGGGGGCTGCCATCTTAGCTCTCCCAAGATCTAGTGCTCTTCTCATGAGATCTTGTGTGATCCAAAATGGCAGTGCCCAAGAAGAGGACACTGGGGACATCCTGCAACTCCCCTGTGAATACACCATGTCTCCCTTTGAAGCTGCACCTCACATTTCGGGGACCACTACCTTAGATGAAGAACTGAGAGTTCCGCTAGATTCTTGTGAGAGATAAATAAATAAATAAATAAATAAATACAGGTATTTATATACCGCCTTTCTAGGTCCTCAGATTTCTCCTCAGACTTTATTCAAGGCGGTTTACATAGGCAGGCTAATTTAAATCCCCGTAGGGATTTTTACAATTGAAAGAAGGCTCTATCTTTCAAGAGCTACAACAATTCAGATGTTTCATTCTGATCTGGCCTCCATCTTGGCCTCCATCCTCCCACGCTCAGAGCAGATGGAATAACTCAGCTCAGCTTGTCAGCTGCTTCAAGGTCTTGCCGTTCAAGGTGCCGGTGGCCTCGAACTGGCGACCTTCGGATGTTATCTTCAGGCAAACGGAGGCTCAACCCTCTAGACCAGACTTCCTGCCACCTGCCTTCTGCCTCCTGAGAGATGGTGGTCTGTCAACTGGCCCCATGTACTCTTCTGTACTCTTCTGCTTGTTAAAAACTGTTGAAAGAGCCATATTCAATGTCCTGCTTGGAACTGATCAAATCATTTGGAAAAGAGAAGTGATGATGGTGGAGGGGGGAGAGGGTTAGTGGCAAGAACACTCATCCATAATGCCAAATTAAAACAATATGCTTTTTAACAAATATCCTGCTAGAATTGTTGAAGCCATTCTTTTCCTAACATCTGCTAAAACCTTTCTAACATTCCTCCATTTTCTTCAGCAGAGTTTCATGATCTCTGCTGACATTCTCCTATGTGGAACATGGGGAAAAGTGATTTGACTCACGGACTTTAAATTAACTTGAGTGCTACATTTATAAATTTTTATGACCTTTTTCATAAATATGTAGCCTACGGCATGTACGTTTGTGTGACCCTAAATGTGAGCAAGTCCTGCATTTGCTGTTAATTAAAAAAAATCCCTAAAAATACATATTGGGGGGTGGGAGGACACATAACATTAATAGGTTTAACTATAATTGCACAGAATGGTGTCACAACACAGACAAAGGAAATGTCATTCATTTGCATTTAATTGAATGATGGCAGCAATGTTTTCACCATATAATGCAACTTAATTTTTGCAAAGTGCTGTTTCTCTGTACTAATGAACTGGAAGGGCTCACCAGAGTATAGCCGTTGCCAAGGTTGGTTGTATTTGTAGAGTCATTCTGGAATGTAATTCTCTTGCCCTGGGTCATCTAAGTACACCTCACAGTAAGCTTGATTTCCATTATGTCTAAAACAGCTTGAAATATCATCATTAGTGATGGAAATGGTATGACTTCCCCAGCACTTCCTTTCAGCTTTCCTTTTAGTTCTGAATATACAGTTTATGATAGCCATATTTTTTAACATACAGACTGCCTTTTTAACATTCACAGACTGCCATTGGCCCCTTCCAATCAAGAGTTGTCTACACCAGTGGTTTCCAAACTTTTTGAACTGGTGACTATTGGCCGTGGCTTCCCCATTAGGGCTACAGTCTTATACAAAACAAACCAGTTGCTCTTGGAAACATCATGGAATCCAGATTTACGTATCAGTTATTTCAAACATAGCTGCAAACATAGCTGCAAGATGAAGCTATTGGTGATACAATATATTGTTATTTTCCAGCAGTACACAGTGTAAGTTAGTTCAGTGGATCAGTGCGCCATGATAGCTGAGGGCGGATTGGGAGGGGGACAAAAGTGTTGATTTTTCTACTGTAGGTCTGCGCAGGTAAAAAGGCTTTTGAAGTTTTGTAACATTTAACATCGCAAAAGCACCCTGAAGTAAGTTGGGCAGCACTTTCTGTGCTTGTGGTTGTTTGTTAATGAATTGAGCTAGAAGCATGCTAGTGAGGTCACTTCCTGCTAGCTGAAAAACATGTACAGGTTGGTGCTCCGCATTCCGGGAACCCCTGCAGATGCCAAAAACCCTAGATAATCGAATTTGCAGTCCAGCCCCACAGAGGACCTCCTGCACATGACCTCTGGTCATGTCCGGGAGGTCCTCTGTGGATCTTCCCACCATGAGTGTGGAACCTGGAGTGTGTCAAATCCATGGATACCAAACCCAAGGGTAATGAGGACCTACTTTACAGCCTAAACTTATATAAAACTATTTTAAGTGTCTAGTGTTGATGATCTGTCTTTTGGTTATAAAATCTAGTCTTGGGCATGCTGTTGTTTACCAAGACTTCCAATTATCTCATCCTGTTATCTCTACTGTCTTGTAGGAGTGCCTTCTATTTGCCTCAAGGAAAGGACGCTCTCACACAGGAACTGAGGGGGTGAAAAAGGAACATGGTATTGCCAGCGAGGATAGATCATTGTGCCGTTTGTTCAATAAAGTTTTGTTAGTGTCAAGTTTCAGAGCAGTTAACTCAGGAGCCACAGCATAGCTTCCACTCCAGAACCACTGCCTGTTTTCAGCTGAATCGCAAGATCTTTTGGGTATATGATCTTCAAAGTATAGGCTTTCTCAATTAGAATCAGCCTGCAGTACTTAAAATCATGTTAGTCCCTACTATTACTTGTGAGATACAAACTTGCTATTGGGAGCTGTACTTTAAATTACTAGTTAACCTCCTGATGGTGCTTCTGGGGACAAGCTACTATGTCAGCAAATAAAACCTTGGATCAAATGACACGGCGACTCCCTTCTTTCTTTTCAAAGCAGAAAATTGCTGTATGCTTCCTCTAACAAAAGAACACGCCTCTCCAGTGGCTTGAGGCTAATATGGGAGGTCATCGTATCAGTACAGTTCATGGTGCCCCCTGAACAACTGTGCTATAATTTAGCAACAGGCTTGTTATCTGGGGGAACATTTCATAGTGCTGTGCACGCTCTAGCCTCCGTCTGCTTCTCTAAAAGCTCAGAAGGGCATCTTAAAGATAATACGCAGGCCACTTTCTATGTACTTTTTCGGTAATGGATTTGGAAAATGATTGTTTTTCTTCCACAATGTTTTGGGCAACTTGGTTTCTAAGACAGCGGATAGTGGAGCTAAGGCAGCCTGAGAAATCCTCACCAGTTTCTTAGGCTCTGTACTGTCATGACAGTGGGTTATACTAGCAAACTGCAGGTATCTTGGTCTTTATGGGATCTGTCACAAGAGTAAGGAGTACTTTGCTACCCCTCTTCGCTCCATACTCACACAGGTTTAAAAGGGATGCATTCCCTTTAAACTTTTTGCAAGGACAGAGCATGGTTAGGAGGTTCCCCCCCCCCCCCATATTCCCTCCAGCACTGCTGGAAGAAGAAAAGGGGGAGACACTGCTCTCCATATCATCCCCCCCCCCCAATTTGGTGCTTATTAAGCACCAAGTAGGCAAGGAAGGGCAATTTGGAGCCTGTGTCTCATTTCCTTGCCAGAAGCTCAGCTTGTAAGGTCTCTGCTTCACACAGCTTCCACAATGGGCCTGCAGTATCCATGGGCTCTGCATAAATGAATTTACCTAACTGCAAATCAAAATTATTTTTAAAATTCCCCCTGCTTCCTCCTTCCTTCCTTTCTCCCCCCTCTGGCCACCAGCACTGCTCTTTGAAGCTCACCGTGTATGGACTGCCGAAAAGCCATCCATACCTCTCTGCCTCTTGCAGCACCTAACCCAGCAGCTCCTTCCTGCCCAGAGGGCACAGAAGCAGCCAATTCAGGCAGTCAGCACTCAGGCAGGTTGCCTCTGGGTCTTTTTTAAAGGAACTTGAGCCTCCAATTTTGGAGAGCCCTGGAACCAAACCCCCATGGATACTGAAGGCCCACTGTATTTGGTATGAATGGAAGGGGTGCAAGTTGGGAGTGCAGATTGCGCCACTTCCTGTCATATCAAACAGAAGCAGCAACCAGCAGGGCGGTTGCATGCTGCATTCCTGGAAGGTACTGTAAAGGGAAGGGGGGGACTAGGGCATGTCCACTTGTTTGGTTGTGTATCTGCCATTCCCTCGCATCTATGGTGGGTGCACATGCCCAAAGTACCATGGAGGAGAATTGAGAGCCCAATCCTATGCATGTCTACTCAGAAATAAAACCCATTAGAGTCAATGGGGCTTACTCCCAGGAAAGTGTGGATAGGATTGGGCTGTGAGGCAGCATGATGGTATGCTGCCTCAGGCCCTGGGAGGTCTCGGGCTGGCCCTGCACCCAGGTATCAGTTTCCCACATCACTGCTTGTGCATTTTAATGCTAAATTGAAGGTGTGCAAAGCACTGTAAAAGAGAGGTATAGTGATCATATCAGATCATCACATTAATCAATATTCCGGCATTTGCAAACATTGTATATAGGGTTTGGCACAACAGTTCCCTATTCAAACACTCCCTGTCACCTGTGTTTGTTTGACAACTAGACAATTCACAGCAGTGGCGTAGCTAACCAAGTTGCTGCCCTGTGCAAAAAAAATTCTGTGGCCCCCCTCCCGGCAATGACATCACATTTAATTAATTACATTGGGTCTTTTTATTTGTTAAAGTGAGTGAGAAATGTTAGCTAATATTTTAAATTAGCAAACACTTGTTGGAAGTACTTATTGCACTTTTACAGCGCAATCTATTCATGTCTACTCAAAAGTAAGTCCCATTGTGTTCAATGGGGCTGACTCCCTGGTAAGGGAAGTAAGGTAGGATTGCAGCCTTACACAGTTTGAGATGTGCAGGAGGGGACTGGAGACAATCATAAGAGCCAGCAGCTGACCTTGAGGAAGTCTCTTGCCATTTAAGCCATATAGGGGCAGCATGTTGAGCAGGACAGGTGGAGGAAATCACAGAGGGAATGAGGGCTGGCAGGTGCATGAAAGGAAGACTTCGAGGAGGTCTGTGCCCGTTGCCAGCATCTCAGCTGCGGGAGGGGGAAAGGGCCAGCTCCTCATGCCTGCTGAGAGCTGTGGTTCTTGAGTTCTGCTGGAAGCGACAAGCTAGACTACCTTCCATCTCGGCTGCAGGGAGGAGCAACATACAGTTTTGCCCCTCTCTGTGACTGTTGCCTGTCCTCCCTCCGGAGCACCTGGCACTGGCAGGGCTGCCGGCAGCAGCCCAATTGTTGCACACAGGTGCTGTTGCCTGCAAGTTGTTGCCCCCTCAGCCATGTTGTTGCCCCTATCCACCCTGTAGCCTGGTGCACCTGCTACCCCCTGCACCCACCTAGCTACGCTACTGATTCAAAGAAAGCATGTGAACAATGCCTTTTTCCTTAATTGAAAAGCACCTGTGGTGCGCTGCTAGTTTCAGCAGAAAGCTTCATGTATTTCTGCTCTGACTGGTGGAAAAGCAGATTCAAGGATACTTTTGAAGGGGAAAAATGGCAGGAAGGAAAGGCGCCTCCCCCATCTCTCCTTTGCTCCCAACCACAGCATCAAACCTGCTTTTCAGATTTATAAACTCTAGGGAGACTCTTCATGTGCATATCATTACTGTGGTCCAGTGTTTCTCAGCATTTGTCCTCTGCTGTACCATTTCACATGTTCCACCTATTCAAAGTACCACCGGAAATAACTGGCAACGACATCATTGCCAGCTACTTCTGAGTTGGCCAGATGCGATGTGTTAAACACCAGTAAGAGGCTCAGGATGGATGGAAGGGCTTTTTTAAGCACAGAAAACCATGGTTTGGAGCTCAATTCACTGAGCCGAGCCTCCTACCACTGTTTGTTGGGTTGAATTCCTGCCCTTGCTGCTGGGTGGCAGGGGTTCAGCGAGTACCAGCAGACACCACCTCAAGTACCACTGGTGGTACGCGTACCGTTGGTAGAGAAACATTGGTATAGTCTTTTTAGATTACTGTTTGAACTGTTTGGCCAAGATATGAAGGTCTTGGGCACCTCAAAAATCTGTTGGAAAGTACATTTTGGCAGCATTATCAGGAAATATCAAGAGGCAATGATATTTCTAGAACTTTCTCCTCTGAAATTATTTCAGGCATATCTTATTTGTAATGTATGTTTTACAAGCAGAAAACCATAATCATGTCATGCATGATCTGTTAACAGGAAATGTACTCAAATGCATAGACTATATTCCACTTCAAAGACATTTGAAACACTCCTGGTTCAACTGCATGTATTTCCTCCGTTTTGATTATCCGCTGTTAATGATACTTTATCACTCCAAGTGTATACTAAGGAGTCATTATATTGAAAAAAAAAGGAAGAGTGAAATACATTTATGGGCTTCCAGTAGTTAAAATTATCTAACACATTCAGCATGAGAACCCAATCATAACAATTAATTATACATTTCACAGTTGAAAAATGATTGTAATTGTAAAATTAATGTGTACTTGAATAATCATATAATAAGATCTGCTTTGCTCATGCATTTCACATCATCTGCCTTTCACTGTTTGCCATTTTCCAGGTAGTATGGTGGCCTGGAGTGAAGTAAAATGTGTACTTTGGTTACACTTGGTTCTATCTGTACTTCACAATAAACCCTGGATTACAGTGTTTGACAGCCTTGGAGGTCTGAATCTGGTCAAAATGTCTGAGGCAGAATGTGAACTCGACTGTCGTCATGATATCTGTTAGGAACTGTGAACTACTGGATTTGATATCCCACTTGCTCTTTAAGCCGCAATTGGCAGAATCCTATAGATATTAATATTGCTGCCATCTCCTGTTCTCCTTTTGGAATTGCCCCAGAGTGGAGCCTGAAATCCCTCCTTATTTCAAAGTTACTTCCCTGTGCAAACAATTAGCATACAAGAGGGTTAATTAAACAAAGCCTAATTAAATTAAACACAAACCTAAGTTACTACATAAAATGCTCTTGTGAGATTTTGTTGGCAATAGGAAGAAATAGTGTTTCATGCTTTTGGTTATTTGGTTAACGTTTTTTTTGAAAGCTAGTTCAGATATAATCCTTATTATAGAAGCCCACATACTCTAATTATGTTGTCAGTGTATATCAAATTACTGAAAGCAGACGATCGTTTAGAAAAATTGAAAATTCTTTAATCAGTTGCATGACTGTAAAATATTACTTCAATTTTTGTATCCCACAGGGATGGCACAAACAGGTAGATTATTTTAGTGATAGTCATCCAATCCATAGCTCACACAAGTTAAAGCGCTTACAATCAAACGCACTGAATATTATCTCCACTAATTTTAGTTAGCGGAAACTGAACTAAAGTCAAACTGTTTGGTTTAACCAATTTAGGACCCAATCCTAAATAATGCATGCCGACTTACTGCCAGCGCGCACTGTTGCAAATGTGCTGTAAGGCATGTTTGCCAGTGCTAGCCCAGCAGAGAGGTAGATGGGGGCGTGGGGGAGGCAGAGAGTTGGTGTTCCGAGGTGGAGGGAGGCAGAGCGAGGGTGGGGAGAGGGCGGGGAGGAAGTGTGTTGGAAAGGGAGCAGGACAGGAGGGAGGTAGAACCAGTGGAGCTTTGTTCTACTGGATCCTTAGCCTCTGTGTCAGGCCGTCCGCCTTACATGGAGGCTCTGGATTCTACACTGATCCTCAGGTCATCATAGAATCGGCTACTTGCTTTACCCGGGGGAAGAGGAAGAAAGTCCCCTTCTCCTGAGGAGTTGGTGGTGGCTGCCTGGGGATGCTGCAGCAGCCTTTTTTGGTGCTACTGCAGCCCCAAGTGCCGGGCAGCTAAGGATTGGGCTGCCTGGTCCAAATCCTAACCAACTGTCCTGCACTGACATAGCTGTACCAATGGAGCATGTGCTTCATCCTGCAGTTGGGTGACTGTCACGGAGACCTCCTCAAGGTAAGGGAATGTTTACTCCCTTATCTCAGAGCTGCATTACTCTTACCTCAGTGCTGGAAAGTTGGGTTAGGATCATGCCCTTAGATACGAACTCTACTGCAGGATTTCTCAAACTTTGAAGGAGCTTTACTCCCTCAGTAAGTTCTTGCGGGGAGGGGCTAAAAAGTGGGTGCAAAGCATCTTCTGCAAAATGGAAGTGCTTTGCACCCACTTTTACTGAAGATTCCAAGAGTCGGGGAGCGCTGCGGAGGGCTGTGTAGGGCTCCCTGCACCTCCTGCAGCCTGTGGAAGCCCTACATCATTCAAAGTAAGTGGAAAGCACCCCCCTTGCCCCCCTTAGTGACGTGATCCTGGGGATCGCGTTACTGCCTCCCTCTCCTTCCCCTTCCCCTTAAAGGGACTGGGGAAGAGTCACACGCACTGGTGGGTCACAACCCACCAGTCTGAGAACCACTGCTCTACTGGGAGACTGTTCATGCTGTCCATGACTGCTGTTGATGATGGGGTTGTCCATCAGCTTCAGCCGTTCATTGACTAGGTAAAAATTAGAGGGGGAGAGAACAACAGTTTTGTAGAAGATCTAAGATATGTAGAATGAACATTTCTTTGCTTAGAAACAGAATGTTCTGATTTTATTTGCAACCTCTGAAATTGCTTCAACTGACGTTGGTGAGACAGTGTCGCACTTGGATTTCAAAACTCAAATTTTGATCATAAATGAGTTGATGTAATTCTCAAATGGTGTTTGTTAATATGTGTAAAAAGGGTCTTATGGCACTTTAAAAACTAGAGATGGACAAAGTCCTTAGCAGGGTCCTCAGGATAGCCTGGAAATGCAAGTCAAGAAGAACTTGAACCATTGGCCAAGCTCATCTGAGTGTCTTGAATCCGCTCCCTTCCAGCTTTGGTCAACTCCTCTCCTTGTTTTCCAGTCTTGGTGACAGCAGAATCATCAGTGGCAGCATACCGTAAGGAAAGAGAGTCTCTCTATGCACCAAGACAAGAGCCGTGATGCTGCTGGAGAGGAAGGGAAATTTATTGTTTCCTCCTCTCCACTGTTGCTCTGCAATGCTGAAAGCTTCTGCCACAATACATTTGCTAGTCTTTCAAAGCTGGCACAAGCCTCTTCCTTGTTTTTGCTGCATCAGACTAACACAGCTACCAGTCTGGAATTCATATATTGTTTTGACAAGCAGGCCATCAAAAGTGACAGTAGTCTTGGTGGCTTTCATGTAAAATAACAAGCTAATTAGTTCTTAGGAGAATCACAAGGTTATTTGCAAGGAAGACATGAAAATCCATGTTGCAAAATTATATTGTAAAATAAGATGCATCTCGCTAAACTGTTCTGAATCATGAACTATGAACTATGTATTTTAAACAAAATTCCCTAAGGTATTCCCTAGCGCAAGGCATGTCTTTGGTTGTTGCAACCTCATAACTGTCATCTTCCTAGAAATAACTAGAAAAAAATAAGAAATACAAACTAAGTGTGAAAGAAAACACCTCTGCTGTGGACGGATATAACTAACAGCCCAATCCTATCCCCCACCAGCCTATGTGATGCTGTGGCACCAATGGAGCATGCACTGAATGCTATGATGGGGGGATAACCAGGCAGCCCGCAAGAAGTAAGTAAAATCATTTTCTCCTTATGTCCTTGTAAACCACCTCAGAACTAATGGGTCTCCTCAGACCTTACCTGCTGTGGCATGCATTGCTCATTGAACTGGTGCTGACTCCTTCCCTCTGGCACTAACTACAGTGGGTCCTCATTAACTGCAGATCAGGTATCCACTGATTTAACTCAAACGTGGTTTCCAAATCCATGGCAGGAGAACCCCCAGAGGACCTCCCAGACCTCCCAGAGGTTCATCCCAGAGTTCCTCACCCTGCACATCCCTGATCTTGTCTGATCTTGGAAGCTAAGCAGGGTCAGGCCTGGTTAGTACTTGGATGGGAGACCTCTTGGGAATACCGGGTGCTGTAGGCTTATACCATAGTCTTTCGAGACTGAAGGTTGCCAACCATTCCTCTTCGGGACAGACCACCATTGTCAAATACGGCAACTTTCATTGGTTCACTATTCTCTATGTTTAATAAATCTAGCATTATTACTATGCCCTACCAACATTCCTGGAGCAGAAGTTAGGCGAATGGGTCTGCAATTTCCCGGATCCCTTTAAAAAGAATTGGTGTTACATTAGCTCTGTTGTTCTAATCCTTTAGCGAAGAATCTGACTTCAGTGATAAATTGCAGAGTTTGGGAAAAGGTGATCCATTTCATGTGACCTATTTCAGAACTCTGGGAGAATGCCTGGCAACTTGCTCATTTTTAATTTATCAATTTGTTCAAATGCTTTCTTCCTTCTGGCATCTATTTCACACAATACTTGAGATTCTGTCCCTGAAAACAGTGTTTCCAAGGTGGCTATCTCTCTAATCTCTTCCACAATGATGCTAGATGAAAATTATTGATTTGCAGTGCTAAAATGGATGCTGCAGCATCCTGAGCACACTGGGCAGCTGCTGGCGGCTCAGGGGACATTTGTCCTCTCCCCCCAAGTAAGGGAAGCAGTGCCGCAATGGGACCACTCAACTCTGTGCCGGCTATTTAGCCGGCGCAGAGTATAGCAACCCTGTGTCGGGCTGGAGGCACCAATCTCCACCACCCGGCACTCACCCAGAGCTCTAGATGGTGGTCCTCTGTCTGCTGGCCAGCATTGGCTCAGCTCAGGCTTGCGCTGAACCCGCTCCAGCACTGAACCGGCGGAGACTGTCACAGGCATGCCTTACGGCACTTTTGCAACAGTGCGTGCCAGCACTGGGCCAGCGTGAATTGCTCAGGATTGGGTCCTTAGTTTCTCTCTCTTTTCCTTGGCCGCCTTCAATAATCTTTACACATGGTTATGATATAACTGTCTTCTTGCCTTCTTGGTGTTTTCCTGATTCTGATGCATTTAAGTCAGTCAGTCATGTTGGCAACCTTCAGTCTCGAAAGACTATGGTATCGCGCTCTGAAAGGTGGTTCTGGAGCAGCGTCTAGTGTGGCTGAAAAGGCCAATCCGGGAGTGACAATCCCTTCCACACTGGGAGCAAGTGCAGTCTGTCCCTGGTCTGTCTCCCTGGCTATGGGCCTTCCTTCTTTGCCTCTTAGCCTCAGACTGTTGGCCAAGTGTCTCTTCAAACTGGGAAAGGCCATGCTGCACAGCCTGCCTCCAAGCGGGCCGCTCAGAGGCCAGGGTTTCCCACTTGTTGAGGTCCACTCCTAAGGCCTTCAGATCCCTCTTGCAGATGTCCTTGTATTGCAGCTGTGGTCTACCTGTAGGGCGCTTTCCTTGCACGAGTTCTCCATAGAGGAGATCCTTTGGGATCCGGCCATCATCCATTCTCATGACATGACCGAGCCAATGCAGTTATTAATATTGGTGTGTAGGACTTTATCAATTTGTTGCTCAACTTCCTTTGCTTCTTTTCTTGCACATGCCAGAAATCTCCTTATTTATGTGAATCCTAAATTCTGGTATAGAAACTAGAGGAATATTGTAGCAAGCAGCGTATATAGCACCCACTGTTTGAATACAATACTTCATGAAGCTTGCAGTGAAACAATTTGACTGTTTGAGAAGAAAGGAAAATGATCTGAGTGTTTGGAATGAAAAAAGATGGGTTTAAAAAAACAACACAGAAATTCTTGTGCAAGTCTATATTCTTAAAACAAGCATTCTTAGCTAATGTGTCATCTCCAGCTTCAGAGAGAGGTGACAATTTTCTTTATCATATTTTCTTTGCATGGTAACAACTACTGATTCCCATGAATGTCAATCAACTGAAGTTCACTTCAGGTTCCAATAGGAAATCAATACTGTTAGTGAATTGAGTCTACAGAGGTCATAGTTTCCATGTTTCTTCTTTGCCAGTGAACACATTACTGTCAATATACTTCTGGTCAATATTTGTCAGTTATACATTAAGAGATGGGACTATTATACATATCTGAGGCTGGTTTCTGATTTCCTATAATCTAGCTCTGCTTCTTATAAGTTATAACTTATAAGTTAGCTCTGCTTCTTGTTGTCATGAGAATTGGTATGGGACAACTTATGTACATGGTGCTTGTTGACACACAGAGAGAAGATAGGGCCCTGTTCCAAACGGCACACCATCTAAAAGAAGGAGGGCACTACAGAGGAACAGGAAACAGAAGCAAGGAAAGACTTTGGCTGCGTTTGTTTTTTCACCTTCTAGAAAAGAAGCTTTAGAAGCGCTAGAGCAGCGATTTTCAGCCACTGTGCCGTGGCATACTGCTGTGCCGTGGATGGTCTGCAGGTATGCCTTGGGACTTTGGGGAGGGTCATTTATTAGTAGGGTCATTGGGGGATGAGAGTCCCCCACCCACAGCATGATGTGCCTTGTCAATGGTAAAAAAACTGCTGGTGTGCCTTGACTATTTTAGCACCTTGTCGGTATGCTGTGAGATGAAAAAGATTGACAATAATTGTGTGAGAGACCTGTTCTTTTTCAACTTCTAGCACACTTGGTTCACAGTCATTTTTCAGATTCTAGCATGCTCACCAAGCCAGCAACTGGCACTGCAAGCTTGGAGCTATTAAAGATGGCCACCCCCATCCATTTGATTTCTACTGGCAAACATGGCAGCCTCCATACATTCTGATAACATGGTGCCCTCCATGCAATTGATTCCAATGACTGGAAGCCATTTTGTAATTTTTTTAGATGAGCCGTGCTGGAAGCATGGTAGAAGCATGTTGGAAAGTCACTTCCTCCTACCTCCTAAACGAACACAGCCAGTGCAAGAACATGCCATTATTTTGTGTACTTGTGTGCTTTGTTACAGTCTAACTAAGGGGTGTGTAACTGATTTGTGGGGTGAAATGCCAGATGATGGTTCACTGCAAAGCTGACACTACAATCCTATGCATGTCAACTCTGGAGTGAATTCCATGGTGTTCAATAGGGTTAGCTCCCAGGAAAGTGCATATAGGATTGCAGTCTAAATGTACTTCGATTGCAGACTAGAATAGCAACTACAAGTGGAGGTATCCGTGGGAGATCCGTTCTCAGACTCCCCCAGTGGATACCAAAAGCCATGGATAATGAAATCCATTATTTTGGACCCCTTTAAGCCCTCCAGAGTTGGCTTTCTGAAGCTCGCAGAGGCCGGGTGCATCTACCTGCAGCTTCTGTGGGCTTCAGAATGACCAAAAAGGCCAAAAAAAAGAAACTTCCAATTTCCCGAGGGAAACCAGGAGTGACTTTTTTTGCCCTTGCAAGGCATTCTGAGGCCCAGGTTGAACCAAGTCTGGCTCCGTGTGGGTCCGGGGTGCCCGTGTTGAGCCAGATCCATAGATGATAAATCCATGGATACGAAGGTCCCACCTGTATTCCATTTGCTTCAGTGTTTCAGATTTGCACCCTATTTATAGTATGCCTCCAACAATGCACTGTTGGAACAATGTTGCAACGATGCCGCAATTTGTACCTCCGCTGCAGCCCCTCCCCAAATCCACTCAAGGCTTGGGGAACCTTCAGAACAGTATAGGATGGGACACAAAGGCCTGCTGCAGGAAGGGGAAATTTGGGGAGATGAGTTGTATGAACGGAAGTGTTTTTCTGCTCATATAAGCCACCTCTGAATACAACCCAAGATGTATATTCCATTGTTTTTCAAGGTGGTGCACAGGAGATTGTCTTTATCTTTACCACAACCCTGTGTGGTAGGTGAAGCTGAGAGAGCGATTAGCTACAATCTGCTGAGTCTTGAGATTGAGAAGGGGGTCACTCTCAACCCTCTGCAGACCTGGTCTACATTAACCATACTCTTCCTCTAAATAAACATGGAATAGCTAAAATGTTCCCAGACATAGGCACCATTTGTACAGATCTTTGAACATAAGAACATAAGAATAGCCCCACTGGATCAGGCCAAGGGCCCATCTAGTCCAGCTTCCTGTATCTCACAGTGGCCCACCAAATGCATGAGGGAGCTCACAAGACAACAGAAACAGACTGTGGCCTGGTGCCCTCCCCTGCCTCTAAAACCAAGAGCTTGTGCATACCTACTATGACTTGTAACCCGTAATGAACTTCTCCTCCAGAAATTTGTCCAATCCCCTCTTAAAGGCATCCAGGCAAGATGCCATAACTACTTCTTGTGAAATATTTTCTTCTGTCTGTTCTAACTCTCCCAACATTCAACTTTCGCGGATGTCCCCTGGTTCTGGTGTTTTGTGAGAGGGAAAAGAGCATCTCTCTATCTACTCTGTCCATCCCCTGCATGATTTTGTATGTCTCAATCATGTCCCCCCTCAGGCGCCTCTTTTCTAGACTGAACAGGCCCAAATGCTGTAGCCTTTCCTCATAGGGAAGGTGTCCCAGCCCAGTAATCATTTTGGTTGCTCTCTTCTGCACCTTTTCCATCTCCACTATATCCGTTTTGAGATGTGGTGACTAGAACTGGACACAATACTCCAGGTGTGACCTTACCATTAATTTGTACAACGGCATTACAATATTAGCTGTCTTATTCTCAATGCTTTTCCTAATGATCCCAAGCATGGAATTAGCCCTTGTCACTGCCGCTGCACATTGGGTCGACACTTTCATTGAGCTGTCCACAAGGACCCCAAGATCTCTCTCCTGATCTGTCACAGACATTTCTGAACCCATTAGCCTGAAATGTGGAAAAGATTTTTCCGCTGCCTCTGTGGAGAGCTAAGAGTTAACGAATGCAGTAAACTCTTATTCATAACAGCCCTAATTGTTGCTGAGATGTGGTTGATTCAGCTGCAGTGCTTAATTGAATAGTTCTGAAGTTTTCTTCACATAGATTACAAAAATGATGGCTATTTGCATGATAAAGTGCAAAATGTAATTACATTTGACTAGTATAAAGAATTACCATAGTTGTAATCTACATATGAAAAATTTCCACAGCAGAGTTGGCTGGAGAATCAAGTCAGCTACATTTATTTATACCAGTGGTTAATCTTTGGGTTTGATCAAAGTTGGCATTTTCGTTTGGTCATGAAAGTCCTGTGGAAAGTGTAGAGCAAACCGTTCACACTTTGTGACTCTTTGCCTGACCCCCTTCCCCTAGGCAATTGCCTATCTTTTCTCCGGTGCTGACCCAGACATTTGGTAATGGAAAATCCAAATGGTGACACTCTGTCCTTCCCTCGCCCCTGAGAAAACTACAATAAGAAAAATATACAATTTGCCGCTTTCTTCCCCATTTTGGTGATGCCAGTGGTGTCACTAGGGTTTACGTCACCCCCTGAGGGAGCACAACACTTCACTTCCATGATGGACCTCCTCCCATGCAGTGGGCAGGACAATGCCCTGGGCAGTGGGCATGGTAATACACCATCGCCCTGCCCCCACGGATTTTTTGGCTGCAGCTTTTGATAGAATATATATAACTCAACGTGGTTTGTTCCATTGCGTTCTTCATGAAAATATGTATGGAGTGATACATAACATGATGGTGGTATTCAATAATACTAAGATTTTAAAAAATCTTGGCCAGTAGTGGTGTCATCCCCCAGTGCGTATCACCCGGTGTGACCCACACCCCCTGCATCCCCTAGTGATGCCACTGGGTGATGCTGTATATTGATTCTTGAAAAGTCATTCACAATAGCTGGATATGGTGAGAAGAAGCTATGTCTCTCACTTGCGTTCTCACTGAGTTCTGAAGGTCACAGTTTTTAGACTAATTCTGAGGGAGAAAGGATTGGTTGCAATCCTACTGCTGCGAAGTTGACCTGGCCGCACTGAATGGCACGTCTAGTAGTGCAGCTGCCCAGTAGAATTGGACCATCGTGGCCCAATCCTATCCAACTTTACAGCACTGATGCAGCAGTGCCAACTGCACATGTACTGTATCCTACAGTGAGGGTGGGCGGTTATGGAGGCCTCCACAAGGCAAAGGAATGTTTGTTCCCTTATTTTGGGCTGCACTATGACTGCAGTGGTGCTGGAAGATTGGATAGGATTTGGTCGTTGGTGTAGCATCCCTACACCCTGTGTAGTGTGCCATCGCTCAGGAACAGTTTTACTTCATACATTACTTCCTCTGGCGGTAACTGAGTAAAAACCGTTCCTGAGTGATGGCATGTTACACAGGTCACTTCCATGTTTGCAAGCATTTTATTGTCTACGCTGACCCAACAGTATGAAGAACTTCCATTGTGTCACTGCATTTTTCTGGTAGCTACTGAGACTGGCATGGAGATGCTTGTTGATATGCTGAGGACCCAATCCTATCCAAATTTCCAGCTCAGTATAGAACAAGGTACGGGAGCAAATGTTTCAGAGAGCTCTGTGACTCCCCCACAACTGCAGGATGCAGTGCATGCCCTGTTGGCATGGCTGCATCAGCATTACCTCCATAGGAAGTTGTGTATGATGTCCTCAGAGCCAGGACAGGAGAGCTCCATTTTTATCTCTTTGAGCAGAGTTCAGGTAGGGCGTTTGCCCTTTTATTCCCAATCATCCTCTTGGGTTTACAATTCAGGCAATCCAACAACTCTGTGGGGGGTGGGGGGGACAAACAGCCAGTATTTAAAATAAGGAAAGGGGTAAGATCCTTTGCATGGAACTCTCTAAATAACAGAACACTTTTGTTGCTAATTGAGTCCTTCATTAATTGCTCGGACGTTTGTGAAATCTGCTTCAATTTCTCTGCTCCTCGCTGTCAAATTGCTAGTAGTTTTAGTCCATAACATTCTTCATTCATTGTTTACCATTCTATATATTCACAAGGCATTTGAAAGATTTTAGCACTGGAATCCTTTTGATCTGTTCACTTTTTGAAACATGAAGAGAATGACTGATGTTTGTGCTGCAGTCATACCCAAAACACATAATAGCCAGGATTTTCCTTCCTGCTAAATGTCTTTCCAATTGATGTGGAGATACCCTCTAGTAGCACTATAAAAGTTATCTCCTTTTGCCTTGTGTACAGCTAACTAGCTTCACACAAATGTCTTATTACCTTAAGCTTTGTTGTCTTTCCTCCCAGCTTTTCTGTTTTAAATAACTGTAATCTGTAGGTGTTCTATGATACTGGGACATTTTGTTTTCTTTTACCCTCCCTTTTGGTGTGTACAGAACATCCATTTTTGGTTTACTCCTGAATATTAAATTGAACTGCTAGGAGAGGACTCATACAGCAACTCAAAATCTAGATGTTGAATTAGACCAAATTATAGCAGAAAATCAGTTTTATAACAGAAGTGTCAGTATGCATAGGAATTTGGGGAGGAAAAGATCTTTCAGGTAAAATGCAGCTTGTTCTTAGTTATTATGAACTGACAGTGGATGCTGTCTTGGACTGTGAAATATGGCTGAATGTGGTTATTAAAAACCTAGGTTTCAAAAATTCCACACTTCAGAAAAGCCAAGAAGTAAGATAAGGAGCAAAACTGAGCAAGTCCTGCCCTTGGCCATCAACCTGTTCCTAGATGACTAGAAGGAAAAGAGGTTCTAATTCCAGCCCGTAACTCACTCTTTAATCAGTGTGTAAATATAAGCACTGAACTTAATTGCTACTAAAATGATGCCCTGGTACAGTGAGAACAGTACACAAATAAACTTTATTTAATACATTGACAGCACAATCCTATGCATGTCTACTCAGAAGTAAGTCCCATTATGTTCAATGGGGAACATAATGTGTTCCCCATTGAACATAACATACACACTCCCAGGAAAGTGTGTATAGGATTGCAACCTGACACTCTTACTACAACTTAAATTAGCATTCTGCATTTCAGTTCTCTGCTGGTATTCTCTAGAACTACTTTCTGTGTACACATTTATGGAACACTGGGGTTTCTACTAATATTGTAATCATCACTTTAAACAGACATGGTGGGCATCAACCTTTGACCACTGAGCAGCCTGGTTGAGCTCAGGTGGCCCTATTTAGGGAAGCCATTTGACAAATGTACCAGCACTTAGCCTTGCCTGTATCTTGCAAGATCTCACTGCACAGGAAGAAGGAACACAGAATAAGGCCACTTCTATCAGCCTTAATGGATGGGGAAGAGAGTCTGTGGTTTCTAAGGGACACTGGACCCAAGTGTTGTTAGAATTTATAGGTGATTTCTACACACATTATTCCTGGTTCTATTCATCTACTCGTCTTACGAACTGAGGTCAGATCAAGCCACAAGATGAAATGCTGTCTTTGTTGTGATTTGAGGTTATTATAAATTTTAAGAATGGCCTCCCTGCCTTAGAGTGATATTGTGAGAATTATTGAAATCATGATTGAATGATGGATCAAAAGATTTAGGCTTTTTAATAATGCATGGTACTGAAGACAAAAATTAAGATTGCACAGTAGGTTCTAAAAGTAACAAAGAATTATGGCAAGAAATGTAGGAGCAGAAGATGCATCCATCATAAATAATTGCTAAAAAAATAATTCAGATATGATCATTTGTTCATATTGGCCCTGATATACTATCTCTTCCCCTCCTCCTTCTTTAAAAAGAAGGCAAAAGTATCTGCTCATCGCTAGATTAAAAACATAAGAAAAGCCCTGCTAGATTAGGCCAAAGGCCCACCTAATCTAGCATCCTCTTTCCTATAGTGGCCCTAGCTGTCTAGAAAAACTGTAGTCAATGCAACACCAGTATTTAAAAAGGGATCCAGGGGGCTCTTCCTTCTTGTCTCCATTCTTCTCATTTGAAAAAAAGCAGAGAAGAGGAAAAGTGTGGAGGAGAGAGTGGAGTGGTAGCCTACAATGTCTCATGGTGTTTGGGCCACTATCCTGATTTTTTTCTCCACGTTCTTCTTCTTCTGTTGCCCAAGCTCTGCTTTTTTCAAACAGAGTGCACAACAGAGGACCTCTGGAGATGGCAGGGCTGATGGCTGGTGGATACACATGCAAGCAGGGGGTGCATAAAGGACACCACCGACTGAATCAGTTGCTTCAGTGTGTGTTTTTTTTTTTCCTGGTTGGAGAGGTTGTTTTTATTCTTGTTTTCTTATTATGGGAATAAGCAGTATCCATATGCTTCTCATGAAAAAGTAATGAACTATTGAATAGACTACAAAAACAAATGAGGAACCACCATAACAATCTTTTTCAAAAACTAGATTTTTACAAGGCTCTCTAGTGTCCTCTGCTTGAACTTACCAGAGGAGAGATTCTTGCAGCTTTTGTTGATAAGGAGCTATACTCTTGCATGTCCTCCTGAGATCATATATTTGCAGGCAATGGGTTTACTCATTACCTTTTGATTTCTAAATTTAGAGTCACTAATTAATTGAGGCAGGGACAGTAGCCTCAAAGCTTGGGCACAGGTTCAAGGTTTAGTTTATATCCTTGTTGTTTGACAAATCAAGCCATCATGTCAGAAGCTGTGGGCATCAACATGAGATAGTGATTAATTGTTGTGACAAAAGTTCTACTTTCAGAACTGAGAGGAGGAAGGGCAAATAAGGTCAAACAGGTCCTTGTGTATAGATTGCAAATAACTGTGCATACTGACACGAGTAGCACATCTCTTAGGCCAGGGGTGCCCAAACCCCGGCCCGGGGGCCTCTTGCGGCCCTCGAGGCCTCTCAGTGCGGCCCTCAGGGAGCCCCAAGTCTCCAATGAGCCTCTGGCCCTCCAGAGATTTGTTGGAGCCCACACTGGCCCAATGTAACTGCTGTCAGCGTGAGGGCGACTGTTTGACCTCGCGTGAGCTGTGGGATGAGGGCTCCCTCCACTGCTTGCTGTTTCAGGTCTGTGATGCAGTAGCAGCAGCAAAGGAAAGGCCAGCCTTACTTTGTGCAAGGCCTTTTATAGGCCTTGAGCTATTGCAAGACCTTCATTCATTCATATAAGTTCATCTTTAATATATTCATTTATGTAAACTTATTTAAATTTTAAATGTAAATTGATTCTTTTTTTCCCTGGCCCCCGACACAGTTTCAGAGAGATGATGTGGCCCTCCTGCCAAAAACTTTGGACACCCCGTCTTAGGCAAACTAAACCCATTAAAATGACTGGTGGCCATCTTCCTTCGTTGTGATGGCAACTTAGTGTTGTGAAACCAGAAGTCACCCATTGCTTGTGAAGCTGCAGTAGTTCTTATTGATGAAAATGTATGAGTATTTTACCAAGACATCAAAATGAATGTTGCAATCTATTCCTGTGAATAGGTTCTTCAAAACTGATTTGTATAATGCTCACACCTGACTGAAGAATGCTGCTTGGCTTAATGAAGATGCTGTCAGCTTGGTTACTTTTCTATCCCCTGCAAACTCCTTTACAATATGTTGGTCACACTTTCATGTACTGGTTTGGATTTTTGTCCATGCTGCCTTTTGCACTCACGGTTTGAAGTTAAGACAGATCAAAGGAGAGAAAAAGACTGGGTTCATAGGTAATGTGAAACCATGGTTTGTTTACCTAAACCAACATTTGTTTTAACATTGGCATTTGAGACACTCAGGATTGGGTTGAGAAGCATTCTAAACTATGCCGTAGTCTGAAGTAAAACCGTCTGAAATTCTTACAGCAGCTTACTACTTCTCTTTGTATGTTGGGTTAGATAAGTGTTCTTCAACCTTGGGGTCATGACCCCACTGGGGTTACAAAGCCTCAGTTGTGAGGTCATGGCAACTTACGGGAATGAAATAGATTGAAGACCACCAAACTAGAGCACCACTAGGTAAAGGGAGAGGCATGTGGTATACCCCTTCAGGTACTAGGAGATTGTTTCCCAGTCCTGCTCAGGTTCTTAGCAATTGTGCTAAAATAGCTTTCATTAGTGCCAGACCTCATGGTAACCTTTTCTGCCCTCTGTAATAAGAATATTGGTTACAGTGAACAGTGCTGGGACGGTGTAATGGGCATGGATTGGGCAGCAATGGGGGAAGTAAGTGAATGGATAGGGTCTCAGGAGGAAGCCAGGACTGATGATGGGTCCCCAGTCTCATACTTTACTTACTTACTTACAAAAAGGTTGAAAACCACTGTATTAGTTTATTGAACCTCATCAGGTAGTGGAGATCTAAAGGAGCAAAGGTAACTTCCAAGCGGTGTGATTTAAAAGACCATCACTCAGAGCCTGTCTGTGTGAAGCCTTCCTGAGGACCTGCCCTTTGCCATCTGGCTACTTTAACATGTGAGCAAACAATGTCAGGCACATAACATGTAAACACATGTGCCCTCTCTTGCTTATGTGTGGCTGACCTTTTTTGTAGAAGCCAAGACATGAAGAGCTGGCCTCAAATTGCACCGTGAATCATCCCACTTATGATTTCCTGCCACTTTCATTTTGGTCACTTTAGCTGATTTCTACAGAACATCTTTGCCTCTTGTATAACAATGGCAACCTAACATTATGTTAGATTACTGCAAACCTAATTTATTTCCTGTCATTCCTTATCCATCTTCAAAGGTTTAACGTCTCATTCTCATCACATTCAATGCAGAAAACCCATATCTGTCTGTAATGTAATTATGGTTGTGTTATCACTCCCTACAGTAAATGTCACTAGGAATCTTCTTCTGCTCCATGTACAATTTTATTTCTTACTTGATTGGCATTCTGTATTGGTGTATGTGTCAGGACTCTCTCCTTTCATTTTGTTATGCCTGAGTGCATTTTTTTTTCTGTAGCAAGAAAATTAGAAGCCAGCAAAGTTGTTAATGCTGCTGTAATTAGACTTTTAAGTGCCTGACAGCCCAATCCTATGGAGGGCCTACGGCAGCAGATCTCACACTCTGCAACTGTAAGGCCTTTTATGGTGTAGCAAAAGAGTTGCCACTGTCACGTGCAGTGGGACCACCAGTGCAAATGTCCTGTGTATGCGCTAGGGGGCTTCGAGACTGCACCAGAGGAAGTAAAGTAGTGGAGGGAGTGGTTTGGAGAAGAATTCAGGGAGGATAGGGGTGGGGTGCAGGGTGAACTGGGGGCGGTTTGGGGGCAGGAGCGGGAAGATCTTGGTGGTAGCAGTGCACACCAGACCCTATCCCCCTTTCTGACCTGCCCCACTCCCAGGAGTCAATCGACAAGCAGCTGGGTCTGTGCGCCAGCAGCTGGAGAAAGAGCCCTGGTGCAGGTAGTCAGTGGCAGGGAGGCAGAAGATGGGCAGAATGGGGTGGGGAGTGGGAGGAATAAGGAGGCAATGATTGAAGCTGGGAAGGGAGCAGGATCGACAGAAGCAGCGGCAGCGCTGCTGATATCCTATCCCTCTTTCCTGCCTTGATAAGAACATAAGCCTGGCTACATCTGGCGAAAAGCCCAACTAGTCCAGCCTCCTGTATCTCACAGTGGCCCACCAGGTGTCGCAGGGAGCACACAAGACAACTGGAGACTTGAATCCTGGTGACCTCCCTCTCATCTGGGTCCATGTATCTTGATCTACCTTCCTGGGTCCACTCGAGCTTGCAACAGCGATATAGAGCAGCGAAGACTTACCCTAGGGCAAGGGAACAAATGTTCCTTTGCCTCGAGGAGGGCTTTGTAGCTCAAAACACCCCCACAGGATGCAGTGTGTGCCCTGTTGTCATGGCTGCATTGGCACACTGGCAGTTAGGTAGGTTTGAACTGTTAGTTCAGTAGGATTTACTCCCAGATAAGTACATAAGAACATAAAAACAGCCCCACTGGATCAGGCCATAGGCCCATCTAGTCCAGCTTCCTGTATCTCACAGCGGCCCACCAAATGCCCCAGGGAGCACACCAGATAACAAGAGACCTCATCCTGGTGCCCTCCCATGCATCTGGCATTCTGACATAACCCATTTCTAAAATCAGGAGGTTGCGCATACACATCATGGCTTGTACCCCATAATGGATTTTTCCTCCAGAAACTTGTCCAATCCCCTTTTAAAGGTGTCTAGGCTAGACACCAGCACCACATCCTGTGGCAAGGAGTTCCACAGACCGACCACACACTGAGTAAAGAAATATTTTATTTTGTCTGTCCTAACCCGCCCAACACTCAATTTTAGTGGATGTCCCCTGGTTCTGGTATTATGTGAGAGTGTAAAGAGCATCTCCCTGTCCACTCTGTCCATCCCCTGCATAATTTTGTATGTCTCAATCATGTCCCCCCTCAAGCGTCTCTTTTCTAGGCTGAAGAGGCCCAAACGCCGTAGCCTTTCCTCATAAGGAAGGTGCCCCAGCCCCGTAATCATCTTAGTCGCTCTCTTTTGCACCTTTTCCATTTCCACTATGTCTTTTTTGAGATGTGGTGACCAGAACTGGACACAATACTCCAGGTGTGGCCTTTAGTATGTGGCCTAAAACTCTCTTGCCCAGTTGAGGCACTCCTGACAACCAGCTACATACAACTCACTCTATGGAACATTCTGCCACTAAGATCTTGCTGCCTTCTCATACTTCTCTGATTTTCCCTTCTGATGTTTGTCTGTCCAGAAGACCAGCACTCCCTATAGTTTTGCAGCTCTCCCTGCCTGAACCAGGATAGTATCAGTTGTTTAACTTGCATAGGAAGTACAACTTCAGTGCCTGTTGAATAGTTGAGGGTTTCCTGCAGACTTTACTTTTCTGCCTGGCCCAGTGGCTTCCTTTGATGGGGGAAGCTGTAACCCATGAGTTTCTCCATTTGTTGAATGTTCAGGGTGGATAATAGAAAGTGAAAGATTGACATTTTGAACTCTCTTATTTGAGTTCCTCCAGGCAATACATTGTAATTATAGAATTGTGATGGTTTAATGGACATTTGCAAGAGCAATGTCGTGCTGGCTACATACCAGTAACCAAAATAAGTCCCAGGAGGCACATATTAGAGCTATTCTCGAGAGCAGAAGGGAATTAGTCAAGGGGCTGGAGGGAATTAGTCAAGATGGAGGCTTTGCCTAACGCGGGAATGAAATCTCAGGTCCATCTACTGGAAGTTTAGGCCACAACCTTAGGGTGCCATTTTCAAAACATCACCACAGATCAAGAAACACATAGCAAGTGATACCGACTGCTTGCTGAACATAGTTCTGGCCTTAGACAAGTTTGCATCTGAACTGGAAAAACTGATCCCCTACCGACAACAGGGGCATACTTGCAGGGTTCTGCCCTGCTGGGCTGGAGTTAATTTTGAAGAGGACATACAAATGGAAGATGGGCAGAGAAAAATGGACGGTCTGAAATCTGCTCCCAGGAGTAGTTAGTTTCATTCTGCTCGCGGTTAGCCCAGGCCTTGATGGACATTTGGTGTCTAGAAGAGTAATTCTGGCAGTAATGCCCTTTCTAATGTTATTCCTGTTGCATCTGCATTATATGCAAATTTGAATGTTTCAGAGCATATGGAGAGTGCATTTCCATTGTTGCTTCCAAATACCTGGGATGGGGATTGTGCTTCTAAGACAAAGGATGTAACTTTTGTGTCCGGCCAGGTCTTGTTTTAGCAATTAACCACTAAATTTAGCTGATTCAAAATAATTCAGATTTCAAAGGGGAATTTCATGTGCGTTTCTGGTTCAGTATTGTTTCTGACAGGAATGGAGAAAAGTATTACAGTAAGCTTTTTACTTATTTCTAGACATTTTATCCCATTTTCCCCCAAAGGTCAAATAAGTTAAAATGTCAAATAAGTTATAATAAGCCCAAGATAAAATAAACACAATAATAAAAGTCTAGAAAGCCTCTCAGCCCTGGCGCCATTAAAAAAATATCCAGCGCAAGGCTTGGGCACTTAGTGGCTCAGCCCGGGGCAAAAGAAATTGCTTCCTCTTACACCACCTCCGGAGATAGTGCAAATCCAAGCAGCCCAGGGCTGGCCCAGGCAGCCCGGGAATGGGCATAATTACCAGATCCTGACCCTGCCTCCCACCTCCTGCTCTCTGCCCACCCATAGTCTCGCCCAAAGCCTGCCCTCCCCCACACCGGAACTCCTCCCTCCGTCTCCTCCTCGCCCTCCCCAGACCCCTGCATCAGCCGAAGTCAGCTGACACAACTCACCCTTTCCCTGGGGCCCATGGACACAAGTCCATGCGCTGGCCTAACCCCACTTACCTCAGTGTAAAAATGCTTTACGGCACTTTCGCGACGATGATGGGCCTATCTGCCCCTTAGGATTGTGCCCTTAGACCATTCTTATGATGCTGCAGAAGGGATCTTGATTGCATTCAGCACAAATAAATGAAGTGAAATCTTGGACAGGGTACCTAGTGATGGTGCTGGATTTGCTGACCACTGAGAGGGATGTTGTCTCATTGCCTTCAGTGCAGTTTTGCCATGGTAAGTGGTGAATGGAACAGTCATGAATGTTCTGAATGAATATGAACCTTAGCGCTCCACTGTGGCATCCTGATAACTGGGAAAGTGTTGGGATGTGAAAGGGGATGGCGCTTTCTTTTGAAGCCATTATCTGTTGTCAAGGTGTAAGCAAGATTTGTGTTATCTGCAAGATGCAATGGAACTGGCTCAGCAGAATCCGCAATCACTTCTTACTAGGCAAGCCAAAATTGCTGCTTGTACTGAATAAGAAAAAATGAAATCTGAAAAGGCCTCATCATATGAATTGGAGACAACATGGCTTAGCTCTAAAATTACCCCTTTCCTCTCCAATAAACAAATCAAGACTTTGTAGCAAGACAAGCAGAATTATGGGACCTGAATAAATTGTGCAAAATGAGCTTTTTTTGTATACAGTTGTGTGTTTTTGGTGGGACACTTGAGGAATTATACCATAGTCCCTACCCAGCTCATGGCCTACTTAGTAGAAAACTTGCTCCGAGCTACAAACATAATAATGTACTTATTGTCCAGTTGTTGATGAAACACTTTTGAGCTTGGAGCTAGCACAGAAGGAAGCCCCACTCTCCATAGGGAAGTGAGATCCACAGGTCATTCTTGACATGTGGTGACTTGGGTGGGAGGCAAAGACTCCCAAGCCAAGCTCCAGGGATGCCAGACTGGCTAGCGGGCTGGATTCAGCCTGTGGGCTGTAGGTTGCCAACCCCTGCATTACAGCTGGGATCTGCCCTTATTTCATTGTGTTTGCCCATTTTTTCAAAGATTGTATTCTTGTGACACCTTGTAAGCTCATCCGCCCTCCCCACAAAAAAGATCTTAGATTTGGGGATGCATTCAACCCGGCAATCCTAATGTTGAGTGAAATGGTGCAGTGACTTTCTGTTCTCGTGTATGTTTTTTTCTGAACTCTTTTGTTCAAACTTCTTATTTTAACTTTTCTGTTCAAACAGCCCATGACTTACAGCAGGGGTGCTCACACTTTTTTGGCTCGAGAGCTACTTTGAAACCCAACAAGGGCCGGAGATCTACCAGAGTTTTTTTTACAATGTTCGCGCCATCATAACATATAACATTTATGTGTACAATGTATGTTGGTGTACCTTGAGCCCCACTGAGTATAACAGGACTTACTCCTCAGTAGACATGCCTAGGATTAGGCTGTGAGGCTGCAATCCTAGCCACACTTACCTGGGAGTAAGGCCCATTGTACCTGAAGGGAGGGGGTCAGCACTTCGCGATCTACTCATTTTGCCTCGCGATCTACCGGTAGATCGCAATCCACCTATTGAGCACCCCTGACTTACAGGGTATTAAATGATTAGATTGTGTTTGGAAGGCTGATCTTAGGTTGTGAGAAAGCAATGAGAGCCATGCTCTTCCAGTGCCCCTCAGTGCTTGCTCTTCTGAGCTGAGATTGAAACACGAGCATCCGTGAAGGATCCGTGCATTAATTGAGAGTAATTAGCATTCAGTACTTTCTAGATTTAAATAGCTGGTTTCAGCACTTCATCTGGAGAACTGAGTGGAAAGCCTAAATTATCTCTCTTGCTAAATTATCCATCCCAAGTCATAAAAAAGGAGTCTGTTTTCCCAATATTAAGTTATACTGTATCATTAATCATTCAGCATTAAAACAAATCATGCAGTGGCTGAAAGATAAAATTTCTCATGCTGGGCCCTAATGGAGGAGGAGCACTTAAAAGCAATTTCCCTTTTATTTTCCTTTATATTAAATTTACACACTTTGCCTAAGCAACAATAGATCATAGTGACTAAACACATTTATGAATTTGTTAGTCTATAAATGCAAATTCAAAAAAAGTTCTTTTCTTATTTGTCTCCTTGATGTCATCATAGTTTGACTTTTAATGATATAGAGTTTTGTTTCTCGTATGTCTGGAATAATTTCATGAAGGATGTCAGCCCTATTGCAATTATTAACATAGTTAGTTAGTTGGCAACCTTCAGTCTCGAAAGACTATGGTATCGCGCTCTGAAAGGTGGTTCTGGAACAGCGTCTAGTGTGGCTGAAAAGGCCAATTCGGGAGTGACAATCCCTTCCACACTGGGAGCAAGTGCAGTCTGTCCCTGGCCTGTCTCCCTGGCTATGGGCCTTCCTTCTTTGCCTCTTAGCCTCAGACTGTTGGCCAAGTGTCTCTTCAAACTGGGAAAGGCCATGTTGCACAGCCTGCCTCCAAGCGGGCCGCTCAGAGGCCAGGGTTTCCCACCTGTTGAGGTCCACTCCTAAGGCCTTCAGATCCCTCTTGCAGATGTCCTTGTATTGCAGCTGTGGTCTACCTGTAGGGCGCTTTCCTTGCACGAGTTCTCCATAGAGGAGATCCTTTGGGATCCGGCCATCATCCATTCTCACGACATGACCGAGCCAACGCAGGCGTCTCTGTTTCAGTAGTGCATACATGCTAGGGATTCCAGCACGTTCCAGGACTGTGTTGTTTGGAACTTTGTCCTGCCAGGTGATGCCGAGAATACGTCGGAGGCAGCGCATGTGGAAAGCATTCAGTTTCCTCTCCTGTTGTGAGTGAAGAGTCCATGACTTGCTGCAGTACAGAAGTGTACTCAGGATGCAAGCTCTGTAGACCTGGATCTTGGTATGTTCCGTCAGCTTCTTGTTGGACCAGACTCTCTTTGTGAGTCTGGAAAATGTGGTAGCTGCTTTACCGATGCGTTTGTTTAGCTCGGTATCGAGAGAATTATTAACATATACCAGTGTCATCACTAGGGGGTGTGTGGAGAGTGTGGACTGCACCGGGTCACAGAGAGGGTGACACCAAAAGGACTGTCTATAAAATTTTGAGCAATGTTCTAAGGTTTGACTGCTTCTCACCTGCCCGAGAACATGAAAGAAGCACCATGAAGGCCAAGAGCAGTGTTGGTGGGTGCTTATCACACCTGAAGTCCTGCGAGGCTCAATATCACCTTGAAGGGCACCTGTGCACAGAGGGCGCAGGGCCAGGGCCGTACTGGGTGACAGCAGCCCTAATGGCACCACCAATATATATTCCTGCTATAAGCAGGAGGACTCAGATAGGTGGTGAGGACATACTCCTTGCTCTGCATTTTATGGACAATGTGACTGATTGTGTCTCTCAGTGGAAATTTGCAGCAAGATGCTTAGAAGTATATGGAGAAGAGCCTAATAGCTCTACCCCATTGACCTGGGGATAGGATGCTCTGTACTCTTATGGACCAAGCTTCTACTTGCATTGCAGCAGAATCTATGGAGATTAGGAAGATACTCTCAACTTCAATCAGTTTCTTACAGTTCAATGGTATCCCCTACCAGTACATACAGTTGCTGATAGAACACATGCTACATGGTATGGTGGGGGAGGGGGGCAACAAGATGGCCCAGGAGAGGTAAATAAAAATATTCTTTACTTACCTCTCTGTAGGTTGCCTGGTCCCCAATGGGTCTCCTCAGATCCATGCCAGCTATTTAGCTGGTGTATGTCCAAGGAGAGTCAGGGGTATGTCAGACTGAGAAAAAGGGGATAGGATCTTAGCATGCACCACTGCCACCAAGATCCTCCCCCCTTCTGCCCTGATTGGCTCCTGGCCTAGGCTGGTCACTGCCCCTGGACCACCAACACCTTATTTGTTCCACTGGGCAATCTGTGGGCAATCTGTGGCCTGCTACTGGCAGTGCATGACTTCCTGGCTGCCATCCCATTGCTAGCGAGTTGCCAAATGGCGGTGAGGCCAGGGTGATGGCGTATTGTGAGATGTGCTGATGACTGTAAGATCTTTCAGCATATTGACCTATAGGTTTGGGCCATCACTTTTAAAAAAAAGTCTCATAAGAACATAAGAACAGCCCCACTGGATCAGGCCATAGGCCCATCTAGTCCAGCTTCCTGTATCTCACAGCGGCCCACCAAATGCCCCAGGGAGCACACCAAATAACAAGAGACCTCATTCTGGTGCCCTCCCTTGAGTCTCAAGAAAAATGACTTGTCTTGATCCGAAGGTCTTTTGCTAGATATTGGAGGACACATTATCTAAGTAATATTGATTGTGATTGATTTTATATCATTGTAGTTAGTGATGGCAGTTCGTCCACCAGTCTTGTTTGTTATTTTTTGTGCATTTTAAAATTCCATGTATTTTTCATTTTTCTTTAGTGTGATCTTATTATAGTGTGGTCTTATTATAGAATGCTTTTTTCCTGCCATCTTTTGTTAAGACTGATAAGAATGTTGTTAAATATTTTTTTAAAAGTCCAAAAAAAAGCGCACATTTTGGAGATGTCCACAGAACTGTGCAAACACTGTAACAGGAAGGCCAGTGGACCTGCACTGTATGCAGCACAAGTTTGGGGCTTACTCAGCCTGAGGCCCTTAACCTGGGGAGAGCCGCAGTGGCCCCAATGGGTCTACTCAGATCTGTGTCACCTGATGAGGTGGCGGAGATCCGAGCAGGACAGAGCCACTCTGCGCCCCCTGGAAATGGGGGCTAGGATCAGGTATAACTGCTGGATCCTGGCCCTGCCTACCGCTCCCTCTTCGCCTACCTCCTCCCCACCTCCTCAGACCCCTGCACTGGCTGAGCTCGGCCAGTGCGGACCTACCTTCTGCCGCCATGGAGCTGGATCAGGCCTCCATAAGCCGGTGCACCTCCTTGTGCTGATGTGGCTTATTTCCATGGAGGTGCAAACAAAACTGCTGACCAAAACTTTTCCCATCAACATTTCTGAGTCTCAAGGTGAAGTCTTACCTGGAGAGCATCAAATCTGATTGAGACAGTTTATGTTGGTAACAAACATATTTTATTCATTCATTTGAAGTTAAATGTCTTTGTTTTTAACAGTCGTTAAATGAACAGCCCAATCCTTTCCAAGGCTTATGCTGATGGATCTTGTGATCTGTTGGGGCAAGTTCCAGGATGGCGGCACAAAAGTTGCTCCATTTTTCTGTGGGCCGCAGCTGCCAGGGCAAATGTCCAGAGACCACGCACTGCCAACAGTGGCCCACTAAACCTCCGCCATCTTGCGCTACCACTGGTAAGTCAGTGTGGAGATGGAATGGAATGAGACCAGAAGTGCAGTACAGGATGGAAAGTGGACCAAGTTCAAGTTAGTTTGGGGGCTGTTCAGGGGGGAGAGCTCAGTGGCAGTGGCACATGTCAAGATCCAATCCCCCTTTTACTGCCTCAACATGCCCCCTGACTCTGCCCAGACTTACATCAGCTAAATAGCTGGCATAGGTGCCAGGAGACACATTGGAGGCCAAGCAGCTTATAGGGAGGTAAGTTGACAAGATTTTTACTTACCTCTTCCAGTCCATCTGGTTGCCCCCCACATGCAGCACATGCTCTGTCAGCAACTCTATGTGCTATGGGGGGTAGCAGGGATAGGATTGAGCCATGAAACAATCTGCTATACCACCTCCTACGCACTGAAACCCAGTCACAATGAGCCAGCCCAAATTAAAATGAAATGATGGTGTTTCTGAATAATACTCGGTCCACAATTTTGTTTTTCCAGCTCTGCAATGAAAGAGTGTCTCATAACTGTGGACCAGGGAAGTCATTTTGGACGCTGGGTCTTCAGCCTTGATGTTGTGGTTGCACTTCTGCTTGGACTGGGCTCTGAAGTTTAGCAAAACATTGGTGGTTCATTTGACTTCCTCTTATCATGTCTGCTTTCTCCTTACAGTACTCAGTAGCACTCTGTTCCATTGTCTTGTCACTTGGCTTCTGTTTGGTGCTGTAGGGAACCAGTCATTCTCCATCATCATAAAAGTAGCGTGTAGAATAAGATACAGGTGTGCAGTTTCTCCAGTTTATGCAAAGGTGCCAGTGCAAAATTGTTCTGTATGTAGATGTTTCATCATGATGAAAGAGCCCACTTATATGTCTGTAACTGCTTGGAGAATGAGGGCGTGCTTGTTGTGTCTGAGAAGCCAGAGCAAGGCTTGTTGGTTGGTGCATCCGTTCAATGTGGAAGGCCCATTGTATATTTCCTAAGCTTCTGTAAGAGGTACTGACGCTGTATGATTTAACCATAAATCATAAACTCTCTAAGCCTTTGATCCTAACGGTAATATGGATAATGGGAACTTTGAGCCCATCTGGATAGAGCAGTAACAGGAAAACCTTTGGGACCAGCTATAGCATACATCTGGGGTGTCAAGCATAAGACCCACAGGTCTTAGCTCTTTATCCAGCCCACATGATAAGTGGTCTCTTCCAGTGCTGCTCTTTCAGCAGTGCTGCTTCTGCAGAGGCTCTGAGAGGGAGAGATGGAAGGAAGCCTCAGAAGGCAAGGAATGCTATGGGGGAAAGTACCTTACTTGCCTCACTCAAGAGTTAGTGGGCTTGCCCTGTCTGCCAAACCATCACATTCCAATAACATTTTGTGTGTGTGTGTGTGTGTGTGTGTGTCTGTCTGTCTGTCTGTCTGTCTGTCTGTTAATCAGAAAGAACTGTTCCCCCATTGTGACCTCTTTTTGTCTGGGCTTCCTAGCACTGTGTGGTGGTAGTGAATGATCTTTTTCCCAGCTTATTTCCAGTTTACCCAGTAAGAAGCGTGAATTGGAGGACAAGAGAAAAGAGAGCTGTCAGAACCTGCTAGGTGCTGCACCTGTTCTGCCCCCTGGCTTCTCTTATGCCTCCATAACCTTTAAGAGCAAAGTATTAAGCCTCTCCACCTGTGGACGGAACCCTGGCGCCATCATACATTGGACAACTTGAGGCACACCTGTGGAAATGTTGGCCGCCTGAGATTTAAACTGTTACTAGATAATGCCTGCGGAGGGAGAGAGAGAGAGAGAGAGAGAGAGAGAGAGAGAGAGAGAGAGAGAAGACGTCTCTAGGGAACCTTTCCAACATCTAATAGTGTCATTAATGCAATTTTGCTGTGAGTTTAGTCAGCAGTTTTATATACCCAGAGGACCACAGATAAGTAGAACTTCCTTACACTTGGGACAGTTATTGTATGCTATACTCTGTAGAGAAAACTTCAGAGAGAAATTACAGCTTTTCAAAAAGTGTGATAGCCACCTAGATCCTGTAGCCAAATTATCGGTGATTACATGCATTGAAGGAAAGGGATAAAGTGGCACAGTTTGAACTTACTTGTCACTTTGTTTTTGACATAGTGATTAGTCCTTAAAACTGCAATAAAGTAGGGAAGGGCGTTGTTTTATCTTGTTTTTGCTTGCCTCCCTCAATCATTAGGGGTTTTGGCACATGTGGGGATGGTGTCTCATTCCTGCTTTGTTGATCTACATTGTGTTTGATCTGTGTTGCCTGCATAATTAAAAGTGTGAAATAGCTACACCACCAAGAAACTGTGCATACCCAGAAACCACAATAGTCGGAAAATCAGATTTGTTGTTTTCTGCTCCACTCTAATGAAACATTTTGTGTTTTATTAATTACAATGAGATCATTAATTTTGTGTGTGTGTCTGAGAGCAGCTCATACAGAATGTTTACAGGAAATAATTTTTCCTTTTTGCCTGAAGTTCCACTTGGGAAGGCTGCCCTGCATTTTTTGATGTGAGCACAGCTGCACATGTATAAATGTTTGAGATTGCTCTTCTGGGAAATGCAATTCTACTTATGGAAATGTTTTTGACTTAAAGAGAGAGCAGATTTTTAGCTTATTTTTTTAATCACAGAAAAGAACCACAAGCTTATGTTTATAACACACAGAACAATCCAGTCAAAGTTGAGCACTATGTAGTGCAAAGCAATGCATGTTTACTCAGAAGTAAGCCCTAGTGCAGTGGTTCTCACCCTTTTCAGCCCGGGACCCACTTCTGAGAATGACAATCTATCTGGGACCTGCCAGAAGTGATGTCATCAACCTGGAAGTGATGTCATGGCCGGAAGTGACACCATCAAACAGGAAGTGACATCACTGTGATGCCAGAACAAGAAGTGATGTCATCAAGCAGGAAGTGACATCACCGTTCTTACCTAGGAACTCAAACTGTAAATGACAAGAGAAAATATTCCAGCTCAGAAGCTTCTTACAATTCTCCTCCCCTGCTACCATTGCTATCAAGCTAAAAGAACAAAAATAAAACATCTGGATCAAAATATTTGTGACATATGCTCAGTACTTACTTTCAGCCCATTTCACGTACAACCCTGAAGATCACCAAAATCATGGAAAAGGTCATCTAGTCCAACCCCCATTTCACATACAACCCTGGAGAAGATCATTAAAATGCTCTCAGCCACGTACAACCCCAAAGATCACCAAAATCATGGAACTGGAAGCTACGTAAAAGGCCATCTAGTCCAGCCCCCTGTCTGTAGCTTCTCAGACATATTCTCAGTGCAGCAGAGATGGCCAAGGCACTTGGAGAGATGCACCATATCTGTTTGACTACTTCTAATGGTGTGCATCAGAGAAATGTCAGGGAGTGGTGGAGCATCCCCCTCACTACTGAAGGAGGAAGATAGGCATGCCCCACTGTTCCCCTCCCAGCTGCTAAAAGAAGCCAAACAGTGGGGTAGCTTCATTGGAAGGGAGTGCTCACTTGTTGTGGCTGTGAGAGGTGGCGAGGTGGCAATGGTGACAGCGCTCTCCTTCACCTTTGCTAGGGTGAGATGGCCTCCATGACTGCCGGGCTGGCAAGTTACAAGCACACGGAGGAGGGGACACCACTCATTCCCATCCCAGGCTTACCTCAGCAGCTCCACGCTGAAAAGAGGGCTGAAGAGAGGGAGGAGGGGGCAGGGGAGCAAACCTGTCATGTGGGTCACAGTGCTGCAGTGGAGTCAACTTGGCAGAGGAAGGAGGGACGGGGTGGGCTGGGGGGCTGCGAGGACTGTTGCCACCACCAGTAGCAGCAGGTGAGAGGCACCCTGGCACCTGGTAATGGAGCGAGGGAGCGTCCCCCCAGCCTCCTCACCTGCCTGTGCCTGCCGCCGCCCATGGAGCCCATGGGAGGCAAGAAGAAGCCTGGAGGGGAGCCCTGCAGGAGGTGGTGGTGGCGGCAGCGTTCACACCTCTCCCTGGTCAGGGAAAGGTGCGGATGCTGCTGCTGCCACCGCCGCCACCTTCCACGGGGTCCACTCCAGGGTGCCCCTCCAGCCTCCTTCTTGCCTGCCTGTGCCAGGGATAGGTGCGTGGAAGAAGGCGGCGGTGGCAGCGTCCAGACCTTTCCCTGACACAGGCAGGCAAGAAGGAGGCTGGAGGGGCACCCTGGAGTGGACCCCGTGGAAGGTGGTGGCTGCACCTTTCCCCGACCAGGGAGAGGTGCCAGGGAGAGGTGTGAATACTGCCACTGCTGCCCGTGGGTTGCACTCCAGGATGCCACTCCAGGCTTCCTCTTGCCTCCCATGGGCTCCACGGTTGGCAGCAGGCACAGGCAGCTGCGGAGGCTGGGGGGACGCTCCCCTGCTCCATTACCAGGTGCCAGGGTGCCTCTTGCCTGCTGCTGCTGCTGGTGGTGGCGATAGTCCTCGCAGCCCCCCAGCTTACCCCTGTCCCTCCCTCCCTCCACCAAGTCCACCCCACTGCAGCGCTGCCCCCCTGCCCCTGGCACCCTGGCTCTCCCCTGCTCCCTGGCACTCCAGAGTCCCCTAGACAGGGGTGGGAGCATCAGTGGAGGGCGGGGAGGCATGACGCCCTGGGACATTTGCCCCCCTTGATCCCCCTAGGAACACCACTGCTTCCAACCCATTGTGCCTGGGTCTGCTCCAATCTGTCACCTGACCCTGTTGTTCAGGCTCAGCAGGAGCCTGAGGAGTTGCTTTCTTTTGGTGAGAAGGGGAAGTATTTTGCAACCTGTGCACAGAGAGGAGGAGGAGGAGGAGGAGGAGGAGGAACAGGTCAGAATAACCAAGTGTGGAAAGTAATTCAGAGGCTGTGGCAGTCTGCCTCGGTGCGCCTGCATGGACTGCAACATGGAATGAGGTGTTTACAGAGTAAAGGAGCAGCAGCAGCAGCAAAAAATCCACTGGCTACAAGGAAGAGTAGGATTTTCTGTCTGCACCTTGCAATTGAGGGTGCCTGCCCCAGAGTAGACAGGCATCCCTCCCTTGCACCTTCTTACTAGAGCAGGAGTCAGGATGTGGAGGACGTCAGCAGCAGCAGGAGGACAGAGAAGCTTGGAGTTTGGGTGCAGGAGATCTGTGTGTAGGGTGGGGGAGTGTAGTTGCTAAATGCCTCGGCAGGTCATGCCTTGCCTCCTGTTTTCACTGTGGCTTGTTCTCTCTCAGAGGAAGAGTTTGATGTATAATAGTGATGTAGTCAGTCTGCTTTCCATGCTCCATGCAGTCCTTTGCAGGTCTACTCAGAAGTAAGCCCCAATGAGGAAAGATGTTTCTGGTGATCTGTTGATCTGGGAACCTTTTTTTTACTTTCACGCATGAGGAATCATGAGCCTTCTGGATCAACTACTAGCTGTTTGTACCACAAACAATTCAAGAATGGATCAATTATTCTAGCGTTAAACAAATTAGCATTTCAATTAGAATGTTATAGATTTGTTGATGTTTTAGGGTAGAATGGAAACATGGGGATTTCTGGACAAATATGCTACATACAGTATCCCTTCCTTGTGTCCATGTGGCTGCCAGGGAGCTCATTTGGTTGTTTATTTCTACTTTTAGAATGAGTGAAGGTGTGGTGCAGGTTTCATTTGCTCACTATGGGTGCTTTCAAGCAAGTTGTCATGATTTTACTTTTCCACATTCTGGATTTTGTATTTAGCGTTTCAGAATCAAAGGGAGGACGTTTTTCAGTTTGTGTCTGCTTAAAATGCACCATAGTGGCTTGCTTTTCCGTCATGACTTGCAAGATCTTGCTATGGTGTTCCTGTTCTTTGAGGTTCCTTCCCTTTCTCCCCTTTCCTTGCTACTTGGTTCAATGAGACATATCAGTATCACATCAGACAAGGCCATAGTTTTGCAGCCCTGGAGTGAGAGAGGGCTGGATGAATGAAAAGTGCTCTGGAGGGGTGAGGGAGAGGCATATGGAAGTACATGAAAATGACACCCTTGCAGATATTGTTCTCCTATTGTGAACATTGCGATGTGATCCTGCAAGCTGAAGGTTTAGCAACAATAATAATGATAATGATTGCTAATAATACTACTTAGCATTAGTGCATTACTTAGCATTAGTGCATTTCTGAGTGAGCAAATCATCTTATATATGTATTATCTCAATGGCGTCGTTGCAATGAAGGATGAATTACAGCCCAATCCTAAGTGGGTCTACTCAAAAGTAAGTCCCAGTATGTTCAATGGGGCTTGCTCCCAGGAAAGTGTGCATAGGATTGTAGCCTCTGTCTTGTGTAGCTGGGGCTGGGATGAGATGACTTGCCTAAGAAGACCAGCTAGTTAGCTCATGGCAGAGTTGAAAGTCAAACCAAGAAGTCTTGATTTGTAGCCCAGCATGCCCCCTACCAGCTCTCTTCAGTGCTGGGGAATCTACTTGCAGTCTTCCACATGCAAAGCTCATGTTCTGGCTCTGAGCTATGCTGCTTCCCTTGCCCTGTTCCCACTTCTTTAGTCTTCTTGGTGCATATTCTTTCCCCTTCCCAGTTCTGTCTCCGTAATTGAATTGCAAATACGATGGATCAATTTATGCCCTCCTTTTAGTATTTTAGCTGGGATACTGACAAGATCTGAAATTTATGTTCCTTAAGAAATGTGATTGCTTTTCAACGATGGTAATCAAGGGTTGCCTATCATGAACCCCACAAAATATGACCGAGTCTCCTTAGGAACATTCTTCAAAATGTTTAATGCCACCCTCACATTTGCCACTCATGTGCATGGGGAAGGGCGCACTGAGTCCATAAAAAAGCCATTGTATTAATTTTGTCAGGCGTCATCTTTGTGAGCTTAACAGGAGCTGGAAACTGAATTCTGTTCTAATGTAATACATAGACACACATACTCTGAATTTGATCTTTTCCCTTTGTTGTCAGTTAAAAAGATATTCTGCCCCAGTGATTGTCAGCTCTAATAATTTCTTATCGTAGCACTGTGCACGCCGGGTCTATGGAGTGATTAAAGAATTACGAACCATATTGATTTTTGTTTCCTCATAGCTTTGAAATAAAGCCTATTAAAATTAAATCAACTACGTTTATGATCACTGTTAAATGTTGTTGGCAAAAAGAAATATTCACCTGAAATACCACATCTTAATAAAATGAGGCTAGTGAGAAAAGAATCAATGTTTGCAAGAAAATTGTTTTTTTTTTTTTTTCTGAAAGTTAGAACTTATGGCTACCTCCACTTTCCATACAGCCCAATACTTTCCTCCCTGCCCCCTCCGTGCCAAAAAGAGGCATGCTGAATCCAATGGGGGGGGGGGGAGATCAGATCAGGAGGCTTCAGCAGGGAAAGGGAATTTAAATCCTTTTACCCCTGCATAAGCCTCCCACTCCACAGTGGATCTTGGATCTGTGTTGGCAGTTTGTAGGGATGAGCACTCGACTCGTGGTGACTCAACTTGGGTCACCCAAAAATGACACACAAAAGTGTTTTTGGACGACTCAAGACATGGATGCCTCTGACCCCAACTTGACTTGTGGCTTGGGGAACAGTGACTCTAAAAATAAGTCAGGACTCAAAATGACTGGAGTCCTGACTCGATTTAGTATGCGTGTCTTTGATTACTCTTTTTCTCCTTTGCCACTTCTGCATTGTGCCAAAAGATCTCATGGGCAATCCGGAAGCCAGCATTCAGAAGGACGGCAGCAGCAAGATAGATTGGTTCCAGGAGCATTGGGGGTTGAGAGGAGGAGGAAGGCTTAAGGTTTTGTTGTTGTTTTTTTGGACTAATTTCTCCAAATGACTTGTGACTTGAGTTGAAAGACTCAGACTCATGGACTTGAGTACATCCCTGGCTATTTTTGTTGCCACTGGATCCATCCACTCCCACAGTCTCCCCGTCCCTGTTCCTTGTTGCCCGGTTTTACCCTCCCTGACCCCATTTCACCCTTCCCCAAACCCCCACTGGCTTACCTGCTTCTATAATTATTTTAATAATGATTGACAACTTCTTGTAAGTTTTGTAAAAATAGCATGCAGTAGCACAGTAGTTGTGTCAGGAAATAGTTTTGGTACATGACTTACCTTGTGGTCATGGGGCCTTTTTAGAGCGAATGCAGAATATTTATTTGAAAATAGCCCCAAATGTTTATCTGAAAGTAAGCTGCTATGGTTTTTTGTTTGTTTGTTTTGAAACTGTCAGTATAACTTACTGTCCTTAACATTTTTCAGGAAAATCCATTTAGTGCTGTAGACAGAAGGCCAGCATCTCTGAGATGGGGTAAAAAGCAGCACTGCAGTGAAGAAACCACTCACAGCACCCTGTTAATGTGTCTTTGCTGGAATGAAGTCAAATCCTGTAGCTTCCCATTTTGAGAAGTACAATATTTGCATCTGAAAGTAGGTGGACATGAGCCATAAGGCTAGAGCAGGGGTGCCCAAACCCCGGCCCTGGGGCCACTTGCGGCCCTCGAGGACTCCCAATGTGGCCCTCAGGGAGGCCCCAGTTTCTGGCCCTCTGGATAGACTTGCTGGAGCACACAATGGCCCAACGCAACTGCTCTCAGCGTGAGGGCAACTGTTTAACCTTGTTTAACAGTGAGCTGTGGGATGAGGACTCCCTCCACTGCTTGCTGTTTCACGTCTGTGATGCGGTAGCAGCAACAAAGGAAAGGCCAGCCTTGCTTTGTGTAAGGCCTTTTATAGGCCTTGAGTTATTGCAAGACCTTCTTTCATTCATATGTTCATCTTTAATATATTCATTTATGTAAACTTATTTATGTAAACAAATTTATTCAAATTTGAAATGTAAATTAATTCTTCCCCCCCCCCGGCCCCCAAAACATTGTCAGAGAGATGATGTGGCCCTCCTGCCAAAAACTTTGGACACCCCTGGGCTAGAGCCTCGGTTCAGTTCCCTAGAATAACCCCGTTCAGAATTTCACATGGATGCAAAAGTGATGCGCTGAACAAAACCAACTATATCAGACTATAACATTGTCTAGCAAAATGCCCAGGTGGGATGTGTATGGAGCAGTTGTGCTGGCTGCTGCTTACTTCTGGGTTCCCACATTCGTTCTTGAGCCTTGGCTTTGTCATATAATCTTAGGTGTGTTGGTTGCTAGTCATGCCAATAGGAGTGAGGCGACATTACAAAGGCACTAATTGTTCCCTAAAATTGAAAGAGGGTGGTGTGGAAGGAGGAGGCAGCACGGAAGCTCAGGGCTAGAGATGGGGAGGCGTCTTCTCTCTTTTTCTCTTCATTGACCCTGTCTTATGATTGGGTGCTGGGCTGGGTTTTCTGCTGCAGCTCCATCTCCCTTCCCAAGTGACTCAGAAGTGTCTTTGGGGCAGCTCCAGCACAGCCCCCAATTCCCACAGAGCCCCCATGTTAGTGGATAGCTCTGCAGGAGGAGGGGTTCAGGCATCCTTTGCCTCCCCCATTGACAGAGGTGCTCCTCACCAGCCAGTACAGCAATCCAGCTAACAGGTGGAATGACATGCCTGGTCCCCTGAAAGCCCTTTGCATGCATGGCAGGGACTGCGCTCTCAGAAGGACAGACTCCACTCTCTCATTTGCCTGCTTTCTTTGTATCTCTTCGGCTGCAATGCCCTCTAGTGACTGAATTGGGAAATACACCCCTAGTTTTCATTGAACTGTTTTTGAAGCATGCATTTTTAACAAGGGTACATGTTTGCTAGGCTTCTGCCCCGCCACCTCGCAATGCAGCATCTTAAAAGGGAGCATGGATATACTGCTGTCCTGTAAAACAGAAACAGAAGTGATGCGTCAGCAAGCAGAGGCGATGATGGAACGAAACAGAGAAGAATCTTTGCTTGTGAGTGCCTGATGCTTGCCAACAACAAACCCTTAGTTTGACATCAGCTCATACCCAAACTTTAAGAGAAATTGTAAATGGAAACTTTCACCCCTTACAACTTGAAAACTATATAGCAGATTGTCTTGACCCAAAGGGGCAAGCGTATCTTCAGTATGTGATGGAATTTTTGTTGTAATGCACATTGACAAAAATAAAAAGAAAGGGGTATGTTTGTAAGGGGGTAAAAACGGTCACAAAAATGGTCACTCTCTCTCTCTCTCTCTCTCTCTCTCTCACACACACACACACACACACACACACACCCTTCACAGGGAAATGTTTTAAAGAGCTTGAACTCAGATGTTTGTCAAATTTGGCCAAAATAAATTCAGCTATCAGGGAGATTCTCTGTTGCATATTTCAGCCCAGCAGGACAAATGATGGAGCTCGCCACCAACCCACCCAGGAGTGTAACTACAGGAGATTTTATATTGGAGTGTAGATTTTAGAAAGAATTGAATTTTCAGGCTATGTTATTGAATGCAAAACTCCCTCTCCCCCCACTTTATATTATAAGGCAGTGACATTCAGCTTTAATTTTTTTTCCTTATGATCCTGGCCAGATCACTCATTTAATGACTGATTTAAACTTTGAGCAGGGGGTCGGAGGGGATCAGCAAACTGAAGGACGGATGAAGAGGTATGCCCGCATCTCTTGTCAGTCCACTGATCTCCCCTCCAGCTCTCCACCTACCCATCCAGTAGTGTAGCTATAGGGGGTGCAGTACATATTGCAGACACCACAACACACAGTGTTAACTGACCCCCCCCCCCCCCCACGCACCACCAGAGCCATTCTGGGCAGTGACGGCAACACACATGCATTGCCGTTGTTGCCCAGAATGGTTCAGAAGGTGAGTGAGAGGAGCCGGTTACATGGAGCATTGCGGCACCTGCAGTACTTACTACAGTTGGCACTCCAATCTTCGTTTCACTTGTTGGGAGTAAGCAAGGGGAGGATCAGGGAGAAGCAGCCCAGTTCTTCCAGCACTGCCAGCATGGGCCATCACGGTGTTTGAAGGAAACAGGAAGAAGACCCTATTCTGATGACTTGCTTCCACGAGTAATCAAAGTGCAATCTTCTAGCTAGCTCTCCATGTCTCTTCCCTCAAGCTCCACCTCTGCTGCTTTCTCCTCTGTCTTTTTTTTCCAAGTACACAGGCTGGGCAGAGCATGCTGGGAGTGGAATCATTTTCCAGCATTCTTTGCCCAGCCTATGATTTGGGGAAAAATTGACTGGGCAGGAATCAGCAGGAACTACAGGACTTACTCCCAGGAAAGTGCATGTATAAGATTGCAGCCCTGGTCTTCTTGATATGAGTGCTGTACAAATAAATGAAAGGTCTGTAATCTTTGTTCTGCAGAGACATGGAAAATAGTCAGAGTTGCAGATCCTGTCTTCATTAAAATAGTTCTGTTAGAAATTTCATTAAGGCTGCTGTTGCCCCTCTGCGTCCCCAATGGCAATGCTCATCAGGGTATCCCTCCCTTGTTCCCAAGGCAACACTGTTGGAGAAGGGGAAAAGAGAGATGCCAGAACTTTGACAAGAGGAAATTAGCATCCTGCACTGAGTACTCCTGGACACTGAGCTCCCAGTAGACCCTGGGAGAATGTCAAGAACTGCTGGTCCCAGGGGTCATGCTGTTGTTGTGCACAGAAAAGCAAAGCAGCTACATCTCATCTGATGATGTAGTTCATGAAAGCTTATGCTGAAATGGACATCAAGGTGCTACAAGACCTTTAAAAAAAAAAAAAAAAAGCAGTTCTATCTCTCACCTTCTGAATCTCCTGTTTGCAATGAACTACTGCAGGGGCTCTCAAACTTTATGTTACTGTGACCCCCATAAAAAGTCACACATTTACACAAATGCCCATATTAAAGTGAATCGCAATCCGCACTTTAAGAACCCCTGAAGTAAGGCAATTGTAAGTAAAACATCTAGCTCCTACAAGCATTGGCCATAGTTTTCTGGAGTTTTAGACAGGGTTCTTTTTCCATCCCTACCTGGAGATTCCAGGGTTTGAACCTAGTTCTTCAGTGCTTTGTGGTCTCCTCTCCCCTCTTCTAGAGACCCTCTGGGGGCTATGGCCCATGCTCTGAGACCTACTATATGACATTCATATTGTGTTGGTAGTGCCTTATAGATTTCACCAGGTTTTCTCAAGCAGCAGTTAAGCTTTACTAAAGAAAATAGAGTGAAGTGTCAATTGACTTAGATAAGAGTGTAGAGCACAGCAAAGATTTATGAAGGACAGATGGCCTTCAGTGGCTTCTATCAAAGAACATTTAAATAATTATTTTCACTCTTGTCAGTACAAATATTTTCTTAGTAAGGTTCTTGCAGTTTTAAGAGCTGCATGAAATCCAATCAGGAATTTATCCAGGTACAGATTTTCATATGAAACTGCCTTGTATACAGGCTGCAATCCTATGTGCACTTCCCTGGGAGCAAGCCCCATTAAATTTAACAGGGCTGACTTCTGAGTAGACATGCATAGGATTGCACTGAGTCAACCAATGGTCTGTCTAGCTCAGTATTCTCTATGCCAACAGGCAGGGGCTCTCCCATGTTTTGGGTGGAGATACTTTCCTAGCTGGGCTACTCAGGATCCCTTTACCTGGAGATGCCAAGGATTGAACCTGTGACCTTCTACTTGCAAAGCAAATATTCTACCATGGAGCCTTGACTCTTCTCATTACTGAACTGCAGAAGGCTGCTATATTTGTTGAAGTTCTGCCCATTAGGCAACTGTTAAATATACCAGACCCAGCTGGAAGAAATGGTAACCTGTAATTTATCTACTCTCAGTATCTAGGTTGCAGTTGAAAATTAGCATAAAACATTGCCTTGACAATAATTGCTTGTGGACCTGCAAGTAATAGTGACTGTGTCATTGATTCATTATAGAGAACAAATATTGTTAAATGCCACTATTCTGCTTCACTTAATTTCATCCAAAGAGCTTTCAGCATTCATAAAACATACTTGGCTTGCAAAAAAAAAAAAAGAGAAGTTTTTAAAAAATTGTTTACATCATTTCAACTAGGATCTGGAGCTATTGCTACTATTTTTGGAAGAAAGTAAAAGAAATTCTACATATGCTTGCTAAATTGCACAGCCCTTAAAGTGCAGCCTTGCTTTCAGAAAGCAGAGAGATAATCAGCTTTCAGTGCAGTTTAACTTTATGTAAAGCTAGCAAAATGCAGTGATCATTCACCGTATTGAAGTTCTCTTTAACTTTTTTGCTGTTTGGTTCTTTAATTTTAAATAGACTTGCCTGAAAACAAGTCCTGATTATTTACTCAGGACTGTTTACTAGCGTGTCTAAGATGGCCCCCTTAAATCCATTTAGGTGCAAACAAGTCCTGTTGGAATTGAATTCAAGGAACTTGAACAAACGAACGACAGTATTTTGCTACCGACAGCAACTGGGAGCATGTTTCATCGAGAATTGATGCTTGCATGAAAACTGCGCTTGATGGCTCAACTTGTACGCTGCCTAAATGGCTCCTTTGATCTATAGCCATTGATTAGCTATTTACTGGAACCAATTAGTAATCATTTATTCACCATTTAGAAATACTTTACATTTACAAATGACACCTGCAGCCCAATTTTATAGATCACTTTCGCTGCAGCAGGTCAAGCAGCAGATCATGCTTTGGCATCAAGAGCTTCCGAAATAAGCAAAGCACAGCAGGGCCAAGAAGCCGTGCCACTCTTGTGGTGTAAAACCTATCCAAGTCTATTACATATACATGCACTTATTTCTATTAAGTAGTCTCCTGAGTCATATTGCCTTGGCCCACGTCATCATTGTCATACTGTAGCACAACCAAGAAAAAGAGGGAATTGATTTCCAAAGAAGAAAGCAACATGCAGGAATAAGGGTAATGGAAAGGGAAAGAGGCAAGGACCTTTTCCACCCAAATATCTCCCACTGGTGTTTACTTATTGCTATACACATTATGCATCATGCTTATACACGTGCGTGAATGAAGTCCTTTTCAGCTGAATATGTTCTCCAAGGGACTTAAAAAAATTAGGTTGCTCATATGTGTAACAGCAGTTAATATTATTACACTTTAGCAGGCCCAGTTGGTGTGACTCGAGACCCTGCCATTTTGGTTCCCCGAGAACAGCCATTTTCAACCACTGTGCCATGGCAAACCGGTGTGCCGCGGATGGTCTGCAGGGGTGCCGTGGGAGTTTGAGGAGAGGATTATTTGTTAGCAGGGTCACTTGGGAATGGGAGCCCCTGCTGTCAGAGCAGTGTGTCCTGTCAGTTGTCAAAAAAACTGATGGTGTGCCTTGACAGTTTTAGTGCCTTGTCAGTGTGCTGTGAGATGAGAAAGATTGAAAATTGCTGCCCTAGAATAGGCGTGCCCAAACCCTGGCCCTGGGGCCACTTGCGGCCCTCGAGGACTCTCAATGCGGACCTCAGGGAGCCCCCCGTCTCCAATGAGCCTCTGGCCCTCTGGAGATTTGTTTGAGCCCACACTGGCCCAATGCAACTGCTCTCAGAGTGAGGGCGACTGTTTGACCTCTTGCATGAGCTGTGGGATGAGGGCTCCCTTCACTGCTTGCTGTTTCACGTCTGTGATGCAGTAGCGGCAGCAAAACGAAAGGCCAGCCTTGCTTTGTGCAAGGCCTTTTATAGGCCTTGAGCTATTGCAAGACTTTCATTCATTCATATAAGTTCATCTTTAATATATTCATTTATGTAAAATTATGTAAATTTATTCAAATTTTAAATGTAAATTAATTATTTTTCCCCCCAGCCCCCAACACAGTGTCAGAGAGATGATGTGGCCCTCCTGCCAAAAACTTTGGACACCCCTGCCCTAGAAGATGGCAGAAGTTGTCTGCAGGCTCCTGACCAGCCTTTGATGGAATGACTGGTTGTTAAACTTCCAGAGAGGCCCTGCTCTCTTTTGAAAGATGGTGGAACTCAGGGAGCCACTTCCGTCTACTCCCCACTTCCAGGGCCAGCCTTAGGGCTATTAGGCCAGTTTGACTGAATCTGGCCGCACACTTTGAAGGGGCCTCACACCACAGCCACCACAGTTACCACCATCACCACCACCAGCTTGCTCTGTAGCTAAAGCCCTGGCATGGAAGTGTCCATGCTAAGGCATGGCAAGTAAAGCACCCTGTGGGCCCTACCATTTGCCCTGTGTCTGTGCAGCCCAAAATGGGCCTCCTGGAAGCAGTTGGTAGTGATGTCATCACGTCACCACCAACTGTTTCTGGGTGCTATAGTACCATCAGCCCTGGGCTTGCTGCAGTCTTTCCGGACTGTGGCTGCTTGGTGAGTGGGAGAAGGGCATGGGGATGGGGCCCCACAAAAATGCTTTGCATTGGGCCCTGCCACTCCTGGGGCTGGCCCTGCCCACTTCCCTGAGTGATGAGAAGTTCCAGAGCTAGTATCACTAAGGTCGGATTTTCTTTAAATGACAGGACGCAACAGACGTACTTTATTTTTTATAAAGTAGTTTGTTCTGCACTGCCTAAGTCCAGTTCTCGAAGTGCCAGCTAAGAACAGACTGAACCAAAGAAAGGGATTCTTTGATAAGGCTTTGGCTAATACCTTCCTCATTGTGAAGAGGCCCCGTGTATACCAAATGCTAAATGGGTCTTTCCTACTAGGTCTTCCAGCTGTGCAAATGTATTATTGTGTGTAGCATTCATTGCCTACCTAATTGCCTACTGAAATTAACTCTTTGAATTTAGAGGCTTTAATTTCCCCAACTAATTAACTTTTGTCCACGTGGACCCCAGAGGAAAAGTATACCATAATTGACTCCATTCAAATCTATGGGTTTTAATTGGATCTTTGATATTGGGGGAACCTTGGGCATGGCTCAAAATCAGTATGACTGTGATGTCAGTATTCAAAGATAGCCAGGTAGCTTCTTTGTTTAAGAAGTGAGTCTAGTCCTTCGATTGCCTTGTGAGGTTAATGTCATATTTCAACTGTCTGTATGCGGCTTCTCACGAAACTTTTGGATTTGAGTACCGAAACTCCAATGCCACCTAAGTTGCAAAAGGTGCTCCCTTTGCTCCCAGTGCTCCCAGTGCTCCCTAGAGCTCCCACTGTCAATGGGTAAAGTAATTTCACAATCTGCGGAAGGGTTCACTCCTTATCTGTAGCCCTTGGTTCAAGGTACAGAGAACTACTCTCCAGCCAGGGCATTTTGCATCATGGAATTCAGAAAACTTTCTCTTCTCTTTTCTTCTCAAACCCCAGTTTTCATTCTCTTCCTTTCCTTCCTACCACTGTGCCCTGAAACCTCCAATTTCCTAACCCTCATCTCTCCAGGAAACCCATAATTTTCCTTCATCCTCTCCCCCTGCATTCAAGTCACTAATTTCTCTTTTCACTTATTGCTTTCTTCATGCCAAGCAAGCTTGCAAACTCTCTGGTTTGGCAATGCCTCATGGGTCAGGTGAGGTGGGTCAGTTGATGTGCTTTGTTCTTGAGTAGCACCCCAGCTCCATCAGGTGTTACTTGTTACCAGCTCCATTAGGTGTTACTTGTTACTGTATCCATTTGATCTGACTTGTACTTTCCAGTTAAGTTTAGGTATTTCCCATCAAACTGCTTGCATTTTTTTCTACTCCCCTCCCCCCATTTCATTTAATTTCTTTTCTCTTTATAGCTGTTAATAAACTAGTTATTGTGCTTCCCAAGTCCATGTTCATGGGTAAATCAGTGGATAGTCATGACTCTTTGCATTGCAGACACTACTGTGATTTTTTAATAAGAACCCCTGGGGCTCAGTGCTCTCCTGGAAGGGTTTTTTCCCCCCAGACAGCTCCCCTCTGCCTGATCTCTGTTGCCTGGGATGGGATGGCAGTGGTTAAAAACTACAAAATTTCTCCTTTGTACTGATTCAGCAAAGTGGGGCACAAGGTGGGGTGCATGCACTCTAACCACTAGGCCAGGGGTCGGCAACCTTAAACACGCAAAGAGCCATTTGGACTCGTTTTCTGGAAAAAAGAAAACCTTGGGAGCCACAAAACCCTTTTGACATCTAAAATGAAGATAACACTGCATATATAGTTTGTGCTCCCTCTTATAGGTCCCAGTTATATAATACACTCCCCTCTTAGAGGTCCCACTAAAAATCAGGTCCAGACCCACAGTTGGAGAACAACAGTTTTAGATTGTGCACAGGTGAACTGCTTGTGAAGGATACTGTCATTCTTTACAGTCATTTACTTCTGTACTTCTGTAAATGCCTTTCCACACAATACTACCTCTGAACAAGACCACTTAGTACTACTTAACACTGTTCACAAAAGTGCTCCTGAACAAACAAGCTAAGAGTTCAAAACTGCATAAAATAAAAGGCATACTAACAGTGATTACTTCACAACCATGAAATATGCTTTGGTGCTACATATACAGTATGTTACACATACAGTATACAAACATATACAGAATACCATCTGGTGCAGGGGTCTCCAAACCCCTTTCAAGTTTCCAAGTGAAGGAAATGGGGCAGTGAGAGTGTGAGTGAGTGATGAGGGGATGTTGAGTGGGGAGTTTGAAGGCTGTAATCCTGTGCACACTTTCCTGGGAGCAAGCACAATGGGACTTACTTCTGAGGAGACATGCACAGGATTGTGCTCTGAGCTTGGGAGGAGGAGAGAGCAGCTGCATTCAATTGCTTGCTTTTGCCTTGGCTCCCTGGGGTCAGGGCTGCTTGTGGGAGGGGGGGGATCATCAGGGTGTTCAATGGGACTTACTTCTGAGGAGATACGCACAGGCTCGGGCTGCGGCTCCGGCAGGAGGGAACGTGCGGCGGCGGGGCGGGGGCTCGCTCCGCCAGTCGTTTGCGCCCTCTCCAATGGGGCGCAGCTGCAGCCAGTGTGCTCGGGCTGTGGCTCGGAACCTGCGGTGGGGGCTCGCTCTCGGCGGAGGAGCTGCTCTGCCAGTCGTTCGCGCCCTCTCCAATGGGGCGCAGCTGCAGCCCGTGTGCTCACGCTGTGGCTTGGGAACGTCGCTCTCGGCAGAGGAGCTGCTCCGCCGGCCGTTCGCGCCCTCTCCTATGGGGCGCAGACGCAGCCTGTATGCTTGGGCTGGTGAGCGGCGGCTGTGACATGGGAGGGGCGAGCCCCTCCCCCGGGACGGGTTGGCCCCACACAGAGCTGCAGCCGAAGGCTCAAAGAGCCGCTTGCGGCTTCAGAATGGCAGGTTGCTGACCCCAGCACTAGGCACTACACTACTCCCGTTGGTCAACCTGCTTTTCCTTGACACTTCTTAACAGGGTGTGGATGTCCTCCCCCCATTAGAAACAAGCTCTGTAAAGCCAAATTATGGGTGAATTTTGGAATAAGGTGTTGAGTAGGTAGGGAAAAAAATACATGAAAATAGAAAGTAGAAACTAGGTGCATGATTTTTTTTCTTTCCTGCATGAGGGTTTGGAATGAGAAAATGTTGATATATTGTCTTGTTTCCATAGTTCTAACAAAATGAATTGTCGCTATCAATTTGTTTTATTCCACTCTTGTAATCTGTTTGGAAGAAAAATGACAAAACAACTCTGAAAAAAACAAAACACCCTGCAAACTCCCCACACTGGGTAGTAGAATAAATTAATTGAATACCAACGTATTGTGTATAGGCTGTACCGCTTTCTGACATGGCTAAATATATTTCAAGTGTGTTTTCTTTCTGTAGCATTGGCAATTAGGAAGTGTTTGCCTGGCCCATGCACAGTTGCGCTGCCTAATAATTTATTCGGTGGAATTTGATAAATGGCCAATCAGATCACTTTCATTGTTTATCACGGCGGTACAGAAGTAGAGTAGCGCCCGAGGTTAATTTGCAACAACCAGTCACATTGATTTTGACAATGACTGCTAGTGTGCAAAGGCTTTTGGCTGGTCAGCATTAGCATGTGGCCAGCAGTTCTTTGAATATTCATTGATAAATGAGTTTCCATTAATGCCATCAAAGCACAAGTAGCCATGAGACTGAATATAAAAAAAATAATTCAGAAACATTTGAGGATTACTCCATGTAAATGTATTGGCATTGCATTGCATTTGATTTTCAGTATATTGGCTTGCTTGGATACTTTCAGTATATGTCTCATTTGTGATCCAAGTCAATCATTATTCATTTCATTTTTCTTTTCAGATTAGAGCATGTCTGAATGGCCTCAATATAAGGGATCTTCAACGCTTCTATTTCTCAAGGCACACAAGCTGAGCATGACCATATACTGGTTCCCAGTATTTTGCCAGTGTTGTACCCCATGCGGTTTGGCTGGGCCTTAATATCAGTGACATGATGACCATTCTTGGGAGGGGTCTTTCCATCAAGACAAGAAACTGCTCCAACTTACCAACTCCCCATTGCCAAATCTCTGTAGTTACTTGAAGGAAAAACATTTCTCGCATATTGAGAATGTTTTTCTTTATTATCATCAATTAATCAATCGTGTGTGTGTGTGTGTGTGTGTGTGTGTGTACCTCAGTATTATTTATTATTTATTTGTCACATTTTTATACCACCCTTCCTCCAAAGAGCTCAGGGTGGTATACATGGCTGCTCCCCTCCTTTTTTCCTCCCAACAACCCTGTGAGGTAGGTGAGGCTGAGTCCAAGGTCACCCAGGAAACTTAATGGCTGAGGGGGGATTTGAACCTGGGTCGTCCAGCTCTGAGTCCCCCCTCCCAAACCACTACACCACCCTGGCTTTCCTGGTATCTGCGGGGGATCTGTTCCCAGACCCCTGTGGAGATACTGAAACCCACAGTTAATGGAATCTGTGGGTCAGCCCCCCCCCCCGTATCTCCTGGATGCAACTAGAAGAGTCTTTTGGTTGCATCCTGGAGGCCTTCTGAGGCCTGGGGAGGCAGTGCAAGCCCTTCCCGTGCCTCTGGAAGGCCTCCAAAAGGCACTTCCCATTTCAGTTGAAAACTGGAAGTGCCTTTAGGAGACCTCTGGCAGGCCTTCTGAGACCCAGGGAGGCCATGTGCATCTTCCCCAGGCCTCAGAAGGCCTCCCTCCCTTAGGGAGGCTCTCCTGACACATGTGGGGTCAAATCCATGGGTCCCAAAACTTGGGATAAGGAGGGCCAATACCTGTCCCCACAGGCTTGCTTCCATCTGTGAGTGCTGGAACTGGGGTAGAAAAGAGGCCTTTTCATTCCATCAAAATCAGTAGAACTTACTTCAGAGACAATAGGATGGGTGCTTTAATGTGAAATTATTCCTCTTAAATTTAGCATGGGACAAAGTCTATCCTCCCTGAAATTCACTTTTCCCATTCTGTTCCCCCCTCCAACATTTATTTTTTTTTGGCTACCACTGCCATAGTCACTTCCTGGACTCCTGGTTGCCTACAAGATTTAGCAGAACTTTTCTGCAAAAGGTATGCTGGAAACATTTCCTAAACTATGACAGCTCGTTCTAACACTGTTATATTGTTCTTGCATTCTCATATTCCACAAGCAGCTGAAAACTGTGTGCATATAAAAAATTCTTTCCCTCCCCCCAGTCAAATTCAGGATCATTTGAAAGCCTACACAGTGTTAAAGGATAAGATTCTCCTGAGGAAAATAAAAAGGAATATATATATATATATAGTATGTCTGTACATCTTCACACTGGAAGTCTCCAGGGCGCTTGTGGATAGGATGGTTTTATAAGTATTTACAGTTCTTGTGCTGTTGAATAGAATTGTCATAGGCTGCTTGTATGGATATCTTGCAGTTGGGAAGCATCTGAGCTTTCTAGTATATAGGGGTAGAATAACAGGATCAAAATATTTAACTGATGATATGGTGCCTTGGGGTGATGATGATATGGTGGGTAACTGATGGGGTAACTGATGATATAGTGTCTTGGAATTTAATGGTTCTTGCATTGGCTTCATTGAGACCTAATTAAGTTATCTCCTACCAATACCATTCAGAATAGATTAAAGAGACTTACAGCCCAATCCTGAGCTCCTGTGGCACGTGGCTGCGGTGGTACCGAAAACGCATCCTGGTTGTCAACAGCAGCCGCAGGCAGCACCTCAGGAGAAGGGCACTTTTGTCCCCTTCTCCCGGGTAAGGGAAGTAGCCCCACAATGGGGCTACTCGATTCACACAAAGGCTCAGGATCCGGTGGAGCAGAGCTCCACCGCCTCCCTCCCTGCTCCCTCCCCCTGGCACACCTCCCATCCACCCTCTCTCCACCTCCCTGTCACACCTGTCACACTCTCCGCCTCCCTCTGCCCCTGCTTTCCTCTCTGCAGCTTGGCGGTCCATGTGACCACCAATCGGCGGAGGCCGGGCACTCGCCCGGCACTAGCTCAGTGCCAGCCAGCACTGGGTTAGCACAGGTGCTTACCCGGAGGTAAGCCTTGCAGACGTGCCTGATGGCACGTTTGCAACAATGCACACTAGTGGTAAGCTGGCACGTTGAGCCCAGGATTAGGCTCTAATGTTACGTGAAAATCTCCTTTTCTCTTCCAAGTTGTGATTTTGTAACTCATGCAGGTCAAACCTCAGAATACAGGGCACCCTTCCCCCCCAGTCCAAGGCCCTGGTGGAAGTCACAAGTTTGCAGGGCTCAGGGTGATTACATCCCCTCCTCCAGTCAAGGAATGTCTCCTGATTATGCAAAACAAGCATGCACCTCCAGAGGAAGAAGTCTATTGTTCTTTTGTTGTAGCTTTATCACTCTTAAGCACCTTATGCAAATTGCCTCCCTCCCCCAGAAGGTCAGCCTGGCTGGTAAGCTGACTTCTGGTTCATCATGTCTTTTTTACATACTCCACGTGTACCATTGTGTGTACTGAGCATGTGCATCTAGGACAGCTCTGGGATACGTCCGGGTCATTCTAGGTCAGACACAAGCCTTTAAGAGAAAGCTCTGAGCACATGTCTCTCTCTCTCTCTCTTTTTGGCTGCCATCCCAAGGGAGTGGTCCTTCCTAGGACTCTCTCCCATCCAACTGCTCCCCGGGACAGGTAAATATATCTTGCGTCTAAAACTCTTTCCCTTCCATCCTATCTATTCCTCCCTTCTTCCCCATCTTTAGTCAGCAAACTGGGTTTAGCAGATTAAGGAACCCCTAAAATCCTTCCCTACAACCTATCTGTTTCTGAATTCCTTTCGGATGCACAAAATACATAGCACATGCAGCCACCATAAGCTAGGTACACTAGACACAAATACTAGAAATCAATACTTATCAATTCTCCATGTGTATTATGTTTACCTTTGTGTGTTTTTGCAATAAAAATATAATCCTTTGATTGAAAGTTACCTTTCTCCCAGTCTCCTCTTTAAGCTAAACAAGGGATTTCTTTGCTTTACGCTGTCTTGCTATCCAGCCTGCGATCCTAAAAGTTTCCAAAAGGCTAATATACTAATTCCCCTAAACAAAACAGCCTTTTTTGATAACACTAAGGTCTCTTTGTGGATCTAAGTGCAATAGACTGGATCTTCCCTGCACTCACACCTGCTTTATACTACTTCCCTGGGGCAGGGAGTAGAGAAAAATCAATACCGTGGGCCTTTGTGGACACTGGCAGTCCTGGCTGCCCTGCTACCTTGGGGCCATGGGATAACTGGAAATATCTGTGGTGATGTCATCCTGTCACCACAATTACTTCTGGTGTTATTGTGCCACTCTGAGGGCGTCCCCCTTCCTCGACTAAGGAAAAGGGGGAAGCTTTCATAGCGGTGTGGTCCAGAACCGTGCTGCAAGCTCACAGTCACTATCTGTGCAATTCTGTGAGGCCCTTAAAAAAATAGAGTGAAGAAGGGGGGAGTCCTCAGAGCAGCATGGATTCACTTTTTTTCAAAGTGAAAGCTGTCAGTAGTGCTGCCGGCTTCTTTCATTTTGAAAAAAAGCAAAAAATTGGGCAGCAGGGGGATGTGAATGGTGGTGCCTGCCCCACAGGCATGCCACCCAGGGGTACTTGTCCCTCTTGACCTCCCCAGGTAAGCCAGTGTCATTGGGCTTGGTGTCCATGGATTTGAGCAGCAGTCTCCAAACTGGAGACTGGTTTGGTCTGGTCACCAGGGTCTGGTAAACTCTGGATTTGAGCACCAACAGATTTCGAGCCTACAGCTGGAGGGCCTCAGAGTACCTCCTGGACTTGACTGGAAGTTACTTCATGGAGGTCACCGTGTGATAAGGGGATATTTCTCCCATGTCCCAGCCTCCCCTATGAGACTTCTTGAATCCACGCCAGTTATTTAGCTGGCACAAATCTGGGAAACCCATGTAGGGCGGCCCAGACTAGGGACAGGGGTTAGGATGAGGTGAGCGCAGGCACCAGCATCAATCCCACCCCCAGGCCCGATCCACCTTCTGTTCTGCTCTCCTCCACCCAAGAACTTCCCCTCTCCACCTCCAAAACTTCCTCCTGCCACCCTCTCCCACCTTTTGCACCACCTAGCACAAACTTATCTATGTCAGCTGGTACAGGGAATGGATCTGGCTCTGGCAGGCCAGAGCAAGTCTTTGTGCTGGCGTGCCAGCTCCCATGTAGGCACAAAAGTGCCTTATGGGAGGCCTGCACTGGCTCAGTGCAAGATTAGGTTTAACAGGCTATCCAACTTTCCAGGGCCAATGCAGCCCCGAAGTAAGGGAGCAAACATTCCCTTACTTTGAGGAGGCTTCTTTGACTGCCCACCCCCAGGATGTAGTGCACACCCCTTTGGTACAGCTACATCAGCACTGGAAAGTTGGATAGGATTGGGCCCTTATACATGCAATTTGATATACAAGCTTTCTTTACATTTTTCAAATAAGAAGGCAATGTTTATATTGGAAACTGCATGTTTTCTGTGATCAGCAAAGTATGACAGTGTGACAGAACTGTATATCCTACAAGTTGCATATGTATCAGGCAGACAATAGACTTGTACAATCCTTGCATTCATGTTGAGAAAAACAGTCATACCACAATTCAGACAGGCTGGTGAAAATTTTTCCCTGCTAGGCAGTTCATTTACACTGCAGCAGCTCCACATGTTTAAATAAAGCTTTGATGCACAAGTCTAGGCATCTATGAAAATATTGATTTCATTGCTCGGGAATTAAAAAGAGAGGAAGACAATACTCATCAATAATTCTGATGTTCTGTGATTTTTTTCTTTTTACAATGTTCAGGTGCAGTAGCGATCACTCTATTGTCGCAGCTGAGATGTTGTTAGAGATGTGGCATGCATACGAAAGCCGGTGTAATTATTCTGGTAAGCTGCTTCATAAAACATTCCTATAGAACACACTGTTAAAGTTATATTCAGTAAACGATTCTAGTATAATGCAAGTAATATGAAGCCTGATTGTTAATGCGCTGCTGTGCCTGTACTGAAAAGAACATTGTAACAGGGAAAATGTGAGGAGCTGGGTAGAGAGGGGCCTAGTGCTTTGCAAAGAATCTGTTTTCAACATTGGCCCAATCCATCTAGGGCACTTGTATACTGAGGCAGACTATTGTGTGCTTATTCTTCAATGAATGAAGAACCTCAGGCATAAATAAGCACCAAGCACATGATTTCTTTCCTGATCTGGCTTTTGGGTTACAAAGTGTACCAATCCATTATTTGGGGGAGGGAACGATGGGGCTGCATTTAATCTCCCTCATTATCCACCCCTACCGAATAGTTAAGGGAGTGATTTCCAGCTGTTTGCCCCGGTTACAGCCCAAACTGCTACGTATGTGAACATTTGGACCAGGGACATTTTGGTTAACAATGTGTATTGGCAGATTGCAGAAGACCTGTGTATCTCGAGGAATTACTGGTGTGCACAAGTTCTTCCCAATGGCCAGTTCAGTCTTGATTCAAGACTCTCAACAGTTACTCTCCACCTGCTAAATATAAGAGCAGCACCAACTGTTAAAAATAAATGAATAAAGTGTCTTTGTGCAGTTAGGAGGGGCAGGGGAGGCAGAGCCTCACCGGACCCAACATCCACACACCCACAGCCACCCACCCAGAGAGAGAGAGAGAGAGAGAGAGAGAGAGAGAGAGAGAGAGAGAGCGCAATTCACAGAGGCAGCTAGCAGAGCTGCCTTATTCAGTTAGGCTGCAATCATAGCTGCCTTCCAATAAAAAAAAGACAGGGTGCCTGCATCAGCATGCTCTGGGGAGGCAGCAGGCAGAACTGCCTCCAATTCCTGCATTGTATGACAAAAGAAGCAGCAGTAGCATACCTGCACAAGACAAGATACCCAGTTTCAGCTATGGAGTTGCCTCAGGGAGGGGTGAGATGTCATCCTTGCTTTCCCTTGCTGTGGTTGGTGGAAAGAGGCAAGTGATATTTGAAATTATTTCTTCTGAGAAAGAAATATGAAATTGGAATGCTCTCTTGTGAGCAACAACTGAGAGAGGCTGACCTGCTAGCTGCGGGAAGATTTGAAGCGAGTAGAGTTCTGCTTGGCTCATTCAGCTGAGAGTGCCTCCCAGCCATTAACACCACCACACATCACTGGTTAATGGGTCTGGGCACTAGGTTTATGTAAAAGTGAAATGAAATTGTATTCTTCCCCACCCACTCCATAAACCAGATTCCTTGTATTGTGCCCCCTAGTGGCCTTAGTGCTTGGTGCTTTTTTAGCTGACACTGCAAATGGCTTGACTGTAGTTTTAAGTGCAAGCAAAAAATATTGGAGATGTTGCCTAAATTACATGTAGGAAATCTTTCTGTGTCCTAAACCACAGAATGGTTTAGAGATGAAAAAAATATTTTCTGTTTTGAGATCCTTTCAAATATTTGGAAAGTGTCATCACATACCACTCTTGAATCTTTGTTTCCAGGCTAAACACAGCCAGTTTCTTCAACCCATCTTCATAGGATTTGAGTTCTAAACCTTTTCGCAACTTGGTAACTCTCTTCTGATCACTTTCCAGTGTGTCTTCAGCTTCTCTCCTTAGAAATGTGAACTGCTCTGGGGGATTGCTTGTCATAAACTCTCTATCACATTTGCCCCTGCAGTGAACTTGACTTACATTGGTCAGCTTGAGATCACTGGAATCTGTTTTTTAAAACGTGCCCAACCTCCAGTATGGAACTATAGAAAGAGTCAGTTGACAGGCTATTTGTATTTTGTCACAGAAACAACCCAAAAAGCTTCTTTCCTGGAGTTCTCAATTAAAATGCTAATAAGTTGGAAGTGGGTTTGAACACCTACTTCCAATGTCTTTGCTGTGGTTTTTTTTTTTCTTGTTTTGTTTTTTAAGCTGTCTTGGTCAAAGAACCATCCTTTCGTTTATTTTCCTATGTAAACTATTTTGTGAGCTTTTTTGACTGAAGCTCACAAAGTTGAAAAGATTGGAAAGTTGTATAAATATTTTGGAAGATGATGATGATGATGATATTCATTCCCACCTTCCCTGCTCTGGTTGGCCTAGGGACCTGGCAGACATGGAGATATTTTGTTACCAAAAATGAATGAAAACCTTATATTAGTGTCAAATTTCCTATGCTGATAGGCATTCTGAAAGCTCTCTCTTTAGCAGTTTCTTTTGACTATAATATTTAGCATTTGTATAGTATTTTCAGAATGTTCTCTAAATGCATGTTCATTCTGTTTCATATATATATATATTTTAAATAAATCTAAAACCATCAGTTAAGGTATGCCAGTAATATTGTTCCTATATTGCAGATGGGGTGAGGGAACTGAGACTGACAGAATATGAGTAACCTAAGGCCACTAGAGAGTTTGTGGCCAAGGCAAGTTTTGAACGCCTGATCCATAGCCCAGTTGAACCAGTAGACTACACTGACATACTGTGACACCAATGGCTTTAGTGCCAAACAGGGTTCAGTTTTGTCCACCATGCTGTTTAACATCTACATGAATCCAGTGGGAGAGCTTATTGGGGGTAGGGGAGGAGGCTTAGGGTAGGGTATCGCCAGTACGTGAATGACATCCAGCTCAATATCACTATGCCATCTTGTACTAGGGAGAATATGGAGGTTTTGAATCACTCTCTCTCTCTCTCTCTCTCTCTCTCTCTCTCTCTGCTTAGGTGAGAGTGATTCAAAATCTTTGAATTACTTTGAATCACTGCCATTAGCTAGTTTGTCAAATATCTATCAGTACGTGTGCTCGGATAGCTGCACTGGACTTGCATATAGGGCTGGAAAAAAAATGAATTCCATTAAGTCACACTTGGGATGGACACCTTATGCTAATTTCAAAGCACATAACTTGATGACCTGAAATATTTTTATGATGCTTTCATTAGATTTAAATTGTTTTTACAATTGTTTGGGTTTTAATGTTGCTTTTATTATGCTTAATAAGCTGTAATGTTGCACAAAACTACTGTCTGTACATGTGGGAACAGACCCTAATGACTTAATAGCATTATCATCCAATAATGTCTGCTTTATTATAACTGTGCACTGTGTTGTGATGAGGGGATTATTATCCATACAACTTGGTGCTACAGTTACAAACATAAAAAGCTAATGCAATAAATGTATGATTGTGGAACTTCCATCAACAATGTGTGCATGTACATTTTCTTATTACATCTATTAGAGAGAACCAGGAAGATCCAACAAGATTGTGGTAGCAAGGACACAGTTACTCTAGCTTAACTGGTTTTTACAGAAATGGATGCTCTGATGTTGTTATGGTGCTTTCCTGCCTCAATTCACTTTGCTGGAGAATGCAGCAAAGAGGTGCAGGATCTATGCTTTCTTTTCCTGTCAAGTAAATAGAGGAGCCCTCTACTAAAGGAGATCTGTGTTTGCCTTTGAACATACTTGAGCCACGAGATTCAGTTAATCCACCAAAGTTCTATGACACAAACTGGAAACAAAAGATTAGTGCTTGGATGTATAATTCTAAGGGTCTTGGGTGGCAATGGGGTGGGGAGAGGTCTTGGGTGGCAATGGGGGTAGAGTCTCAAGTCCTCCAGTGTATACTCCTGGGTCACCTGCAGCTGATCACATGGGGAGAGGGTTGCTGCCACTGCCTGCTTTGCAGATGCACACAAGCTGGTTACAAGCATGTTTGACCACTGTTCCTTCCCTAAAGGACCTGCCAGTGGTAGCAGGGTATTTGCATCCTGGATGGTTGTCTCCTGGTTAAATGTGTCCCTGGTTGTGTCAGCGTGTGGTTGGTCTGTGGAACTCCTTGCCACAGGATGTGGTGATGGCATCTGGCCTGGATGCCTTTAAAAGGGGATTGGACAAGTTTCTGGAGGAAAAATCCATTATGGGTTACAAGCCATGATGTGTATGTGCAACCTCCTGATTTTACAAATGGGCTATATCAGAATGCCAGATGCAAGGGAGGGCACCAGAATGAGGTCTCTTGTTATCTGGTGTGCTCCCTGGGGCATTTGGTGGGCCGCTGTGAGATACAGGAAGCTGGACTAGATGGGCCTATGGCCTGATCCAGTGGGGCTGTTCTTATGGTCATTGGCATCCCTAGACATTCATATCTGGTCCACACACAGTCCCTATGCTTTCCCCAGCCCTCCTGTCACAGTCCCCACACCTCCCCCCCACCCTCTGTGCTGCTTGGGTGCTTACCTGCAGTCTGCGAGTGGCCTCTGCTTGTGGTGTTGACAGGACAGTGCAGGCTTCCCCACCAGTGCTGCTTACTTGACTGGTGGTAGCAGTGCTGAGGCACCATTGAATTGCGCTATGGAATCTATGTATTTGCATTTAATTTATTAATGCTTGAAAATTTTAAAATACTTTACAAACAGCTGCACCTCAGTATGTATATATTTCGCAGTGGACAGCTCAGAAACCCCCTTCCAAAGGAATAGCGGTTTTGAAAAATGAGAACAATGTGGGAGATTGTTTTTCGCCCTCATGACACAATCTGTTGTGAAGTCCCTTGATGGGAGTTGCAATATAAGGCAGAGTTTTTAAGGAAGTATAAAAACGAAGGCTTTGTAGTATTTGCAACTAAAATGGTGTGTTAATCTTCAGTGACAGAGATTTATGGCATATATTGCCTAGAATTCTCTTAGCTGATGTAGAACAAACTGATTTTATATTACAGACAAAACCAGTTTACAAAAAATTGACTCCTTTGGCCATATAAATGATCTCTCCTCAACTTTTATAAATAAAGTATACTTGGGTCTTTAGATAAAGCCTATTTTTGACATTTACAACCATATGATCCCTTCCCTCTTCCTCATAGTTTCAGAATTGGTGGAAGGAATGAATCCTTAAGAGAAGTGGTAATTTTTCTGCTGACAAAAGTTTTGTTCTCAAAGGATGAAATTTACAGTTATTTTTGTTGTTGCTGAGTATTTTATTGTGAGATAATCTTATGGCAATCTCCTGAAATGCAGTAGGAAAGATATTGCAAATTATAGTTCAAAAAAGACAAGGGCGCTACTGTTGAAGGCATATATTATTTTGAAAAATGCTGATCAAGACATTTCAAAAGCCTCCTGAAATCCATCGTAGTGCTTTCTAATCTTCCCCCATAGCAAAAACATTTTTCACAAGTTTGTTTGTAGCAAAATTTCTGAGAAAGGATTATTTATTGAAAGAGAGGGAAAACTCATGGCTCATGCTCAAGCCTGAAAAGTAAAATGACTTTCCACTTTTGCATTCACAAGTCCATAGTATGAGCAATAATTAACTGCAATTTACAGTGTTTCTTGATGTAGACAAACAGCATCAAACATTACATGACCATTGTAGCAGTTCTGACTTTAGTGATATCTCATGTCATGAATGGATCGTCAAGACCAGGGGTGTCCAAAGTTTTTGGCAGGAGGGCCACATCGTCTCTGTCGGGGCTGGGGGGAAAAAAGAATTAATTGACATTTAAAATTTGAATAAATTTACATAAGTTTACATAAATGAATATATTAAAGATGAACTTATATGAATGAATGAAGGTCTTGCAATAGCTCAAGGCCTATAAAAGGCCTTGCGCAAAGCAAGGCCAATGCATCACAGACATGAAACAAGCAGTGGAGGGGGCCCTTATCCCACAACTCACGTGAGAGGTCAGTCGCCCTCACGCTGAGAGCAGTTGCGTTGGGCCAGTGAGGGCTCCAACAAATCTCCAGAGGGCCAGAGGCTCATTGGAGACTGGGGGTTCCCTGAGGAACGCATTGAGAGGCCTCGAGGGCCACAAGTGGCCCCAGGGCCAGGGTTTGGGCACCCCTGGTCAAGACTTTTGGCTATGACAGTAAACTGCACCCGCAGCCCAGTCCTATCCTTCCCACCCCTGCCAAGGCAGCCACCCTACAAATGCTTATGCTGCATCAGGGGAGGGGAGAGTTCGGGAAGCTTGGGAGAGGTAAGAGAATTTTCCACTACCTCTGGGTAAGCCTCCTGCTCACAATGGGTCTCCTTAGCATCAGAGACAACCTGAAAGGCCTTTTGTCCACCAAAAAAATCTAGATGTTTCTGTTTAACTTTATCCATCGAGTGTATCATAGCTTGGAGGTCTCCTCTTTTATACCAAGAGGTATTTTCAGATTTAGTTCAAATGACTATATGAAATAAAGATTTTCATTCTGTTACTGACATTGCTTCTTAATGTTTAAATTTTTTTTTTATAATACTATTTCAGGCAGTATTATTTATTTTATTCAGTGCATATTTACTCAGAATAAATCCCATTGTGTCCAATGGGGCATACCCCCAGATAAGTATCCTTAGGACTGCAGCCTGAGGGCACAATCCCGACCCTTGGATGAACCAGTACAAGTCCCTTTCGCTGGCCCAGAGGTGTCATGAAAGTGCCGTAAAGCACTCCTGTACCATGAGACAAGGGAGGCCGGCGTGAGGCCTGCAGTGCTGGCGGAGCAGTAAGGCTGCACCAGCCATGTCAGGCCAATACAGGGGCTTGGGGAGGGCGGGGGAAGGGCAGGAAGGAGGTGTTCCGGGGAGGGTGAGTGGCAGGCGGGCCTGTGGGTGGGCCACAGCTGAGTGGGGTGTGGGACCAGGATCTGGCATGTGTGCCAGATCCTAACCCCATTCCTGGGCAACTGTGATGTTCATGGTGGGTGGAGACCCCGCACCCTTGGGGGTGCCCGGGCACGGGGGGCTTACCCGGATGATGCGCGCAGGTCGTCGGCAGAAAGAAGGACGGGAGGCAGATACAGCAGATTTGTATAGACGATTTACTCTGGTTAAACTCTTGACATTCATGGGGCCTGTTACGTCATAGGCCCCTTTTGTTTTACAGAGACACACAGCGTCAACTACCTATATGCGCCTTCCCCACTCCTTCCCGACCCCGTGCAGGTTCCGGCAGGGTTCCCCGGTCAGTGCCAGTTGGAAAGGGATAGGGGTTCCTAATGGCTGTCACAGTGTTGTCAGGGGTTAGCTTAACTGTCCTCTGGAGGGCCCCTTGTACCTCCGGTCTTGCCCCTTGATAAGCTGGCCTCCAATGTGGGTAGTTGAGATGGGGTCCTTCTGGCAGCAGCCTCGCCCCTCCAGTTTTCACCCCCAGCTCCCAGGTGGGTCTAGCATTGGGCGGTTCCCAGCCTCCGGCCCTTCCCTCCAGGGCTGAGGCTAGCAAAGCTCTCCTTGAAGCCTCTCTTGGCTGAGTAAGGCCGGGGTGGCTACCCCCTCTGGCCTCCTCTGCAATCCCTCTCCCAACTGGAGAGGAGCAACCTCTCCCTAGGCTGTCCAGCCCCCTTATGAGGCTAGCCTTGTTCTGGTCCAGCCCCACCCCTTCTGCCCACGTGGCTGCTGACTGCTCCCAGGAGGCACTAGGGCCTACTCCCAGGGAAGTGACTTGCCTGGGATCCCAGTCTTAATAGTGCCCAGGTTCTACTCCTGAGGAGGCCCTTACCCCTGAGGAGACCCCTGCTCCAGGGTGATTCCTGGCCTCCTGGGCAGGGCCTAGCTGACAGCAACCCAGAGCAGTTATGGGCTGCTTGGATCCGTGCCACCTCTTTAGGCTGCTGCAGTGTTACCCAGGGTAAGGGGAGTGAATTCCCCTTGCTCTGGGCCGAAACGCAGGCAGCCTGAACCCCGCTCTGGATCCAGGGCAAGCCAGCCAGCCTCCCTGTTCCAGCATGGGTTAGGATTGGGCTGTGAGTGATTGGGCTTTCCTGTGTTATATAAATTCCTCTTGAGAATCAAAGTTGTGGTTTGGGCCAAGTAAAACAGATAGAAGCCTCCTATAGAACAATAGAACTCAGCACGATCGCATGCTCCTCATGTCCAGGTGCTGGGGCTCTCAGTAATCTAAATAATTGATTCTGCATCTTGTGAACAAATGATGTAGAAACAGGAGCATCACCACTGCATACTGAACAAGTTTCAAAGGTCACATCTGAACTATTCCTCAGCAACACAACAAACAAACAAAAAATCCAACTTCCACCCCCCCAAAAGGAAAATCTAGAAGTCTATTAGGCAGCTGCACTGTAATCTTTTTTTTGCCTTTTGAGCTATTTTTTTGTTCAAAGCTTGTTTTAAAAGAGAAAATTAACCAAGATTTCTATTCACCAGGCATGAGAAATTGCATCAATTTCTCTTTCAATTTTCTATGCAGTTATTACTTGAGCTTCTTGGGGTTTCTTTTTACAAGGGGACCCTACCAACTCCTGAATTTCCTGTTTCCTGCCAGGTATCAAGATGAAGTCTTTTGATGTATCCATTCTGTATCTGTCTTTTTCAAACTAATGGGATAAAAGGAGAGGTGAAAAAGTCTAGGAATTGCCTTGGTCTGTAAACAGAAAGATCATTTTTTTTTTTTTGTAATAACTGTTTATTAAACTAATGCAATTATGGTTTAAGGTTTTTGACATTCAGCTTGTTTGTGACTTTTTCCCATGCAAAAGGTGATGCAAGGTAGCCTTGTAATTTTAATTGGGATTAGGTGTCATAATTCAATAAGGCAGAGGCATTATTACAATAGAACCAGCTGCATTTCAGCAGAAATAATACATCACCCGTGTTCTCATCTTCATGAGTTCGTTTTCTGTTAAGCCTTAAAAGTACCCCAGCGTACAATGGGAAACCACTTAATTTTAAAAGCTCATTATAAACTGTAAACAAATCTTTACCTACAGGACAACACCACTTTTTCTTAAGCTTTCAAGAAAACAACAACAACAAAAGGTTTTTCACAATAATTAAGCAGCTGCTTATGTTTTCACCTTCAGACCTGTGCAAAACAAAAAAAAAATGCAAAATTTAAATGCTTGTTTTTCTGTGCAAGCACTTTTTCACAAAAATGTGCATACAAATTGGAGGGGAGAAAATGACTTAATTCTGAAGAATGAATTCAATAAAATTAATAAACACCTTCTGAGAACACTTTAGCTTATGACTAATGGGGACTAGCAAGAAATAGCACCTGGGCAGCACAATCCTAATGCTGCCCTGAGCCAGCACACGGCCCTTGTGCCAGCTCCCAAGTGTCATGAATGTGCTGTAAAGAAAGTTCACGTCTATTTGGGAGCAGGGAAGAACAGTTGTGGTGAGGGGGCTTTTCAGGGTGGGAGAGGGGGGGCAGGTCAGGCCAGAGAGGGGCTGGGGCCAGCTGCAGTGGAGCAGACCAGATCCCAACCTCCGTCCCTGCCCTGAGCAACATTACTAAGGCTACTCGGATTTGCGCTTGCAAAATTGTGTGCACAGTCCTAGGTAGCCCCATAGGAATGCCTCTGGCATTTCTTGGGGTAAGGGGACTAAAATCCCCTTACTCCAAGTTGTGCCCTGGGCCACACCAAACCTGTGCTGGATAAGTGCAGGCCACTTGGCCTGCCTGTTCCAGAGCAGGTTAGGATTGCACCTTTAATGGGATGGCCATGAGATATTCCCCAGTACACTTCCTATGGGTTAAGCTTGGTCTCTCATACAGAATTCTGATGTGGTAGACTGGACTATATAGCACATCAGATGGGGCAAACCACATTTGACTATTTTCTCATGTCTAAGAACTCCCTGGAAATAAAACCCAGAGGGTAAGTTTCTCCCACATTCCTTTGGCTGTTGTGCTGGTTTTCTGTATTCAAGGACTTATAAATGCAGGAGAGCATTTTATAAATGTGATCTCCTACCTGCACTCTGAAGCGGCTCACTCAATTCTACCACCTCATCCTGCTGCATTCATAAATTTTCCACTTAGGAGTAGAGTGAGTAGACAAAATCTTATACAAAACCATAGTGGTCTGGCTGCACAGGATTTTTTCTTTCTTTCTGAAAATGTAAGAGTGGGTGATGAAGGCAACACAAGAGCTCACTAAGACCTTACTGGAGCATCTACAGATGGACAGACTCTTGGTTGGATTGTATTGGCAACCTTCAGTCTCGAAAGACTATGGTATCGCGCTCTGAAAGGTGGTTCTGGCACAGCGTCTAGTGTGGCTGAAAAGGCCAATCTGGGAGTGACAATCCCTTCCACACCGGGAGCAAGTGCAGTCTGTCCCTGGTCTGTCTCCCTGGCTATGGGCCTTCCTTCTTTGCCTCTTAGCCTCAGACTGTTGGCAAAGTGTCTCTTCAAACTGGGAAAGGCCATGCTGCACAGCCTGCCTCCAAGCGGGCTGCTCAGAGGCCAGGGTTTCCCACTTGTTGAGGTCCATCCCTAAGGCCTTCAGATCCCTCTTGCAGATGTCCTTGTATCGCAGCTGTGGTCTACCTGTAGGGCGCTTTCCTTGCACGAGTTCTCCATAGAGGAGATCCTTTGGGATCCGGCCATCATCCATTCTCATGACATGACCAAGCCAACGCAGGCGTCTCTGTTTCAGCAGTGAATACATGCTAGGGATTCCGGCACGTTCCAGGACTGTGTTGTTTGGAACTTTGTCCTGCCAGGTGATACCGAGGATGCGTCGGAGGCAGCGCATGTGGAAAGCGCTCAGTTTCCTTTCCTGTTGTGAGCGAAGAGTCCATGACTCGCTGCAGTACAGAAGTGTACTCAGGACGCAAGCTCTATAGACCTGGATCTTGGTAGGATATCCATTGCTTAATGTTTACGAAGATAAAGATAAACAAGATAAAGATCTTGAGTACAGAAGTGTACTCAGGACGCAAGTTCTATAGACCTGGATCTTGGTTGGATATCCATTGCTTAATGTTTACGAAGATATTCTTTTATGCCTGTCTTGTGTGATAGAGGCTGAATACTTGCTGGCACCAGTAGTGTAGCTAGACGGGGTGCAAAGTACTAAGTTTAGCATGGAGCCTCACCATGGCATGCAAGCAGCCCCACTCCCTCCCCTTTGGAGCCATTCCAGGCTGCTAGAGCTTTAGTGGCCCAGAATGGCTTTGAAGGGGAGGGGAGGGGGAGGTGCCACGGTGTTTTGCACGGTGCCCTCCAGCAATGTTTTGTCTGTCTAGCAGTGTTGCACGGTGCCCAGTGTCAATGTTTTATCTGCATACTAACCAAACCAAAAGCAATTTCCAATGAGACATCAAACAACCAGTTTACTTGTTACCCACTGAGCTTCACAGCTTAATGGAAACTTGTGCTTGAGTTTTCAAATTCCATGTTCTACAGAATGTGTGGGGATTGGGGTAGGTCTAGCAAACATAATCCTGTATTTCATATACAGTGTATATGTGAAGGAAAATCACATGCATGCCCCTACTGTCAAATTTCATTGGGAATTAACTATCAACAACCTTCCGGTGCCGAATATGGAATGTTGTAACCTGTCAAATACCAAATACTGTCAGATGTCAAACACTAACGTTGAATATTGGATATTCATTTGATAATCTGTCTTTGGAATGCCAAGTGACAGATTCCGAGAAGGACTTTGACAGGCAAATTTACTTCTGCTCTAGTTACATGCCAAGGTTGAGAGCTAATGCAGTTGGCTTTACCCTTAGTTTTATTGCATAATGAGAGGCTCTGTGGAGGCGGGAGATTTGGGGGAGGAACTTGAGGGATGCAAAAATGAGGGCAAGCGGATGCTCTCAATGGGCCTAAGGACCAGCTGGAGAAAACAGAGCGAAGAAGCTGCTGGAATTACTGAGAATGGTGGAATTACAAGAGGGACATTCCCAAGACAGCTATAAAAACAGAAAACACTCTCAGGAGGGGTAGGAAAGCTGTGCCGATACTTGAGTGTCAGGAAAATGCATCTGAAGAGGATGTAAGCAGTAAATATGAGGCTTGGCCTTTACTGGTGCAGAACTATAATCTTGGTGCCAGAATTTAGATGAAAGTGATGCGCCCCCGTTACAAACCTGACCCTTGTGGAGCCCTGGGCACAGTTCCGCAATGCCCCCCCCCACATCACACCACCCTCCCTTCCCCAGGATACTTGCCGAAGCACACAGAGTCTTGCACGGCATTCAGGACTGCTGCGAAAGCCTTCTGACACAGTCTTAAACAGCACTTCTGGTTTCCTGGAAGTATTGTTTAAGACCGCCTTGGAAGCCTCAGAAGACTTTCACAGCAGTCCCAAATGCTGTGTGGGACCTTGCCTGCCCATAAAATGGCTCTGGAAGCCAGACAGAGACAATGTGGTGGGCGGAGGTGGCAGCGGCGGTACAGTGGGTGCAGTGGTGCCACCCCCCAAGCCCTGCGGGCACAGTGGCCCCCTGACCCCCCCCATGAGATGAAATTGAAGGCACATGAAAATGTGGACCTGAATTTTCGTATTAGGAATGAGGAAGAAAGAGGAATGTTTGTCGCACTGTCTTAGGTCCTGCAATGTCTTGGGCCAGCTCTGCCTAGTCTGCAATCCTATGCATGTTTCCTGAGGGATAAGCCTCAGTAGCCTAATAGGAATTACCTCCCAATAAATAAGAATAGGATTAGACTACTAGGCAAGGCAGCCATGAAATGTCTATTGCGTAATGCCAATTGACTGGTGATGTCAATTTCTGCTTGTAGAACAAAAAGCTTTTAAATTATGAACATTTCTCCTAAGCACAGAAAGGTCATGTCTATTAGAGCAATTAGTGCTATTCTTATGTCAAACAAATGTTGACACATCTAGTGTTTCTCTGAAACGGAGTTATGCTTTTATAGTGTGTCACGATCCCCTAGCTGAGCAACGAAATTGCATGCACCCAACATTTAGCAGTGACATTGATCACGACTGGCTTCAAAAGATATATTTTAAACAGAAGTCCCTAGATGCTATTGCATCTTTTTCATTACCGTTGAATATAATTTGAAAGTACCTCTCTCTGCAGAAGAATGTGCAATTCTTCTTAGGGAATTAGATGATATTTTGTAATCTTGTTCTTTCAGTCCAGCTTCTCTGAAAGTTGATCATTAACTATAAAAGTTAGCAATACTCTCTCTCTGTGTGTGTGTGTGTGTGATAAGATTTTCAAACTCAGGACATGACTCTTCCCTTACACCAGGGCAGGGACCGTGTGCAAAGGAATTCTTATAGTATATGTTCTCAAACTTTTAAGTGCTGCGTCCCACCTTGTCCTCTATAGTGGGTTGCGATGCTCCCTCTAGTGCTTCAAGGCCTTCCTGGGAGGCCCTGGAGGCCTCTTCTGGATCACACCGGGCTGGCAATGTACTCTGTTGAACTCTGTAGGCCTCAGAATGTTCTGCAGAAGTGACCAGAAACAACTTCTGGTCAAACAGGACTTGAGTTTGTGACCCAGGACATGGGTTTGTGACCCACAGATTCAGAAATGCTGCCTTTAAGGCAGTGGTTCTCAAACTCTTTGAGAGTTTTTGCAGGGGCAAAAGTCTTTGCAAGGGCAGGGGGAGGAGGCAGCAGGGGCAGGGTGATTCATACAGCTGCCTTCCCCCTGCCTCTAGGCTGCCCCCGCCCCTTAAGGGGTGTGGGGGGGGGTACCAGGAGAAGCAAAACCCAGCCTGGGAACAGGAGGGAAAAGGGTGGAAAGCAGAGAAAAGGGGTATACCGACCCCTGGAAGACCAAGGAAGAGTGAGGAGTCAGACAAAGAGGGCGAGACTCCTAAGTCTTTGCTGCAAGCAGGCTCCTCTCCTCTGGGACAAGGCAGAGGCCTCCTCAGAGACCAGAAAGCCCAGGTGCATCAACCTTTGAGGAAAGAAAGGGTGGAGCCGGCAGGGAGAAGAGAGGAGGACATCCCACCTGATCTGGGTCCCAGGTGGGGGAAGGAAGGGGCAGGGCTAAGAGTTCTGGCCAGAGGGATAAGTAGAAGGGAAGAGAGAGTGGAAGGAAGCACTTTCCTGAGCTCCCTGAGAAGGGGGTTAGGGAGGAGAAGAGGAGGGAGAAAGGAGGTACCTCTAAGAGAGGATAGGCCCTCCCAACTAGCAGATAGCCAAGAGCTGGGAAGGGTCCACTACTCTAGCCCCTTGAGAAAGGGGCTGCCCAGAGGCTGGGCAAGGGATCCCAATCCAGAAGGCTTCAGGAACAACTCCTGACTGGAACCAATGACCGGTGAGAACCAAGGAGAAAGGAGGGCAACCACTGGACCCAGCACCTTACCAAGAGAAGCCCAGAACTCCAGACCTGACCTATGGAGAATACCCTGCACCAGACAGCTTTTGTGGTGAGAACTGAGGGGGGAGATAAAGGCTCTTGGGATGACTGCCACTTGAGTAAAGTACTGTGGAAAGACTGTTATTGCAACTGTACCTGGGGGTATGGGGTTCTTGTGAGGGAACAAGACCCCTCAATGAATGTAAAGACCACAACCAAATTAAAGAAAGTAAGCAAGACCCATTTGTTTGTTCCCCGTTCTTTGCGTCGACCCTGGAGAGACAGGACTGGGCTGAATGAAGCGGGTGAGTCAATACCACAGGGGGATGCCAGGGACATGGATGTCACAAGGGGGCAGAGACCAGGGCCCTCAGGCTGGGGTGTTGTGATGCCCCAGTTTGAATAGCACTGCTTTAGGGTATAACACAGTTCCTTCCCCCCCATGCCTTTGTTATTCCCATCCAATCCTTCCCTTCTGCCTGATTAAGATATACAAGTACAAGGAAGAGGGCAGAGAAATACAACTTAGTTATACTCTGTGGGGATTTCTGCACGCATGGTTGAAGCATCCGTGCAGGGAAAAATGCCCTTGGTGATTTCAATAGCACCCACAGCAGAAGCTGTTTTCAATTCAGAAATGATCTGCCATGTTGTATCTGTTGAATCCGTTCCCGAAATGTGCCTTTTTCAACTTAACTTTTCTAGTGTTCACGTTCCCCCTCCTTGTAAATTTCCCACTTAGGGAATTATCTCCTTGTTTGCAATGTAAGAGAAGTGCTTCAGTAGATGCTAATTGCTGTTAATAGTGTAACCACATAACTTCTTAGCCATCCAAGATTGAATTGGTTTTCTATGTCAGATCAATCGAAGAGTAGGGGAAGGAAATATTTAATGGAGACTAGACAGGACTAGCATCATTCTAACTGGAACCTCTCAAATTAGTGCTAATGAGAGAAGAAATTGTTTGAAGGTTCTTGATGGGCTAAGCAGATCTCCCAATTAAGCTTACATTTAGTAGTAAGCTCTTCTTCTCCCTTACAAAAATGTGGCCTTACTAATGGACACTAAATTGTACCATATGCCCAGGGGAACAGATTTTGCCTCTAGCAGATGCAAAGACCATCTGTGGACCTGTCCACAGATAAGCAAGAAAACGAAGAGTATCCAGGGCCAGCCCAGTCACGAAGCGAATGATGCAACTTGCATCAGGACGGCCATCTATACAGACATGACCCTGGAGGACCAGCAGATTTGGAATCTGCAGCAGGAATTCTGTTTTGATTAAAAGAAGTATGAGTGGTTCCTCTTAGATCAAGGACTCAGGGCGCAATCCTAAAGCGCCCTTGGGCCGGTGCAAGGGCCCAGGAGGGTTGCAAATGTGCCATAAAGCATGTTTGCGCCTCCTCAGGAACAAGCTGCACCAGCGCACAAAAGTGTACTGGAGCATGGAGGCTGCATCCAGTCTCCACGCTGGCTTAGGTTGCGTCGGCCGAGCTTGGCTGATGCAGGTGTCTGGGGAGGGTGGGGAGGAGGCGGGGAGGAGCTGGGAGGGAGGTGTTCTGGGGTAAGGGGAAGGTGGGCAGAGTGTGGTGGCGGGGAGTGGGAGGAGGGGCTAAGACCTGGCTCTTATGCCAGATCCCAACCCTGTTCCCTGAGAAGTGTAGAGTGGCTGCAAGCCAGTCTGCTCTCCTCTCTTATGCCGTCTCTGGAGGTGGCGCAAATCCAAAGAGACCCATTGGGGCTACAGTGGCTTCCTGGGGGGTAAGGGGAAGAGTTTCCTCTTGCCTCTGGCTGAGCCACTTTGGGCACATATCTTGCACTGGTCAGCCTGTTCCAGAGCAAGATAGGATTGCGCTGGCTTCATTTATCCTAGCTGGCTTCAGATACTGGCTTCATTTATACTAGCTTCCCCCCCACCCTGTAAAAACTAATGATGTTTGATTTTATTTGGAATCAGAGTCACTGATTTTGAAAGCACTCAGAAAGTTTGGGTGAGAAACGGTGCCTAACCACAATAGGTGGGGCAATAAGCCAGTTCAGAACCTGATGGGAGTCATCAGCTATTAAGGCCAATTTGGTAAGCCCCCCCCCCCCCAAGATGTTTGTGGCTTATAGAGACCAAAATGGGTTGGGCCTAGACTCATAAAAATACTGAGGTATAAGCTTAATTTCGAGGACAATTGCCTCAAGAGTGCTGCATAGTTCAACTTCTTTTTCCTTTTATTCAGAATCTTTGGGTGTGCCAGATCTATCGCTAGGCATTAACATCCCTCGAGGACCTCCTGTGATGTCTCAGTATCCTTGGCTCCTGTCAAAGTAAGAACCAAGAGGAAAAGTTCTTGCTAGTTGTGTCATGGAAGGACAGGTTGCTCACCTCTAACTACAGTTCTCCAAGTGGGCATCTGTGCAGAGACACATAGTGAAGTTTCACACACAGGGCCAGCTTTTAGGCCAACTGGGCCCTGTGCATGGTGGGTGTATTGGAATAGCAGAAGATATTGCAAGGAGATAGGATGTGGTGTCAGCAGTGGCCCTTGCTCTGATGAATCTGGGGAACACAGGGTTAAGGCCTGGGAATCTGGGAAGGGCGGGGTAAACTGTGCTATACAGCTGCAGCCACTAGAGGCAATGAGGTCTTCAGGGTTATAAGGAGCACCTGCTGCAGGGAGAGTTTGTGGGTTGTAGTTGGAGATAGAGTGGTGGAGGGAGACTTGACTTTCTGGCAAAATGGACTGACCTACTGGCTTGCTGACTCATGGACTGACTCACAGCTCTGCCTATTGGACTGACTCTCTGGCTAACTGACTTCACAGACTGGCAAACAATGAATTGGCACCCTGACTGATGGACTGGAGGATGAACCACGAACTGGCACATGGATTAACTAATCCAACAGAGACTGTTGAGTGGAGGAGTGCTGAGGTGGCACTGCTATTCCCATAATGACTGCTGCTTGAAGGAGGGACCCTGCTGACTTACAGGCAAGCTAGCCAACTACTAGACTCCTTCCTACTGGTGCTGGGGTACAGTGGTAATTTTTGCAGTCTGCTAGATCTAGCTGTGGTTAAGCTGGTGGAACTAATTAGTTTAAGGTGGGCTTCAGTTCTTTAGGCAAAGCTCAGAACAGAGGGTTGGGTGGGTCATGTTTGTATCAGTGGCCACTAAAAATCTGAGTTACAGGCAAGGAACATGCCCTTCTTTGTGGTCTCTCTGTAGTCACACATAGTGGAGACTAGCTAACTTCCAACCCTTACCTGGTGGTGGTGCAGATGCAGGTTGATCAGAAAATGTTTTGCAGAACAGTATACCCAAACTAGGCACAAGCTCTGATGCCTAATAATCCAGGCACATAATTATAGGCTGAAGTATATTCTTAACTGGGAGTAGGTTGAACTCAGTGAACTTTCCTGAACTGAACTCACTGAAAGTTCAGTGAACTTTCCTCTCGCTGAGCTCAGTGTGCTTTCCTTCTGAGTGGACATGCATAGCATTCAGATCTTTGCTAACCAGTGAGTCAGATGCTGGGTAGAAGCATTTTTGCCCTTGCTGTGGCTGTGATACTAGGTTGTCTGTTTGTCTGGAACTATGCAGTTCTATGAATATGGAAGGAAAGGGCTTGCTTGTTGACAAAAGAGTGCAGAGCTGTGTCTTCATCTGAAACTGAAACAGGCAATGGCAAGGCTTGATCAGTGTGAAATTGTGAGATGTTATGTGAAATGGCAGTGTCTGATTTCAGTACCACTTTGTCTGGATGGAATCTAATGAATGGAAGGACAGAATATTGTTGGCATACTTGCCTAGTGACACATGTAAATACATTTACATATGTTGCAAAACATGCATGTTCTACACTACAGCTTAACCCTGTATAGTTCAGCAGCGGACCTGGTGTGGGGCAAATGCCCCTGGCGCTGAGCCTTGCACAAGTCTGGGACCACACAGGAAGCATTCTGAGGCACCCAATGTAATCAGAAATAGTATTTCTGCTTTTCTGGAAGTACTGTTTAAGACATGGGGTACAAGCCATGATGTGTATGCGCAACCTCCTGATTTTAGGAATGGGTTAAGTCAGAATGCCAGATGTAGGGGAGAGCACCAGGATGAGGTCTCTTGTTATCTGGTGTGCTCCCTGGGGCATTTGGTGGGCCGCTGTGAGATACAGGAAGCTGGACTAGATGGGCCTATGGCCTGATCCAGTGGGGCTGTTCTTATGTTCTTATGTTATGTACTGTGGAGAAACCTCAGAACGCTTTCTCAGTCAGTCCTGGAGTCATGTGAGGCTCCGTCGCACTGGGTAAGTAGGGGGGTGGCATCTCCCAGGGTGGCTGACATCGCAGACCTTTGCCCTGGGAATGGCAAGGGGTAAGTCTGTTACTGGTATAGTTTACAGAACTAAATCCCACTATGTTCAGTGGGACCTTCTCCCAGGTAAGTGGGTGTAGGACTACATTCTTAAGGACCTATGACCACTGGCTTGTGATGCAATCCAAAGGAAGACTTTGAGAGATTAAGAGGGAGACGAGAGTCAGAAGTAATAAAAAAGTACAATACTGTTTATTGTGGGATAATTACAATAATAACAGAAAGAAATGCAAAAGCGGAAATGCAATCAAATCATTATAAGCAAATTGATACATAACGTGGTTTGTATTTGAGAGAAGAATTCCTTCTGAGGTAATGGTATGTCCTTATTAAACCAGGATCTGTTTTGTGTGAGGGAAAAGAAAGGGAACACAGGGATAGTAGACATAGGAGGGTAACTGCAGAACCAGAGACATAGTGTACCAGAAATTGACCATGCCTCAAATAAAAGGAAATTGGATTTCCATTTTACTTTATGGATAGAGGAGGGGGGAATGAGGAATAAGGCAATGATGGGGAAACAGGAAAGGAGAGGTACTAATGTACTATAAAAATGAGCATCTTTACCCCTGGTGAAAGAGTTTTTTTGTGAGAATACTGGTTCCAGGGAAGAGATATACTATTGATATGTGCAGAGAAACTTTGGGAAGGCTGACACAAGGACTAGATGCAGCTTGGCTTGCAATAACAAAGGCGGTACTCCAAAAGATTGGTGCTGGTTCTCAGGTAAGCCATCCATCAGCTTGCACGTTCCAATGAGGGAGCTTTACTCCACATCATGTAGACCTCTTGCCCAATGTCACAAGCCCAAGAACAGACTGGGCAGTGGTGGTGACTTCCCTTGCTGCTCTGAGACTTTGAGAAACAAGGAAGTTAGGAAGAAGGGGTCATTGGTCAAGATTACCTCTCCTTCATCTCTCAAGGAATTGGAAAGTGTGGAAGCAGGGAAAGGTGTTACAAGGCCAGATGGTCGAGTATCTGATAATTATCCAGTGACTGACTAAGAGCACTTACCAAAAAGTTGATAAATGCATACTTGAAATACTTGTGTAGAGTGAGGTGACTGTGGTCCCAATCCTATCCAACTTTCCAGTACCAGTGCAGGTGCAATGCAGCCCCAAGGTAAGGGAACAAATGTTTCCATACTTTGAGGAGGCCTTTGTGACTGCCCCCCCACTACAGAATGCAGTGCACACCCCATTGGCACAGCTGAGCCGGCACTGGAAAAATTAGATAGGATTTGGCCCCAACAGCGCAATCCTATGCATGTCTATTAATAAGGGCCCAATCCTATCCAACTTTCCAGCACTGATACAGCTATGCCAAAGGGGCATGTGCTGCATTCTGTGGCGGAAGGGAAGTCACAGAGTCTCCCTCGAGGCAAAAGAACATTTGTTCCCCTGCATTGGGGCTTTATTGTGGCTTACGCCCAGGAAAGTATAGGATTGCAGCATTATTGGAGAAAGGGAACAAACCACGTTAACAAGGTGTTTTGAAGTAGGGGGGACGAACATACAATCATGCAGCACAGCAGGGACTTCACTAACACTCCAAAATATGGGATGAAGAAGAAGAATTTTGGGGTTGAGTGAGGAACACTTCGGGATAGGGCAAGGAATAATTTTGGGGTGGAGCTAACAACAATTTTAAGTTCCCTGGTCATGATTTTCATAAGACTTTAACCCTATAAAAATTGTATACCCTACAAAAAGGTGGGGGGAGGGGAAACAAGCTCTGAAACAATTTTATTCTAGACTTCCTTAGTTGAGAAATTTCCTGAGGTTGGTTATTTGACAGCTTTGAGCCAGGGAAAGATGATTACATTAGAGTTTTTGTCTACTGTTTGGCACCAGAACCAGGTAACTGAATTAAAGTTGGGAAAATGGCAGGTGTCTCCAACCTGTCAAAAATTGTGTCATTGCTTCACCCTTTCCAAAACGTAAGATAAGGAGGGGATTATATTAGCATTAGGTTGTTGGAAGACTTTAGAGGTTTGAGTCCAATGTCGTTTTGTTCACCTGAGAGTGCAATCCTATGGATGTCTATTCAGAAGTCCCAGTGGGGCTTGCTTCCAGGAAAGTATGTATAGAATTATAGCTTAAGAGCTTTGTTTTTCTCTATGGTAGGATATCTGAATGTTTGGACCATACATTGTTGGTCAGGTCAGGTCAGGTAAGGCAGCTAGTCAATTACAGTCACCCTGGGGAAGTTTCCATAAGGCTTCTCACACAAAGGGGGGACGACACATCCTTTTAAATCTATCCTTTTAAATCCATCTTGGGTTCCATGTATTTCTATCACTGCATATTGAGAAAAAGGCATGTCTGAGGTACCTCATTACATATAAGGCTGGTGGACAACAATGTACAACACACAGTACACTGCTGAAGTAGTGACAGTTTGAAACACTGTCTTGATACCCAGACTGCCTGTAAATATTATTTATTTACTTTATTTATACCCTGCCTTTCTTCCCAAAGGGAACCAAGGTGACTTACAACAATGATTAGAAACATACTTTAAAAAAAAAAATAGAGATGTACTGAGTCTTGAGTCTGAAGAATCAAAATGCTGAAATGAAATTTGGGCACAAAACTGTAGCGTGATATTGAGGCTTTTTATTGCCTGCAGACTGTGAATCATATGATGTGAATCATTAATTACCAACTGTTCAACTGTGTTTATTCAGAAATATTTGTAAAAAATTTAAGAAAGTATTCTCTGGATACTGGAGGCTTCAAGCTGACCACATCAAGGAAATGGAAACCGTTAATTGGTATCAAGCTTGGGAATGTCTTCGAACTGAAAGCTAGGTACTGAGGCTCAAACCAGCGATCAGAGTCTAAAGGCATTCATTCTTGAGCCATGTTGCTCATCACAGAAACCATAAGCTAGACGCAGAGACAGATATGTTTAGAGCTTGCTTCATTCTCAATCTAAATGCATAGATAAGTGTGGAGTGTCATGAGATGTAGAAAGGAAAGCAAAAGAAATCAGTTATTTTAACAAGCACACCTTAAAAATGGGTTTTGATATTATAAACCATTCTTCAGCCTTCCTTTACTATTGTAATTTTATCTCTTTCTCATTGCTATACCATTCTTCATTCCAAGCTACTCTATTATTTCTGGAATTTGCAGAAAGGTTAGTGAGTCTCCTGAGTTGTGATTACTTTTTCTCGATGACATTTATTGATCCCATTACCTTCATGCTCATATTTCAAAAAAATCTTTTTTCATTTTGTTACCATTTCAAAGATGACAAGAGTTGCTGCAGTGTGCACTGTGCTAGAACTGTGTGTAATTAAAATCTGTAATCTGTGCTTCATCAGAAGTTCACTGTCAAAACCTCAGCATGTGTTGTTTACAACTTAGATTGTTGTAATTAGAACACAAAATGACTAGGAAAAGCAAGAGGGGATTTACGTTCAAAATAAGCAACTATTTCCTTCCTCCACTGAATACTGTAGAATCATCTCATCTCACATTGCTGTTATAGATCATGATGCTACAATAGATAAGTATTCTTATGTAGAGAATGTTGGCAACCACGTATTTAGAAGTGTCCCTATTCATACTGTGGGATTCTTGAACTGATATCTAGAGTCAGTGATGGTCTGATGAGGGCAAATAAGTTGAAATTAAATCAGGACAAAAGAGAAGTTAGGAAATCGGTGACCCAAAATAAGCCTTGCCATCCTATTCTGGATGGGCTTGCACTCTGCTTGAAGGAGAAGGCTCTCAATTCAGGAGTGCTCCTGAACCCAGTTTTTCTCTTGGGTGCCCAGAGTTGTGACCCAAAGCTTGTTTGCTCACTTGAGGGTGGCACACCAATTATACCTTTTCCTATATTGATCAGGCTTGGCTATAGTTATCCATTCTTTGGTTACATCAAGTTTGGATTATTGTAATGTGCTTTACATGAGGTTTTGAAGATGGTACAGGCCATATAGTTTAGGTAGTGCAGGATGCAGCTGCAGGAGTTTTGGTTGGAACCAGACAGTCTGATAATGGCACTTCACTGTTTTATCAGCTTCACTGGTTGTTGCTCTATTTCTGAATGCAATTGAAAGGGCTGGTTGTTAGATTTATGGCCCCATCCTGTGGGTTTATAATGTTTTTGAACTCATGTTTTGACATAATAAATGCTACAGCGTCGCAGTAAATGGGGCACTGCTGACATGTGCATTAGAGCTGCTAGTGCAAATGTCCAGCAGCTTCATGCGCCCCCCCCAACAAACCTGGTCTGTGCCAGAGTAGGTAAGGTGGTGGCGGGGGTGGGATGTGGGTGGTTTGGGGCAGGGCAGGGGGATGTTCAAAGGCTGTAGGGGATTGTTCCCAGCAGCAACAGCATACATCGGGATGCTATCCACTTTTTTCAGTCTGACATGCTCTCTTCTTCTCCTTGGACTTGTGCTAGCAAAATAGTTTGAGGAGAACCAGATGACTGGGTGAACTATCGGGAGGTAAATATAAAAGTTTTTTACTTGCTTCTCTCTGTTATCGCTCCCCCTCCATAGCATGCAACTTGCACTCCATTGGTGCAGTTGCATAATATGGAATGGGGGTGAATGGGATTGGGCTATTAAAGCCCTAAACAGCTTGGGACCTAGATACCTGTAGGACCATCTCCCTCCTTATGAAGCAGGTTGCCCCTTGAAGTTGGTTGGGGAGAAGCGTTCCTACAGGTTCCATTACAAGTAGAAGTGCAGTTGATGGAGACCCAAGGAAGGGTCTTCTCTGTACTCGCACACTGTATGTGGAACTTTCTATCATAGATCACACTGACAGTCTCTTGGCCTATTTTCTGACACTGACTGAAAGTCTATTTTCTTTAGCCCTGTGGGGTTAGAAGTCTTTTCTCTGTTGGTTGATTTGGTCTTTTTTTCAACCTCTGTTGCCTGATGGTTGACAGCTTTATAAGAATTTTTGTTTGTTGCTTCCTGAATTGCAAACTGCTGTAATTATTGATTCTATTGGTTGTAATTCTTAACTATTGTTGCATTACTTTCAAAATTTTGTTGCGAACTACCCTGAGGGGCTTCTTGATAGGGAGGGGGGAAAACAGGATATAAATGCTTGAAAATAAGCAATACCTTCCTTATTGTGAGGACTTCAATCCTATGCATACTTACAGGAGAATGTACTTCCAAGAAGGTGGTAAATAATAGGTGAATAAAGTAAAAACATAATCCAAAAGAATATTAGATTTAACATATGAAAGTAATGGATACTTGTAGGACTGGATCTACTAGAAAATAAATGCTGCTGCTGCTGCACTAGAACAGCACCATGAAACATAATAGACCAATTTATTTGAAATATGATGCCACAGTCAGGAGCAGGTACAAATGTATACAGTTACATTTTAATATATACAAATGCACTGCAAATGTTTAGGACTGAGGTGAGTTGCTTATGTTTAGTCATGAACAGAAATAGGCTCTGACAAACTAAAAATAGAACTTTATTGCATTGACTCAGTTTTGCAGATGAGTTTCCATGTAGAATTTCTTTTTCTCCCCCAGCCAAAAAGCCTAACAGCCAATCCAGTTTAACTCCTTGCATAGCGATAGAGCAGGGGTCTCCAAACTTTTTGGCCAGAGGGCCACATCAAATATCTGGTGTGGTGTTGAGGGCCGGAAAAAAAATTTAAATATAAAATTTAAATAGAGATGGAACTTAGATGCATGAATGAATGAATGAATGGGCTCATTCATTCAACCGCTCTGGCCCTCAGAACACCCTCCAGACACAATCAGAGCACAGTTCCGGTCATGTTCAGTTGAGTGGTCTAGAGGCTTTCAGGGGACAAGAGGTTGGCTGCGGGTTGGAAAGAGGCTTGCTGCGGGCCACATCTGGCCCCTGGGCCGGGGTTTGGAGACCCCTGCAATAGAGCAATACCAACATGATGCCCACTCTATAGCTGGTGCAAGTCCACATGGACACAGGTTGGGGGATTGAGGCTAGGAAGAGGGTTAGAATTTTGATGTATGCCACTGCCACAGATACCACCCCATCCCAGTCATGATCAGCCCTCCTTCTCCTTGCCCCATCTCCTCTCTGCCTCCCTCCACCTTGCTGCACAAACTTACTGGCGCTGGTTGGCATCCCCAATCTGCTGGTGCACAGACAAGGCTGCTCAGGCCATGCCAAATGGCTTGTTGCCTTTTGTAACAGTCATAAAGAGCCTTACGCTGCTGGAACAAGTGTTCCAGTGATGCAAGGCTTTGAGAGGATTGGGCTGTTAACTTTTTCCTAGTATTCTGAAAGAGCAAGTAAAATCAAGGTAAAGCTGTCAAGCTAAAGCTTGTCCTGTTTGAGGGCCCAATCCTGTCCAACTTTCCAGCACCAGTGCAGCTGCAATGCAGCCCCGAGGTAAGGGAACAAATGTCCCATGTCCCCATACCTTGAGGAAGTCTCGATGAGTGCCTCCCCACCACAGGATGCAGTACACACACCATTGGCACAGCAGCACTGGCACTGGAAAATTGGATAGGATTGGGTCCTAAGACCATTTCTTTTGCAAAAGTAATTATCTTGAATCAGTCCAAATTTTTCCCAATATACACCTATTGTTTTCTGCACTTCTTATATTTGAGACCATATTTCAGCTATTTCACCCTTCATGTTTGAATTTCCCTCATTCACTACTGCTTGCTCCCTTCTGGGGACCCTTAAGATAGGCTATATAGCCTTCTGACACAATCCTAGCCCTCTGTGAATGAATGCCTTCCTTGTAAACTGTTGTACATCAAAGAGACTCATGATGCAGCAAACTGCACTTTGACATCACTTTTAAAAATGTACTTGTGTCTGTAGCATAACAAACTGTGGTATGTACCAAGTATAGACATCTTTTCTGTCTCCTCCTTATGTTCCTATTGGGGAAGGAAGCACTCCACATTCAGTTCTCCATCACTTGTGGAACTCTCTCACTTACTCAACTAACTCTTACTGCTACTGAATCCTTGAAATGAAAATGGCTCGCTTTATTCCTTTATGGAAGATGTTGGCAACATTCTTTGGCATAGGGGCTGGACATTTGGCAATGAAATAACCACACCACTGTTGAACTTTTGGGTTGCTGAGCTCCATGCTGCACAGAGCTCATCTTATGTGGCAAAGCCTTTTGCTCTATCTGCTGTGCACTAGATAGGGTTGCCTGCCCAGCCTTGTGGACCCAGCCTGTGTCTGGTGCTGGGTCTGGTGCCGACCCAGCCTGTGTCTGGTGCTGACACTGCTTTCCAGGGAAAAGTGCCACCCATCACTGCAGGCTGGAGACTGCAGGCCAGATGCATTAGGGTGGTGGGTCATATTTGGTGTGTGGGCCATAGGTTGCCTCCCCTTGCTTTATAGGAAGACATAGCTAGTCTGGGGCAGCTTTAGCACACACCATGTCCTCCTATATCACTACATATTGTGAATGTACTTCCAGGAATATTACAATCCTCTTTTTTATTTTATGTCCATCTGTTTTGGCCTGTTCTTACAGTTAGGGGTGAGAAGTAAGGACTTTGACAGAGCTATCCTTCCTGAGTTTGTGAAACTGTTTTTAAAAATGCCATCTATGCAAGTAGCCATCACCATGTCTTGTGATAATGAATTCCATTAAAGTTAATCAAGGTTAATTAGGGGTGGAGAGTATGGATTAGATAGAAGCATTCTTTCCTTGCATTTCCACTCACCTTGGATGGTGGAAATACAAGGGAATATAGTTCCTTCAAAAAAATCATGTAATGTGCCCATATGTGAGCATGGGGGGGTGGGGTGGGAAACATAAATGTAGGATAGCTATACCTCTTATATTTTCATCTAAGAACAATGGAGATGGCTGGCATGCTGAAAACCTGAAAGATGACTCTCTTCCTGTCACATGATCATATGGCTGCTTTATTGGAAACCATGAGCAGAAATCAGGCTACACTTGTGCTTTTAAAATTAGGTCATTTTTAAGCCTGTCTTCTGCTGCTTCCCCACGTTTTGTTACAAAGTCAGACATGAATATTACAGCACAAATTTTTTAGCTGAATAAGGAATTAGAGTTTGGTTTGTAAAATGGAGATAATAATATTCACTGCAAGCGACTGTAAGGATTAATTAGCTTATGAAGTAATTCCACGATAACAAATGCTAAGTGCTATTAATAACATTCACAAAAACCTCTCTTAATCTGAATGGACAGTTGAGCAAGAGAGCCTTTCAGAATGATTACGTCCATCCAGCCCTGGCTCTAAAGCCTTGGCTAAAACTTAAATACTTGTTGGAAGTAAGCGTACCAGATAAGGATTGTGGCATTGTTAAACACGCTTCCTACAAAGATGTTAATAGCCATGATTTGTTGGGAGAGAGTTTTGCAAACAGGTTCACAATATGAGGACAGGTTGCTTTGATGAACAAAAAGTAAGGCTCTGTAATGTTACAGCATCAAGGGTTATGCACCATACCTTTAAGAAGCAGCAGAAAAGTTGAGTGGAAGGTCTAATACAGCCATTTTCAACCCTTTTAATCTCATGGCAAATTGTCAAGGCGTACCATCAGTTATTTGAAACTTGACAAGGCACGCTGCACTGTTGGCCAGGGACTTATGTCCCCCAATGGCCCCACTAATTTATGACTCTCCCCCAAACTTCCATGGCACACAAGCAGACGATTCATGGTACACCAGTGTGCCACAGTACAGTGGTCAAAAATCACTGGTCTAATTAACAGTATTTAATTAACAGTATTTATATACCGCTTTTCAACTAAAAGTTCACAAAGCGGTTTACAGAGAAAAATCAAATAACTCAGTGGCTCCCTGTCCCAAAAGGGCTCACAATCTAAAAAGATGCAAATGAATACCAGCAGACAGCCACTAGAACAGACAGTGCTGGGGTGAGGTGGGCCAGTTACTCTCCCCCTGCTAAAAAAAGGAGCACCCACTTGAAAAAGTGCCTCTTACCCAATTAGCAGGGGTTAGTTCAGTCCTGCTGCAGAGGCCTTGTTGAGTGATTGGTTCTGGTCTCCTCTTGACCTAAGAGGAGAGACTAAGGCCAAACAGGTATTGAAATTTAGATACCTCCGTTATGTAAGGATTTAAGTTCATTTTTCTGTACAATGAATGGTTATTACTGGAAGTCTGAAGGGTAATCTCGCTTGTCCATCTGATCTGTGATAGCATTCTTTTCTGATAACTGTACTTTCCAAATACATTTCAAATGGAATTTGTTACTCCAATATTTATGGTCTGTGAATATAAGGTGCAGGATTAGTTCAAATAAGGATAACCAGCAGCAGCTTTTAGACTGAGCCCTTTTGGGACAGGGAGCCATTCGTTATTTGATTTTCTCTGTAAACTGCTTTGTGAACTTTTTGTTGAAAAGCGGTATATAAATATATTAATAATAATAATAATAATATAAATTCCTTAATTACTCCCTGCACTACCAGGGCAGCTCTTAGGCAGTGGGAAGCATTGACCATCACCTAGAATGGTGCTCAAAAAGGATGATGCTGTTCATGTTCCCTGTCAGACCACATAATCTAGGGAAGCAATAGGGTATGACTGATTCTATATTGTCTCATACTGTGTTCCATGGTCTGAGCATCTTTCGGGTTGCCAACACTTTTGGGTTGCTGAGCTTTTGCATTTTTTAAATGCAAAGAACCCACATCCAGAGCTTGTTCTCACTGACAAGTGTGATTTCATCAGTGAGAACATGCTCCAGAGGTGGGCATTTTGCATTTTGAAAAATGGGAAAGCTTGCCAACCTGGAGATGTTGATGGTTCCAGGTGGTATCCCGCAACCCAGCAGTAATCGGGTCACAGCCCACTTGTTTGAGAAATGCTGCTCTACTTTGTTTGCAGTGCTGTATCATTGCCTGACCTGACATGTACCTGACCTGTCTTTGTCCCTCTGTCTCCTCCAGAACCTAACCTGTATGCTACTTATTTATTTAATACACTTTAACCCAAATTTTTTCCCACTTTTTACTGCTGGCACCCAAGGCGACTAACATAAGAAAAACCATCACTATACAAACAATGGAGCAATAAAGCAGTGCAAAAAAAAAAAGAGAGAGAGAGACAGCAGAATTCAACACAAAAAGTAATAAAAGCATCAGCAATACATAATAAAAAGTATGGGAGCATAAAAACAAAGTTTTTTAAAAACAACATACAGTATAAACATTACAACATACAGTCTTTTATGGAAATTAAGCAAAGTTATTAAACAAAAGTGGTTACGAGAAATCTCATGCGACTTCTCTATTTCAAACTTGATTTTCTGCTAGCATTTTAATCCATTCCAGGAACTACTCTGATGGTGTTTTGGGGACGTGAATTATTATTCATAATTGCTGTTTTTTCCATGTTGAATTTGGTGTCATAGATAGAAGGGGAAACTAAAATTCAGACAATAGCTTAACCTGCCCTTTGGGGTCCCTTGGGAGCTCCTCTTCTGGACAGGGGAATTTTGATAGTCTACCCTTCAGAGGTCACCATCAGTGATGGTACTCTCTTGCTCCCAACAAGGCCATGACAACAGCAGATGAAGCTTTGCTCCCCCTGTTGGCTATTCCCAGTTCTGCCAAATCTAGCCCACTCCTGGGTACTACCATGCACTGCAACAAGATCTCATTCTCACAGACTCCTGGAGGCCACATGCTGCTGTTGCAACCAGGCCATTCTGTCCTCAATGATCTGATATTCTTGGCCTGGCTTATAGTGACCCCTGGTGGCTCTTCCAAATGAAGCAACTCATAACTGGTGGAAAAGGCAGTGGTTTCTCTCCTATGTGGCTCCTCTGGCATATCACCAATGGGCATCTGCTCCCTAGTAGCAAGGAAACAGGTGAAACCAAGTTGCACAGGCCAGCATCTGTCTCTGCAGTCCCAGAAACTGCAAGCCAACTTGTTCAGTCACTCATGAAATATTTAAATTCTTAAATGGTCTGGGACCAGCTTACCTGAAAGACCACTTTCTCTCAGAAAAATCTGCCAGTCTCTGAGATTGCCTATATGTTTTTTGATTAATGATTACCAAGGATGGCCTTCTCTGTGGTGGCACCATGATTGTGGGATTCAAGAGATCAGAGTGTGCCCTTTTCCTGTTTTTAGGCAGAAGCTAAAGACCTTTCTGATATGGAAAGGAAGATGGCAGGAGAGCAGACGACATGGGTGGTAAGGTGCCAGTCTTCTCAGCAGCGCTACTCAGTGGCACTACGGTGCTTTTAGTGCTGGCGTTTTAGCGTTGGATTGGACTGTAGAAGGCTGTAAGTGTGTGTGTTGTAGAAAAGAAGTATAAAATTTAAGCCTGCAGTTCAGAGAAGAGGAAGTGCACATGTATAAGAAATACAAAGTGGTCAGTAATGGGTGGATGAAAGAGCACACTGAAATGAAATGTGACAAGGGAATATTTCTATAGAAATGTGTTAAAAGTTTTGCATAGCTCAAATTTTGCAGTCCATGGTGAAAGTGGACAGGTTAAGTTTAGAGAATGAGCAATATATTATGTTCGTGTTTCTAAAACTGTGGGTCAGGACCCACTAGGTGAGTTGCCAGCCAATTTCAGGCGGGTCCCCATTTATTTCAATATTTTATTTTTAATATATTAGACTTAATACTACCAAGGTATGTGACTACATTTGGGGAAAAATCACAAATCTATACTTTTAACAGACACCTATGAAGATGGTTTTAACAATGATAGTAAATGGGACTTGCTCCTGAGTAAGTGTGAATAGAACTGCAGCCCAAGATCGTTAGAAATTTTCCTGCTTGATGATGTCATTTCCGGTCATGACATCACTTCAGGTGGATCCTGCCAGATTCTCATTCTAAAAAGTGGGTTCCCGGTGCTAAAGGAGTGAGAACCACTGCATTAGGTTATTCCATGAAATGTTTCAATGCTGTAATGCATGTTCTGGAAGAAAGCATGTAAATTGTGTTCAGCACTGATTGCAGTCAGGTTGAAATGTGTGTGTATTAAATAAGTGTCAATGTGTATATGTGGTATAACTTATGCCAGAAGTTACTTTTTACACACCTTAGAGTTTGGAACTTTGAATTCTGGGGGTCTCACAGTGCACCCCCATCCTAGCTTTATACAGTCTGTTAAAGAACAATGGTTTCCATGCCATTTTTGTTTATGGTGGTAGTTTCATAATTATATAGACACATCTGGGAGAATGGGTTGCCTCCAGTTAATTGCTGAGACCGTGTGGGGGTTTTAACCAAATTAGCTGAATATATGCAGTATTTACACTAGGGCTGCAGAGACATTGCTTGTGTATTGAAGAAAGGAAGCTGAGTTTGCATATCAAGCTAAATGAGATTGATGGTGTGTATACCTTGCGGAGGAGAAAAATAGCAACCTGTTTTCAGCTGCTTTAATGTTGGAAACATTTCATGCTTGCAAAACTATGTCACTTATTTAGCTTGTAATTTACTCTGTGCAAACACACACAAACACACGCACACCTAGCTTCAGGAACTGGGGTGAATGTGCTGATCATTACAACCACTGAATGAGAATTTTCAGGCAGATCATGATGAGCTCTGATGTCTGCTCAGAGCTTTTTGCTTCCATCTCATAATCAAGATCTGCTGGTTTTAACTTTAAAAGTACGTAGTTATCACAGAACTTATTGATCATCACTCACCCCTTCCACTCTGGTTAGTCTTTCAGGGCCCAATCCTATCCAAGTTTGCAGTGCTGATGCAGCCACCAGTTGCATGCCTGCCATAGGCTGACCTAGGGCAAATGGCCCGAGCGGCCCTGTGGAAGCCTCTCTGAGGCTCCCGATGGGGGCAGAAACTATGCTTCCAGTTTGCAGGAAGCACAGTGTATAGTGCCAGGGAACCTCACAGAGGTTTCTCCAGTGTGAGAGGAGGTTGCGTGGGGCTGTGTGAATCTCTGGTAAATAGGGTGAATTTCTGCCTGGGGGGACAGCAACAGCCCTCAGGTGGGTGCTATCATGGAGCCCTGGGCATGGGGCTGCAAAGGTGCGTAGCTGGGCGGCCACAAAGCAACCTTGAGGAAAGGGAACTTTTGTTTCCTCATCTGGAGGAGGCCTCCATGATGGCCGCCCCCCCCCCCGCCCTGCAGGATGTACTGCATGCCCTATTGGTACAGCTGCACTGGCGCTGGGAAATTGGATAGGATTGGGCCCTAAGTCTGCAATCCTATGCATTGTTTCCTAGGAGTAAGTCGCATTGAACACAATGGCACTTACTTCTAAATAAGCATGACTAGGCTTGTGATCCAAGTCTCATTGTGTTCAGTGGAGTTTACTCCCAGGATATATGATTATCAGTCTTAATGTTTACCAAAAAAAAAAAAGAGGTCTTGGTGCCTAACCTTTCTCGCCTACCTCGAAATACTAATCCCTGATCTCAAAGCTTTATGAAGTGGCCTTATGCCAGCAATTCTCAACCTTTTTCATCACACGGCACACTGACAAGGCATTAAAATTGTCAAGGCACACCATTAGTTTTTTACTGTTGACAAGGCACACCATGCTGCGGTGGGAGGCTCACATCCCCCAATGGCCCTACTAATCAACTACGCTCCCCCACACTCCAGAGACTCACCTGTGTCCACTGGTGGCACACCTCTGTGCCATGGCCCAGTGGTTGGAAATCACTGCCTTATGCCATTGCCAGAACCTACTCAGAGGTACACCTATCCATTATGGTGCTGGCCCCGATGAAGCCTTGACAAGGGAAGCCTGCCTTGGCCCCGCCCCCACAGCTGCATCCCCGCCTCCCTCTCTTGAGCCAGAGCCCAATCCTAGGCATGTCTACTCAGAAGTAAGTCCCATTAGAGTCAATGGAGCTTAGTCCCAGGAAAGTGTGGATAGGATTGCAGCCTGAGGTCGCGCAATATGTATGCCCTTCTGGAGTGGAGGGGCTGAGGCTGCAAATCAGAATGCTGGCGGGGGGGGGGAAGCCCCTCTCCATCCTGGGCAGGCGACCCTTTCCTCGGCCAGGGGTTCCCTCCCCAGCCGAGCGCTTCCCCTTGGCCTGCCTTCGCCTCCGCACTCCCGAGGAGGAGGGGAGAGCTGGGCTCGCGCCCGACACCTGCTGCCCCTCTCCAGATCGCCGGCGGCCACTGGGAAGCGGCGGCGGGCGCACCAGTCTCTCCAGGCGGCAGCCCGTGCGCACTGAAGGGGAGGCGAGGGGAGGCACCGGCTGGCCGGCATCGCCTCGCCTGCAGCGGCGGCGTGAGGAGGAGGACTGGGGCGCCGGCCGGCCACGGACTCCTCTCTCCCGAGGCGCAGCGAGCAGCAACGATGGGGAGCCGCTGCTGCTTCCGAGACCCTCCGCTGTGGATGTTTGTGCCTCCTTAAGGACCTGCTCCGAAGACGGGGAGCGCCAGGAAGGGGGGAGGAGGAGGTCGTGGCGACACACTCACACACACAGAGGGTGGTACCTCCCTTGCTGCCCCGCGGCGTCCGCCCGCTCTCCGCTGGACTTTGGCTCGGAGCTCTCCAGCGCACAGCATGCGGACTGGCTCCCCGGCTCCGTCCAGCGCGCTCTGCCTGCCGCCGCCGCTCCTTTCAGCACCTCCCGCGGTGGACAGCGGCCACCCTGGCGCCGGATGAGAGCGCGCGGGAGAGGCGAGACAGGCAGGGGGTGGGTGGCGAGGGGGGGGCAGCGGCTGCTCCTTCAGGGCTTCTCCTCCAGCTGGGGGTGGCAGTAGCAGAACTTGGCGGTGCCGCTGCCGAGGAGGAGCCCAGCCCAGCTCGCTCAGCCCACCCACCCCCTGCGCAGCCAGCGCGCGCCTTGCGGGCTGCCCCACTCCAGCGCCGTCCTCCAGCCCGCCCGGACCCGCATGGCGTGCTACCTGGTCATCAGCTCCAGGCATCTCCGCAACGGGCACTACCGTGGCATCAAAGGCATCTTCAGGGGACCGCTCTGCGAGAACGGCTCAGCCTCCCCGGTAACTGACACCTCTTTCTATCAGCCATTGGCGCTCCCGGGGGGGGGGGGGGAGCACAGAGCAGGCGGTGTGGAGATCGTGGGGTGTGCATGCCTTTCGTGAGCGGGTCTCTGCCTCCGAGGGGAACCCACCTTGCTTAAGGGGAGGGGGGAGAGAGAAACCCACAGGTTGCCTCTTGCATTGCCATCTTGGGCTCGATGTGGTCGCCCCACCTGACTTTTGAAGCCTCTTGAATGCTTTGCAGCGTCGCTCTCGCTCTTTCCCCCTCTGAATCCAGCAGTGCCAGTCCCAGAAGGGTCTTGGGCTATTGGTGTGCATCAGTTGGCTTGGCCTGAGGGCAAACACTTTGGATCCCTTGAGAAGGCATCAAGGGGAAAGGTGTTGGTGGTCGGCGAGGACACCAGTACAGATGGGTGCCCGTGTGCTTTTTTGTGTCTTGCAGAAAAGTTGTGGCGACTTTGATGTAGGGCCCTGGAAAAGTTGGTGGGGAAGAGCTCAGAGTCCTTTCTGAAACGAAAGTTCACAGGAACTTGCATGTCAGTGGAAAGCAGTGGGTGCATTTGGAATGACCCCCTGAAAATGAGGGGAATGAAACTGGATTACAGTAGATGTGAGCAAGTGTTACCCTGCACGTGCCTGATCACATCTGATCTCAGAAGCTAAGCAGGGTCAGGCCTGGTTAGTACTTGGATGAGAGACCGCGTGGGAATACCAGATGCTGTAGGCTTATACCATAGTCTTTCGAGACTGAAGGCTGCCAACCATTTGTGGTTGCTTCAAGTCATGTATAAAACCAGGATTGCCAAAGGATAAGTTACCTGTAGGCCACAGGGAATGACAATAAGGCTCAGTGGAACCAGCAGAGTAATGTTGGCATGATATATATTATCCAGGGGAAGAAGAAGAAAGCCTAGGACACCAGTCTTCAACTTTTCCAACCCATAACTTGAGTTGAACCTCAGTTTAACTTAGGATCTTTCTTTTCCTCCTCCTCAATTTTTTCTTTTTCTGAGAGAACAAAAAAGCAAACAAAAAATGATACTGCTGGTATCACTGCAGCTCAGGAGCAAGACCTAGGTGTGGGTCATGACCCACCAGTTGCAGACCAGTGCCCTTGACAATGCCAAGTGTTCTCCCAGACACACAGACTAGAACAAATACAGCATAAAGAAAGCAGAATAATGGTGTCCAGGGAAGAGTGTCAGTGTAGAAAACAGAACGTTAGAATAATATGAAGTTGGAGGGGGACGACGACTATGACTGGAGAAGAATTCATGTGGAATGACAAAATCCATAGGTGGAATAATGGCCTGTAAAAGAAGTACAAGCCTGAACAGTTTTCAGTAGATGATTGACAGCTGATGACGTTCTGGAAGTATAGTCTTTGTACCATGATGATACCAGGTGGGACTAGAGGGAGACTGTCTGAGGTTGTGTGGGGCAATGTGTACCATTGTTGTCAGCCTGTTGGTAGAAAAAGTGAACTGTCAGTAGGAGAGGCTGAACTCATGGGATTGTATGTGATGCCAAGAAGAAGGTTCCCAAAAGTGAGTGGGATGAAATAGGGCAGGAAGTTAAGGTAGGTGGAATGATAATGAGAAAGTATAAATGGAGAGGTGGCGGAATTGCAGGGTGGAGGTTCTGCTGAGTCAGTGAAATAATGGGAAAGCTTGCAAAGGAGAAAACAAGAGCAGAGCGGCAGAGCAAGGTGACGGAAAAAAAAATACAGGGTTGTGTTGAGACTGACGGAATGACAAGGATAGAATGTCAAAGAAAGGGCATTAGAAATGAATCAAATGAACAGATGGGGTGAATTTTGAACAAGGGCCTCTGCACTCTGAAGCATGATGAATGTTTATCTTCCCCCTGGTACCACCAACAGTGCAATCCTATGCCTTAGTGGGAAGGATGTCTCATTTAATTCAGTGGAACTTATTCCTAGGAAAGTGTGTCTATCATGACAACCTTAATTACCAAACAGTGGCTCCTATTCAGCAGTCATGCATGTTGTATTAGGTATCAGTGATGTCTCCCTTTAGTACCAGTGACTAGAAAATATGCACACTGCAACAGGTTAATGGCCATTTATCATCTATCTATGCATATTCTTTGTTTTCAGGTGAAAGAAGTTTTCAGAGGAAAAACATAGAAAAGTGAATCTCCATTCTTAGGGTGTCATCAGACATGCATGCAAATGAGTGTGTGTGACCCTTTAATTATTTACTGTATAAACGAAATGTGTGTGTGGGGGGGGGGGATGCTAAGCAAAATGGCACAAAACCATGGTGGGGGGAGGAGGGAGGCTTTAGTACTTAGCCCTCACTGTGGTTTAGTGCAACTGTGCCCCTTACACTGAATTTTATAGAAGAAAAACAACACTTTGGAGAGGTACTTTACTGTCTTTCTGCTCTCTTGAAGCTGTCTTGAAAACTATCACTTGACTTGTGGAACTCTGGACACACGTGGTTCTTGAGTCTCAGAAAACACAACCATAAGTAAATCAACATGCACTTGTATTTCATGAAAATAAACTGATCTGAACATTATGGCAATATCTAAACTGAAATATGTGTTAACAAATAGTATATAAAATGCACATCCCATAAGATAATGCAGCTGGGATAATAAGCAGGATATACATTGAATTTGTTTTTAATCATGTTATCTGGTACTTATTTACCTTTGTGACCTACTTCCTCTGAGAATGTGGAACATATTTCTGTGGAGCATACTTCAAAAAAAAAAAAAGCCAAATATAATATGAATTATATTTATACGTGGGTATGTCCATAACTGGTATGCATACAGTATCATTCTGTCAGCATTCCTGTCTACCATTGCAAGTCTCTTATTTCGTGATCAAAGTTTCTTCAAGTGTATCAAGGTGGAACTCCCAAGTTTAACATCCAATCCTGTCTGTGATTTAGTTACAGTGCTGGTTGCTCTTCTGGAGCATGTCCTAGGTTTTGATTGGTAAAATATCTCTTTATAACCAAGGTGTTTTGAGCTATGTGTGTACCAGATTTCAGCTTTCTGGTTTTTTTCTGGGACAGCTCTTGAGTGTGTCTTGCTCTCCTGTCCGATGGTCAGATTTCCTCAAAAAGTTATGTCCACAGCCACTGCTTTCATAGGTTCTTGTACATCACATCAGCTGATGGTCACCTACCTCAATAGTATTGGTAGGGGAGGAAAATAGTACTGTAGGTACTGCAGTGTGCTGTTTAAGAGGCCTCTCCCACTCACCGTCAGAGCCATTCCGAGCAGCGTCAGCAACGTGCAGGTGCTCACTGAACCAAATGGCATCTCTTGCCCATTGCTGTCGCTGCTTGGAAAAGCTCTGATGGCAGGTAGGAGGGGCCACTTACATGGTACATTGCAGTGCTTGCAGTACTCATCCTTTTGCCCCTGTAGCTGATGCTACTGCCCCACCTGGTCTAATTCTGCAGTTTCAGCCTGTGCAACTTGTGTCACACATGTCCTACTAGCTATCCACTCATGAAGTAGCCCTCCTTCTGCCTTTTGTCTCTGGATACTCCTACGTCATTTAGGCTTGCTTGCTTGCTTGCTTGCTTGCTTGCTTGCTTTCTTTCTTTCTTTCTTTCTTTCTTTCTTTCTTTCTTTCTTTCTTTCTTTCTTTCTTTCTTTCTTTCTTTCTTTCTTTCTTTCTTTCTTTCTTTCTTTCTTGTCGTGGCAGCAGCACAGTGGTGGACAATTCATTACATCGCACTGGGAAAGAAAGCAACAACTCAATCCAGAGTGTATTCATGTGTTCCATGCACTGTCTCTATCTTCTGTGCCTTTTAATAGTTTTGCAGAAATAATATTATGGACTTCTTTATTATGAATTTTAAATCAGGGCTAGTACAGAGAAGGATGTTTGTTTCGGTTCTTTTTAACAACTACATAGAGTGCAAGGGTATTGAACACTACAAATTGTTACACTTTGCACTGGTAAGTGACACAAGGGCAGATGTTTCTAGCTTTGAAAGCTATGCAATGTTAGGAAAGAAACCCAACAACTGCACTGGTAGATCTAGAACTGTTTTAAGACTAATGGCCAAATCCTAACCAAATGGTGTGCTGGCAGAATATATGCACCACCTGTGCTGTTGTAAAAGTGCTGTAAAGCACTTTGCAACACCATTTTTAGCCAGTGCACCAATGGGAAGACCAGAGCCTTCCTGCATGTGCTGGCAGTTGCAGGGATGCCTATTGTACCAAGTAGGTCCAGTGCAGGGGTGGGGGAAGGTTGGTGACAGGAATGGGGGTGGGCGAATTGTGCACAGGAGGGCGTGGAACTGGTGACACCAGCATACATCATGTACATTCCCTTTCCCATACATTTGCATAGCTAAGGGGGGGTCAAAGGGATGTTGTGACCCCAGCAGCACTCCATGGAGGGCAGCAATGCTGTACCCGCTGCAGCAGCTGGGGTCCTGCCCCCCTCGCTCTCAGCCAAGCAGCTTGAAGCAAGGCCACTTGCTTTGACCAGCCTTGCTCTGATCAGATCTGGAGGGTGTTCTGAGACCCCTGTGGTCTTCAGAAGGCCTTAGAATGCCACTTCCAGTTTTGGGGACAAAACCGAAAGTGACATTTTTAAGGCCCTTAGAAAGCTGTCTGAGGCCCGAGGAGGCCATGTGTAGCTTCCCGGGGCCTCAGAAGGCCTTCTAAAGGCCTTAAAATATCACTTCTGGTTTTGCCAGAAAAACCGGAAGTGATGTTCTAAGGCCTTATGTAGGCCTTAGAAGGCCTTCCGATGCCCAGGGAGGCTATCCCAGGCCTCAGAACACCATCTGGATGTGACTGGAGCACAGCTCCAGTTATACTTGGAGGGATACAGGTCAGGCGATCAACTGGGACTTGCACCAGCAGTATCACTGGTGCTTGACCAAGCTGACCCATTGTGACTGCTGGAGCTTACTTGGGGTAAGTGGACAAATGTTCCCTCTAGCAACCAAAATTCTCCTACAGGATGCCGTGTAGCCTGTGCTGGCTCTGCTGCATCACCACACTGGAATTTAGTTAGGATTGAGCTGTAAGTTTTATTTGTCTTGAGCTTTCATCTAGAATAACTTTTTGAAGAGAATTCTCTCTTCTTTTTTAAAGAAGTGAAAGACGATTTTAAAGATGCTTGAAAGCTATTCAGTGTTTTGAAATGATTGAAAAATCCCTATGGTGATGGTTTGCATGCAAATGTCAAGAAATTTAAAATGTCAGAATGCTCTGAAAAGATGCCTCCAACCATATTGTTCATGTGTATCTCCTCTATTCTTGTTTCTCACAGAAAATATGAATGGACACACTGTCATTTAAGTGAATATGTGCCATAAGTAGAATGGAGGCTCTATGAAACTTCTAAATTAACATATCACCCATATCTGATTCATCTTTGAAATATTTTTTCATCCTATTTATTCTAATTTATTCTAATTCTGTTAATCAGTGGGGAAATTCTTGGTTTAATGTGAAAAAAGTTTGATTATGAGATATTTAAGAGTAAATTAAGTGCTTTTTGAGGGCTTATTCACTATTTTGAAATGTCACTTTGAATGGTCTGTGAACTGTCATAAACTTAAGTATTCTGTTTTAGTATATGAGCCATTAAAGAACCCTACATTTATACTATACAGGCTACTTCATGCACGACTCTGTGGTCTTTAATGTATAATGTGTACCTTTCTATATTTAAAGTGTTCTCTCTTAACAGACCATGAAATGCCAGTAGGCTTAAGGCTATGCTTTCAGTTATGAGAACGGTAGTGAATATTTTAAATACCTTTATGGAATTTCATGGCTGTAAGAACGATTTATCCAATTGGATATTTATTTGTCTCTTTGTCTCTAGTATCTTATTCTAACCACATAATGACCACAATCATACTTCCTTATAGAAAGAAATAGACATGTGTGTAGATTGTAGGAGTGTGTAGGATTTTGTTTGTTTGTTTTTTTTTTTTTTTTGAGGGAGGCCTTTTTGTTTTCATGTCTTATATTTTTCTGGGGTAGGGAGCCCTATTTGAGCCCATGGGACTAATCAGTGATCTCAGGACCCAATCGTATCCAACTTCCCATCTCTGGTACAGCAGCAGTGCAACCCTGAGACAAGAGAACAAACATTCCCTTACCTTGTGGAGGCCTCCATAACTACCCTCTCACCACAAGATGCAATGTACACCCCATTGGTGTGACTATGCCGGGACTGGAAAGTTGGATAGGATTTGGCCCTAAGTTTGTTATTGTCTCTAAAAACGATTTCTCTTGTAAGCATTTTTGCCACTTCGTTTTTTGGCAGTGGCAAGAACTCCAATGTGTAGCCTCCTTCTGGCAATGTCCTTTAAAAAAAATTCATAAGCTGCAGGGTGCAACACCAGTGGCATCACTACTGGGATGCTGGGGTGTGGACCACACCGGGTGACACTGAAGAAGAGGAGCCAGAAATTTCCTGGCCAGGCTGACTGGAAGGCCAGGACTACTGAGCAGGTAGACCTGGGGTCTGAAGACTTTTCCACCCATTACAACCTCCTGTCCTGTTTCTCCCCCTCCCCATCCCCATTCTGCCTACCTCTGTTGCTACCCTCCCCTTGCCACACTTTGAGTGATACAGGGCAGTATGGGTAAAAATAGTGGTCATTGGTAGGAGATGGATATACAGTGGAACTTCTACCACTGCTGATATAAGCAGCATAGAACAAATTGCTAAAAGTAAGATCATTAGACATCTTTAAAAAAAAAAAAAAGAGCTAAAATGAATGGGTACAAATGGGGGTTCTGAAAATGAATGCACTATTTGCACCAATTTGTCATATTCATTCCTGGCTCATTTGTTGCAGGATAAATGGAACCTGCAATGAATGGGCCCCATTCATTCAAAAAAAATGAATCCCCCCTTAGTACTTTGCTGACTTATAATCTTTGGGACAAAGGCCAGTATTGACATTAACAAATTGTGCCCTTATAAGTGATTTCCAGAAAAGCAAGTTCTGGCAGATTCACTAGAAAACGAGTATGGGGTCGGATGCATGCAGAAAGGCTTGTGCAATTATTAGATGAAGAAATGATCAGGCAAAATACGTTATTGCTTGCAGTACAAACAAGATCTGGAGATAATTCTATGATAAACATCTTCAGTGATAGATCTGGAACAGAACAACAGAAATAATAAATGTATTTTTATTATTACATAAATAAAAATGTAATGCAGCCAAATATGTCCCATTTAAAGGCAAATCCAGAGCAGATATTGCTCCCCCACAAAACATGTGTGACACAGATTTTGGGAGAAACAGGGTCACAGTTAATTAAAATTACTGTGCCGGGCCACAGTAGGTGGATGCAGCAGGTCCTGACTAAACTCTACCCCCTCAGTGCAGGTACTGAAGAAACAGCCTAACCCAGAGGTAATAGCTGATCTGCCCAAGCCTTCTATTGGGTGAACCACCCTGACTCAGAACTTGGGTTCACCTGCAGACACCCTCAGGTTCTTCACAGCCAATAGCCAGGAGGTCAAGGAAGCTGAATTGCTCCACCTGCCCTGAGCTTGGTAACTACTAAGGTGGACATCCCAATTCCATCCTAGGGTCCGAACCCCAATCTGCGTAGACTCTGGCAGCCAATGCAAAGTGGCTGTGGGAGGCTTCAGTGCTGCTTGTTGAGCAGTACCACAAACCCCTCCCCTTCTGGTCTGCCAATGGCAGCCTGACACATCACATGGGAGCAGGACCATGTAAGGTGGTCTCCTTATGCATTTCCAGATGGAGCCCCATTCAACAGTCAGCCTTTTCTGAGGGCAGAGTGTTCTACTTCTCTGCATCAGCAGCTGTTAAATAATCACAGCTGATGCAGAGATGGGATTGTGTTGCCTGCCCTTCCAACAGGGACTGATTGGAAGGAAGCAAGTAATTCATGCAGAGAAGCAGCAAGCAATGCCTCCTTTGGGGGTAGGCATTTTGGAGCATTTGAGCAATAGAATTTGTATATTGTATCCTGACACATAATATGAGAATGGCAGGCTGAGATGAAGGGATAGCAGGCTGATGGCAGGGCTCAAATGAAGGACTTCAGAGTCGGAAGCAATTGATATCCCAACTGTTATAACTAGCAGGACTGTGGAGTCACTCCACCCAGAATTGCTTCCAACTCCAGCTTAAGAACATAAGAACAGCCCCACTGGATCAGGCCATAGGCCCATCTAGTCCAGCTTCCTGTATTGCGCAGCTGACCCAGGGAGCACACCTGATAACAAGAGACCTGTATCCTGGTGCCCTCCCTTGCATCTGACATAGCCCATTTCTAAAATCAGGTGGTTGCACATGCACATCATGGCTTGTAACCCGTAATAGATTTTTCCTTCAGAAATTTGTCCAATCCCCTTTTAAAGGCATCCAGGCCAGATGCTGTCACCCCATCCTGTGGCAAGGAGTTACACAGACCAACCACACGCTGAGTAAAGAAATATTTTCTTTTGTCTGTCCTAACTCTCCCAACACTCAATTTTAGTGGATGTCCCCTGGTTCTGGTGTTATGTGAGAGTGTAAAGAGCATCTCTTTATCCACTTTTTCCTTCCCATGCATAATTTTGAATGTCTCAATCATGTCCCCTCTCAGGCGTCTCTTTTCTAGGCTGAAGAGACCCAAACGGCATAGCCTTTCCTCATAAGGAAGGTGTCCCAGCCCAGCAATCATCTTAGTTGCTCTCTTTTGCACCTTTTCCATTTCCACTATATCCTTTTTGAGATGTGGTGACCAGAACTGGACACAATACTCCAGGTGTAGCTTTACCATAGATTTGTACAATGGCATTATAATATTAGCTGTTTTGTTCTCAGTACCTTTTCTAATGATCCCAAGTATAGATTTGGCCTTCTTTACTGCCACCACACATTGGGACGACACTTTCATTGACCAGTCCACCACCACCCCAAGATCTCTCTCCTGATCTGTCACAGACAGCTCAGAACCCATTAGCCTATATGTGAAGTTTTGACTTTTTGCCCCAATGTGCATGACTTTACACTTACTTACATTGAAACGTATCTGCCATTTTGCTGCCCATTCTGCCAGTTTGGAGAGATCCTTCTGGAGCTCCTCACAATCACTTCTGACCTTCAGCACTGGGAAAAGTTTAGTGTCATCTACAAACTTAGCCACTTCACTGCTCAACCCTGTCTCCAGGTCATTTATGAAGAGGTTGAAGAGCACCGGTTCCAGGACAGATCCTTGGCGCACACCGCTTTTCACCTCTCTCCATTGTGAAAATTGCCCATTGACACCCACTCTCTGTTTCCTGGTCTTCAACCAGATCTGAATCCAGGAGAGGATCTGCCCTCTAATTCCCTGACTGTGGAGTTTTTTCAGTAGCCTTGAGATTCTATGTTTGATGAGGCATTCCACCATCTTACCCGGTATAGATGTTAGGCTGACTGACCTAAAGTTTCCCGGATTCCCCCTCTTTCCCTTTTTAAAGATCAGCGTGCATTTGCTATCCTCCAATCCTCTGGCACTGTGATCATTTTGAGGGACAAGTTGCATATTTTAGTTAAGAGATCAGCAACTTCATTCTTCAATTCCTTAATAACTCTAGGGTGGATGCCATCAGGGCCCGGTGACTTATTGATCTTTAATTTATCAATGAGGTCTGAAACATCTTTTCTTTTAACCTCTATCTGACTTAATTCCTTGGTCAGGAGGGGCCGTTCGGCCAGTGGTATCTGCCCAAGGTCTTTTGCCGTGAAGACAGATATAAAGAACTCATTCAATTTCACTGCCATCTCTAAGTCTCCTTTTATTTCCCCTTTCCCTCACTAACCATCCAGAGGGCCAACAGCTTCTCTGGCAGGTTTCCTGGTTCTAACATATTTGAAGAAGTTTTTATTATTCCCCTTAATGCTGCTGGCCATGTGTCCCTCATAGTCTCTCTTGGCCTCCCCTATAACCTTCTTACATTTCTTTTGCCACAGTTTATGTTCCTTTTTATTCTCCTCATTAGGGCAAGACTTGAATTTATAGAAGGAAGCTTCCTTGCCCTTTATGGCCTCTCTAACTTGGCTGGTTAGCCATGTGGGCACCCACCTGGACTTAGTCGAGCCCTTCTTCCTTTGCGGTATACACTTCTGCTGGGCCTCTATTACTGTTGATTTGAGCAACCTCCATGCTCTCTGTAGAGACTGGACTCTTTTTACCTTCCCTTTCAACCTCCTTCTAACCAGCCTCCTCATTTGAGGGAAGTCCGCTCGTCAGAAGTCAAGGGTTTTTGTGAGAGATTTGCCCGGTATTCTTCCCCCGACGTGCATATCGAAATGGATCGCAGCATGATCACTGTTCCCCAATGGCTCAGTAACACTGACATCTCTAACCAGCTCCTGAGTACCGCACAATATTAAATCCAGAGTTACCTTTCCTCTGGTGGGCTCCATGACTAGCTGCTCTAAGGCACAGTCATTTAGCATGTCAAGGAATCTGTTTCCTCATTTCAAGGTCCCCTTCCGGTTTCTGGTCTGGAGGACAATAGTACGCCCCCAGTATTACATCACTCCTCAGGCCTGGTAATTTAACCCATAGAGATTCTATGGAGTCGGACCCGCCTTCAATCTCTACTTTGCTGGATTCTATTCCTTCCTTAACATAAATGGCCACCCCACCTCCAACACGCCCCTCCCTGTCCCTCCTGTAGAGTTTATAGCCCAGGACTGCGGTATCCCACTGATTCTCTGCATTCCACCAGGTTTCCTTTATGCCCACTATGTCAATATTTTTCCTTTTCACCAGACATTCCAGTTCTCCCATCTTTGGGCATTTGCATAAAAGCATTTGTACATGGAATGCCCCAGGATGGGCTGCTTATTAGCTCCTTTGTCTCCGCATCCTCTCATTGTGCCAAACCGTCTATCACATCCCATCACGCTACCATTCCCAATTTCTTCTCCTACTCTGCCTTTACCTTGTTGTTCTCTAACTTCCCCATCAGTTTAAAAGCTTGGAAGGTGTCAGAAGCAATTTTGGGTAGGGTCAGAGTTAGAGGTTGTGTATCAGCTCTGCCATCCTGGCTGATAAGCTGCAGGCTTGAACAAAATCATTAGTCAGCATGAGGGTTGAGTAGAAAGGCTCGAGTAGTTATAGGCAAACTGGAAAGGCTCTAGAATTTATGATTGACTGAAGGTAGGTGATAAGAAATGCTGAGCTTAAGAATGCAGTCAAAAGCTGTGAGATCTTGATAGAAATATTGTGTCCAAGAGGTGCATTTCTGATTATTCACTTTGTCCTTCCAATCCTTTATGGAATAACAAATGCTCTTTCAGGATCCAAGATATCTCCCCACTAAATGAAATATGGCCCATATGCAAAAATATAGCTTTTACCGGGGATTTGTAATGCTCTGTGAGGCATGCTTATAGCCATGAATATATCATATTGATCACTGGGCTGCTTGGAGCTGCCAGCAGTTTTTTCCTTGTATCTGTGACAGATCCATATAATATTGCCCTGCTACAAAACCACTTCAGTCAGGGTCTTACCAGACTTCATGAGTTAAGCAAAGCTGGACTTGATTTGGGTCCTGCAGTGGTGCAGTTGACTCTGCAGATGGCTCCCTTTCTTCTCATCCGTTTTGATCCAGTGCTGCTGGGCTGCTCCAGGCTTTTCAGCTGAGACATAAAACCAAGTCAGTTTTAGTTACAGTTATTTAAAAATTTCTTCACATTTCTGCAGGTGCAGAAAAGTTTAACTGGTTATTCAGACCCAAAGTGGAATTTAAATGTTCATAATGTCTCTTCAAAAGTATTACCGAATATAGTACTTCTGCCACTCCTTTACCCAGACGGGTACATTGTGAACTTGTTAAATGATTGGTTGTTTTATACTTCAAAAGTATTTTGGCTTCATCCAGGGCCACAGTTGCCTCCTCACTTCTGACACTAGGACATTTGTGTCCTAGACCACTGTTTCTCAAACTGTGGGTTGGGACCCACTAGGTGGGTTGCGAGCCAATTTCAGGTGGGTCCCCATTCATTTCAATGTTTTATTTTGAGTATAGTAGACTTGCTGCCAACATGGTATGTGACTGCATTTGGAGAGATCTGTACTTTTAACAGACTACAATGTATATGCCTTTAAAAATGATAGTCAATGAAGCTTACTCCTGGATAAGTGTGGCTAGGATTACAACCTAGGATTGTTAAAAAATTTTCTGCTTCTGATCATGACATCACTTCTGGTGGGTCCTGACAGAGTTATTCTAAAAAGTGGGTCCCAGCACTAAAGTTTGAGAACCATTATCCTAGGCTATTGTGTCCTGGTCAAATATGACCTGGTCATTGGCATCCCTGGACATTCATGTCCAATTTTTTTGCATCCCAGTTATTTGAGCAACAAACCCCATGTTATATATGCTAAGCCTCTTATCCCAGCCCTAACCCTACCTTTGCATTTAAAAAATTTGAAAGTAATAACAACAACAACAACAACAACAGGGATTTATATACCGCCTTTCTTGGTCTTTATTCAAGGCGGTTTACATAGGCAGGCTTTTATTTAAATCCCTTATTAAATAGGGATTTTTACAATTTGAAAGAAGGTTCTTTCTTTCAAGAACCACTACATTCAAGGTGTTTCATTCCGATCTGGCTTCACATTCTGGCCTCCATCCTCCCACGCTCAGAGCAGATGGAAATAGCTCGGCTTCAGCTTATCAGCTGCTTCAAGGTCGCACGTGCCGGTGGCCTCGAACTGGCGACCTTGTGGATGTTATCTTCAGGCAGACGGAGGCTCTACCCTCTAGACCAGACCTCCTGCCCTAGTGCATCTAATACAAATATAATGTGACATACACAGGATGTATAATGGGACACAAAAGTCCAGAATGCAAGAAGAAGAAGACGACGACGACGACGACGAAGACGAAGACGAAGAAGACGAAGACGAAGATGACGAAGAAGAAGAAGAAGAAGAAGAAGAAAGGGTACAAATGTCCAGGGATGCCAATGACTAGGACACAGTTGTCCAGGATGTCCAGGTCTTATCACCCATGCCTAATTCAGGCATGGAACCAGGATCTAGGATTTAATGGGTGTTTCTCATAGGATTTACTACTCTGAGTACAGCCCTAAATGTTCTCGTGTGCTGTAATTGTTTTAAGGACACCTATTACATAAAAAAATGTTTGGCACTGCAAGGGAGACCATGTTTATATTTGATTTCATAATATTTACTTGACTGTTGGTCCAAAAATGCATAATGTTAACAAGTAAGATCAGTTGCTCTTAGACAGCCCAATCCTAACCTGCACTGGAACAGGTGGACTGGCTGGCCTGTGCTGTATCCAGTGCAAGGTTTGAGGTGGATCCCATGCAGTTGTTGGTGCAAATCTGGGAGGGGAGTTAGGATCTGGCCTAAGTGCCAGAGATCTGGTCCCACACCCCTCCCAGGTCAGGTCCATCCACTGATCCACCCTCCCCCCAAAACACCCCTGTCCCACTCTCTCCAACCCAGGGCCACTGGCGTGAATTCACCAGGTCTGTCACTGGATTTGGCACAGGGAGGCCAGCGCACATCCTTGCGCCGGCCTCCCCAACTCCCACAGTGGCGCGAATAATGCTTTCAGCACATTCATGACACGCTGAAGCCAGCGTAAGAGACTTTCACTGGCTTAACTCCAAGTCTGGATGACGCACTAAAATAATGGTTAAAATAATCTAGGACTATACAGGACTGAATAGCTAAAGGCTTCTTAGAAGCTTTCACTAAATGTTGAAGAGAAGAGCCATTTTTCAATGTAAATTTACATTTTTCAATGTAAACCCCAATTCTATGTTTGATCACTTGCTCAATGGGGTTTTCTCCCACGTAAATGTACATAGGTTTGCATTCCTAAATTGGAAAAGGTTTGCCTCTCAGCAGTTCATGTGGCTATATGAAAACTTCTAAGAATGGAATCAAGTGGACACGATCAGATTCCCGATTTGGGCAAGTGGCTTTAAAACATTGTCCCACGTGACATCTATAAGATAAGAAAATGTATAGGTATAACATAAAGTATTGTATAAAGTATAATGTATAAAGTATAATATAAAATGTATAAAGTATAAATGTATAAATGTACTGTCTAAATAACAGTATAACAAAATTCAAGAATTGTGAATCTTGTGCTAGAACTGGACACCGGGCTAGATAAATCTTATTCCCTTTGAGAAATATTTTATTTTCAGTGTAAATTCTATAAATAATTATATACAATTTTATATATGTTATGTTTCAGCAGTGCAACTGTCAAAGCATGGAAAAATAAATGGAACTGTGTGGTACATCAACAAGTGGAGTGGTGGATAAGATGAAAATTCTCATGGAACGGTTGCACCAGTTATTATCCTGGTGCTTCTGCCAAGCAGAATCAGTGCAGTCCACACTAAGTCCCAAGCAGAGTCACTGCTTCATGCTCCACTTCCAGGGAAAAGTGAATTCCTTGATGATGGAGGAATTACTTCCCCCCTGGAAACTCCACGTAATATCCAGACTTTGTGGGAAAAGTCTTTGGATTTGTTGACTGGGATGGGCTCCTTGCTTATTCTACTTATGAGTAAGTTTCTTGGTCCCATGCTAGAAGATGGATTAAGTCAGCATTTCTTAAACTGTGGGTCAGGACCTACTCGGTGGGGCATGACCCAGTTTCTCGTGGGTTCCGCAGAGCTTCCAATATAAACAAGGGTTATGGAGAGATCAGATGACTACTGGCCTCAAGCCCTCATTCAAAAATTAGATAACTGCCCTGCAAAGAGCTGAGCTCTTGCAGTTTGCACGGAGATGAGCTTCCTGCAGTTTGCAAGCTTGTGTAAATATAGGGAGATAAATGTTGGAGTGTGTCCTGGTAGAGTGTCATTTTAAAAAGTGGGTCCCAGTGCTAAAAAGTTTGACAACCCACTGGTTTAACTGAGGGATCCTATTTAAGATCAGTTTCGATGGATGTGATGAACAAGCTTGTTTTTGTGGCTTTAGAAAAAGAGGAAGAAAGACAGAAACAGGATAAAATTGGCGAATAAATAAGGCCTTGCCTTTTGATCCTACAGACATCAAAGCAACGTGTAGCATTATTAAAAGGAAATAGCTCCTTCATCTTGGAATAAGAGCTTCTGTGAAAATTGCTTAGCAGGATCTCCTCTAATTCAGGCGGCTTTATCTCAGGAGTAAATGGTCTGCAAAGGTTTCTTAACAAAATGACAAATAAGTGAAGGCTTTTTAAGGTGTACAGATTTTTGCATCAATTCAGTTTCTTTGATAGAACTTCAACCTTTCTACTAAGGGTTGGTTTATGATGGATAATGCTTTTAAGCATGTTTGTTAAGCCTTCATCTTCGATCTGTCTTGGTTCCTATGGGAAGCACAAGTTAATATGTACCATTGTCATTTTTTTTGTATAAGAAAATCAAATCCTCCTCATTGCATCTGCATTAAAATACTGTTCTGTTCCCCTGACTATTCCACATGTTGCAAGTTTTCTTTTAGAAATTGATTCTTGAAATGCAGCACTCTATTTATATGGATATGCTAAGAATTTAACCCTTTCCACTGTATTTCTTTTTTTACAGAGATTTTGTGTTTGACTTTTCCTTTGTTTTTGATACTTCTTTATCAATGAAACAATGCCAACAGATGTAACCAAAATATATGTTATGAGAATATCAAAACTACTGTACTACCAAGTAAGATCTCCAAGACTATGTACACAGCAAGCCCTGTAGAACATTTTGAGTCTGCCTGCCATTTGTTGAATGCTAATGCTTGAAACAGCAAAATAAGTGAGACCAACAGCGGGAGAACTGGCACTAGGAAGACGGGGCAAATGCCCCAGGCACTGAGCCCGCGTGACTCTAGGACCACGTGGGAAGCCTTACTGAGGCTCCTGACGCAATCAGAAACGATACTTCCGCTTTTCCGGAAGTACAGGGAACCAATTTCTATCCCACCTTCCATGTTCTTCGTATGGAATACATTGTAATAGCAGATATGCTCTATGCCTGTGTTGATAAGTTTGATACATTGTTGTTGTTGTTGATGATGGTGATGCTATGCCATTATGTATGTGGTTGTTATCCTCCATCTAACACCACTGTTCTTATCAGAAATGAAGCAGATAGGAAGACATGATCAGTAGAAGTGTGATTTTTTTGGTGAGAATGAAATAAAAGCACATAACACCACTTTCTGTACTTCTCATTTTTGTAAAATAAAAACAAAAAAAACCCCAAATCTGCAAAAAATAAAAAAAATAAAAAAATCCTAGCACCTAATTGACTATGTAATGATTGTGGCTGCATCTACTACCTAGTACATTTTTAAAGCTATTATAATTTGTGAAAATGTGCCCTTGGAATAAAAACACATAATATCACTTTCTGCACTTTTTCCTTGGGGGGAAAAAAAATCTGTGAAAAAAATAAAAACATTGACAAACACCTCTAATGATCGGATATGGGATTTATGCACCAAGTACTGTGCATATAACCACTTGGCTGACTGTTCCATTACTATATCCTCTTTTTCTCTACCTGGGCAATGATGGGCCCATGGTTCCTTTCCAGAACAGGAGGAAGTTGCAGGTGCAAGGTCCTATCTTTTGGAACAGCAGTGGCAGGAAGACTTAGTAGCAGGTGAATTCCATGCATGAGGGGAGGAAAGATCATGTCAGGAGGCGGTTCACTTGTCTGTCTCCTGGTACTGCCAATGCCTCTTCCTTCCCTTGGAAGGAAGGATGGATCTCACAGCTGCAATCTCTTCCTGCCTTACAGCCGCACTGCTGTACAATGCCATTGTAGATCTGGCAGCCCTGTGGACTGCTCTGCACCCTCCTAATAGTTGCTGAGTACTCAGGATAGTTGCTGAGTGTATAAGGAACTGAGTTTTCATTCATTCATCACTGGTTGTTGAAAAAGGCTTTACTTTTCTTAGGCTGCAGTCCTAAGCACATTCAACTCAATGTGACTCATTTCTGAATAGCAGTGCATAGAGTTGTCATGTTCTTCTTGACCAGCTGGCTTTTGCACCAGCCACCAAAACCACTGGGTTACTGAGTAAGATGCATGCATACCCACAACTCAGAGAACAGAGTTTATTGTGAAATATATAATTCAATTAATCCAGTATCAAAATAATGATACTACTTTATACAAATAAGCTGATGACATTTTGATTTTCTGTTATTTTAGTCTAAATATATGTGCATAGCGGATGAGAAATATAACATTTCTTTCAGAATTCTATCCCAGTTTCATACTTCCGTATAGTAATAATTGGCATGCTGGCTTAAGAAGGCAAAAGAAAAAAGCAGTGACGGGAAGATTGAGCATGATATGAAAGACTGCATACATTAATTAGCTTTAGCTGGTATCAGTAAAAGCTTACTGATACATTAATTAATGTATCTATTAATTATTAATTAGCTTTAGCTGGTATCAGTATCTGGGATTTGCCCTGTCTGAAGCCATGGGTCTCTTCTGTCTGATGGTTGCTTTCTTGATCCTGTTTGCCATGTGACGAGATCTGTATGTAACTTTGGCACTAATGAACTACAATGTGATTCTGTGAACTTGGGCTCTGAAGATGTCAATCATGGAAATGTATGCTACTTCGAAAGCAGTCTAATTAAAGATGGTAACAAGTATAAAAAAAATTGTTCTTATGTTCTTATCCGCATCTCAAAAAAGACATAGTGGAAATGGAAAAGGTGCAAAAGAGAGCAACTAAGATGATTACGGGGCTGGGGCACCTTCCTTATGAGGAAAGGCTACGGCGTTTGGGCCTCTTCAGCCTAGAAAAGAGACGCCTGAGGGGGGACATGATTGAGACATACAAAATTATGCAGGGGATGGACAGAGTGGATAGGGAGATGCTCTTTACACTCTCACATAATACCAGAACCAGGGGACATCCACTAAAATTGAGTGTTGGGCGGGTTAGGACAGACAAAAGAAAATATTTCTTTACTCAGTGTGTGGTCGGTCTGTGGAACTCCTTGCCACAGGATGTGGTGCTGGCGTCTAGCCTAGATGCCTTTAAAAGGGGATTGGACAAGTTTCTGGAGGAAAAATCCATTATGGGGTACAAGCCATGATGTGTATGCGCAACCTCCTGATTTTAGAAATGGGTTATGTCAGAATGCCAGATGCAAGGGAGGGCACCAGGATGAGGTCTCTTGTTATCTGGTGTGCTCCCTGGGGCATTTGGTGGGCCGCTGTGAGATACAGGAAGCTGGACTAGATGGGCCTATGGCCTGATCCAGTGGGGCTTATGTTCTTATGTTCAGTTTTCAATTTCTTCTTCTTTTTGCAATACAGTCTGAGCAGACAGAATGCATTTCTATCCTCTAGACACATCTATATTCTGTCCAGACGAAATCTGAGAGTTGCTTTGAATGCCGAGAAGGAAAAATCCTAGTTGTGATCTGAAGTGCAACCACAATGTATGTTTCTAACAGTAGCCTAACACGGAGTGGATCACATAGGATCGCATGTATAGTCACAGAGAACATGTTGAAGCATGCTGTTGGATACCCCAAAACATGAAGAGAATGTTTTAATTGAGGTGCTCCAAAACCTGTCTTTAGTGAACATGTGTGATTTTTTTTTTGCCTCTCTCCATTCAAAAAGCTGAGGTAGCCTCTATGTGAGTAACAGCCCAATCCTATTCCCTGCACTAGCACCAATATGGCTGAACCAAAAAGGCAACTACTGCATCCTATAGTGGAGGGGTGTGTGACCCAAAGGCAAATGGGAGGTAAGTAAAAATATTTTTTTGCTTACTACCATTTAAGCTCTGGGGCTGGCTACAGGTGTCCTTGGACATACACCACCGATTTTGGGGCTGTATGTCCGAGGAGAAAAAAAGGGCAGGGAGTTTTTCAAAACAGAATAAGATCCAGTGTGTACCATTGTGGCAGAATCCACGTCCTCCTGCCTCCTCCCTACCATGGTTCCTCCCCCCTCCGAGTTCAGAAATGCCCCATCCCTACCATTGCCAGTCCCCATCTCTGCCTTATCTGGTATCGATGGATGGTTCCTTTGCCATTGGCAGGTGTGCGCAGCCTCCAGCAACTGCACTTGCAACCTTATTGTACTCAGCACTGGCAAGTGTGACAACATTGCATGATGCATGCCAGGATATAAGCACTAGTTCTGCCAAGATCCCGCCACTTGCTCTGGTGGAATGCATGGTGGAATTCCCTGCGCTGGTGGAGCCCTGTAGGTAGGATTCAGTTGTTACTCAGATACCACAGGAAGGGTTTATCCAGGGTACAAAAGCTGCTAGTTACAGTTTTGATTTTCAGTGTAGATTGTATCAGATTAGGAAAGTGGAGAAATCTCATTTGGAAAGCGAAAGGAAGCGAACTGAACATCAGATGGTGCTAACCACCTGTAGGGGAAATAGAGAGGTGGCAAAGGGTTTGAGGCTATTGTTCCGACCTCCTCCCAGTCAATAAAGGGAGGAGTGCCCATTGGCTTTAAATGAACTAGAAGTCTTGGGTTTGTGTTTTCCTGAGAAGTACATTTTCAGCCCAACATCTTTATCACAGAATCACATACAGCTGGCCAGGTAGCTGCTGCCTTATAGTCTGAGCACCACTGGAAATGAAAATCTGTCATGCATTGTAAGAAAATTCACTCTGTTGTACTGGAGATAGGTATCTGGGATCTCCTTCTCTGACCTCAATTCCTCATGCCCACTAGCTATATGAAGAATTGATGCCTAAGGAGGTGGAGATTTCCAAAGGTATAAAAAGAGTAACAGTTGAGTGCGTACAATGTAAATCAGTACAATGCCCCTGCACAGATCTGAAATTTGAGGATCATGTTTTTGGTTTTAGAAAAGAGTTATCTGTCAGGGAATGAGCTTAACAAGAGGGAGAGGAAATCAGCCTAACCATCTCCACCCAAGTGGAGAAGCAGGTGAGGGAAGGCTGTTAAGAAGGAGAAAGAGGCAGGAAGGGACAGGGCTAGACTTTAGCACCCCAGGGAAGATAAACACCTGAGTAAAGCTGATGATGAGAACAACCACCAAGGCTGCTGGGCTAGCCCAATGGTATTCAGAATGGGGTGCCGTGACGACCCAGCCTAAGGGCTCTGGCCTCTGCCCCCTCAAGGGATCACGTCACTAACGGGGCTGCAGGGACTGGGATGTACTCACCAGTCCCTGCAGCAGCATCCTGGGGCTGCGGGGAGCCCTGCGCAAGTGTCTGCAGGGCTTTCCGGCCTGCAGAAAGTGAAAGTGGAGTGATCGCGCTCCACTTCCGGTTCTGCTTTTTTTTTTTTAAAAAAAATTTTCAGGAGTTAAAAAGTAGGGGGAAAAGCCAGTGGCTCTGTAATATTAAAAGAATCTCTAAGCATATCTTGAGATTATGATCGCTACGTGCTTCTTACCAAACTGTGAAGCTTTCCAGAACAGAACCTAACAACAACAAAGAAACTGAGCTTTTCTGCCAAGAGGCAATGAAGTAATAAACCCATCTTTGCACTGAGACAAGCCAAACTAGGAACAGAGCAATCCAGCTCTTTTTTTTGTTACCCCTGCTTTTTGTAAAACTAAGTGTGTAATAAATAGAGTGGTACAGAATGTCTTTTCTCTTTTGAGAAAAAAAAAGTAAATAGTATGATATTAAATTTTATATCTGAACATTGAAAGATATTGGTGCAGCAAACTTTATAACCAAGAAGAATATAGCTGTTATCTTTAAAGTGTCGGAACATGCTTAAATTATAGTGTACTTTTCAATATGCTGCATGCATCTTTTCATTGCACCAGATTTAGGAAATAGGTCAGAACCCATAAAAGTTAATCTTGGTGAATGGTGTTCTTACAAAGGCTTTAATGTTTTCACTCATCTTTCTGAAAAAAATCAAAGCTGTACAATAGATTGTTGTTCCTATTATGTAAACCTCCCTAGGTTTGGAGGGGCCTGGTCATTGACAGGTCATTAGGCTTCCTTTTTTTCCCTGAAAAGACTGCTTGGAATGTGAGTCACAGCCATCTGCTCACCTGGAGAATGATGAACAGTTTGGTAGTAAGGCAAAACGCGAGTGATGGACGACTGGAAATGAACATTTTAAGTTGGGGGTGGGGTGGCAGTGTTGTTTTGGGAGCAAAGTAGTTTTAGAGTTCTGGAGGTATTGCTGATGCTTTGGGACCACGTTTTTTATAAACTTGATACCGCCTACATGCTTGTTTCTCCTAATACCTGTTCAGCCTGTGGAAGTTTGGCATTTATAAATAGGCAACTTTTTTCTAACTTTCTCTTGTCCCTAAAGGAAACCCATAAAGACTTCCTAACTGCCTACAACTAGGAGAAAGGGGAAATATGAAACTATAGAATGGAAATTCTGGAAAACATGTAACAGAGAGTTAGGTTGTTTTCTTGGTATGATTATTTTGATTACTGCAACCCCACTTTGAAGTAACTTCCATTGTCTTTGTTGTAACTTTCTTCCAAGTAGGGACAAATGGACCAACCAGTGTTCAACATGAAACTCATGCATTTTGTTACAAAAACCTAAAGTCTTTGTGAACTATGAGTCTGATAACTTGCAAAGCCTTGAATGGATCCTCAGAAGACTGAATCTTTGTGAGCAATGTACTGACTGCCTGCAAATTTTCACAAAGGTTTGAATGAAAGTAATTGTCTATTCACTCACAAAGGTTCACATTTGCAGGCACACTTGTATTTGTCTTCATTCCGCTCACAAACATTTGAACAGCGGAACTCAATATTTCAAATTCCCCTTGTAGAATGCATCTTCACTTCCAAGCAGATGCGCTTACATCAGCAGCAAGGAATGCGTATCGAAAGCCTCAATCCTACCCTGCCACTTCATCACTGAAACGCGCATGCCAGTGAGACAGAATGCTTTACAGCTGTTGCACAAGGTGATGTGTCATGGAGCGTAGTCTGACTGCTGCCACAATGGTGGACAGTAGCAGCCAAGAAAAAACAACCACCGCAAGAGCTCCAGCGCTGGTAAATTGGTGCGGGGGTGGGTGGAATGGGCCAGGAAGGGGAAGAACAGGGTAGGAATCTGTCCTTAAGCCATTTCTACCCAACATTGCATATGTACAACAGGGATCAAATGTGTGCACCTCTGGGCTGGGCAGAAATGGGTTGATTTGATGGGGAGACTGGGGTATGGTGTTGTTCTGAGAAATGAGACTGGGCTGTATGGCTTTGGATTTCAGAGATAAAAGAAAAAATGCCGCCACAAAGATGCTCCTTGGTGGGAAGAGAACATAAGTCCACTGGAGAAGAGGGCAGCTACCAAGGCAAGAGATTCTCCAAATGGGAAAAATCTCACTAACAGACCAGGAGTCTTTATTGGAGGGAGAAACTAAGGGCCCAATCCTATCCAGCTTTCCAGCACTGGTGCAGCCACAATGCAGCCCCAAGGTAAGGGACCAAATGTTCCCTCACCTTGAGGAGGCCTGCATCCCACTGCTGGTTGCAGTGCACACCTGACTGGCATAGCTGCACTGGCACTGGAAAATTGGATAGGATTGGGCCCTAATTCTGCTCACAGAGCAGGGTTAGTTATAACAAAGAATACAAAGACATTCCTGGTGAATTAGTCTGAGATTCAAAGTGGTATATAAATACTTTAATAAATATCTCCTAGTTGTGCAGTCAGGAGTTTCCTAGGCTTGACTGAGTTAAGGTGGGCCCTTCCAGGAGGGCTCAATTTCTCCCTAATCAGAAGGGTTCCTGAGAGACAAAAGGTGTGCCTGATGGAAGAGGCTTCTTGGAGTCTGAAAGGACTATCTAGGTGGCCTGGCCATTGGCAGTTAGGCTTAATTTATTATTCTGTAAGACATGTGCATGCAAGTGAGATCATGCCAAGGTGGAGTGCCTGAATTTGCAAGACTTTAGAGGAAGGTGACACAGAGATGCCCTACAGTGCTACAGCTTTCTGTTCTGATCCATGGCTCTTTATTATCATGACCTTGATTAGAGGGAGCCATGCCTCACCCGCTCCAGGGTGAACTTCTTATTGACTCATAGGAATGCCAGCTAAGATGGAGAGACTGCATTGTTCTGGAATGTGACCTTATTGATGTGAATCACTCCACTGAGCATCACTGCTGCTCCCTCCCTCCCTTTCCCTCTGGAAACTGGAGCTACTGTCCTTACCTTTCCAGCCATCAGGGAAAGTAAAGACAGCAATCTCTAGGCTTTCCTGTTTCAATGCTCCACCTCAGATTGGGAAGGTCAATAATGGGGCCGTTATTGGACACTTCTTTCTCAGTGCTATCAGAAACAGGAATGGTTTCTCTCAGTGTCTACCTATCTGAAGAGGATATGAAACGGAACAAGAGATCCACTTGCTATAGCCAGCAGGACAAAACCAGCGTCAGCCCCTGTACCCTATAAGGTGGTCTGGTTTGTGCATGAATGTGTAGTCAGCCCTGCACAGTAGCAATCTAGAGGCTCCTTTCTCAGCCCTATCATGGGAGTGAGAAAGGAGCATATGAATGCCCCCTTTTGCTTTCCAGCATATGAAAAGTACCAAGAGGAACGCTGTCCTTCAGATATGGAGAAAGTGAGAGAAAAAGGTTATGTGAGTGGATGTATAGTATGCTACAGTAGCTAGTTAGCTCTATTATGTAGTTCTATGTTTTGGCTCTTTCAAACTCTCACATCTGTTTGTTTGCAACGTAAGGCTATATGCACTGCTGGTTTCATTTGGGTATGTACAGTATGTGTGGTTTTATGATTTTTATCTGTATGAGTATTTATTCTATATTCTGTAAGTCTCTTGGGGTGCCCTGTTGGGGAGAAAGGTGGGGTATAAATTGCCCCCCCCCAAATTTGCATATTACTTGAGAAAAATGTACAGTCCCTTGACTAAACGATGGAAAACAAACCTACTTTTCCTGAGTCAGAAATAGGACTCATTTATAGAGCAGAGGACATTTTGGAAGTAGGGATTTCTATTTTCTTTTGGGGGGGGGGAGTGGAACTGAATTGATGAAGCATGCCTCTCTTGCCTGAGTGAAAAACAGACTGGTTAAGAGGTCCTTCAGTTGCTCTTTTCCTTGCTGCCTCTTGTATGTTGCAGGAGTAGAAGTGATACACTTACTAGCAATTATTCAAATTAAGAACACTAATTGGGCAAGGCTGATTAGCATAATTGTAAAGCAGGTCCTTGACCTGGATAAATGAATTGTACTAGACAAGGACCCTAGAATTCTGAAAGTCACTTACAGCCCAATCCTGAGCTGCCTTGAGCGGGGGGCTCTTGCAGCGCCAAAATGGCTACTGGGCAGCCTGCAGCAGCTCCTTGGGAGAAGGGAACTTTTGCCCCCTTCCCCTGAGTATAGGAAGTAGTCCCACAATGGGGCTAGTTGATTCTGTGATGGCTCTGGAGACACTGCAGAATCAGAGAGTCCAGTGTCAGGCTACACAGCCCAACATGGGGCTCAGGATCCAGTGGAGCCAAGTTCCCTGCTCCCTCCCCTGCCACACCTCCCTCTCCTCACCCTCCACCTGCTTCCTCCTGCCTCAGAATGCATCCTCTCCACCTCCTCCCACACCCTCACTCAGCTCTCCACTACCTGGTGGTCCAGGCATTTGCTGGTTGATGGAATGCAGGCCCAGCACTGGAGCTGGCCCAGTGTGGGCTCGCACTGGGCAAACTCTGGCACTAGGCCCACAGTAAGGGCTTGCAAACATGCTTTACGGCACGTTTGCAACAGCAGTAAGCAGTAAGCTGGTGCACACAGGTCTGGATCGGCCTCTCAAATAACTGCTAGGTTGGGCTTAGCCCTATCCTAGAGATGGATGGTAGAGCAAGAGAAAGTTATTTGTTGGAGCAATGGAATCAGTGAGAGGGTGGAAGAGGGGAAAACAATGAAAAGAGTTGAATGTAAAAAAAATGAATATGTTAAAGATATAGGAAGTATTAGTAAAAGCATGGTAAATATCCTTTGTGCATATTTTCAAGTAGCACAGATTTCCTCCTGTAAAAGAGTGCATAAATAAATCAAATAAAATTGTAAATCATTAAATGTACTAGATATGAGAACTACTCAGAAAATGGGTTTCTCCATGCTAAATACAGCAGCCTATTCTTGCAGTGGTTCTCAAACTGTAGGTCCAGGACTCACCAGCGGGTCATGACCTAATTTTTGGTGGCTCGCAAAACTGGCAGATTAGGCTATGTGCATCAAGAGTTAAACAAGTTGCTACATGGGGGGGGGGGCTGCCCAATCACCATTATAGCCACAGCCCTTTGGCATTTATGAATCAGAGAGTGGAATCCAGGGCCTCTTCACAAGTTTGAGAACAACTGTTAAGGCATGTGTTGTGGGACTTCTAGCTTACCAGCAACAGTAACTTCACTTTGACTGACTGTTTGAATGAAATGCTAATATTCCAGCACATTAATATATGCAAGCACCTGAGGGCAAGTTTCTTATGACTCTCATAAAAAAAAAGCGTGTGTTATTTTGGAGCACATAATTAAGGGCCTCATACGTAGAGATATGTCTGGTTGGTTTCTGCTCAAACTAGAGTAAGAAACCCTAAGTATTTATTCAACATTTCAGCCTTCCTGGATAAATTAAGAACAAGATCATTACAAACCAGAATTTACCTCCCAAATTAATTTCATGCTCTGCTCACTTTTGGCAGCAGTCCTTAAACCCTGAAATTGTTTCACGGAAGCCTGTGCAAGTACTCCAAAGTAGGAAGTTTCAGAGTTACAGCATAACATATCTAGATACTAGAAGTTAGTAAGAAATCAGGCCAGTGGCTTCTTATATGCTAATTAATATGCTCTGAGTATTCTTGTCACACAGCTTGAACTAATTAATACATTTTCATACAACAGAATCAATACAAAAGTATTTTCCCAAACTCGTATCCAGACATGTATTAAACGTATTGTGATAAAAATGAAAGTTTGCAACAACACACATCAGTAATACAAATCACTATAGAAAATGTTGTCTTCAGGAAAAAAAAATGCTTTTTTCAACAAATATGCACTTATATGCCAATAAAGGTGCTATTGTATTGTATTGTAACAAATATGCACCCACATTTGCAAATTACTTTCTTGGGGGAAAATACATTCAGAGATACAAGTTATTTTCAGACCAGCTCATCTTGCCTGCATGAATGTCTAATTGCCATTCACCTTGTATTTACTTATGCTATATTATAGGTATGCATGAAGATGATTAGCAATGGCATATAAGGTCAGTATTAATGATTTCAAAAATAGGTTCACCAAAGATAGAATATCATCATTAGAGGCCAGTTATCTTCAGGTGCCACCTAGGTTACCGAAGAACACCATTATAAAATCCCAAGAACTAAAAGTTGCTGTTTCATATGTTATCACCCCTTTCAGTCATTCTATATGAATGATCAATGAATGTGTGTGTGTGGGGGGGGGGGGCACACCGCAGACTCTGCTTCTCCCTGCATGCATTCATTGAGTGCCTATACAAAGCCCCCAAGGATGAGTGGAGCCTCCATGAGGCCATGAGGTTGCCCTCCCTGTACATTCATTGAGCAATCCAAACAGTAATTCAGAACCTCTACCAACTCCTAACATCAGATGAAACTGAAATGTAGAGCTGAAATGTAGACCAGAACCATTGTAAAACAGTGCCCCCAAGTCCCATCCCAGCTAGATATTCCAGAAAGTTACCATGTTTGATAATACTGAAAGCAGCAGAGATGTCCAATAGCAGGGGCCTCTACCAAGTATTCCTGCCACATAGGTCAACAACATAGGTGACCAAAGCCATTTCTTTCCCTGATCCTATCTGGAAATTGGACTGAAATCAATCTATATTAGTGGTTCCCAAAGTCCTCCATAGAAGAAGGGAATGCAGAGTTATGGTATGCAGAGTTATGGTATGCAGGTATGCAATGCAGAGTCATGGTACTACAAACAGTAACAGTTATTGTTGCGTTGGCATAATTTTTGTTGGACTTCTTTCCTTGTAATTTAGTCCCTTCAAGAAAAGGTGCTCATTTTGCAATTTATTTCAGACTGAGCTTTACTGTTCTGGTACCAAGATCTGTGGTGGGCAGCATATGTCCAACAGTCATGGTCCCACACGCGTCTTTGCCACAGCATGTGCATGCACAGCATGTGCATGTACTTGAGCATGTGTGACGTCTGTTAATGAATAATCTCCCTACTACTACATATGAAAATAAAAGACGAAATAGTCACTTGAAGTTGCATGGGTCTGGGTTGGTAGAGGAAGGACTGAGTAAGTCTGCGGTTTTCAAACTCGCAGGGAGTTTGAATCCCGCACCAGGATTCTGCTGCTCAGTGGAGCTGCAGGGTCTTGATGCACTTGCCCAAGCCCCCTGCAGCCCCCGGGGGTGCGGGGAGCCTTGCGCGACCTTCGGCAGGGCTACCTGGGTCAGGGAAGGTGACAGCGGAGCGATTACATCCCGCTCCGCTAAACCAGAAGCGGTGCGTGATTGCTCCACGTTCCCTTTTGACTGGGCTGCAGGGACTGGGGTGCAGCCTCCAGTCCCTACAGCAGCTGTCCCTGGCTGTGGGGAGCTGGGTGTGAGCGCCTGCAGGGCTCCCCGGGTCAGGGAAAGTGAGAGTGGGCCGATCGCACTCCGCTTCCCATTTTGCGGAGGAGCCCTGCAGGCGCTTGTGCCCAGCTCTCCGCAGCCAGGGACAGCTGTTACAGGGACTGAAGGGTGCATCCCAGTCCCTGCAGCCCAGTCAAAAGGGGAAGAGGAGCGATCGTGCACCGCTTCCAGTTTAGCAGAGTGGGGTGCGATTGCTCCGCTGTCACCTTCCCTGACCCGGGGAGCCCTGCTGAAGGTCGCGCAAGGCTCCCCACACCCCCGGGGGGCTGCAGGGGGCTTGGGCAAATGCACCATCCTCCCTGCTGCCTCCTCCCTGCCTCCTGGCTGCCCCCACCCCTTAACAGGAAAGGGACCAGGACCCTCAGGCCGGGGCGCAACGCCCCAGTTTGAATACCACTGGTGTAAGTGAACTAGATGTTCAAACCGAGATCATTCTCCAGGCCTGATTTAGCCCATTTTTGCCTGACCTACAGGTGTATACATTCGGTCACTGTTGCGTATATGCTTAAAGGTGGGTGAGCTATCAAGAGACCCCTCTTTTGCTCTTAATAGTGAAATATTGGAAAATGACTCATCATAGGACTACTTAGATGCCTAACAAATTGGCTCCATCTTTCAGTCAAGACAGTTTGCTGTCTGAACAGTGAGCTAATTGCTGGGGCTTTGATAATTTTTTAGTATAGAATGAAGATCACACACCCTATCAACAGTAATGAAAAAGCACGATTGACAGTACCCTATACATAAAAATTGGAATAAGAGGTCATGGAATTAGCATGACAATCTCCTGCCACTCTCTTTTAATTCATTTGTGAGAGTTTAATAAAAAGGGATTTTTACTGCTCTCTTTGGCTCATATAAACACAAATATTATATTAACAGTTAGTTGCAGCAACTGTTACCCTGCACATGCCTGATCTCATCTGATCTGGGAACTAAGCAGGGTCAGGCCTGGTTAGTATTTGGATGGGAGACCACCTGGGAATACCGGGTGCTGTAGGCTTATACCATAGTCTTTCGAGACTGAAGGTTGCCAACCTATTAGTTGCACCCTAGTTTTCTACCTCCAATGTTCATTGTGCATTAACATAAGCATGAATATGAGAATTCCATGCCCCAAAATGTTTTGTCCAGGAGATACCTCCAATCTACCAACACATTCTGCTTTAGGCAAAATTCAGGTTCATTCATCTGTGGTTGTGGGTAGGGGATAATTTTTGAGATTGTGGATAGGGGATCATTAATACTGATTAACCCATGGTAGAAGGGTGTGTTTTGGTGCATGTCCTACCCTAGAATATACTGTAGAACAGTATTTCTCAAACTGTGGGTCGGGACCCACTAGGTAGGTCGCAAGACAATTTCAGGTGGGTCCCCATTCATTTCAATATTTTATTTTTTAAATAATACTTGATGCTACCATGATATGTGACTGCATTTGGGGAAATGTTGTAGACCTGTACTTTTAACAAACTACTATGTATGTTCTTTTAACAATGATAGTAAAGGAAACTTACTCCTGGGTACGTGGGTAGGACTGCAGTCTATGATAGTTAAAAAATTTTCCTGCTTGATGATGTCACTTTCGGTCATGGCATTACTTCTGGTGGGTCCCGACAGATTCTCATTCTGTTCCAGTGGGTCCTGGTGCTAAATGTGTGAGAACCACTACATAGACCTTACAGTTACAGTTTCTATGTCTTCAGAATATTCCAAACTATTCTAAGGGAAACAAGTTGATCTCAGAACCAAACTCTTCTACATTGTCTGCCACATAGTGGTAGTTTTGCTTTGCAAAGTGCCTCACCAGTCACCGCCATCTCGGTGGTAGAACATATGCTTTACATATAAAGAACCCCCAGTTGACTTGTTAGCATTTTTAGTCAAAGATCTCAGTTGACAGAGATGTCTGCTGGAGAATACAGAAAGCAGTTACAAATTTGGATTGCATGGATTCTCTAGGTCAATGGTTCTCACTCCTTTAGCACTGGGACCCACTTTTTAGAACGAGAATCTGTCAGGACCCACCAGAAGTGATGTCATGACCGCAAGTTACATCATCAAGCAGGAAAATTTTTAACAATCCTAGTCTGCAATTACTGCAATACTATTGTTGTTAAAAGCATCCACGTAGTAGCCTGTTAAAAGTACAGATCTGTAACATTTCCCCAAATGCAGTGACATACCATGGTAGCATCAAGTCTAATATATTAAAAATAAAATATTGAAATGAATGGGGACCTGGCTGAAATTGGTTCACAACCCACCTAGTGGGTCCTGACCCACAGTTTGAGAAACACTGCTCTAGGTAAGCTATTGGATTGTTTTATGTCCTCTAGCTTATACATTGTCTCACTAGTGGTGCCTCCTTGATCATATTTCCCTTTTGTTCAAAACTTACACGCCGAATATTACTAAATGAGTAAACCAGCTTACTCTCTGGTACAGTATATAATGCTATTGTTCATTTTTTAGTGGTTTAAATTGTTTTATAATGCACACTGATATATACTGAAGCAACATACAGCAAGGCTGTTTGGTGAAGAATCATCAAAGAGCGGTTTGTGTTTATATTTCCAAGCTGTATTAAAATATTTGCTCCAGAGGTAAGACCCTTGGAAAAGGAGGCTTAACTAGAAATGCCCACTGGCTGTTATGCACAGCTGTATAATGTGTTTCAAAGGTCTGGAATGGGTCACTGTTCATACTGATCCCAAAGATTAGGTTCTGCTCCTAAATTTTTCAGAGATTACTTATCCTACAGTGAAATGAAAATGACCTCATGGCCTTTCCATGAGGCCTACACTTAACCTCATGCTCCTAATGAATGTGTGGAGAGAATAGCTCATGCATGAGGTGACCCAGTGGGCTTTTACTGGCATAGTCAGACCTGAGGCTGTTGCTATCAGGGCCAACCAGCACGAGGCAAAATGAGGCATCTACCTTGGCAAGCAGATGGCTGCAAGAAGAACCTTGTGCCCATTAATCACCTCCACAGATGCCCTATCTCATGTCCATTTGGGTCGTCGTCGTCTCCCACCCACTTACCTCCTCCTCCTGGTTCTGCTGTTCTGTTCAGTGCTTCCTTTGGCTTCCTTTTTCTGGCTAGCTCAGATGCTCCATTTCAAAACAGAGTGGCAAAGCCAGGATGAAGGAAGAAAAAGGCAAGTAGGGATGGGTAGACCAGTGAGTTGAGGAAGGCTGTCTTCAGCGCCACTATCAAAGATGGTTGCAACAGAGCTGGAGGAAATGTTCACCACCATGGGGATTTTCTTCACTATCCTGCTACAAAAGGAGGTGGAATTCAGCTGTGGCCTCAGGTGCTGCTCCAGCTTAGACCAGGCCCTTTTACAGAAGCATGACCTTGAGACAGTATGTAGGAGGAGTAGCCGGAGCATTGCCCTATTTTTCTCTCACTGTGTCCTCCCTCTTTTCTTTGCTATGCAAGACCTCTGAGCGAAGGTCCTAAACTTCGTCTAGCTTACTGGTGCAGTAATGCTAGTCCACCCACTGCACTATTATTATTATTATTATTAAATAAATTTCTAAACCATCTTTATCCAAAGACCATCACAATATCCCATACAGTTATGGCAATGCGTGTTTTAAATTATGCAGTTGCAACCATCACTGATTGCTGCTTGGCTTGGTGTAACTGGCAATCTATAGGGCCAGACTTAGATTATAGGAAGCTGCCTTATACCAAATCAGACCATTTGTTCAACTAGTTCAGTATTGCTTATGCTGACTGGCAGTGGTTTTCCTCCATGACTCAAACAGGAGTCTTTCCCAGCCCTATCTGGAGATGCCATGTAATGACCCTGGGACCTTCTGTATGCAAAGCATGTGCTCTACCATTCAGCCATGACCTTTTCCCATAATGTAGAGCTTATGTATGCAACAGACTTTTGCAGAATAAGCTAAATGACTTTTGGCCTGAAAAAAGGTGATTTGAGAACCACAAGTGAAACTGAAGACACACAATGATGATTGCATATTATCTGAGATTAGGCATGCATGGTTCCGGCTTGTCATTTTCCAAATCCACTCCTAGCTTTTGAAGATTTCAGAAGTTCAGTTCATTTGTAAATCACAGTGCCTTCATTATACCAAGACCACCTTGCATTCTGCCCACAGATTTATGGTTATGTAACCTTCATTGTGTTCGCTGACATTTCTAGTACTGCGCTGGCATGATTTGTTTTAATGGTTTCTTGAAAAGTGACTAGAAAAGGAAAATAAAATATGGCAAATGTCTCCACAGAATTTAAGGAGCTGTTGTGTGGAACACTTAGTCTTACATTGGTTTTGTTTGTTTGTTTGTTTGTTTGTTTGTTTGTTTTTCCAAAGGAAAAGAAGAGATTATACACATGTTTCTGACTCCCATTATTAAGAAATATGTATTCCTTAGGATCAGAAACTGGTATTAAAATAGTTGTTTCCTATAATAGGGCTTCATATTCCGAATAAAGAATATATTCTGTAATCTTTATATTCTGTAATTGGGACCTTGAAATTAGGGGTTATTCTGGAACTCAAAACTGAGTTTACACATTAGAATTTCAAAAACAAGAGACTCAAGTCATTACTACCTAAAGTTGGAGTTGATCATATACAATAAGTGGCTACCGCTATATCCAGCAGGCACCAGGAAGCAGAGGTCTCCTTGGAGGAAAGGAATTTTCATCCTCTTCCCCTGAGAAAAGCCCAAGCCCCGCAATGGGGTTTCTCAAGTCTGCGCCGGCTGTTTTGCCTTCTGGTCAGACACAGTTCAGGATATGGCAGAGCAGAGTTCCGCCAATCCTGAACTCCTCCTGCCCCAGTTCCTCCCCCTCCCTGCCCTCGTTCTGCCCTCCCCCATGCACCACCTGGCAATCACACTTACTCTCAGCAGCAGCGCATTTGCCTTCTGCCAGTGCTGGGCCTTGACTGGCATGGGCCTAGTGCCAGTGCTCTCTGCTCACTTGGATGCCATAAATGTGCTTTATGGCATGTTTACAGCACCCAGCATTGGCGCTAGGACTCAGTGCCAGTTTAGCGTTGGACCCTAAAAGATTAATGAAAATTCACAAAGCTATTTGTATGCTTGATTGTGTGTGTACACGTATTTTCTCTCTCTCCCAAATTAGACATGTGGCTTAGAAGAGGAAGGGGCTATTTAAATAAATGGAAGCCATTGCTCTCATGACAATAACTATGTCAGCTTCAGCCTTCAAATTAGCAACCAGGTTTTAGCTCAGTATGTTTTGTCAGGTTTCCCTGGTACGTTTTGGGCAAATTGGCAATTTTTTTTTTTGGTTACAGATCCATTTAATACTTCCAGGCATTTACTATGATTCCAGGAAAGTAAATAACAGCTAATCCAATAGCTATTCTGTATATTCTTATTATAGGATAGTTCTGACTTTATATAGCAATTAATGGTCCAAACCTAACTGCTCATTAGGCTGCCGTAAATGATGCACTGCTGCCATGCACGCTGGAACTTTGTGCGCCCGCCACTAATCAGCCCAGTCTGTACCAGGTAAGGTGGCAGTGGAAGTGGATTGTGGGAGATTCGGGGAAAGGAGGGGGAGGGCAGGGGATTGGAGGGGGTGGATCTTGGGGCAACAGCATGCACTGGTATCCTATCCCTGTTTTTCCAGTCCACCATACCCCTGCCTCAGCTCAGACTGGCTGATTATATCCTAGGCTACATATATCCAACAGCGGGCTATATCCAAGGAAACCCCTTGGCCATTAGGCGGCTTACTGGGAGGTAAGTAAAAAATAGTTTTACTTACCTCTTGCAGCCCTCTAATTCCCTCCCCCCATTGCATGCATCATGCGCTCCATCAGTGCGGCTGCATGGCAAAAAATGGTGGGGGGATATAAATGGGCTGTTTATCTTCCAGCAAACCCACATCAGCAAAATAACTGAGCAGCTACTGAAGATTAGAAATAGTATTTTTTACATGAGACTAACCACAGGTCTTTAAAATGTATTCATTTTTTAATATATCTGAGGAAAAATAGACCCAAGATACTAAGCAGATTTAATTAGAGGATGCTATACCATTGAAAAGAAGAGAAAATGATAGGAGATATAATTTCCCCTGATAGGAAGTAGAAATAACCTTTTCCAGAGCCAGCAAGTATTGCAAAATTAAATAGAAAACCACACTATTCTGTCCATCTCTATTCCATTCTAGGAACTTGTACTATTGTCTTATAGCTCCTAAAATAAGCACTGCGTTGAAGGGCAAAGATACGTAATTTCAAACAAGTTATAAGGAGAGCAGTGACAAGAAGTTATTGTCTTCTAGAAATGTATAGATTTTTGTTCAAATATGTTTATATTAGAATTCCACTAATACAGTCTTTTAAAGGTTACTTCAAAATGTGGCATTTTAAAAGGAAAGTTCATAGCTTTAAAACAGAGATGTAGCACAAAGCTTTCTCCTTAAAACTTTTAAAGTGTATAACTTTTGGAAGCTGTAGGTGTAAATGCTAAAGCTGCAATCTTGATGTGCTTTAAGTGGATTCCAATTTGTGGCTTTAACTTCATCCGAAATGATTTATACAACAAGATAACCGGGTAGAGCTGGATGACTTCATGAGCACAGCTGTCTCTTTGCATCAAGGTGTGTGCTTAATTTTGCTTATATCAAGATAAAGCTACGGGAAAAAAAGGATGTAAACCAATGTTAAGGTAGCTTTAAATGCCAACATGTCTAAATGAGAAGAAAACTGTGTTGCCTACACAGTTCTATGTCAAGTTTGACAACAGAGTGAAACACTCGGAACGTGGGCATCTTTTATTCAAAACCATCTTATTCATATTTTAATATTGCGCCTCCTCCAAGGAGCTAAGGACATCAGGGGTGCTCAATAGGTGGATCGCGATCTACCGGCAGATCGCGAGGCAAAATGAGTAGATTGCAGAGTGCCGACCCCCCCCTTCAGGTGCCTCTGGGAGGAAACACCGGGAGTAAGGCCCATTGTACTCAATGGGGCTTACTCCCAGGTAAGTGTGGCTAGGATTGCAACCTCACAGCCTAATCCTAGGCATGTCTACTCAGGAGTAAGTCCTGTTATACTCAGTGGGGCTCAAGGTACACCAACATACATTGTACACATAAATGTTATATGTTATGATGGCGCGAACATTGTAAAAAAAACTCTGGTAGATCTCCGGGCCTTGCTGGGTTTCAAAGTAGCTCTCGAGCCAAAAAAGTGTGAGCACCCCTGGTGTACATGGTCCCTTTCCTCCTTTCGGCCTCACAACAACCCTGTGAAGTAGGTGAGGCTAAGAGATAGTGACAGACCCAAGGTCACCTAGGATGCTTCATGGCTGAGCTGGGATTTGAACCTGGACTTTCCAGGTCTAAGTCCAACTCCCAAACCACTACACCAACCTGGCTCTCGCTTGACCTCTTCTCGTATATTGACTACACAAAATAAGGTGGCCTCCACAATGGTGCTTGTGAGCTATGTGAGCCATCAGGAGCCAGTGTAGGTAGAAGCATTATTCCTGCCTGTACTAGTGAGATTGCTTATCTGATCCCTTTGGCTCTTCACGGTCAAAGCAGGATGAAGCCTAATGTTTCAGGTGACGAATTATGGCCCAGTTCTCTGGGGTGGCATGGCAGTCTCCCCTCCTACCCACCCCCCCATGCAGAGAAAGGATCACACAGGACATTAATTTTCCTCTTTTCAATACAAAAGAAGGTTGGGGAAGAGATTTGAAAGAGGAAAGGCACTAGGGGTGTGACGTGAATAGAGATAAAAGAAGGCGAAGTTATGGGAGGTGAAGGGATGGTCATGATTTGGTGCTCCACTTCAGGCTGTAAAATCTCATGGAACAGCTCTGAATTTTGTCTTCTCTCCAAGTGGAGAATTTCCTTCAATGATTTATCCAAAACCTGAAATCAACATGGAAACTTATGGTTGAACGTGGGGGTTCCATTTAGCTGTCCTGGCTGAGAGCTGTTGATGGACCCACCCTCCATGAAATATGAAAAACTTATGGAGCTGAAGAAGAGACCTCCCTTATTTTCTCAAAGCTTGTGAGTTGAAAGAACACAGGCAGCTCCTTTTCCTTCTATTTATTTTGCTTTGAAGAGCACTGTAGAGAAGGGTAACAGGACTGAGATTTATTTTGGCTCAGCGAAGAAGATTATGCCAAGTGCTGTGTCTTAATTGTACACTTGCATTTGCCCATAAACCCCTTCCCTTTTCCCTGTGCACTGCAGAAATATTTAGATGAAAAGAAAGGCGCATCACAGCTGCAGAAGGCTGCAGTGAGTGATGTGGAATTTTGCTTTAGACAAACAACAGACATAGCCCAGAATAACACAGCATATAATTTGACAAACCTTTCTTGTGAATGGTGAAGTGAAAAGTCAGAGCCCAGTCCTAGGCTCGGCGCCGCAGCTTCATGCCACTGCCCACTGATGTAAACGTGCCATAAGGTTTGCGAGCCTCACCGCTGGGCTACTGCCAGTGTTAGCCCAGCGCCGGGTTAGCGTAGGGCGGGCACCCAGTCTCTGCTGCTTGGCAGTCTCACGGACCGCTGAGCCGCGGCACAGTAAGCGGGGGTGGGGAGGGGGCGGGGAGGGGGTGGGGAGGGGGGAGGCTTGAAAAGGGCAGAGAGAGGGCACACGGGAGGTATGACGGGGAGGCGGGGGGCAGGGAGAAGGCGGGCGGGAGGTGTGCCAGGGGGAGGGAGCAGGGAGGCAGGAGGTGGGTCCGGTGGAACTCCGCTCCACTGGATCCTGTCCGTGGAGGGCTCAGCACCCTACACAAACGACTTTACTTTACCAAGTTGGCGGTAAAGTGAGTAGCCCCATTTTTGGGGGCTGCTTCCCTTACCCGGGAGAAGGGGACGAAAGTAGCCCGAGGGGCGCAGGATCTGGCGGCAGATGTTCTCGGTGCTACTGAGGCTGGGTGCCCCGGGCAGCTCAGGAGTGGGCTGTCACTTCGCTATGAAAATGTGAAGTAACATTTTACCAACTCAGCATGCACAAATAATTTGGGAGTAGTGCTTTTTAAATGACTTATATTTTAATTGTGGTTTTCCTAGGGTTTTAGTGTTTTAATTGTTTTTAATATATATTGTTTTATTTGTGTTGATATTGTTAGCCGCCTTGAGTCTCCTCGCCTGCTGCTCTGCTGATAGCAGCCCCTGCTCCTGACTGGCAAATGCTGCCAACCCAAAGAGGGGGAGCCGGGTGACACAACCCCCCTTTCTTCTGGTGAACTAGTCTGAGGCCTCCACCAGGAGGTCCCCCTTGGAAAGGCTGGGCGGGCCAGACCCTCCCCCTCCCCCCACAGGGAGGCCACACAGATAGGTTTGGGCCCTTAGGGTGCAATCCTAACCCACTTTCCAGCACCGACATAAGGGCAATGCAACTCTGAAGTAAAGGAACAAACATTGTCTAACCTTGACAAGGCCTCCATGACTGCCTCCCAACTGCAGGATGCAGCATATGCCCCACTGGCACAGCTATGCCAGTGCTGAAAATTTGGTTAGGATTGCACTCTTAGTCTTCGAGTTGATGATACAGCAACTACTAATTACTCCCTGAATGCTGTGCATTAACTAAAGCCAAGTATTGCAGAATTGCTGCAACAGTGTTTGAATTCCCCTTGCCCCATGGTAAGTCCTGGCAGCTCCTATGGGGCAACTTGGATGTGTGCCAGCTCAATTGCTGGTGCAAGTCTGTGTTGCTCCACGAACACAGATCAGCCCCAGGAAGGCACTCGTGAGAACAATATACAGTGAGTCCTCTTTATCTGCAGATTTGGAACCTGCTGATTTGACCCACCGTGGGTTCCGAACCCGTGTCTGGAGGACCCACAGGGGACCTCCTGCATGTGACTGAAAGTGCCTTCCAGTCATATTTGGAAGGCCCAGAGAGGAGCAAGTGGGTGACTGGGCTAAGGCTGAGGGGCTGATGTGCACATATTTTGCACTCGCCCAGGGCCTTCAAACATGCTGATGCCCCAGATGTCAGCAGGCAGTGGCCGTGCCTGCCCTTTAGTGTGAAACCATCCTTAGGTTGCTTTCAGAATCCAACTTCATATTGGTAGCACAATTCTATGCATGTTTTCTTAGAAACTACTCCAACTGTGTTCAATTGAGCCTGCTCCCTGGTCGATGTGCTTTAGAATAGCAACCTAAATTAGGCGTGTTTTGACACATGATTGATACACTATACTGAATACAACGCACTAGTCATATATGACTTTTCACGAGGATCTCCTCAGTTACTGATGTCTGCCTGGAACTGCACAAATGAAGAAATATGTCAGGTAACTGGTACACTGGTGCCAGGCTCTGTTCAACTTGAAGGACCACAAATTGTGCAGACCTGCTGTACTACACCGTGAAGTGATTGGCTCTCAGTTAACTTGAAAGCTTTTCCCGAGTGTCTTTTGCCACTTTTTTTACATGCAGCTTGAAAACAGAGTACAGTATCAAGACAGAGATATATTCAGAGTGCATTCAAGTTTAGTTAAAGCAATAAAATTCCAGCCTCAAGGGTGACAAAACAGCAACTTCTTCTGCCTCTCGGACTTGAAGAAAGGAGATGGGATTTTAAGTCACATTTCCTTGCAAGGGGGAAGAGTGTGCCATTGTGGAGAGATAGAGATGCTCCAGAGATAGATAACTGATAAAACCAATGAAGTTGATAGACTGTTGTAGTTCTTAGATTCCTGTGGGGAATCTGTATTCGGTAGAGAAGAATGTGCCAGGGCTTTAAAAAAATGTTGCTTAAAGTTGCTAGGCCTTTTGGACTTTACAAAATAGCCCATTCTCTTCCAGAAGCCTAAGAATACTCTGCAGCATTTAAAGGAAAAATGTAAAATAAGGAAAGAAGTTAAAATTATTCAACCAATAGAAGAAGATGAAAAAGACAACAACTCTTTTGGAATATAAATTAAACACCCATTTTATGGACTCCACAGAAGCTTTCTATGGTGTAGAGCAGCTATTTTCAACTTTTTTCAGCTCACTGCACACTGACAAGGTGCTGAAATTGTCAAGGCACACCATCACACTGCCTGCTGGGGGCTCACATCCCCCAATGGCCCAACTAACAAATGACCCTCCCCAAAACTCCTGCGGCACACCTGGAGACCATTCGCAGCACGCCAATGTGCCGCGGCACACTGGTTGAGAATCGCTGGTGTAGTGCGCTAAAAAATTTGCAGCCATGAAGTCATCCATTCTTTACATCTGCTGCGTCAGCAATACTGTGTTTATGTAAATTCAGAATCATTAAGTGACTTCTTTTTGGATTAACGATGTGAGATTATGATGTCCCTTAACCACATCGTTTAGGAAATAAGTTATATAAAGGAAGCATGTTACTGAGTCAAGTGGCTGATTTTGAAGCATAAGCTTCAGGCAACCTATTCAGTTCACTCTGCAACACAACAAAGGAGCCAAAGACTGTAATTTTTATGGCTGACAAAATATGTAAAACCTTACAGTATTTATTATAAATCTCTTTCTTCTAGACAGCCAGTATCATTCTAACAGTCAAAAATCTGTGAAGCAGAACAAAGAACCTGAAAGCTCCAACTACTTAAAAAAAAAAAGCCCTACTTTTTTTCTGAGACAACTCATGATGGCAAAGTGCATTCTGAATAAACGGTTATGCCAGGACAATTTGTCACCGTTAAGTGCTTTCCCTGGAACTTTGTAAAGTGGTAGATTTTTTTTCCCCCCAGCATTGTTCCTTTATTAGTGATAGTACCTGCTGATCATTCTTCTAGATAATGCAATTTTTTGAATGTAGCATATGCTGTTAGGGTTCATCCCACACTCTTTATGCTGAAAGATTGAGCCCAGCAGGTCCTGTCAATCATATTTATCATGGTTTCATCGGTGAGTAATTGTATCCTTTTAGCTACCAGTTTTGCATATATCATTGTGTGAATGGTCTAAAATAGCATCTAGAGTGAATTAGGGCACAATGCTATGCTGCCCTGGAACAGGCAAACCAGGAGGCTTGCGCTGTATCCAGTGCCGTATAGGGGCCATAAGCAGCTTAGCGAGAAGGGGAAACTTTTCCCCTTACCCCTGGGTAAGGGCTGCTGGCCCCAATGGGTCTCCTCAGACTTGCGCCACCTCTGGAGGTGGCACAAGTTCAAGGCCGCTCCGTTCTTCCCAGAAACGGGGGTTGGGATCCAGCATAACTGCCGGATCCAAGCCCCGCCTGCCCGCCCCCAGGGCCGCCCATTGCCCGCCCTCCCCCGCCCAGGAACGCCTCCCTCCCTCCTCCTTTCCACCTCCCCATTGCCTACCTTTTCCACTTGCCTCAGCCCAGGAGGGCCGACGCAAACATCTAAGGGGAAGCCAGTGCGGAGGCTTCTGTCAGCCTCCACAGGCCGACACTCCTCGGAGTAACAGCCTGGCTTCCCCTTGAGGAGGCACAAACGTACTTTACGGCACATTTGCGAACTTGGGAACTTGGGCCGACCTAACTACAAGTCAGGATTGGGCCTTTAGTGAAGTCATACTTTTTTTTTTTTTAACTTCCTTTTTGTTGGACAAATCTTGCCACAGCAGCTGGGTGATCCTTGACAAGGCTCAGTTGCATTAAACATCAGTGATTACAACAGAAGTTGGTCCAAGAAACCTCTTGTCACATGACTTCCTATTTTCTACATCTGTTCCAAAAAATGAATATAGGACAGTGAGTGATGGAGAAGCTAATTTAGATCTCACAACCCAATCCAGTGTAAATTCCCATGTGGCAATGTGACAGCACCAGCATGGGATACACACAGGGATTTTGGTTGCTGGAGGTCTCCTTGACGGAAGGGAAGGACATTTGTGGGGAGATTTCCCCTTTTGCCCTGGGATAAGTCCCAGCAACCTGAATGGGTCAATTGAGACCTATGCCAGCTACAGCATAGGTGATCCATGTCAGTGGATCAGAGCCAGAAAAGGAGATAGAATATGGTGCACATTGGCGCTGCCAATCCTGCTCCATCTAAGGCCTGATTCACCCAGCCCCATCTTGTCACCGCCCTCTCCTACCCTTGTTTGGTGTACATTAACAAAGAATAGCTTCTCTCCTAATCTTCAGTAATATAACACACTTGAGGAGTAATCCTGGGTGCATATTATGAGATTTGAGGTCTTTGGTATTTCCCAACGTGCAACTCTTGATGCACATGATATGCTGCTTACACAGTACATTACTCACACCCAACCAGGGTGGCCATGGATGCAAGGCCCCCCCCCCCAAACTGTCTGCCAGCAGGCAAGGGCACCTGCCGGACTGGGGAGCAAAATCAGGCACGAGGGAAACACCCACTGGGTGGGTGCTGGCGAGATTGGGTGGAATGGGAGCCCAGGTCTACTGAGCCAATAGACCTGGGCTCCAAGGTCAGGCGGGAGTCCAGGTCTACCCACCCAGCAAACCTTGGCTGCGGAGGCCATCAAGTTCAACCCAAGCCCAGGTCTACCGACCTGGTTGACCTGGGCTCTGGAGTTGGTAGTGCTCATCCGCCCTCCAAAACACAAATATTGGATCTGCCCCTGTACTCAACAGCATGGGAAAGTGATCTATTGATTTTATTAAATTCAGTATAGACCAAATTGGTCTAATATTCCAATCTTTAAAATACTTCGAAATAAGTTGCATTAAAACTTTAAAGTAGGCATATTTAGCATCCAGATGGTCCACTATTTGGACTGAACTTTGAGTCTCAGATTGTAAATACAACATGTACAGTATTTGCATGTGGGTATGAAAACTATTTTTAATTTGGTGAAACAGTTTGACAACTACAAGGGCAAATTCTATTGTTAATTTGGGGTTGGAGTCAGTCTTTGAAAAATAAATACAAAAATTAAATACGTGTTGATTCGGAAGTAAGTTCTACTGTCCAACGGGGCTTACTCCTGAGTAAGTGGATGTAGGACTGTGGCCTGCATAGCATGCTTTGCGGCTGTCACAAGCATGACACTGTTGGAGTGCATGGCCTGGCCACTGCCACAAGTGGTGAGTAGGCAGATCCGTGCTAAGATGGACCAAAGGCACCTGCAGGTAAGGCCATGCAGAGGTCAGGAGGAGGAAGGGAAGGTTGAAACAGAAATGGGATGGGCAGAACAGGGAGCAGATGGGGTGTTGTGAAGGGTGGATGGGGCCTGAGAAGGGAGCAAGTTCGGCATCAACAGCACCCACTGAATCCTAACCCCTTCCCAGGTTTGATTCACTTTCACAGGTCAATATGGACTTGCACCAGTGATATTACTGGCACAGGTCCAAGTTGGCCCATGGCGGCAGCTGGGGCTTACCCCAGGGAAAGGAAACAAATGTTGCCTTACCCTGAGGAGGCCTCAACATGCCAAAACTCCCCTGCAGGATACAGCAGATTCTGCATTGATGCTGTGTTGCTGCTGCTGCACTGCTCCACGGGAAGTTGCGGTGAAGTGGGCTGTAATACAAGTAATTGTTAAACATTCATGCATGTAATAAAGTTAAATCTGAGACCAATCTCAGACCTAATGGTCAGGAATACTGTGTGTGGGGTGCACAGAAGAGTGATAATATAAAAAAGTAAGTGCCACTTTTGGTAGTTTCTGCAGCTAGGAGAAATTGCTATGAATATTACCATGCAGTTGTTTCTGAGTCCTGGTCTCCGAGTATCAGTTTATGACTTTTGCCTGCAGCCCTTGAACATCCATATATCATGCTCAGAGGAAGGCGAACTACTGGGGACAAGAGAAGGAATAGGTAGCGCAAGCACATTTTGTTCTATGGCTTATTAATGGAGTCCCAAGATATGTGAGACAGGTAGGCAGTATCATCTCATCCTTGATAAGGTGATAGTGGGGATTTTTGAGACTGAAAACCCACTGCAGATATAGAGGTGAGAAGGCGTGTGCCTGGAGGGAAAACGTATCATCCTAGGCATTATGTCTCTTTGTTGTGTCTTGCTGTTGTTAGTAAAGCTTTCAGGCAATGTACAATGGTTCTATATGTCCAGGTTGCTTTATTTATAGTTCTGAGGCCTGTTACCTTATTCCTCACTCTTTCCCCTTCTACTTCAGGCAAATAAAGGTTTCATTTTCTAGTTTCATGAAGGTGAGCTGCCAGCTATGGGAAGCTGGCTGGGGTTTCCCCAGTTTTCCCAGTTCAACCAGGCACAAACAAAAGCTGTGCCTTTCCCCGCTGAGCTGGAGAGAGACAATTTTAATTTGTATGAGGGTACAATCCTATCCTGTGCTGGAACAGGTAAGATAAGAGGTTTGCGCTGTAGTCAGCACAGGATAGTGGTCAGAGGCAGCTCAGCCAGGCGTAAGGGGAAATATTTCCCCTTATATCTGGGTAAGGGTTGCTGGCCTCAAGGGGTCTCCTCGGACTTGCGCCACCTCTGGAGGTGGCACAAGTTTGAGGAGAGCAGGGCGGCTTGAAGCTGCTCTGTTCTCCCCAGGAATGGGGGTTGGGATCTGGCATAACTGCTGGGTCCCAGCCCCGTCTCCTGCTAACTGCCCACCTGCCCCTGGGGCCGCTCATCATCTGCCCTCTCCCCGCCCAGGAACACCTCCCTCCTCCTTTTCGCCTCCCCCACGCCTACCTTTAGACCTTGCGTTGGCTCATCCGAGCTGGGAGGAAGCCAGCGCAGAGGCTTCCATCAGCCTCTGCAGGCCAGTGCTTCTGGGAGCGCCAGCCTGGCTTCCTCCCGAGGAGGTGCAAACGTGCCTTATGGCACATTTGCAACCCTCCCAGGTAGGTCCAAGGGACTTGGCCCGGCATAAGGCACAATTAGGATTTCACCCTAAATGTAATGCAATGTGCTTAAGCCACTGCAGCACTACTGCTGTATAAGAGAAAATGGTGAGTGATGAATCCCCATTCACCTATAACACATTGTTTTCCAAATACGAGTCTCTGACATTACTGTACCTGTGCCATTTTGATCTGTCCGCAGTGAGCCATGCCCCAGTGACAATGGAGTTAAATTACTGCAATACACTCCATGTGGGGCTGTTTTTGAAGATGGTCCAGAAACTGCAGCTGGTACAGATTGTGGTGGCTCATGTGGTTGCTGGAGCTCAGCTATTCTATTATGTTGGACCATTGCTCTGGTGGCTGCATTGGGTGCTGATTTGTTTCTGGGTCCAATTCAAGTTGCCAGTTTTGAAGACCTTAATGGCTTGCGGCAGGAGTAGCTGAAGGCCTACCTTCTCCCATATAGAGTGACGCCCCCTAAAATCTTCACAGAGGGCCCTTCTTTATTTGCCTCTTTTGACTGAAGCAAGGGGGCAAGAAGGAAAGCCTTCCTGGTGGTGACACCTCAAATGTGGAATTCCTTCCTAGGTGATATAAGCCATCTCCAATGGGGCATTCCAATGGGGCTTTTTTAATTACAAAAAGCTTTTGGTGGGGGGAGAAAGAGAATTTATAGTTGGGGGATTGGGGGGCTACTGAAATTTTTATAATCTGCTGTTATTCTTTTGCTTTTATAGTTTAGCTGCAGTTTTAAGCTTACTGTGCTTTTAAGTATTGTTTTTATTGTGTATGTTTTTCAGCCCAATCTTACCTAAATCCCCACGTTGACAATGCGGTGATGGCTTCCATTACATCCCACAGGGACCTTCGGCTGCTGGAGGTCTCTTTGGGGTAAGGTGACATTTGCACCAGCCGCCATGGGTTAACCCGATTTCACTGGTTCAAGTCTGTGTTGATCCATGCAGGTGGATCAGGCCCAGGAATGGGGTCGGGATTTGGTGTGCACTGCTGCTGCTGAACCTACCCGCTTCCTGGGTCCAATCCGTTCACCCCGCCCCAACTGCGAACACAAAGTAATAATGTATGTATTTCTGGAAGAGAAGGAGAATGAGAAAATTTCAGTAGATAATCACAATAGCTTTCCAGTGATCAAAAACTTTGAACTCTTCTTTTCTTGCTTTATTGTGAAATATGAAAATATAATACCTTGTTGTATTTTTCATAAAACACACACTGATTATGTTTTTATTTAAAAACATAGGAGGTTATTTCATTCCATGAAGTTCTTTTCAGTACATGGTATAACTGTTTGTATAACCCAGGGAGAAATATTATTCCAGGTTTTTCTCCTTAAGTACAGATCTGAAAGGTTAGTTATGAAACTTCTGCCCCCCATATGTGATAAGAACAATTATCCCCCTTCTTAACATAGGTGGTCTTGCATAACACACTTACGGTGTTTTGGCAATATGAAAACACTGGAGAAAAGTTTTACAAAAATAACTGGACTGCTGAGCTGTCTGAACATATAAGAGCTCAAATGCTTGTTACCCAGGCAAATCTAGCAATATGAAATGAAATGAAAGAGGGAATGGAAAAGAAGCATAACTTTATTCTTGTCAAAAGCTTTTCAAAAATTATTTTTAGTGGTAGCCTTATCTCAATGTACCAGCATAAATTGCTCCACAGAGCAAGAAAGACTGGACATTAAAGCAAGTTCATCATTACAAAGTCCATCCACATAATCATTTCATTTCATTCTCAGATTCTGCACACTTCTATATGTGATCCTATTATGTACTGACTTTTAACACAGATACACAAGAAAAAAAGGTTTCTGGAAGTGGATTAGATTTCAGCAGATCACTGTTTTGCCTCTCTAGTAATGAAATGAAACTTGGGCTGAAACAAGAGTTCCATGGTATTAGTGCTATGGCAGCCTAGTCCTATCCTGCTCTGCAACAGGCAGACCAACTGGCCTTTGCTGTTGTCAACACAGGGTTGGAGCTAGCTGCCGAGCAACTCGGAGTAAGGGGATTTATTTCCCTTAACCCTGGGTCACACAGCTGCCCTCCCAATGGGGCTACTTGGATCTGCACCAGCGAAATCCGAGCAGCCCAGTGTAACGCCAAGCTGCTCAGGAGGGGGGTTAGGATGTGACCTAGGTCACCCAGGCCAGTTCCACCCCTCTCCTGGGCCCGGTCCAAGCTTTGGTCTGCCCCCTCATAAGAACATAAGAACAGCCCCGCTGGATCAGGCCATAGGCCCATCTAGTCCAGCTTCCTGTATCTCACAGCAGCCCACCAAATGTCCCAGGGAGCACACCAGATAACAAGAGACCTCATCCTGGTGCCCTCCCTTGCATCTGGCATTCTGACATAACCCATTTCTAAAATCAGGAGGTTGCGCATACACATCATGGCTTGCAACCCGTAATGGATTTTTCCTCCAGAAACTTGTCCAATCCCCTTTTAAAGGCGTCTAGGCTAGACACCAGCACCACATCCTGTGGCAAGGACTTCCACAGACCGACCACACGCTGAGTAAAGAAATATTTCCTTTTGTCTGCCCTAACCCGCCCAACACTCAATTTTAGTGGATGTCCCCTGGTTCTGGTGTTATGTGAGAGTGTAAAGAGCATCCCTCTATCCACTCTGTCCATCCCCTGCATAATTTTGTATGTCTCAATCATGTCCCCCCTCAGGCGTCTCTTTTCTAAGCTGAAGAGGCCCAAACGCCGTAGCCTTTCCTCATAAGGAAGGTGCCCCAGCCCAGCAATCATCTTAGTTGTCCTCTTTTGCACCTTTTCCATTTCCACTATGTCTTTTTTGAGATGCGGAGACCAGAACTGGACACAATACTCCAGGTGTGGCCTTACCATAGATTTGTACAGCGGCATTATAATATGCCGCTCTCCCGCTCTGAAACACCCGTTAATCCTCTAACTACCCTTCCCGATCCCCGGTGACTTCCACCCTCAACCGACAATATATTACCTGCACAAATTCAAAGAATGTCATATAGAAACCTATGAAGCACAACTAGCAAGATGGAAGAAACAGTGACTTGAATATAGTCTTTCATGACACTGGTTATCTTTGCACAGCCAAATGTGGCTCAGAATCAAAATTACTAGTTTTTATGAAGCTGCTTGGGGATGGTTAAAACATGGAGCAAAATGGTAGCTATGTTGTGTGCCAGAGAGAGAGAGAGAGAGAGAGAGAGTGAGTACTTTGTACATTTGGCTTTTAAGACCATATTTAAATGATTGAAAATATTCCAATAATTACAAACTGGAAAACAATGTTCTTGTTCTTTTAAAAGCAAGACGTGACATTTTGTCAGCTCAGACACCCTCCATATGGCTGGAAAAGTGTACTTGGCTGCTGTGTGCTCTCAGCGAAGAGCGAAGTGTAAAAAATGCACCAAATTGTCAATAGACTTTCATTTCTTGCTCAGCAGGGCCACCCTAGTGATGTCTCAGACAAAAATCATCTTAATTAAATTGGCAAAAATCCCCTTTGTAGATGGTAGGGATGGAATATTTTAATGTAAAATGTATACTAAACCAAAAATGGAGGGGTCACTGAAAGATAAGGATCCATGTTAATATTGTACTGTTTTCGGTGGATTTTGAAAAACTGAATATTACACTCATATTTCAAACAAGTTTAGTTTGAAAGGTAAGGGGTAGGGCAGTGGTTCTCAAACTGGGGCATCGCGATGCCCCAGCCAGAGAGCCCTGGCCTCTGCGCCCTTAAGGGGCAGGGAGAGGGGAGGAAGCAACACGATCACCAGAATCGCATTGCTTTGGAGGGGCACAGGGGTGTACTTCCACTTACCAGAAGCTGGGGCTGGCTTCCGGTTGTGCGCCAGCCTCCGCAGGATCTCCCGAAGTGCACAGGCAATCCAAATAAGGATCGCAACCCCCTTCTGGTTTTTGGTCGCGAAACCGGAAGTGGGTCGCAATCGTTATTTTGACAGTTTGCGCACTTCAGGGGGCCCTGCAGAGGCTGTCACGGGGCTCCCCGCACCCCTGGGAGCCTGCTCCAGCCTCTGGTAAGTGGAAGCAAGCCCCCTGTGCCCCTCCGAAGCGATGTGATTCTGGCAATTGCGTCGCTGCCTCCCCCCTCCCCTGCAAGGACTTACAGCGGGGCTCAAACTCCCAGAGAGTTTGAGAACCGCTGGGGTAGGGGGTTTGGGTGAGGTCAATTTATAAAATGTTAAAACAGTTGCAGCCTTACTTAACATCGTAAAATTAATGATCCAACCTGTAAGATAACTTAAGAAAAAAGAAAAAGCAGACAGGTGTCCCTAGTAGGCTTGCTTTATGGCCTCATTAGCTAATTTTTGCCTCGATTCCAGCCATGCTACCTGTTGCCTGTTTGGACCATTAACTAGTCTGGATTCCTACTAGTGTGCAATTTAAAAAGTCTCTTACATCTCAGGCATGTTGTTTCTGCAACAGCAGATAATTCAACAGAAGATTCATTGCTTTCTTGAGAAGCCTATGCATGTAAACTTACTTACAATGCTGAAGAATAATAATAAATAATACAGGTATTTCTATACCGCCTTTCTTGGTCTTCAGATTTCTCCTTAGACTTTATTCAAGGCGGTTTACACAGGCAGGCAAATTAAATCCCCGTAGGGATTTTTACAATTTGAAAGAAGGTTTCTATCTTTCAAGAAACCACAACATTCAGAAGTTTCTTTCTTGATCTGGTCGCACATTCTGGCCTCCATCCTCCCACACTCAGAGCAGATGGAATAGCTCGGCTCAGCTTGTCAGCTGCATCAAGGTCGCACGGTGCCGGTGGCCTCGAACTGGCGACCTTCGGATGTTATCTTCAGGCAAATGGAGGCTCAACTCTCTAGACCAGACCTCCTGAAATAAATGCATATGATTAGAGTCTGCAACCACTGTGTTTTTCACCTCCAGATGTATTTGTTCTACCTGAAGAGAATGCCTGTGAGGAACTTAAGACAGCACTCATGCAGCATAGTCTACTTAACCCGTTTTTGCTCAGCCCACAGGTGTACGCATTTGGTCCCTGTCGTGTGTATACAATGTTGGGCAGAAACAGCTTAAGTGAGGCCACTACTGCTCACTTTGTGTGAGATCTTGGGCACAATCCTAACTGGGTCTACTCAGAAGTAAGTCCTATTTTGTTCAATGGGGCTTACTCTCAAGAAAGTGTGGTTAGGATTGCAGCCCTTGTTTGCTTCTGGCTAATACTCTCTCATTATAGAAGCAGATAGTTGTAGCCATCTCACTGCTCTGATTTCCCCACCATTTACTTCTTACCATACTTTATTTCCCTACCACTGCCTCATGCTGCACTCCCCTCGTTCAAACAAAATTGTCTGTTTTTGTGCAAAAAATAGGCTGTTTTTGTGCAGTTTCACTATTTTTGAGGTAGCACTGTGATGATTGGAAGTGGGACATGAAGTACATGCTGGACTTAGTGTTTGCATCTCTTTCTGGTGGAGCTGTCCGAGTTCTGCCTTCAGTGCTGCACCAATGTCTTTATTGTGTGCTTTCAGTCTGTGGTGGGGAGAATTGGGTATCATACTGCAGGCATTCACTGCATATTGACACTGGTCCTTAAAATATGATGTGTTTAGGATGACAGAAGTCAAAACTTATTTTCTATTTTCTACATGTTATTGTGATAACGTCGTGTTCTCTCTCTCTCTCTCCAATCCCCACTGTTATGCGATTAGGGCTACAATCTTAACCTCACTTTCCAGGGAGCAAGTCCCATTGAACACAATAGGACTTACTTCTGAGTAGACCAGGTTAAGATTGTGCCCTAGATTGTTAAATGAACATTCAGCCCAAACTTCTGCCTTTGTTGTGACAACAGACACTCTCTGCTAGACACTAGTTGGCTCCACAAGCTACTGAAGATAGATTGCCTTGTCTTTGCTTTAAGAGCCTCTTTATTGTGTAAATAGACACTCTGCTGCAGGCTAGGGGAGACCTGACTATGGGCCAATCCTATCCAATTTTCCAGAACCAGTGCAGCCACAATGCAGCCCCAAGGTAAGGGAACAAATGTTGCCATACCTTAAAGGGGCCTCTGTGATTGCTGCCCCACCACATGATGCAGTGCATGCTCCATTAGCACAGCTGCACCAGCACTGGGAGACTGGATAGGTGCCCTCCCTTGCATTGGCATTCTGACATAGCCCATTTCTAAAACCAGGAGGTTGCACATACACATCATAGCTTGTAACCCATAATGGATTTTTCCTCCAGAAACTTGTCCAATCCCCTTTTAAAGGCATCCAGGTCAGATGCCGTCACCACATCCTGCAGCAAGAAGTTCCACAGACCAACCACACGCTGAGTAAAGAAATATTTTCTTTTGTCTGTCCTAACTCTCCCAACACTCAATTTTAGTGGATGTCCCCTGGTTCTGGTCTTACGTGAGAGTGTAAAGAGCATCTCCCTATCCACTCTGTCCATCCCCTGCACAATTTTGTATGTCTCAATCATGTCCCCCCCCCTCTTTTCTAGGCTGAAGCATCTCTTTTCTAGGCTGAAGAGGCCCAAACGCCATAGCCTTTCCTCATAAGGAAGGTACCCCAGCCCAGTAATCATCTTAGTCATTCTCTTTTGCACCTTTTCCATTTCCACTATGTCCTTTTTGAGATGTGGCAACTAGAACTGGACACAATACTCCATGGTGTGGCCTTACCATCGATTTGTACAACAGCATTATAATATTAGCCGTTTTGTTCTCAATACCTTTTCTAATGATCCCAAGCATAGAATTGGACTTCTTCACTGCTGCCACACATTGGGTTGACACTTTCATCGACCTGTCCACCACGATCTCTCTCCTGATCTGTCACAGACAGCTCAGAACCCATTAGCCTATATGTGAAGTTTTGATTTTTTGCCCCAATGTGCATGACTTTACACTTACTTACATTGAAATTTATCTGCCATTTTGCTGCCCATTCTGCCAGTTTGGAGAGATCCTTCTGGAGCTCCTCACAATCACATCTGGTCTTCACCACTCGGAAAATTTTGGTGTTGTCTGCAAACTTAGCCACCTCACTGCTCAACCCTGTCTCCAGGTCGTTTATGAAGAGGTTGAAAAGCACTGGTCCCAGGACAGATCCTTGGGGCACACTGATTTTCATCTCTCTCTATTGTGAAAATTGCCCATTGACACCCACTCTCTGTTTCCTGGTCTTCAACCAGGTCTCAGTCCAGGAGAAGACCTGCCCTCTAATTCCCTGACTGTGGAGTTTTTTCAGTCGCCTTTGGTGAGGGACCATGTCAAACGCCTTCTGAAAGTCCAGATATATAAAGTCCACGGGTTCTCCTGCATCCACATGCCTGTTGACCGTTTCAAAGAATTCTAAAAGGTTCGTGAGGCAAGACTTACCCTTACAGAAGCCATGCTGATTCTCTCTCAGCAAGGCTTGTCCGTCTATGTGTTTTGAGATTCTTTCTTTGATGAGGCATTCCACCATCTTAGCCGCATTAGATGTTGGGCTGACCGGCCTATAGTTTCCTGTGTCCCCCCTCTTTCCCTTTTTAAAGATCAGTGTGACATTTGCTATCCTCCAATCTTCTGGCATCGTGACCATTTTGAGGGACAAGTTGCATATCTTAGTCAAGAGATCAGCAACTTCATTCTTCATTTCCTTAATAACTCTAGGGTGGATGCCATCCGGGCCTGGTGACTTATTGATTTTTAATTTATCAATGAGGTCTGAAACATATTCTCTTTTAACCTCTATCTGACTTAGGGCCGAATCCTATCCAATTTTCCAGTGCCGGTTCTGCTATGCCTATGGGGGAAGCTCTGCTTCCTGTGTTGGGGATATAGTCACAGAGGCCTCCTTAAAGCATGGGAACATTTGTTCTCTTACCCTGGGGCTACATTGCGGTTGCACTGGTGCTGGAAAGTTGGATAGGTTTGGGTTGTTGATTCCTTGGTCAGGAGGGGCTGTTCGGGCTGCGGTATCTGCCCGAGGTCTTCTGCCGTGAAGACAGATGCAAAGAACTCATTTAATTTCTCTGCCATCTCAAAGTCTCCTTCTATCTCCCCTTTCCCTCCCTCACCATCCAGAGGGCCAACCGCTTCTCTGGCGGGTTTCCTGCTTCTAATATATTTGAAGAAGCTTTTATTATTCCCCTTAATGTTGCTGGCCATGCGTTCCTCATAGTCTCTCTTGGCCTCCCATATCACCTTCTTACATTTCTTTTGCCACTGTTTATGCTCCTTTTTATTATCCTCATTAGGGCAAGACTCCATGCATCCCCATCATCTTGTGCCTTCCCTTTTGAATTTAAAAGATTGCAATTCAGAGTATGCTTCTTGATGACTATCAATAAGTCCGACAGACAATCCTTAAAACAGGCTGGCATCAATGTATGGCATGACTGCTTCTCTCATTGGTAATTTTGTGTAGCATGTTCAAGGGTTAGTAAACCAAGCAACTTGGTGATGTTAGCACCAGAGGGTGAAACTGCACATACCAAAAAGCGCTAGCCACATAGCTACACAATTTTTCAAATCTTAGTTGTTATTAGACCATCAACAGGGTAGAAAGTAATTGCTATTTAAAAATCATTTCAAAGAACAGGTACTTCAGCTACTGTATGTATAAAATTGAGCAATTAATACATCTGTGGAAGTTTTCATTGAACTGAGAAGGAAGCTTCCCCAGCGAAAGAGATCAAAGGGAATGTTCTCACTGCAGTGAAGAGATGGCAAAACAGGTGAACCCTTGAAAAATTGTATGTGCGGAATTTAAATAATCAATACCATATTATGCTGTCTGACTCACAGAGAATTCATCGGCAGTACCTACCACTTGAAAGTCAAAAGGCTTCTTTGAAAAGTAAAGAACTAGCATGACCGTAGATACCTTTCTCTTTTTTCCCAGTAAGGAAGCCTCCAATCTATCAGATTCATCTGATTTGGAGTTTAACATTTAGATACTTGACTGAAATGCTATCTGAATAACACCTTCATAAAAAGAGTAGCAATAGTCAAAATGATAAGGATGCTTTAAAAAAAGTTTAAAGTCTGAAGGCAAAGTATTTTGATTGAATTGAATATTTACTCTCTGTTCTTGAAAATATTAAGCTACCTGGTTCTGAGTCAGATCATTGGTCCATCTACCTTAGTACTATCTAAATTGTCTTTCAGTGGTTCTCCAGGGGTTCAGATTTTCCTCATATTTGGCGTGGCAAGGATCAAACCTGAAACCTTCTGCGTATAATACATGTAGAAATCTGGAATTCCAGATCCTTATGGGACAACAGGCCTATTAACTTGCATGGAAGGAGTGACAGTGTGTCAGCAGATTCCAGTTCCAGCTTATGTGGATTCATTAGAACAGCTCTAGAGAGCTCCATGCAGCTTTTTCTGCATTATCCAGGCAGTGTTCCCAATCATCACTATTATTGATTACATTTATAACCTGTCTTTTTTCTGTTGTGGAACTCAAGGCAGTGTACACTGGAATCCTCGGTGGTCCTCCTTTCAGGCATGCATCAGACCCAAACCTGCTTAGTTTTAGCACCGTTGATAAGAACATAAGAACATAAGAACAGCCCCACTGGATCAGGCCATAGGCCCATCTAGTCCAGCTTCCTGTATCTCACAGCGGCCCACCAAATGCCCCAGGGAGCACACCAGATAACAAGAGACCTCATCCTGGTGCTCTCCCCTACATCTGGCATTCTGACTTAACCCATTCCTAAAATCAGGAGGTTGCGCATACACATCATGGCTTGTACCCCATAATGGATTTTTCCTCCAGAAACTCGTCCAATCCCCTTTTAAAGGCGTCTAGGCTAGACGCCAGCACCACATCCTGTGGCAAGGAGTTCCACAGACCGACCACGCGCTGAGTAAAGAAATATTTTCTTTTGTCTGTCCTAACCCGCCCAACACTCAATTTTAGTGGATGTCCCCTGGTTCTGGTATTATGTGAGAGTGTAAAGAGCATCTCCCTATCCACTCTGTCCATCCCCTGCATAATTTTGTATGTCTCAATCATGTCCCCCCTCAAGTGTCTCTTTTCTAGGCTGAAGAGGCCCAAACGCCGTAGCCTTTCCTCATAAGGAAGGTGCCCCAGCCCCGTAATCATCTTAGTCGCTCTCTTTTGCACCTTTTCCATTTCCACTATGTCTTTTTTGAGATGTGGCGACCAGAACTGGACACAATACTCCAGGTGTGGCCTTACCATCGATTTGTACAACGGCATTATAATACTAACCGTTTTGTTCTCAATACCCTTCCTAATGATCCCAAGCATAGAATTGGCCTTCTTCACTGCCGCCGCACATTGGGTCGACACTTTCATCGACCTGTCCACCACCACCCCAAGATCTCTCTCCTGATCTGTCACAGACAGCTCAGAACCCATCAGCCTATATCTAAAGTTTTGATTTTTTGCCCCAATGTGCATGACTTTACACTTACTGACATTGAAGCGCATCTGCCATTTTGCTGCCCATTCTGCCAGTCTGGAGAGATCCTTCTGGAGCTCCTCACAATCACTTTTGGTCTTTACCACTCGGAAAAGTTTGGTGTCATCTGCAAACTTAGCCACTTCACTGCTCAACCCTGTCTCCAGGTCATTTATGAAGAGGTTGAAAAGCACCGGTCCCAGGACAGATCCTTGGGGCACACCGCTTTTCACCTCTCTCCATTGTGAAAATTGCCCATTGACACCCACTCTCTGCTTCCTGGCCTCCAACCAGTTCTCAATCCACGAGAGGACCTGTCCTCTAATTCCCTGACTGTGGAGTTTTTTCAGTAGCCTTTGGTGAGGGACCGTGTCAAACGCCTTCTGAAAGTCCAGATATATAATGTCCACGGGTTCTCCCGCATCCACATGCCTGTTGACCTTTTCAAAGAATTCTATAAGGTTGGTGAGGCAAGACTTACCCTTACAGAAGCCATGCTGACTCTCCCTCAGCAAGGCCTGTTCGTCTATGTGTTTTGAGATCCTATCTTTGATGAGGCATTCCACCATCTTACCCGGTATGGATGTTAGGCTGACCGGCCTATAGTTTCCCGGGTCCCCCCTCTTTCCCTTTTTAAAAATAGGCGTGACATTTGCTATCCTCCAATCTTCTGGCACTGATGCCCAGTGTGCCTTCAGACAAGACCTTCCACATGTGCTAGGTCTCTGTAGCTCTAGCTTAGAATTGTTATAATGAATGCTAGTTTAGGACAGACTTTGCTATCGTAATGCCTCCCTTTATGTTCATAACTATTCTGAACATCTGTAAAAGATTTGTATGCTCAAGCAATTTCTACTCTCAAAAGAGCAACCTGCACTTGATTTGCTAACCATGTTTAGGAGGCCACAATAATGAACCTTTACCTTTGCATCAGGACTTAGGACCCTTCTTATCCCCTACCAGTCCATAGCACACGGCCCCGGTACTAGAGTTCATGCTGCATGCTATAGGGGCAATCAGATGGCCCAGGAGAAGCAAGTAAGGATTTTCCTTACTTACCTCCCTGTAGGTTGCCTGGCTGCCAATGGGTCTCCTTTCCTATTTAGCTGGCAGTTGTTGGCAACCTTCAGTCTTGGAAGACTATGGTATCGTGCTCTGGATGGTGGTTCTGGCACAGCGTCTAGTGTGGCTGAAAAGGCCGATTCGGGAGTGGCAATCCCTTCCACACTGGGAGCAAGTGTAGTGTGTCCCTGGTCTGTCTCCCTGGCTGTGGGCCTTCCTTCTTTGCCTCTTTGCCTCAGACTGTTGGCCAAGTGTCTCTTCAAACTGGGAAAGGCCATGCTGCACAGCCTGTCTCCAAGCGGGCCGCTCAGAGGCCAGGGTTTCCCACTTGTTGAGGTCCACTCCTAAGGCCTTCAGATCCCTTATTTATTAAGCATAAGTCTGAGAAGACTCTGGTGCAGATCTGGGCTGGCAAAGGGAATAAGATCTTGTCATGTGTGCTGCCTCTGAGTTCTTCCCCCTCCCACCACTGAACTGGCTTGGGTCACTCCCTGCCCCATTCTACCCCAATCCTCCCCTAACTGCCCCACTGCTGTGACCTACCTGCTCCAGCAGAGCATGGGGGAGTTTCTGCAGAGTGGCCTCCCATATCCTCTGTAGATAGTATGGACGTTGCTTGGCCTCCAGCTCTTTGTGTGCCTCCAGAACGACTTGACATCATTGTTCTAGGATTTACGTTAGCAGATTTCATGGTTCGCCACTGCAATGCCCTGATAGGATATGGTCATAAGACATGGAATCTTATCTGGATCTTTAATAATAATATGGATGTGCTAGTTTTTCTCTTGCATTTATTCTAAGGAACTCAGAGCAGTCACAGGACACTTTAGATGAATATTCTTTTGAGTTTGGGCTTAATGAGATGCAATAGAAATCAGTATTTGAATTATTTGGAACTCATCAAGTCAATGACTGTACATTTTTGTATCATTTCTGTTAATCACTGAATACAAATCACTTGTTTCACATTTGACTCTGTGTGTGCAAACTATAACTGCTTTGCTTCATGGGGCTCCCATCTTATTGCTGCTATGTTGTGTCATCTTTGAACGAAAAACTATAATTTACATCTGTTTTTCCATTTGTCAGGCATGCAGCCCACTTTTTCATGCTGTTACCCTTCCAAAAAAAAACAAAAATGCGTGTATTTTCATCAAAATCTAGTCACCCTGTTATTATGACTTCTGAGCTCCATTCAAAACTACATGGGTTACAATCCAGTCAGAGTTTAGCACTTTGAAGTACAGTTATGTTACTGAAATGTAAGCACCTTCAAAAGTCGTATATTTACACATCTATTACACTTAAGTTATGGATCTTAGGGGCCAATCCTATCTATACATTACACTGGCAGATCACAAGTTTTGCCAGCATATTACACAACCCACGGGCGCAACCGCTGTTCTTCAGAAAGCTACCACTGGTGCAAAGGCCCAGAAGCCTCACATTAGTAGCGGCACTGCACAGAGAGGCCATCAATGGAGGTGGAGTGGATCAGGATGGAGTTAAGGCCAGGCTGGGGCAGGATAGGGTGGATCTTGCTGGCAATGACATCCACAGGAACTGGAGCCCCTGTATTGGATCTGACACAACACCTGTGGTGAAATAGATCTAAGGTGGCAAAAGAATGGGCACACATGTGTAGGCGGATGGGGCCCAGGCAGTAGCAAAGAAGGTAGGTAAAACTACAACTAAACTAGTGGCTCTAAATCCTGCATGCAAGTGGGGGATAGGATTGGGCCATAAAGTTGCTTAACTCCACTGGATTGTGCCCTTGAATTTTAATATACATTATTTATTAATTTTTATCCTGCCTTTCACAATTGATACAGGTACATGTCATGTGCAGTAAACTGTAGAAAACAAGCAATTAGGCTTAGTATGCATTTAGTAAATTTTGCTCATGCATATAGTGATGTAAACTGGGATTAACTAGTGGAGTTTATAATATGACATAAAACTGAAACTAATGCCATCCCTTCTTTGCTGTCATATAAATATGAGGATTTTTTTTCAGAATGACAAAATGTACTTTTTGTCCTTTATTAAAAATAGTTTCTAGTCTAATGAAATACTAATTTATGTATATAACCCTGCTATGCACTTTGACACTGAAATTCAGCAGTATATTCTTATGTAATACTTGACTAAACACTGTAGATGCTGTTTAATTTCGGTACTGCTGAGTCTGAATCAAGGTTGCAAGCTCCCTAAAAATTGATTTTTCGGGGATTGAGCATCCTCTAGAGCAGAAGCGACTTGAAGAGTTCATTGAATATGGCTCTTTATAAGGGCAGCTTTGGACCCTGCATTAAACATGTTAGATGACTGAGGGCCCAATCCTGTCCAACTTTCCAGCACCAGTGTAGCTGCACTGCAGCCCCAAGGTAAGGGAACAAATGTTCCCTTACACTGAGGAGGACTCTGTGACTGCCTTGCCACCACACGCCCCTTTGGCACGGCTACACCAGTACTGGAAAATTGGATAGGATTGGGCCATTAGGCTCTTGTGAGAGCAACAGCCCAATCCTATGTGTGTCTACTCCGAAGTAAGTCCCATTGAGTTCAACAGGGTTGACTCCCAGGAAAGCATGCGTAGGATTGCAACCCAAGTCTCTCTCCACATGCGTGCGTGCACACACGATAGCTTTCATAAGTAGTAAATGTAATTGCTCTATTTTTTATATTTACTTGTTTTGATTTTCATTTGCCTTTGAGGAGGCCAAGTGTGAGCAATGTGTGGATTGTAATCCAAAGCTTTGGTCCACTTATTCCCCCATAATATGGTTACCCAGAGTTACTACCATCTATCATTCATTTGCCTAGAGACACCTAGCCGAAGGTGTAGCAAATGTGCCATAAAGTACATTTGTGGCACCTGGAGAGTGAGCTACGCCAACAGGGAGGCCTGCACCATCCTGGTAATGTCCCATGCAAAGCCCCCAGCCGCCAGAGCAGATAGATAAGGCACTGAGCAGCACAGGGGCATAGTGGGAGGGGTGTTTCTGAGCAGGGGAGGATGGAACGGGGTGGATCAGGCCCTGGAGACAGGCGAGATTGCTGGATCCTTCCTCTGCCACATCCTAACCCTGCTACTGGGCCTCCATTATACTTGGTGCAGATACCTATTCTTATACAGCTGGTGCAGATCTGAGAAGCCCCATAGGGCAGGCTGAGGCATTCCTCCAGGTTAGGGGGAAAATATCCCCGTACCCCAAGGAGACCTTCAGTTGCCTCCTAACCTGTGCTGGTAACAGTGCAGGCCATGCAGCCTGGTTGTGCCAGCACAGGTTAGGACTGGGCTGCCTGTCTCACAAAGAACACAGAAATGCTATTTCAGCTATCCTAATGAAGCAGTGGAAGTCATGCACTGTTGTTGTCATCTGGGAGGGCCTGGATGGGGAAGACCTAGCTCTAACCTAAGCCAGAGAGGATAAAAGTGTCACTGCTTAGGAATTCTACAGTCTGGGAATAGATGTTCAACCAGTCCTGGGTGAGGCTGCATTCAGGTTTGCAGTCTGAGAGCCCATGTAATAGTGCTGACTAGGGCTTTCTTTTACAAGTTTTTGTTGGTACATCAACCATGACTGTTTCTAGAGAGATCTTTCACCTAGTTACACTCTGGTCATCTCGAGATTGGATTAAGGCAGTGGTTTTCAAACTCTCCAGGACAGTTTGAGCCACTGTAAGTTCTTGCGGGGGCGGGGGGGGGAAACACCGGGGGTGGGTGGAAGGCAGCGACACGATCCCCAGGATCGCACCGCTCAGGGGGCTGCAGCGCCTTGGGAGCACTTACCCAAGCCTCCTGCAGCCTTCCCAGGGCGCAGGGAGCCTGGTGCGAACCTTTGTTAGAGCTCCCTGCAGCAGTGAATGTAAAAGCGGAGCGATTGTGCCCCAACTCTGCTAAAACTCCACTTTCACTGCTGTGGGGAGCCCTAACAAAGGTTCACACTGGGCTCCCTGCACCCTGGAGAGGCTGCAGGAGGCTTGGGTAAGTGCTCCCAAGCCCCTGCAGCCCCGAGCGGTGTGATCCTGGGGATTGCACCACTGCCTCCTCCCTGCCTCTAGGCTGCCCCCACCCCTCAAGGGGAAAGAGGCCAGGGCCCACAGGCTGGGGCATCGCGACGCCCCAGTTTGAAAAGCCCTGGCTTAAGGTAATGGGCAACCCAATCCTATTTAAATCCTTGCATGGCAATACAGTGGAGCCAACGTGGCTGATACAGAATCCCATTGGGAATTTTCAGCTGCTGAAGTCTCCTTGGGGTAAGTCCCAGCAGCTGCTATGGGTCAATTCAGTCCTGCACCAGCTCAATCACTGGTGCAAGTTTGTGTTGACCCTGGAAGAGGAGTTGGGATTCTGCATGCACCCCCACTGATCCCACCCCCCTCCCAGGTTTGATCTGCCCCCTTCCTGCCCCCATCACTGCATCAGGTGTTTTTTTTTTCTTTTACTGATGACTCATAATTGTTCCACAGCTTAACATCATCTCCCTCTTTGCCGATAATGTGTGTAAAGGCTCCTGGCAACAGACTAAGCAACTTTTATAAACTGGAAACCCAGTTCAAGCTTTGGTTGCGTTACAAAGACAAGTTATTATATACTTGAGTGGTTTCTTGCTAGCTTTATTTCTTTTTACATAGTAAAAAGTAATCAGATCTAATTTAAGTCAATAAACACAGAAGAGTGAAAAGTATGAAAAAGACAATGATCCGCAGCACAAAGGTTTGGATAATTTATTACAGAAATATCATACAGATCATATTCTTGTTTTGCTTGTCTATCTGCAAAAGGTAATTAATATTGAGTGCAATCAAATGGAAAATTTAAATTGGATTTGATTTATGTGAAACTATGAGCTGATTTGGAAAATTATCAATTAATCTTGAGAGGTAGAAAGGAAATGTAGTAAGGACAATTAACTCTAAGTCCTGAGCTGAATTTTACATCTAGAACCAATACCCTGAATTTTTTCTTTTGTTATCTTTTCATAAATAACTTAGTCTGTGGAACTTCCTCTCCTTCCGGAGGTTCGTGTTTTCCTCTTCATTGTTCGTAATTCCATTAACTTTCCTTTTTTTTTTTTTTAAGGTATTAGTCTTCTGTAAGCTGATCAGTGGACTCTGATGCTTATTTATTTTCACATTTTTATACCACCATTTTTATAGAGTATAAGGCTTCTGCTGACACTAAATCTCTTTCCACATTCCTAACACTTATAGGGTTTCTCTCCTGTATGGGTTCCGTGATGTATAAGGCTGCTGCTGAAACTGAAGCTCATTCCACATTCCTGGCACTTATACGGTTTCTCCCTTGTGTGGATTCTTTCATGGAGCTTAAGAGTACCTATCTGACTGAAGCTCTTTCCACACTGCTGGCACTTATAGAGTTTCTCCCCTGTGTGGGTTCTCTCATGGAGCTTAAGAGTACCATTCCGACTGAAGGTCTTTCCACATTCCTGGCACTTATACGGTTTCTCCCTTGTGTGGATTCTCTCATGGAGCTTAAGAGCACCTATCTGACTGAAGCTCTTTCCACACTGCTGGCACTTATAGAGTTTCTCCCCTGTGTGGGTTCTCTCATGGAGCTTAAGAGTACCATTTCGTTTGAAGGTCATTCCACACTGCTGGCACTTATAAGGTTTCTCCCCTGTGTGGGTTCTCTGGTGGCTCATGAGATTACCTCTCAGACTGAAGCTCATTCCACACTGCTGGCACTTATAGGGTTTCTCCCCTGTGTGGGTTCTCTCATGGAGCTTAAGAGTACCATTTCGTTTGAAGGTCATTCCACACTGCTGGCACTTATAAGGTTTCTCCCCTGTGTGGGTTCTCTGGTGGCTCATGAGATTACCTCTCACACTGAAGCTCGTTCCACACTGCTGGCACTTATAGGGTTTCTCCCCTGTGTGGGTTCTCTGGTGGCTCATGAGAGTAGCTCTGTACCTGAAGCTCGTTCCACACTGCTGGCACTTATAGGGTTTCTCCCCTGTGTGGGTTCTCTCATGTTGCTTAAGAGTACCATTCTGACTGAAGGTCATTCCACACTGCTGGCACTTATAAAGTTTCTCCCCTGTGTGGGTTCTCTGGTGGTTCATGAGAGTACCTCTCTGATTGAAGCTCGTTCCAGACTGCTGGCAGTTATTGGGTTTCTCCCCTGTGTGGATTCTCTCATGAATCTTAAGTTCACCATTCCGACTGAAGCTCTTTCCACACTCCTGGCACCTATAGGGTTTCTTCCCTGTGTGGGTCCTCTGGTGTCTCATAAGATGACTACTCTGACTGAAGGTTTTTCCACACTCCTGGCACCTATAGGGCTTCTCCCCTGTGTGGGCTCTTTGCTGTGTAGAATGAGTCTGCTTCGTCTCTCTTCCAATCTGGTCCCAAACTGATGCTGTTAGAACAAGAAAAGAAATGTACTAAGAGACTCAAGAAAGAAACAGTAGCTAGTTGTGGCCATCCCAAAAAGCGTTTTTTGACTAGAACTAGGGCCCAGAAATTCCACAGCCACCTTTAACTGCAAGTGGTTTCATCATTATGTGGAGAATTTTTTGATTGTTTTTGTTGTTGTTAAAAAACACAGAATACTGCCATTTTGTGTTTAAAATACTGAATCAGATAAAAACACAAAACACCACATTTTAATGTTTAAGAAATTTCCAGAAATTAAAATATATTACTTTTCCAATTAGAATAGTGTGGCTGCATCAGCTACCATTATCACCTATGTCAACTACCTAGTCCACTTTTGAAGTGTTTAAAACGAATAAACAAAGAGAACTTGGAACAAGAACTTGGAATAAAAACACATAACACTGCTTTATGCCTTTCAGACCACAAAATCTGCAAACAAATAGAACCATTTTCAAACACCCCTATCAATATGATGTTTTGCTTCTTTAGAGGTAAAGGAATCTCTGCGAAATAAAGGCCACAAGTAGAGAGGAGGAATAAGAAATAGGCCCTCTGCATTGTCTCGAAATAAGGCACAGTGACCTTTGACCCCAGACTGTAACCCACATGTACAGGCCACTGGGTAGATAGCCCATAAAGCATAGCAACATATAAGATGGTAAAAAAAAAAGCTGCTTGGTGTTAAGAAAGAATCATTTTGCAAGTCTGATTAAAAGTCTGACTGAAGGCGCTTGGGCTTCAAAGTTTGTTTACACTTTGGGATGTAGCTCAAGAGATAACAGGTGCAAGGCAGCTGCTGGAGGGATGAGCAAGCTTTGGCAAATGTTATTCACTGATTGTATTCACAGGCTTTGTAACTTTTATGCTTTAGAGCAGGGGTGTCCAAAGTTTTTGGCAGGAGGGCCACATCATCTCTCTGACACTGTGCTGGGGGCCGGGGGGAAAAAAGAATTAATTTACATTTAAAATTTGAATAAATTTACATAAGTTTACATAAATAAATATATTAAAGATGAACTTATATGAATGCATGAAGGTCTTACAATAGCTCAAGGCCTTGCACAAAGCAAGACTGGCCTTTCCTTTGCTTCCGCTACTGCATCAGTTGTGAAACAGCAAGCAGTGGAGGAAGCCCTCATCCCACAGCTCACGCGAGAGGTCAAACAGTCACCCTTACGCTGAGAGCAGTTGCGTCGGGCCAGTGCAGGCTCCAACAAATCTCCGGAGGGCCAGAGGCTCATTGGAGACTGGGGGCTCCCTGAGGGCCGCATTGAGAGGCCTCGAGGGCCGCATGTGGCCCCAGGGCCGGGGTTTGGGCACCCCTGCTTTAGAGTAAAAGTACATATGTGTAATGTGTAGACCAAGTGATCCCTTGATGCCAAACTGTACCCAAGGTAAAAGGTCACAATAGTTATATGAAAATTAAGCTATAGAAACCAAAATGCTTGGTTTTAGTAAAACTTTTAAACCTCTTAATAAAAGAAGCCTTAGATTTGCAAATAGTCGCACAGTGTAACAGTTATAGAATGCAGAGGAGATAAGATAGGCCGCTCGTATCAGGCCACTAATGAGGGATGAGTAAGTGCCTAAAATTCATGCCAAGAACCAACTTGTGATTTATTCTGCTTTCTACGTAAGCTTGAATATTTGTATCATACTGCACTCTGCCAGCTTCTAGAAACTGTTGTACTTTTCTAGGTTTTAAGGTGGAACCCCACCTGTATGTAAATCAAAGCCAATCAATTGTTTTGCCCACTTGTTGCCCACCTATTTCCCATCTTTTATGCAAATTGTACCTTATCTGTAACCTATTAGGTGTTTGCCCCATCTCTGATGTAAAATTTCAGCCAATGAATTGTCTAGATTTGAGGACCAAGGACGGCAAATGGTTTAAATGTCCAAATCTCCATTTGGGAGGGGCCCATGCTTTGAGACAAAAGTCCCGTGGGCCCATTGCTTGCAATGAAATAAAAGCCTGCAAACTTTCACCCCTGAGTACCGAGTCTCTTGAGTTGCTTTCTTTCAACCTTGCAACATATTAAGTGCCATTTGTTAGTTTCAGATCTAGCCCATCACTACCTTTTTCAGGCACTACTATAGACCATTACTGAGTGGGCTTTTCAGACACACATAAACATGTTTGTTCAGGAGAAATTCCTTTGGCATCTTGAGATGCTGTGCAGTGTCCAGTGGCACAGCTTAATGATTCAGAAGGAAGAGGGAAGGAAGAGAGGAAGAGGGAGGTGAAGGGGCAGATAGCAAACTTTTGCTGCAACGATCATGTTACAAAATTAGAGAAAGGGAATCAAAATAAAAAAGCAATTCAAGGTTTCTTAGCCGTTCGTATGGCCAGACCCTAAACATCAGTTGTTGCTTTCTACAAAGGAGAAGACAGAGAGGAGGAAATCCTTAAAATGGAGAGAAAAAGCTGCATATTGGTGTAAGCTCAGAAGCTGAAAAGAAGGATGAAGGAAAATTTGAATGCTTATCTGGGGAAAAAAACAACCTGAATAGTGGGAAGTAAAGCCACGAGGAAAAGGGGAGTGGCTTAATGGGGCGCCAGTGAGTTAAATGAAAGATCATAGCAACAGCAAGGCAGAAAGATAAGCAAAAGAGAAAAGAACAAAAGACACAGTGGCAGACCCAGGGAGAAGGGGGTGCAAATGCTCTGGGCACCAGGAATTTAGGCACTGGGGCATGGTATTGCAAACCACTCCCCCCGCCACCTGCTTTTTAAGTGGTGAGGAACTGATTGTGGTTCCCCTTTTTTAAAGGGCAGGAGAGGAAAGCGGCCCTCTGATCAGCGATGAACTGTGCTCAGAATGGCTGCACTCCTGCAGCCGCTCTAAGCACTGCCCTGACCGCGTCTGAGGGCCACGGTTCCTCTCCTGCCCTTTAAAAAAAGGAGAGGAGAGGGGGGCAGCCCTTAGAACAGCCGAGGAGCCTGCCCGGCAGGAAGCGGCATGCGCCGCTTCAAGTTTTGCAGGAACCATCCGTGCTGCTTCTAGTGGCTTAGAAGGCTTCTTCAGAGTTTTTTCGTGCCACTGGAAGGCGCCCAGAAGGTGGTTGATGCTCGTCTCCTGGGCGCCTTCCAGTGGCACGATAAAGCTCCAAAGGAGCCTTCCACACCACTAGAAGCAGCATGAACTCCTTCGGCACTTGAAGGCTCCTCAGTTGGAGCCTGGGCTGCCTCCTCCCCCCACCCTTTTTAAAGGGGGAACAAAGGAGGCAGTGCACTGGAGGTAATGGTGGTGATGATGATGTCACCACAATTACTTCCGAGTCAGAGGCGTGGCAGTAGAATAGTGGACCTGGTGGGAAAACCACCAGGACTGCTGCTCAGAAGACACAAGGGTCGGGTAACTCAGCTTTTTATATCTTTTTCCCCTATACGATTCTGATAATACATTTGCTCTGGAGACACATGCACGGTAAGGTCAAAAAGGAGCAGGTATACCTGATAGGAACCTGGTCACATACTTATGCAATGCTGGAGCATGAGACTCCACAAATGACTGTTGCTGCATTCTCCACCAATTTGTTCACACCTATGCTTTGGAGACATGTGCACAGCACATTTGCATATGCCAAAAACATGCCACGATAAGAATATAAGAAGATAGGACATCACTAGGAGGCCACCCAATTCCAAGGAAGTCATTTATTGAGCTTAAAACAAGAATTAAATCAGTAAATCAAAATATAAAATAAAATCATTTTTGTTAATATAATAATTTTATTTATTTAATTATTCATGTTTATTGTTCTAATATTATTCACATTTTAAAATAACATTTTCATTATTTTAATTTATAAGCCTAAGTCAAAGGCAGGTTTCTCCCATGTCATACTCATGCTACCATCTTGCTGGGCCTCTGGGTCAACCCCCTATATCCACCTGTGAAGGCTGCTGTCTGGGCTGATAGCCTTTCCCGGTAGCCTTGGATGGGCTTTGAGAGGGGTGGGGGTTAAACAGTACCCCCTTCCTCCTCCTCTACATAGGACAGCTTCCTTGGGTTAGTGCATCCTCCAGTGGCAATGAAGACAGAGTCCTCAGTCTCGCATCCTGCCACTACCACCTCATTGCTAGAACTGACTGAACCCATTATAGGCATGTGAGGGCCCCACTATAAGGAACACAGGATATAAAGAGCACAGAACGTGCCCCCCCAGCGTCCCTGTCGTCTGGCCAACTAGGAATTCTGTCTTGGAGGAGACATAAGTAGTCTCGGGACCCACTTGTGGTCCACCTACGGGCAGCAGTGCTCACTGTGGTTTGTTCCAAACTGCTAACTGAAGCAACAACTGAAGTATCTAACACAGTTCATTACCATGCACGCATGTATAGAGATGCAACAGAAATAGACAAACACCAAAATAACATGAACAAGAAATACCCTCAGAGACCATGCGAGTAAGTAATGCAGGGTTACCAACCCTGAAGAATGTCACTACATGGAGAGTAAAGAATCAGTTATAATTGATAGCTGATAGCTATGTTCTTAATACCAGGGGTGATCATTTCCAGCCCATAAAAGAACATGTGAGCACTGAGAAAGTCCCTAGAAACACTGCAGCCTCTGAAGAAGCCCATGAAAGTAATGGGTAAACTGTAATGTTTCAGTTTTTAGCTTTTAGTTGCTGGTTTTAGTTCCTGGGTTTTACTTTTATTCTTTTTTAGGCTAAGTTTTTTAGCCCTGACTTGAGTTTTTAATTTTCAGTTTTAATCCTTAGTTTTTGGCTTTTGGCTCTTTTAGAATTCAGTTTGTAGTGTTGAGTGTTTAGCTGTTTAGGGTTTATTTAGTTTCCTGGTGTCTTACTACTTAGACCACTGCACTTAGCCCAAAATCTTTCACTGACTTAACGTGGACTCCAGCTGTGAAAGCCTCAGTCTGTTTCTTTTTCATCCCTGCATGCTGTACATGAGGAAGTTCCAAATTACCCAGAGACATCTGAGCTCTCAGTGCCACTTCACTATTTATGCAGGAATGCTTCTGCTCTCAGGTGGGTCCTGCACACAGAAGGAGAGCCCAAACACAGGAGGTGCCCTCCAAAACACATTTGCCTACTCCAAAGGATCTCCAGCTAATTTATGTCACCATGTCCCCAGGTTGGGGCCACTCTCCTCAAGAGACTCAGATCTGGGCTGGCCAGAAGGGATGGATGTAGGGCCATTGTGTGTTGTAGCAGCCATGCCCAGGTCATGCAGCGTGGCCACCAACTCCTCTTGGCAACATCCAGGAGCAGAAGTTCCTACCAATCAATCAATCAATCAATCAATCAATCAATCAATCAATCAATCAAGGGCCAAATGATCATCCTTACCTACGAAGATCATGTTTTCATGATTGTCCATCATCACTGCCTCATAGAGTTGCCTTTGGTATGGAGTCAGTAGAGCCCACTCTTCATTGCTGAAATCCAGAGTGACCTCTGCAAATGAAATTGGGCTCTGAAAGAAAAAGGAGAAACATTATATCGACAAGTCAGCCTAGGCCAAGTCTTCAGTCCAAAGGGGGAAGTGCAGTCCAGTTTCAATGAAAGGGCAGAACATTTCTAAATCTGAAAACACTTTCTTGGACACATTCCCTCTCGGCTCTGCATGTCCATTTTTGGGCTTCCAAGTCCAATGAAGATTCCCAAGTTTCCTGAAAGAAGGATCAGAGGATCCTTTCCTTCCATTCCAGTTCCCAAACTGACACCATAATCCTATGCATGCAGGGCCAGAAATAAGCCCTAATGCTTCCAATAGGGCATATTCCCAGGAAAGCATACCCAGGACTGAGAACCTGGTGCATTGTGTAGTTGCTTCACACATTATAATCCCCATCACTTTTACCACTTTCAAAAACATTATCTCACTTTCTGCTGCTCTGGCTGCTGAGGACAATTGTCCGGGTGGGTTTCTGCCCTCCTCAGCCTCCACACTATGTTTCCAGGAGTGCTTTTTAAAAATACGTGTAACATGTGTGTAACCATGCACACAAGGGTGAGGGCAATGGTGTGCAGGGATTCCGTGTTCAAAATAATGGCAAGTCTTCACTTCACCAAGAATAAAAGTGCACCAAAGTTTACTGAAAGTGTTAAAGAACCAAAATGGGCTTCCAACTTGGATCCTCTACTCCGACACAGTCACTCTGATACTATCTGGGGGGCCTTGACCACCAACATACACACATAATGGAGCCCTATGGAAAGCAGCTAGGAGGAGAAAAGGAGAGGAGGAGAAACTCCTCTGAAGGAGAAGAGCAGGAGCCTGCAGGGGGAGAAGGGATGCAGGTAGATCAGCTGGGCTTTCCAGGGGACCCTGGAGAAGTAGGGGAGGATTTGGGGGTGCAGGGAATGGAGAAAGTCAGGGGTGTTAATAGGAAGGAAACAGACAGTCCACACTGAGGCTGTGACTGAGAATGAGACAGCAGGAGAGGCCCAAGAGCTGCTCCCTGCAGACCTTCCTCACCTGGCCTGGAGGAGCAGCAGCCATTTCTGTTCCTGCGGAAAGTCTGCCTTGCTTTAGATGCTATTTCTCTGCAGGTAGAAAATTGAGGACAGTCTGAGTGTTTCTGCCCTCATGTTCCTGCCTCCTGCAAGGCCTGAATTCCCTCCCACCAGTTCAGGGGATGCTGCAGAGGAGATGGAAGATCCTGGAGGAGCTTCTCGGTGGCTCTGAGTCCTGATGGCCAGAAGCTACCTTCTGGCTTCCAGTGCAGAGGCAGCCTTCACGGGGGGGGGGGGGGCAGGAGCTCTGCCTCTCTGCTGACACTGGGGGGTTCCAGCAACCACCCTTGTCTCTGACTCAGGCCTGGGGGGGGTCACTGGAGGGATAAGATCAGGATCCCCCAAGGCGGCTGCAGGACAGCCTGAGCCAGGGGCTGCGGCTGCCAGTCCAACCAGGCCTCACTCCCAGGGGCAGAAGGAGAGTCCAGCAGGCCCTTCCTCTCTGCCTTCCCCAGGGCAGCCTCAGCTCCTCTCTCCCAGAGCCTGCACTCCCCAGTCCTTGCTGGGCCTTCTGCACCCACCTGCTCCCGGGCCTTCCTCTCCCACTGGGCTCAGACCTTCTGACTCCCTCCTTCCCAGCCCTCTGATAAGGCCTACCTCCTTCCAGGGCCCAAGTCCCCAGTCACAGCAGGGCCTGTTGGGAAATGGAGTCCTGAGGCCCCACAGCCCCATTGCACACTAACAAATCTATATGTACCATTGACCGTCAGTCTCTCCTGCACAGTCATTTGTCCCACCTGCCTCTCTGTGTTGCAGAGCTCAGGAAGCCCTTGAAGAGTCTTGGCCTCTGTTGCAGGGACCCCAGAGCAGGCTGCTTGCCTCCCACCTGTCTCCAGGTCTCCTTCCCCACAGACCCTGCAAAATGCTGCCCTGCTTGTGGCTGGGAAAGTACAGGGCATCTGAGATCAAATATATCGGGGGGGGGTACAAAGTTTCTTTTGGACCCCTTCCCAAAGGGGGAGGGGGCAATGGGGGCAGGCAGAACAGGGGGCAAAATAAGGCAGGGAACTGTTCTGACAGCCAGAATAATCTTCGGAGCCCCGGTCTACCAGGCTTCTTGATGCGGAGCCCAGGAGACCATGCAGAAACCATATGGCATTGGCAACTAGATAAAGTAATATAGAAAACCAAACACACTCCTAAGCCTCTCTTAAAATCTTTGAAATATAGAAAACCCATTCCAGAAAATTAGCATTATTGTATTTAGGCCACTAGAGTGGCCAGTATCTTGTGTGCACCAAAATGAACTTCTGTAGCAGTTGTAGCCCTGCAGCTGGGTCCCTGAGCTCCTATTCACTCCTTCATGGTTATCAGATCCACAAGCCAAAGAACTACTGTAGCAGGCCAGTTTCCTCCCAGATTTGACACTGTGTTAAGGAGGGCCATGGATGCACTCCTTGGCCTGGTGTGTGTGACTTGCTGTAGCAGTTGCCACTGTATTCCCGCCGCGGTTGTGCCCCCAGCTTCATGCACAGGGAGCAAGGTCAGGTGAGATACAAAAATGTCAGATCCCAGGAACTTTCTGGGCTGCCTCCTTTGTCTCCTGGACTTTACCCCCCTCTCCTAGGCTCTGCCTCCATGAACTTTCTACCTCTTTGCTCCTCGTTGTGATCCATCTATGTCATGGGCGTACAAACAGTTTGGCAGGAGGGCCACATCATCTCTCTGTGTCGGGGGCCAGGAAAAAAAATTAATTTACATTTCAAATTTAAATAGACATAACTTTACATAATTGAATATGTTAGAGATGAAATTTATATGAATGAATGAAGGTCTTGCAATAGCTGAAGGGCTAAAGGCCTTGCATAAAGCAAGGCTAGACTTTTCTTCACTGCAGCTGCTGCATCACAGATGTGAAACAGCAAGCAGTGGAGAGAGCCTTGCCAAAGCCTCAGGCAGAAGCAGTGCTACTGAAAGGACGGTGCTGGGAGAGCCCAGTTATCATGTGGACAGATAAAGAGCTTCTGTGGGCCTTATTCAGCCCATAGGCCTTATGTTTGACACCCTGGTCTAAGAATTGGATGACGCTAATAACACAAAGTCAAGCCTTCTCTCAAACTGTTATGATATATGCCCCAGGCCTATAGAGAATTTACAGGCTGGATAGAGCAAGGCAAGGCCCTGATGTCTTGGCCTGCATACATAAAATGTAGAAGCACTGTTGCATCATGGGAGTGGCTGATGCAATACCATATCACCAGACATGTCACCAGACATTGAGTCATAAGATCACCAGATCGTAGCCCACCTCTCATTGGCCAGTGCCAGTATATATTGCAGCGTGAGCAAGCTGCTGTGTGGGAGATGTTATGTGGAGTGTCTGCGGGAAGCTACGTCGGTGGAGTTGGTGATCGGAGAATTGAGAAAGAGTGCTATCTGTGCTGATTGCTTGCTAAACTGCCTTTGTTCTGTAAATATTGTACATTCTTCAAGTAAAGGACATCTGGTGGTGGAGCACTGCCATGTGCCTCGTTATTTACCGGGAGTATCTGCCTGACCTTGAGTCTCTGGAGCTGCGGTGTCGGCTGCGTACTGCAACAGGTTATGGGCCCAGGAGTCTAATCACTTGCGCCAGCTGTGTTGAGACTGTCCAAGAGCAACCCTGGTGAATCTGCAGGTCCTGAAGTTAACCCTTCCAGGACAAGTGTTTCTGCAGAGTGAGGTCTGTGTATAACCAGTGAGAATGGCAGCGGCAACAGCTTTTCCTCTTACCTGTCTGAATGAGGGTAATTACCTGGGCTGGTCCGTTAAGATGAAAATGCATCTGATTAGGGACTCACTCTGGCATGTGGTGGAGTCGCCTTCATTGGACCCGAGCCCGAAAGAACAGAGGTTAAATGATAGAGTTTTGGCAACAATAATATTGTGCTTGGAAGATAGCCAACTGATACATGTCCGAGGAATAGAGTCTGCAAATGAGTGCTGGGAAGCACTGAGACAGCTGTATGTGAGTGACTCTGCTATTTCCAAAACAAGTCTTACACGCTGGCTGTACCAGGCAAGATTAGAGCCTGGAATGAAGGTAGCTGACCATCTCCTCACCATGAGACACATGTTTATGGAGCTGGAGGAAAAGGGAGTGCACTTCCCACACCTCCACAAAGTGTTTATAGTGCTGTCGTTTGACACCCTGGTAACGATGCTGGAATCTCTCCCTGAGCGTGTGCTGACCCTCACCTACCTGAATGGCTGAATGGCTTTTGGGTGAGGAACAAAAGCGTGCTGATAACTGGCAAGCCTGAGGGAAGAGTGCCACTGTTTCCCCAGCCTCTGGGGCTGCGGCTGCAGATAAGAAGGCTGATGTTCCGGGAGTCCACATTGTGAAACAATGCTTCAAATGCGGGTCGGAATCTCACTTGCAGCGTGCCTCCCAAAAAGGCGAAGTTGTGGGGAGGAAGGACACGAGGCGGAGGAGGGGCTACAGAAGCTCTCACATCTCGGTGGTCCAGGCAATGAAGGAGAACTGCAAGCATCAGTGGTGAATTTCCATTTCCACTATATCATTTTTGAGATGTGGTGACCAGAACTGGACAAAATACTCCAGGTGTAGCCTTACCATAGATTTGAACAATGGCATTACAATATTAGCTGTTTTGTTCTCAATACATTTTCTAATGATCCCAAGCATAGAATTGGCCTTCTTTACTGCCGCCACACATTGGGTCGACACTTTCATCGACCTGTCCACCACCACCACAGGATCTCTCTCCTGATCTGTCACGGACAGCTCAGAACCCATTAGCCTATATGTGAAGTTTTGATTTTTTGCCCCAATGTGCATGACTTACACTTACATTGAAACACATCTGCCATTTTGCTGCCCATTCTGCCAGTTTGGAGAGATCCTTCTGGAGCTTCTCACAATCACTTCTGGTCTTCACCACGCGGAAAAGTTTGGTGTTGTCTGCAAACTTTGCCACCTCACTGCTCAACCCTGTCTCCAGGTCATTTATGAAGAGGTTGAAGAGCACTGGTCCCAGGACAGATCCTTGGGGCACACTGCTTTTCACCTCTCTCCATTGTGAAAATTGCCCACTGACACCCACTCTCTGTTTCCTGGTCTTCAACCAGGTCTCAATCCAGGAGAGGACCTGCCCTCTAATTCCCTGACTGTGGAGTTTTTCAGTAACCTTTGGTGAGGGACCATGTCAAACGCCTTCTGAAAGTCCAGATATATAATGTCCACGGGTTCTCCCGCATCCACATGCCTGTTGACCTTTTCAAAGAATACTAAAAGGCTCGTGATACAAGACTTACGCTTACAGAAGCCATGCTGATTCTCCCTCAGCAAGCCTTGTTCGTCTATGTGTTTTGAGATTCTATCTTTGATGAGGCATTCCATCATCTTACCCGGTATAGATGTTAGGCTGACTGGCCTATAGTTTCCTGGGTCCCCCCTCTTTCCCTTTTTAAAGATTGGCGTGACATTTGCTATCCTCCAATCTTCTGGCACCGTGGCTGTTTTGAGGGACAAGTTGCATACCTTAGTCAAGAGATCAGCAACTTCATTCTTCAATTCCTTAATAACTCTTGGGTGGATGCCATCAGGGCCCGGTGACTTATTGATCTTTAATTTATCAATGAGGTCTGAAACATCTTCCCTTTTAACCTCTATCTGACTTAATTCCTTGGTCAGGAGGGGCCGTTCAGGCTGCGGTATCTGCCCGAGGTCTTCTGCCGTGAAGACAGATGCAAAGAACTCATTCAATTTCTCTGCCATCTCTAAGTCTCCTTTTATTTCCCCTTTCCCTCCCTCACCATCCAGAGGGTCAACCGCTTCTCTGGCGGGTTTCCTGCTTCTAACTTATTTGAAGAAGCTTTTATTATTCCCCTTAATGCTGCTGGCCATGTGTTCCTCATAGTCTCTCTTGGCCTCCCGTATCACCTTCTTACATTTCTTTTGCCACAGTTTATGTTCCTTTTTATTCTCCTCATTAGGGCAAGACTTCCATTTATAGAAGGAAGCTTCCTTGCCCTTAACAGCCTCTCTAACTTGGCTGGTTAGCCATGCCGGCACCCTCCTGGACTTAGTCGAGCCCTTCTTCCTTTGCGGTATACACTTCTGCTGGGCCTCTATTACTGTTGATTTGAGCAACCTCCATGCACTTTGTAGAGATTGGACTCTTTTTACCTTCCCTTTCAACCTCCTTCTAACCAGCCTCCTCATTTGAGGGAAGTCTACTCGTCGGAAGTCAAGGGTTTTTGTGAGAGATTTGCCTGGTATTCTTCCCCCAACTTGCATGTCGAAACGGATCGCAGCATGATCACTGTTCCCCAACAGCTCAGTAACATTGACATCTCTAACCAGGTCCTGAGTACCACACAATATTAAATCCAGAGTCACCTCTCCCCTGGTGGGCTCCATGACTAGCTGCTTTAAGGCACAGTCATTTAGCATGCCAAGGAATCCGGTCTCCTTTTCGTGACCAGAACACAAATTGACCCAGTTAATATGAGGATAATTGAAGTCCCCCATGATTACAACCCTGTCCCTCCTTCTCACTTCCCTGATTTGTTTCCTCATTTCAAGGTCCAGTTTCTGTTCTGGAGGACGATAGTATGCCCCCAGTATTACATCACTCCTCAGGCCTGGTAGTTTAACCCATAGAGATTCTATGGAGTCGGACCCGCCTTCAATCTCTACTTTGCTGGACTCTACCCCTTCCTTAACATAAATGGCCACCCCACCTCCAACACACCCCTCCCTATCCCTCCTGTAGAGTTTATAGCCCGGGATTGCGGTATCCCACTGATTCTCTGCATTCCACCAGGTTTCCGTTATGTCCGCTATGTAAGTGTTTTCCCTTGTCACCAGACATTCCAGTTCTCCCATCTTCGCTCGGAGACTTCGGGCATTTGCATAAAAGCATTTGTACACGGAATGCCCCAGGATGGGCTGCTTATTAGCTCCTTTATCCCTGAATCCTCTCATTGTGCCAAACCGTCTATCACATCCCATCACGCTACCATTCCCAATTTCTTCTCCTACTCTGTCTTTGCCTTGTTGTTCTCTAACCTCCCCATCCTCGTGCCATAGGGATGAGGAGTCCCGAACCGGATACCCCTCAGCTCCTGTCGGCTTTCCCCCAGGGATCAGTTTAAAAGCTGCTCTGTCACCTTTTTTGTGTTATGCGCCAGCAGTCTGGTTCCATTCTGGTTCAAGTGAAGCCCATCCCTCTTGTACAGGCCCCGCTTGTCCCAAAATGTTCCCCAGTGCCTAATGAATCTAAACCCTTCCTCCCTACACCACCGTCTCATCCACGCATTGAGACCCCTGATGTCCACCTGCCTAGCTGGCCCTGCACGTGGAACAGGTAGCAGTTCAGAGAACACTACCTTTGAGGACCCGGCTTTCAGCTTCCTACCTTATAGCCTAAATTTGGCCTCCAGGACGTCCCATCTACACTTGCCCACGTCTAGGAGGAGCCTAGTCACAAAAGTCACAAAAATGCACATTTTTCACTGACTCGGCAAGTCATGAGTCGCACATGTGGAAGATTTGGAAAACACTTAAGTCAGGGTCTCCCTGACTCAACACTCATCCCCACACATGCTGACCCGAGTCTGCCTGTGTCTGGATGTGCTTGCTTACTGTTTTTGCGGCGTGAAAAGCCTCGTAGGGCCATCATTCTGACCAGCAGGGAATTCTAGCCACAAGTGGGCTTTTTGCTGTCTCTAATAGGAAGGAAGGAATGAATACATTGGAGCATACGTTGGCTTAGGGAGGACAGGAGGAGGAGCCCAAGGGGGTTCTTGCCTTATGATTGGCTGCAGAAGCCCAGGGCAGTGGAGAAAGCAGGAGGGAAAAGGGGGGGAGGTTGGTAGCAATCATGCTTTCCTCTGCATGGCTGCTGTAAGTTCCGTTGTTACTTGGGTGGAGGAAGCCTCATTGAATGACCTGCAGTGGGACTACTTCTGAGTAGAGCTGCCAAGGTTTGGGTTGTCCTGGTAAACCTTGCAGCTGCTGTGTGTGACCCTCCTCCCTCTTGCCGCTTCCATCTCCTCTCTCTCACTCTCCCTTCCAGCCCTCCTGCCCCGTTTAGGGATGGGTGGGGACAGCAGGGGAGTGAGTAAAGAGAACTCTAACGTACACAAACACACCCCTGGCAGCAGCCCTGTTTTTACCACGGTGCCAAGGTGGGCTTTTTAAAGGGGGCAGGGCGACTCAACTCGAGTCCTATTGAGTCACTAAAGGGTGACTCAGGGACTCAGAAAGTGCCCCCATTATGACTTGTTTTCAAGTTGAATTGTGGGGCGGTGACTCAGCGACTTGACTCAAGTCAAATTATGCTGGATTTGCCCATCCGTGTGCAAGACACATTCTTAGAAGAACCATGTTCATGGAGTCTTTTACACAGTTTGACCAGTGAGTGAGAAATATAGACGTGACAGCAATATCAGCTGGAGTACACATAAAGTACAACTCCAGAAAACTGAGGATTCTCAGTAGCAATGACTATACTACCTGGGGAAAGACTTGCACTTCCCTAGTCATAGAATATGGTGCTTTGAATGCATTTGCTGAAAACTCAATATCCCCACAACCAAAGCTTACCTGAAGGAAAGGAACACTGGATTCTGTGCAGCAAATGAGTAACAGCAGCCTATTTATTGAACAAAAAAAGATTGGGCCATGTAGAAAAAGCGCAGATCTACTATTTAAGCTGCCATAGTTCGATCTTTTCTGTTTTTAGTGCAGAATTCTATATCCCCATGGTTATCATATTTCAGTGAAAGTAGTAATACAGAGGTTAAAAGGTTATTTTTCTAATGTAGTTATATAAATACAATATCTGCAGCATCTTTTTAAAGTGCAGAGAAGCCAATAAACAACTTTTCAAGCCAGAGGCCAAGATTCCCTAGAGAAGCTGTGACCTCTTCTGAAAGTAGGAGCAAGCCAGCCCAGGAAAAATTAAAAAGAAAGCAATACATTTTATTTCTTGCCAAACCACTTTCAGTGCCACTAGAATTCAACACAGACTGCAGGACTGAAACTACCTGAATGCTATTCACCCTTATATGGACATGACCCATAAGGAAAGAAAGCAATTTCAGTGCACCTTGTTCATCTTTAGTGAAATTACATATGAAGAATGACCTTTCTTCTCAAGGTGGTTTCTACTGAGTCATTAATAACATGCTGACATTAGAGAAGGCTAGCAGTTATAGAAGTACTGTGGGTCTGTTTAAGAAACATAAAGCACAATCTTAGCCATATTTACTTAGAAATAATCCCAGCTGACTTTAATTTGTCGGAGAGCCCAATCCTATACATGTCTACTCAGAAGTAAGTCCCATTAGAGTCAATGGCACCTACTCCCATGAAAGTGTGGATAGGATTGGGCTGAACTACCCCTCAGAAACCGTTCTTCTAGGAAAGCAACCTTGGCTCCTTTGCCTTGCTTTTTGGAACTAGCTAAGGCCTGGCCTAGCACTCCCACATTTGCTTTCCAAGTCTTTTTCTGCCTCCCCTCCCCTTTGAACCAGGAGATCTCTGTGTCTTCTGCCCTGGTCTCATGATCTTTGCAATACTGATAGTTTTCCTCAACAGATATAGATAGGTAAGCTTGGTCCCTGTTTATCAATTAGTTTGTGAAGCAGTGAAGCTTGCCAGTGGTCCACAAACCCCCTCTATCTATGTAATGTATGTAATTTGCAGTCACACTGATGACATGCTTAATACTCTTCCTCCTGGCCCATGTCAGCAGTATGTGTGTGACTGTGAGTCTAGGAGACATTAATCTGTTGTTCAGCAGTTTAGGGGGAGGCCTGAAGTTCAGCTCCAGGCCTCCAACACCTGATTCCTCTTATCCAATCCATCATGGACTCTGAGGACAGAGGGAGTGCACATGCATCCTCACTTGCTACCTTGCAGGGCATCCATTGAGAGTGATCATGTTGTGGCAGGAGAGACAAGCTTCTCCCATTGCAAGCGAGTGAAGTGCTTTAGCAGTCCACACTTCTGCACACTCCTTACCTGTAGCTCTGGCTCAGACTACAAAGGTTCAACTACAGTCTTTTACCGTGGCTGGAACCTTGGTGCTTCTCAGCTTCTTCTCTTTCTTTGCCTTGGTCTTTTTCCAGTCCTCCATCCATCCGTTATCACAGTACCCTGCTTATTGAGCCCCTGCTCCCCTGGGAAGTGATCCTGATTTCCCTGCATTTTCCAACATCCTGCTTCCTCTTCTTCCTCCCCTCTCTTTATGCCATTACACACCCCTTATTCCTTGTATGGATTTCTTCTGTTTCTCTCTTCCATCCTCTCTCCCCTAACTGAAAACCTTAAAGGCCAAGCTCCGTGATTGTTGTGTACGTTGCATTGCATTTTATTTTTGATTCTCTCTCCCAGTTAATATATTTTTAGTCCCTCAATAAAAGTTATCTATTGTTGCACCTTTAACCTCAAGTCCCACTCTTTTCATGTCTTTCCACTGAGCCATGCCATGAATCATTGCACTTGGTCCCTGCACAAACAATATATTTCCCCTGTGTGCACATGTTTACTCATGTTTTAAAAGCACAACCAATAACATAAAGGGAGACAGCTTGTGTCTCTGATGCTCTAGTCCAGGGGTGTCCAAAGTTTTTGGCAGGAGGGCCACATTGTCTCTCTGACACTGTGTCGGGGTCCGGGGGAAAAAAAGAATTAATTTACATTTAAAATTTGAATAAATTTACATAAGTTTACTTAAATGAATATATTAAAGATGAACTTATGTGGATGAATGAAGGTCTTGCAATAGCTCAAGGCCTATAAAAAGCCTTGCACAAAGCAAGGCTGGCCTTTCTGTTGCTGCCACTGCTGCATCACAGATGTGAAACAGCAAGCAATGGAGGGAGCCCTCGTCCCACAGCTCATGCGAAAGGTCGAACAGTTGGCCATCATGCTGAGAGCAGTTGCATCGGGCCAGTGTGAGTTACAGCAAATTTCAGGAGGGCCAGAGGCTCATTGGAGACTGGGGGCTCCCTGAGGGCCGCATTGAGATGCCTCGAGGGCCGCAAGTGGCCCCAGGGCCGGGGTTTGGGCACCTCTGCTCTAGTCTGACACTCCTGTCCTTCACAATTCCTCTTCTGCCCCATTCTCCTCTTCCTTTTTCAATGCAGGGAATGGAATTAGGAAGACTGCTGGGAGCAGATGAACAGAACCTGGCATTTGTGTTGAGTCAGTCAGCTTCATGGATGAGCTACCCTTGTTTGTCCATTAAGAATTGTAGGAAATATTCGCGTGTTCATATTATCATATTGTCACTTTGTTTTGCTTACTTAAGTATATACCTTTAAAAGGGGATTGGACTGATTTCTGGAGGAAAAATCCATCACAGTTTTCAAGCCATGGTGAGCATGTGCCATCTCTTGGTTTTAGAAGTAGTCTACCTCAGAATGCCAGGTGAAAGGGAATGGCACTTGGATGTACGTATCTTGTTGTCTTGGTGTTTCCTGGGGCATCTGGTGGATCAGTGCGAGATACAGGAAACTGGATTAGATGGGCCTTTGGCCTGATCCAGTGGGGCTCTTATGTTCTTAAGGCATAATTTATTTTTCCAATTCACACTCACACTGTCTTTTACAAACATATCCTCCATCCATTATGAGTGAATAGCTTCAGAGCAAGAACAGCATCAATCTGGATTTTTTTTTAATTGGCCTACAAAGGACAAATATGACATTATGGTTCTTTAAGATTTGAATCATATGAAAGAGTTGGAGACACAACTGTCCCTTAAGTATGTTAAAACAATACCATATGAGTATAACATTGGTATTTTTCTCATTCCAAGCTCTTTGTCAGAAAGTACTATAATAAGATTAAATCAATTATGTCTGGGGCTGAAATGTGCAATCCAAAATATGAAAATACCCTTTGGATTACTGTCTACTGAATGTCGTGTTGCATTTTGTACAAAAACTGCATAATAGGGGATTTCGCATTGCACATGACCATAGATCTTCACTGAGAATAGGTAGCAAAATGATTCCGAATGTACTTGCTGACCAATATTAAAGCTATACCAGGATGCAGATTATAGTGATCTTTGATACATTATTCCAAAGAGTCTTCAAAGAAGAGAGATGTTGCAGACTGCCATGCGGAACAATGGTGACTGACTTCAGTAAAAGCATGAGACTTAGAAGGCAAAGTGAGAGGTTTTAGAGCTAGTTGATGTTGCTAGCACCACTCACTGCTGCTTTCTAGTCCTCCCTGTAACCTATGGAGATATGGAAAGTAAGTAGGAATCACTGGCATTCCTGGTTCTCTTGCCCCCCCCCACCTCATTCAGAAGTAATTGCGGTGATGTGATGACACCACTGCAATTACTTCCAGCCAGCCACCCCTTACCCCTTTTTTTAGTTTTTTTTTAAAGCGACCAAAGCTGCTGGTACCACCGGCTTCTGTCACTTAAGAAAGAGGTGGCTGTTTGGAGTGGGTCACTCTGAATGTCCATCTCCTTAAATTCATTTTTGGGTTTTTTTCAAAGTGACAGAAGCTGATGGAGCTGCCAGCTTCTTTTGCCTTGGGAAGAAAAGGGGGGTGGCCATTCAGAACAGGTTGCTTCAATTTTTTTTGCTTTTTTTCAAAGTGAATTAAGCTGGTAGTGACGCTGACTTCTTTCACTTTGAAAAAAAGCGAAAAAAATGGGCGACCAGGGGAGGCTGTGGATGGCGGCAGCCCCCCCTCAGATGTGCCGTCCAGGACCACTTGTCCCCATTGACCATTCCCCAAGTACGCCACTGATGGGAATATTTACTATATGACTGAATTTTCTATGGACTGAGGGCCCAATCCTATCCAACTTTCCAACACCGGTACAGCTGCAATGCAGCCCCAAGGTAAGGGAACAAACATTCCCTTACTTTGAGGAGGCATCTGTGACTGCCTCCATTGGCAGGGCTGCACCGGCATAGAAAAACTGGATAGGATTGGGCCCTGAGATCCTAAATATTACAACTGGTAATTGTGGTAGAGAACTTGCCAAAAGGAGAGCAATTTTTGGTAGCATCCACCCAGCAAGAGTAATATGGTAGATTTTGCTGTGACATTCTTAACACCATTGCCCAGGGGCAGGAAGCAGTTCTCAAATGTATATGAAGGGAACATTTATTCAGACTCCCGGGAGCCTCTCAAGAAACACTGAAAATTAGTCCATGAAGATGATTGTCTAAGAGGATTTCAGTATGTCTCCAGATGTCAGTGTGGCTATGTCTTGAAAGAACAGCAAGTTCTGGTTTTCCCTTTGAGTGCTTGAAGAAAATGTCTTCGAACGTTTAGACTGAATCATGTTTATTTCTGTAGCTATTTCACTGGCAATGAGTGATCAGACGCTTGTCCAAGGTATGGTTGGTGACAACCATGGTCAGCTGCATCAGGAACCTCACAACAAAGAGTGATTTTCTTTGCTGTTGGTCTTCTAAGTGCCAGAATATGTAACTAGGGCTTGACAGTGAACTCTCTGACTTGTAATATAAGTTCTCATTAATTGTGAACACTTGTTTCTGTCAGTATTTGTTCTTCGACCAATTGCCCTGTTGACTTTGCTAGCTCCTTTGCAAAAAGAACCTAGAGACTTGTAACTTTGTTAAGTATTTCTAAAGCTTAATATTTATTACACATCTAGGTGTTGGACACAATTAAGAATGTCACAGCCTCTGTCCAGATAGCTCATAAGGGCCGTTCACACATTATGTTCTACACATTATTATTATTATTATTAATAATTATTAACAGTATTTATATACCGCTTTTCAACTAAAAGTTCACAAAGCGGTTTACAGAGAAAAATCAAATAACTAAATGGCTCCCTGTCCCAAAAGGACTCACAATCTAAAAAGATGCAAATGAATACCAGCAGACAGCCACTAGAACAGACAGTGCTGGGGTGAGGTGGGCTAGTTACTCTCCCCCTGCTAAAAAAAAGGAGCATCCACTTGAAAAAGTGCCTCTTAACCAATTAGCAGGGGTTCAGTTCCTATAGAGTGTGCACATGACTATTGAGTGGTATCCACATATAGATATTCACAAGTTACATTCAATGCATGTACAATAGTGCATTTCAGGAGTCAAGTCTCAGGAATCACTTTTTAAATAAATGCATGTAAGCAGTTCACACAAAAACATAGGCAGGTATATAAACGTCTGTATGTACATACAGTTTTATGTAGGATAAAGGGGATCAAACAACATTAATGGTGCAGACAAGGTGGTTTCAGGAAGTCATGGGCAGAGCATTTGTTTTGCCTTCAGAATGTCTCAGATTCCCTGGCATCTCCAGATAGAATGAATAGAGAAGGCCTTTGTCTGAAAGTCTGGAGAACCACTGCTAGTCAGTGTGGTCAGTAAGGAAGAGATGGATCAGTGTTCTGACTTAGAGCCCAATCCTGAGCTCCCAGGGTACGTGGCTGCGGCGGCACCAAAAACGGCTGCCATTGCATCCTGCACACCCAAGGCAGGTGGCACCTCAAGAGAAGGGGACTTTTGTTCCTTTCCCCCAGGTAAAGGGAGTAGCCCCACAATGGGGTTACTCGATTCACCGCCGACCAAAAGGCGCTGAGCCTGACGCGAAGGCTCAGGATCTGGTGCAGCATCGCTCCACCAGTCCTGCCTCCCTCCCTTCCCACTCCCTCCTCCTGGCATGCCTCCCCCCGCCCTCTCCCTGCCTTCCGCCTCCCATTCATGCCTCCTCCTCGCCCTCTCCCCACCCTCCACCCGCCTCCCCCTCCCTGGAATGCCTCCTCCCTGCCTCCCCTCCGCCCCTGCTTTCCTCTTCAGTGCTGGCCAGCGTAGGGCTAGCACATGCGCTCGCCTGGCGTTAGGGCTCACAAACGTGCCTTATGGCATGTTTGCAACAGTAAGCCGGCACGCAGAGCTCAGGATTGGGCTCTCAGTAGAACACGGTTTCCTATGTTCTCCATTTGAGACAATGAGGTATCGTGGTTTGAGTATCGAGCTGCAACTGAGGAGATCCTGTTCAAATTCCACACTCAATGGATGACCTTGGGTCAGTCACAATCTCTCAGTTTAACCCACCTCACAGGGTTGTTGTGAGGATAAATTTGGGGATGGGAAACTATGTACACTCCCTTGAGCTTCTTGGAATAGGGCTGGGATCTAAATGATGCAAAATAAATATAGGCTTCACAGAGAGGCTTTTTTTGTGCTTGTATAGCATGAAACTAAAGGAGAAGATGGATGAATAAAGAGAGCCCATTCCTTGTTTATGCTTCTCTACTGAGCTGCATGTTCTTTTTGTTAATATAAATGCATGTAGTAGGTTTAGTGCGCAAAATATGCTGCCTAAAATGTTCTCCCTGTGATGTGTATTTGAATCGCGGAAGATATGGTGAGGAGATAGTATATGGTGTCTGTAGTGGCCCTTTGCTCTGGTGAATCTGAGAAACATGGGGTTAAAGCCTGGGCTTTCAGCAGAGGGTGTGCTGCACAGCTGCAGCCACTAGAGGCAGTCAGGCTATGATAGGATATAAGAAGCACCTGATGCAGGGAAAGTTTGTGGTTTGAGAGTTGGAGGATGGAGCCTTGCAGGTTAAATGGACTGACTTTTTGGCTAAACTGACCTACTGGCCTGTTGACTCATGGACTGACTCACAGCTCCATTTGTAGGTTGCCATGTTTTGTGCAGTGGCTGCTAGGAGTATGGCGCAAGATGTAAAGACTTGGGGAGCCAATGGGCTGTGGTAATTTAAATCTCTGACTGAGGGAACAATCCTAACCAGGTCTGCTCAGAAGTAAGTCCTATTGTGTTCAATGGGACTTACTCCCAGGAAAGTGAGGTTAGGATTGCAGCCTAAGACACTTGGGTTCAAATCCTCAATCTGCTCTGAAGCTCACTCAGTGACATCAGAGCCCTCATTAATTACCAGCCTAACCTACCTCACAGGGATATTATTAGGATATCATAGAGGCAGAGAACCACTGCCCTGAGTTCCCAGGAGGACGTGTGAGATAGAAACAAAAGTAATTACATTAAGTACCGCATTGGCAAATGCTTGCAAAAATACTGCTAAAATAGGGATCACTGGCATTTTAAGTGGCTTGTGTGTGGCTCTCCAGCCATCATTTGTTCTAAACAGAAGCAAAAGAAAAACACTTTCTGAATATTTATAGTTTTCTCTTGTCACACTCAATGGATGGATAAAGATATTAATTGATATATGCTTACATAGATTTCTCTGCTTTGTTCTTTACATGCGGCAAATCCTGCCTTGAATTGTATTAAAGGAGTTGCATAAAATGAAAGCCTGTGTCAGATTGTCTCTAATGGACGATACAATCATTATATCTTCACAGATTAGTTGTGATTCAATATGTATGCAGCATATGAGTCTTGAGTAAAGGCTAATACATTAATATAATATATTGTACATTAATATATACATTAATATATTAATAGCACTTGTATTGTTCTACTTTTGGGCATTGGTGATCCTGGTCTCTATGCCGCCCGAAGCCAGGACTGTAGAATGCCACCCCCCATGTCTGCATGCAACCCCCTCTGGCCCTCTGAAGGCCTTCTAAGGTGGGTGAAAACCAGAAGTGAGGCTTAAGGCCCTTAGAAGGCCTTTTGAGGACCAGGGAGGCTGCACCCAGCTTCCTTGGACCTCCAAATGGGGCAAGGAAGGTAGGGGGTGAGGAAGGAGGTGACAGGGCACTTGCCCCCCACCCCTTAGTATGTTAGTGGTATTGGGTGCCATAAATATAATAATTGCCTTTTAATGTTGACATTTCAACAACAAAACAACCAAGTTGAGGATACAATATAGAAAATAAGGTTTAAAAAAATAAAATACCATGTCATCATATTTTTAAAAAGAGTGGTCAAGTCTCTGCTGAAACAGAGATGCCTGCGTTGGCTTGGTCATGTTGTGAGAATGGATGATGGCCGGATCCCAAAGGATCTCCTCTATGGAGAACTCGTGCAAGGAAAGCGCCCTACAGGTAGACCACAGCTGCGATACAAGGACATCTGCAAGAGGGATCTGAAGGCCTTAGGAGTGGACTTCAACAGATGGGAAACCCTGGCCTCTGAGCGGCCCGCTTGGAGCCAGGCTGTGCAGCATGGCCTTTCCCAGTTTGAAGAGACACTTGGCCAACAGACTGAGGCAAAGAGGCAAAGAAGGAAGGCCCATAGCCAGGGAGACAGACCAGGGACACACTACACTTGCTCCCAGTGCGGAAGGGATTGTCACTCCCGAATCGGCCTTTTCAGCCACACTAGACGCTGTGCCAGAACCACCATCCAGAGCGCGATACCGTAGTCTTCCGAGACTGAAGGTTGCCAACAGATGTCAAGTCAGGAAAACAAATTCCTTGGTGTCAAATTCCAGCCATGTTAATTTGTTTCAGCAAAAAACAACCAAGTTTTGTGGCATCTTCAGGAGTAACAGATTTACTGTGGCATAAGATTTTCTGAACTAGAGCTCACTTTGTCAGAGGCATGAAACTCAGCCTCAGGTAACCCTATAGCAGTGACAAACCAAGCTGATATCATAAAAACAAGAAGCAGATCTGAAATCTTGGTCAGGAAAGAAAAACAAGAAATCGGCGTGGATGACTTGAAACCCTCTTAAGGTGCTTATGCAACAAGACAGATGGGTAGTCAAAAACCATTAGGCTGAATATCCTTGCAGAAAGACAGGTCTACGTGGTCCTCGGGTACCTGGGAAGCCCTATGTCTGTATGGCAGATGTGAAGCCATTTTATCATACTTCAGAGAATGACCTGACTTGCTGTGAAAGGAAAATCTGAAGAAAAAAGAAAGCAAATCTCCATGCCAGGGAGTTATGCAGTTGAAGACCATTTTTCATTTATTTTCAAACATTTCTTTCTTTCAACCATTGTGGCTGCTAACAAAAACGTAAAAGCGTGTGATAAAATAAAACCAGCAAGTCAATAATAAGAGTAAAGCTGCAAATCAATTTATGTTAAAAGAAGTAAAATCTAGCAGCAGCAGCATTCCTGTTTACACAGTAACCTTGTCAAATTTTTATTGAGTGTTGAAATTTGATGCAAGGGAGGGCACCAGGATGAGGTCTCTTGTTATCAGGTGTGCTCCCTGGGGCATTTGGTGGGCAGCTGTGAGATACAGGAAGCTGGACTAGATGGGCCTATGGCCTGATCCAGTGGGGCTGTTCTTATGTTAATCTGTGAAGATCTACAGCTTTAGGTTTTGGCAGGATTCTTGGGGTAGGAATTTTTAGTCATGCTTCTCTGTGGCCTTGCAGGCATTCCAATGCTATTCAGCATTGGTGCAATGGGGCCCCAGGGCCCATGCTGTATCCAGCATTGAAAATGAGCAGGCTGGAAGTCTCTCTGGGGTAAGGGAACATTGTTTCCTTACCCCATGTCAAGCCCCAGGGGCTTCTTGGTTCTGCATCACATAAATTGCTGATGCAAAACCAGTTAGTTCCAAGCTCCGGGCTTGGAGGCCCGGATCAAGGGTTAGGATATGGCAAAGGCCTCCTCTGCCACGCCCACCTTCTCCTGTGTCTATACAGCCCCCTCCCCATCCTCCCCCTTGCCTGGAAAACCCCCTCGCTGCCTCAATTCCACCCACCTAGCACATTACTTAGTGGCCGTCAGGCTGGATACAGTACCAGTGGGACAGCACAAGCCACTGCTTACTCATGCAGTGTTCAAAAGCATTTGAAGGCGCTTTTACAATACCTAGTGCCAATGCAGCAACCATTTATGTTTAATTTATAATAGTTTTCTGTACATTGATATTCTGCTTTTTAATTTCACATATATGCTTTTTACTGTTTTAGTATGTTTTATGGTTGAAAGGAGTCTTGAATGAAAATAAAGGTGGGGTATAAATTCTTTAAAATAATAATAATAAAAAATCCAGATCTGAAAGGGTGAAGGTGGCCCTTTAGATAACTTTAGAGAAACCATTCAGGTAATGGCCAGCACATTAGGGGATTGACCACCACATTCTGCATCAGGTAACACTTTTGAACTCTCTCCAAGGGAACTTTGTGTCAAGTGTATTACAGCAATTCATTCGAGAGGTTACAAGAGCATGAATGATAGCTGTAAGGCGCCTGGCTTTCAGCAGTCTCTTCTAAACGGTAGATAAACTGAATGTTTGGTTGTGACTGTTTGAACTCCCACAGGAAGAATGGTGCAGTTTTGGCCATTCCATCACAGTGTATGGAATCAAGGGGGAATCGTGCTATTGATTCCCGACTAGGTCCTTTGATGTAATATGAAGTGAGTGTTACTTAAAAAAAATCCCAAGCTGTTATTTCTTCTTTAACTTTGGAAAAGAACAAAAGTTAATACAAAATGCCTGCATGCTAATGTTTCTTTTTTAGTGCCTAAGGTCTCCAGGGCATATTTATAGGAGAAAGAATGTGGTATTTGGGGGATGTCAGTCAAAGTAAATCAATTCTTTAAAGGCATCTGATACGTGGTTTCAGTACAGTAGTTCTCAGCCTCAATTACCACATTGCAGCTTCCACTTGGCACAGGGCTTGTCATCTGCATCATGTTATATTTCCTTCTTCTCCTGATATTCTGAGCACGGATATTTTGTAGCTTCTGTCAGACCATTGCCTTTGACAGCAAATGCCCGACTATCCATGCCTGTCCTGTGTTGTTTCGTGGGATTCGACACTCCCCAGAGAAAGAGAAAAAAATGCCTCAAGGTATCATCAGCCACTTCTCGGCCTTCTCTCTTGCCTCATTCCAAATACTGCTGTTTCTTTGCATCTGCCCCTGAACCTGGTTTCTGGGATGTGCATGTTACATGGTACTTTCCCCAACCCTTAATGGAGACTGCATTCCAACATGCACAGCCATTTCTAGCTGGTTCCTAATTATAAACTCCCATCGACAAGACATCAACTAACTATTCTGATAAACTGGTGCGATGCTCATAGAATCACTGGTGCACACTGGTGCAATGCTCATGAAATATCATTCTAAATGCTGAGCTGCCATGCAGTTGTTCATAGGAATAGCCATGAGCAAGCTCTGCTGAATCAAGTCAAGTCTTATCTAACACCCTGTTTGACAATGGATTCCATGCAACTGGTATTCAGTGGGTACTGCCACTGAACTTGGAGATTTACAGCCCAGTCCTGATTTAACATTCCAGCATCAATGCAGTCACGGCAACATGGCAACACAGCATCCTGCAGTGGGGGAACAGAGTCCTTGAGGCCTCTTCAAGGGAAGAGAATACATGTTCCCTTACCTTGGGACTTCAGTGCAACTATATCAGTGCTGGAAAGTTGGTTAGGATTGGGCTGATAGTGTGTAGCCATCATGACATGTCAGAGAGGCAATGGCATAACAAGTGTGAGGGCAGTTTCCTCTGGGTACCAGCTATAAGGGGGCACCATGTGTCTCTGCTGCCGCCGGCCCAGCCTCCTCCTCTTTGTGTTTTGGTGGCTTTGCGATCACCTCCAAAGGAGGCAGAACAGGGGGCGACAACCAGACTGTGAAGCCGCAGCTGCCTCCTCACCCAGGAGAACCTGGATGTTGTGTGACACCACAATGTCATCTCTGCCCTTGGTGCTGCTGCTCTAACACCACTTTAGAGAGGGTTGCAGCTACTGGGACATGGGCAGAAACAGGTGACCTTTCTTGTATGTACAGGCTCTTTGGATCCAGGGGTTAAAGCCTATGAAAACTGAACACTGTCATTGGGGGAAAAAATTTTTTTTAAATGATTTTTGCTACATTAGTGCTTTCTCTTCTGAGGAGTCTTCTTCAATTACCAACGATCTCAATCATCTTCAAATACCCATGGTCTCAAAAATCCTTAACAAATCTTGTTTGCTTGAGATTATGAAAACTGCAGGTAAATTGGTGCAAAGAGATAAACTGAGCCATCAAGCAAACAAAAAAGATTGAGGACATCTTCTAGTGAGAAATTAGAGTTAATTTAACAAATGGAAAGGAAAGCCCAAGAGATGGAATATGTTGAAGAAAATCTGCAGTTTCCTCAAAAATAGTGTCATACATGATGCCAAGCTGTTCTGATGCAATGTAAAGACAAGAAGACTGAGAAAATAGGGTTTGGATGAGTAAGGATATCCTAGATTTGCTCTTTTTTTATTTTCATAAGAAGAAACAAGAGGAAAGCTTGAAACTTTGCTTATCTTCAGTAGTTGTAAAGATACAAGAGTGAGCAGTAAATCAAACCATCTATGCGTACTTTGTGGAGTGCAATATGCAGGAGACAGCAAGGATTCATACAAATAAAACATGTCAAGTTTACTTGGTTTCTTGTTTTGACAGGATAATAAGCTTGGCAGAAAGGGTGAACAAAGTGGATATATCCTTTGACTTGAACAAGACATTTGACATTACTCCATATCAGACTCTGAAAAGGAAATATAACAGCCGTTTGGAAAAAAAAAATACTTGGAAGATAATATACAAAGGGCCATGTAACTAGATATAACCATTAATTTCTGATACCGTTGAATGAAACCTGGGAACAGACTCTGTGGTAGTGCAGTAAGAATTGATAGTTTCTCTATAATGGATCAATGCTCTGGTGTCCAAGTGAAAGATGTAGAATACGGTTCTACATGATGAGAGGCTACAAACAAAGCATTCACAAGAATGATTGGATTTCATGCAGTGACTTATTGCATGGATTAATCCCATATCCCATCTTTTAACAAAGTATAGGTACAGTGCACAATATTTTGCAAGTGTGGCTCCCAAAATTTGAATATGGAATGCATATGCTTTTCTCTCTCCTGGGTGCATATGGTCTTGTGAATATTTTGCCCTCGAAACCCAATTTGTCTGAAAAAGGGGACAATTAACTTTAGTCATAGTGAAGTTCATAACTGATAGGCTGCTAAAACTGTTTAAGGCCCCAAGGAATAGATATTGAATTGAAACCTTTTAACAACTCATTAACATGCTCTGTGTGTCAATAGGAAACATGCACCTGTCCACGTCTATTGAATAACGTCCAACATTAAAGGTTTTCATTAGATGCTTTTCTAGTAATTAATTTTTATACTATTCATTAAAGTTAGATGTTTGTCTAAATTAAAGATCACTATAACATCATGTTACATTTGCAATCTCCTTAAATCCATAGTCTTCAGAGATTGCTTCTGGCCATGGTTGCGGGGGGAGGGGAGCATTACTGTTCTAGTAAGTGGCTGGTTTTGGAAGGGGGTGAAACCTCAATTTCTGCAAATATGTGCTCAGTTGCGCACAGTATGCTTGAGTGCTACAAGAAAGACCTGTCACCTTGTAATCCTGGTGCCTGACACATATATGCACATGTGTATGTGCTGCTGGGTGGGCCGTGAAATTACTTCACTCACTTGCTGTCTCTTCCAATGAGTAATTCATCTTAACTGACCCTGCAGATACTTGAAAGGGCTTACTTTATTGAGCAGCCAAGGGTTTGAACAAGTGATGTGACTATTAAGAGAATCCCCAACTGGAAGCCTGGGGCTGACCTCAGGCCTCCCCGAAAACAGTTCAATAATAGTCTAGACTCACAAACACTTGGCACTCACACCGAAAAGGAAACAATCGGAACATGTCACTTTGACTGCATACAGGACAAGAAAATAGAAGAAGGTAGATATCCAGGAGTAAATAAATACAATATTCTTATTCCTAAATTGACTGAACAGATAGAATAAAAATATGCCTCATAATGATTGTCTATCTGGTATGCCTTAAGTTTTGGAAGACACACAGTGACTGTCTTTTGCAGGACACTGGACAAAGATAACAATTGTTCTAGAATTAATAAAAAAAAATAGGCAGGCTTAGAGGATCATTTGCAGGGGAGAGACAAGACAGCAATGATATTTTGATAGTCTTTTTTACTATAGCTCTTTTTGCTAGAGACATGGTATCATGGTCAATCAGACCATGGAGCAAATGGAGCAAAACAATTGCTATCTGACCTTTTGTTGCAAACACAGATCACTGTCTTTTGACATTATAATAAAGTAAGATAAGTTATTGAGTGGGCACTTTTGTGCTATCAGTTTTACCAATGAAGGTCAGATCAATGGGACTTACTTTAGAGTCTTTAGACTGACTTTAGAGTAGACATGCATAGGATTGTGCTGTAAGGCTACTAAGGAAATCAGAACATTTAGATCAGCTACAGTCTCTTGAAATTGTTAACAGTGGTTGGATAACATGGTGAAATACTTTGGCCTGATAGGTCAGGCTCATCTCTGTTAGGATTGCTGTGGAAGACTCCATTTTTAAAATGTATTATTATTAACATATTTATATACCGCTTTTCAACTAAAAGTTCACAAAGCGGTTTACAGAGAAAAAAATCAAATAACTAATGGCTCTATAATCAATATAACTAACTATTATAGCCTTTATCTTGTAGATCAAGGTGGTGGTTACCCCAAACACCATCATTTTCCTAAATTGAAATGGTGTTTCAGGCATGTCTACACTAGCGATGTTGAAAGCATTCTACTGGAAAGCTCAAAATATTGAACAGCTCCTTCTTGGATGTTTGTGAGTAGAATCAGAGCAAGCATGAATATGTCTGCAAAAGTTGGAAATGTACTGAGTCAATCAACGGCTCACAAAGGTTTGAACTTTGGTGATCCTTTGTAAGTGATTGATGCTGAGTTTCAACCTTTTGTGGGCATCACTTAATGTTCTTCAATCCCTGTTATGCAATTCAGTCATTAAGCAAACATTCAGCCCAACGAAGTGCCTGTGTTTTGTAACAGACACTCTGTGCCAGACAGTAGATGGCTGAGCAGGCCACTGGAGATGGATTGCCTCTGCTTTGCATTAAGAGCCTTTTTTGTGTAAACAGACACTCTGCTACAGACTATGGGAGACCTGACTGCCTCATTAAGAGCCTCTTTGTTGTGCTTTGACCACTGTCATATATGTGGTCTGTCGTTAAGCGAACAGTTGTTTAGCAACACCCACCAGTATTTGAACTTTTGTGAGCAGTCATATAGATGGCTCACAAAGACTCAGGGCCCAATCCTAAGCTGTGTGCGCCAGCTCACTGCCAGCATGCATTGTAGCAAATGTGCCATAAGGCACGTTTGTGGGCCCTAGCGCTGGTGCTAGCCCGGCACTGGCCAGCGCCTGGTGAGTGCTGGAGCTCTGCTGCTCGATGGTCGTGTGGACCACAAAGCAGCACGGAAGTAGGTGGGGATATGGGGGGAGGCAGGGAAGAGGCATTCCAGGGAGGGGGGAGACAGAGGGAGGGCAGGTAGAAGGCAGGAAGGAGGCATTCTGGGGGGATGGAGTGGGTCGGGAGGGAGGTGGGACCGGTGGATCTTTGCTTCACTGGATCCAGAGCCTCCAGGTCGGGCTTGCCACCCAAAACGGAGGCTCTTGATTCTATGGTGACCTTTGGGTTGCTGTAGAATTGAGTAGCCCCATGGTGGGGGCTACTTGCTTTTCCTGGGGGAAAGGGGACAAAAATCCCCTTCTCTCAAGGAGCCACTGGTGGCTGCCTGGAGTGTATAGGATGCTGCGGCAGCCATTTTCGGTGTCGCTGCAGCCCTGCACGCCAGGCAGCTCAGGATTGGGCTGTCACTCTTTGGCAGACATTTGCTTGGAAAGTGAATAGAAGCTTGGCCCTGTTTCAGGCCAAACACTGAGACGCTCATGCATCTGTCATGTACACTACAAACTTCAGGTAGTATAATGCTCATTCCCTCTCCTTGGGGAAACCTGGGAACAGAGGTACTATGAGGGGCAATGAGGGGATATCTAACAAGGCACAGTGCCCTCAACAAAAGTACAGTTTTCAGGTATGTCAGGAATAAAACTGAGGCTGGTTTGCCCATACTGCTTTAAATAGCAGTAGTTTATTCCAACAGCAGCTTCAACAGTAAAATATTTCTCCTTATAGATGCGAGAAATACAGAAGACAACAGGTGACATTTATTATATGTTGTCAGTGAAAACAATACAAAACAATACTGTTGCTGAAGTTCTTGATGGAATCAACCACTGCTGCTTTAGATCATAGACATGAAGGCATCCTAAGATACGTTTATAGGATGAAACACCCTTGGTTTTTCTTTGAATAAAGATTTATAGTCTAAACAGATAGACCTGTGTTACTTGAAATTACTGGTGCTTTACTTGCTATTGATCAATATCCAGATTTCTTTTTTTACATGTGCATTACATTTTGTCCATGGTTAATTTGAACAGGTGGGGATAGGAGAGCACATTTTTCTAGTGATTATTTTATAAGCTTTTGATAGATGTAGTACTTGGTTCACACACATTTCTGGTTGGAGATTTGTGCCTTTCCATCTTAGACATATCTGTACTGTCATTTTATCTCTGGCTTATTGTTTTCTCTTGCGGTGATGCATGTGAATGATCTGTTTGAATATAAAATCAGAATACTGCAGACTCTTTTTTTCCTAACCAACCAGCAACTTGCTCACCTTTTTCTTGATGAATTGGAAGTTGCTAAAGGCAGGCATATTTGTTATAATAACAGATTTCCTGTCACTGGCTCCCATTAAAAAGATCTGCAACTTTTGCAACAGCGACCTATTTTTTACATTGTACCCAGTAATTTTTCTCTAAAATGCGCATGTTACGATCACAGTGAGAACAGCATTAATTTCCATTTCATCTGTTTTCATACTCAGAATTCCAAATAGATTAGCTTCATGGAATGTTCAAAATTTAAAATAATCTGCTCAGCTGTAAAACTAAAAACTTTCCATGCAATATGAAGGAGACAAAGCAGATAAGATGATGAAACTTGTCAGAAAGGGGAATGAAACACAAATAGCCTCCAGAGGGGTAGTTTGTTGCAGCAAAAAGAACAAAAGTCTTGCAGAACCTGAAAGATGAATAGACTTGTTGTAACATAAGCATTCCTGAACTCCAGTCTACTTCATCAGTGCATGAAGTATTAATTTTTATTTGCTAGACCAGTGGTTCTTACACATTTAGCACCGGGACCCACTTTTTAGGATGAGAATCTGTCAGGACTCACCAGAAGTGATGTCATGACTGGAAGTGACATCATCAAGCAGGAACATTTTTAACCATCCTCAGCTGCAATCTTACCCACACTTTCCCAAGCGTAAGTCCCATTGCCTATCATTGTTAAAAGAATATACATAGTAGCTTGTTAAAAGTACAGGTCTGTAACATTTCCCCAAATGTAGTCACATACCTGGGTGGCATCAAGTCTAATATATTAAAAATAAAATGTTGAATGAATGGGGGACCCACGTGAAATTTGCTTGTGACCCACCTAGTGGGTCCCAACCCACGGTTTGAGAAACACTGCGCTAGACAAATGCAGTAATACCCAACGCTTGTCTAGCAGTTTTTGAGTGTATAAAACACTTTGGATGTTTCGCATTCTCTTGATTCATATTAATTTGCTTATAACAATTAGCTTAATTGGCTGCTAAGTACAATTAGCTTAATTAGCTATTAAGCTAGGGTCTAATCCTATCCTCGTGGTACGCCAACATACTGTGAGTTCCACCACTGCAGCAGCCACTCTGCCAAAGTACAACATTCCTGCCAGTACAAGGGATGGGAGGCTCTGCACCACCAAAAGTGCTGCATAGACCAGCCACTGGTGGGGTAGATAAGGGGTAGTGCAGGGGAGGGCACATCTTAGATGTCCACCGTATCCAACCTACTGTTCCAGGTCTGAGCTGCACCCAGCAGGCTCCTCGGATCTATGCCAGTTAAAGAGTCTTTACTCCTTTACTCCTCTTTGCAGGTCTTCTGTTTTTCCACACCATCCAAGGTATGGCAGGTATCCACAAGAGATAGGGCCTTATCAGCTGGGATATCCAAACTATTGTCCTCCCTGGAGAAATATACCTGGCCTCACCACTACTCAACCTCAGAAGAGCAGTGCAAATTATGTTATTTAGATGAATTTTTTAATTTAAAGTGTTGTCGCTAGAATCTTTATTCTGCTCTCTTTCACTGTGTGTTTTGTTGTGTCATTTCATATTACTATAGTGTTATTTCAGTTGAATGTAAGCTACCTTGAGCGCAGTTCTATGCAGAATGGCATGGTACGCATGGATAAACTCTCACAACACCTATAGGGTGAGAGAAAAACATTGCCTCTAAACAAATAGACTCAAGCTCACTGATACATTTTAATTAAGTAATTTCTCATTGGAATCTTGCTTTGATGTTTCTTCTGTTGAAAAAAAAAATGGTGATTTGTTGGATGCAGAGACAGCATGGGTCTCTTCATAGGGAATATTTGCATCTCCCTTCCCTTTTGCATAGCAGCTCAAGTAAGGCAATGGTGCATGTCACTCATGTGCTCTCTCACAATTTCTTTGGAATATCCAAAACTTTACACAGGTTACACCTGAAAAAAAAAAAAAAAACCTCTGAGAAGAAAACAAAAGTTTTCGCCACTCTGTTGCGATTCAAACTAGTACAGTCCCTATAGAATTGGAGTTGTTGGTAGGTAAGAAGCTGCCTTCTATTTTTTATGATTAAAGTACATTAAACCACATTTTTCTCTGTTACCCTTCCAAAACCCAAAACAAGCCAATTATCCAGTGCTCCAGTGGGTATATTTATCCTCATTAAAGTGTGGCATTATTGTTTTAAATATATGAGGCTCAGTCCAAGCCTATTCCTGTGCTTATCCATCAGTTAATGGTTTTGAAGGCATATTTTCTCACTTATTCTGCTAACACTGGAAGACTAGTTCATAAAGGCATAGGGAACTCAGATTGCCAGTGTTTACTGGCCCTGCTCCCATGCCTTTAGCAACAGCCTGACGCCTAGAAATATAGCAGATAAATCTTTTCTCACCACTTTACATTCATATAAGTCAAATCATCACCAGTTTTGAGTTTTCTGGCTGCCGGTAAAGTCATAGGAACAGGGCAATAATGGCCTTAAGAAAATGACACTGATATCTCCCCTTCCTTCCCATGCATGAGAATAAGAACATAAGAACAGCCCCACTGGATCAGGCCATAGGCCCATCTAGTCCAGCTTCCTGTATCTCACAGCGGCCCACCAAATGCCCCCGTGAGCACACAAGAGACCTACATCCGGTGCCCTCCATCTGGCATTCTGACATAGCCTATTTCTAAAATCAGGAGGTTGCTCATACACATCATGGCTTGTAACCCGTGATGGACTTTTTCTCCAGAAATTTGTCCAATCCCCTTTTAAAGGCATCTAGGCCAGTTGTCATCACCACATCCTGTGGCAAGGAGTTCCACAGACTAACTACATGCTGAGTAAAGAAATATTTTCTTTCGTCTGTCCTAACTCAATTTTAGTGAATGTCCCCTGGTTCTGGTGTTTTGCTAGAGGGAGAAGAGCATCTCTCTATCCACTCTGTCCTTCCAGTGCATAATTTTGTATGTCTCAATCATGTCCCTCCTCGGGCGCCTCTTTTTGAGACTGAAGAGTCCCAAACACTGAGACTTTCCTCATAAGGAAGGTGCCCCAGCCCAGTAATCACTTAAGTCACTCTCTTTTGCACCTTTTGCACCTTTTCCGTTTCCAGAATTAATATACAAAAGTAATGGTTATACTGTGAAAATCTGAAATACACTAAATGACCAGTTTCAAACTTAAGTTACAATTCTTTAAACATAGGCGGCTATGCTGCACCCCACCCCCCCGAACTAGAGCCAATAGGGCAAAACAGATCCCAAAAATATCCTAAATTTGTTAAAACATCCTTGGCAACTTCCCTGGGCCTCCCAATGCCTTATAAGGCATTTAAAATGTTGTTTCCGGTTTGCCTGTGAAAACCGGAAGTAGAGGTTTTTTTTTTACCTACAGATTGCTCAGTAGAGGCTGGGGACAGACATCAGAGGCCCCTTTGGAGGGGGTGAGCACAGGAGTGCATGCAGGGGTGTGCGCTTTGGGGGGCGCAGACCCAATCAACAGATACATGAATAAACGGATACAGCCCCTCTGTATGTGCCTGTGTGTGTGAGAGAGAAAGAGAGGCTGAGATGGTTTATAGCTGTGCTTATATCCAACTCTACTAATTTAGGTAGATGGCTATTGATTTCAAATTCTTTAGACTGTTATAGTGTTGCTGTGCCTCTCTGATTACCAGATTACTGCCTTTGTTTTGGTTTATGAATATTGTTTGCCGTGCTTTCTTCTTTTCATGGGTAGTTATTCCATACAATTACATAGATAATTCTGATGCTCTGTCGCACTATGTGCCCTGAGGTCTTTTGGGTTCTTAAATTTGGATTTTTTGGTTTTGTTTATCAAATGCATTATTCTCTTTTTACTTCATTGCCAAAAAAGTTGACAGTTCGGTATTAAAAAATATAAAACTGCTACTGTTAAACACAAATATCACAACCAGTCTAAAGCAACAGTTAAAAAAGAATAAACATACTGACTCAGTAGAAACTGATAAAGTGCAGACATTGCCTGAAGCTATTACAGCACACAGCAGACTTAACCTGTACATCAGTTTTATCTCTTCCTGGGTATTTCCCCCTGCTTGCTTTCGAACTAGGTCGCGAAAAGATATTCTCTGTTTCTAAAAAGCCATTTTTGGTCACCAGCGATAAGCAGAGAAATCTTTTCCAACGTTTGTGATAGTTTGCAGCTCAGCTTCTTGGCTTTCGTTTGTAATGAGCTATGGAGCACAGAGAATGCTGTGCACTTGTGCTGGTGACAAAGCAGCAGTCACCCCATCGAGTTCAAGATAAAAGAACAAGAGGCTTCCTTCCCTACCCTAGTATTTACAGTTTTGGGAGGTGCAATCTCCTATGTCTTATGAATCCGAAAGGTGCCATTTAGCCTTCTGCAATGTCACAGTAGATTGTAATGCATGTGGAAAAACATGAAACATATGAGAATAGTGTAAAAGTATCTGTGTGATGTACAGCTGCAAAACTTCCAAGCTGCCCTTTCTGACTGTTCCATTAACAAACCTAACTCACAATATCCACCTTTCAGCTATGTCAGTGGTTCTCAAACTGGTGGGTTGCAACCCACCAGTTGGTGTAAAGGTTCCCCCATCCCTTTAAGGGACAGGGGAAGGGGAGAGGTAGGGAAGAGATCCCCTGGATTGTGCCGCTATGGAAGGGGGGGTGCTTTCACTTTATGTAGGTAGGGCTGCTGGAGGTTGCAGGTGGTGCGGGGAGCCCTGTGCAGCCCTCCGCAGTGCTCCCCAAGGCTTAGAATCTTCAGTAAAAGTGGGCACATAGCACCTCCTGCAAAACAGAAGTGCTTTGCACCCTCTTTTACTGACGATTCCAAGCCTTGGGGAGGGCTGCACAGGGCTGCACCTCCTGCAGCCTCCAGCAGCCCTACCTCCATAAAGTAAATGGAAAGCACCCCCTTAGCAATGTGATCCTGGGAATCACATTGCTGTCCTAGCCCCTCCCCTGCAAAGACTTACTGAGGGAGTAAAGCTCCCTCAAAGTTTGAGAAATACTGACCTATGGGAATAGTCGTTCTTCGGACACTTGGAAGGTGTACATTGTGTGGTTTTAATGCTGGCGGACCTGACAATTTAGCCTTCTGTAATGAAACAGTTGACGTCCTGAATTAGCTTGACATTGTCTTCTACTTCCTTCAGTACTTTATTAGAAATGTAACTCACAGCAAGTTTTTGGAGCATATTAGTATTTTCTATCAATGTAATGAACATTAGACTTCAAAATTCAATATATTATTGCACCTTGGAGGAAATAAGGAAAAAAATAAATGTAGGGAACATCAGTCCCCTCCTGGAGCTGGGGATTAGTTTATCATCTAGTCAACTTCTGATCTACTTTGGCAGGTGTGACTTCTAGGAAGCAGAACAGAGCACACAACCTGCCAATTTTAGAACAAAACTTGAACCATTGGAATAGAAAGATAGAAGATGATTACAGTGTGACCTCAGTATCTATGGGTTCAGCATCCACAGATTTAACTCACCATGAATGCCCGCAGAATGCTTCCCCTGGGGGCTGGGGATAAGAATAGGCCCTCAGTTTGGCTGTACTTGTCGTAAGAGGCGACTAAACAGCCACCGTGTAGATGGGACTCGTCAGCCTGGGAAGGCAGCTCATCTGAGAGAAGGAAAACTCTGATCCCAAACCTCCACTGCCTTGTGGCTACATCCAGTTATGGAAAAGGCTTCAGGAGTCAACCTTGAGGCAAAATCTGGAGCCAGAGTCCCTGAGGCAGTTCATGGCTGAACACAGTCACGTTCTGGCAACTCCTGAGACGCCGCTGGAACCAACCGTATTGGCCTCTGCCTTTCCACTGGACCATTTCAGTGACGTGGAGAGGGGGGATTTGCTGCATGGGTAACAGCCTATCCTCCATACCTACTTTACCCAGGCTTCGCACACTGGAGAGGACACTCTGTTCCAGAACCACCATTCAGAGCGTGACACCATAGTCTTCCGAGACTGAAGGATGCCAACATGAATGCCCGCAGATACTGGGGTCCAATTGAAAAAGCTTTGTAAAAACACAAAAAGGACCAAAATTGCTTTTCCTACCTTTGCATATTCAAAGGTATTGCTGTCCCGCAGCCTACAGTACTGTTTTTAGGCTTGAAAGACCCACTTTTGTGTTGTGCAGAGGTTCCTGGCTCCTCCCAGGGTCACCCCAAAATGCATTTCCCTAGGAAACCAGAGAACCTTTTGTTTTCTGGAGGACAAAATGAATGGAGGATTATTCTGCACTATGATCTTCTAGTGCTATCAGGGAAGAACTTTGAAAATGATAAGTTGGAGCTAGGGTGTCTGAAAAAAGGAACTGTTCTGTAAAATTGTGGTGTTCAGGAACAATGGTTCTTTTAAAAAATAAGAAACATCTAAGAATTCTAGGCTCCTTTTCCTTTGTTTCCACAGAGACCACCGTGCAGATGAGCACCAATACCGTTTGTTAATGTGTTAGGTTTTCACAATTATAAACATGACAGAGACAAACTCCAAAATTGAGCCACTTAGTTCTGCTTATGTACATGCTCACAAGTAACCCTGCTTTTTACCTTAACAGACTTTTCCCCCTCTCTCCTGCATACTACATTACCAGGGATCTGCCCCAGAGACATTGAAATCAATTAGAGGTTTGCCACTGTCTTTTAAAGCCTACAAACGAAGCCTCAAAACAGTATTTATCAGGTAATTAATCTAATGTGTGTCGCTGATGTGGGCAGATAAATGTCCTTAGGCCACAATGGCCCTTCCTCTTCCAGCCACCCTCATTAAGTTCCTAAGACTGATGCCTTTTCACCCTGCATTTTTCAACTATTAATCTGGATATTTTCCAGTTTCCCAAACATTAAATTATCAGAAAAGTAAATGGAAAATGTCATTCAATTGCAGTGTTTAAATTCTTCTAACAGAGTCTGGAGAATGCTTCAAGCAAGAAACAAAAGCAAATAATAAAAGCCTGAGCAATCCTCGAGTTCTCATTTGTCTCCTATTAAAAGGAACATCCCTCACTTTCTGAAGCACCCTCCACAGATAGATAAGAATAATCTCCTCCGACAGTTCTATTCAGGGGGAAGAATGGTCCTCCAGTTATAATTTCTCTGGAGGCATTGCTGAATAAATTGTCTGTTTGCACTGTACGAGGAATTGCATTAATGGGTCCAGAATATTTAGTCGGAGGGCATGTTAACATGAATGGAAGCAGCAAAGAAAATCCAAGTTTGTGAATGCTTTTCAGTCTTATCTCCACTTAGCCTCCTACAGCATTGGACTTGTGACCTTTCTCCTTGACTCTCCCACCTCTCCATCTCACCTGCTGCTTCATTCTTGATATGGCAATGTTTAGCCTTTTCATTGACCTGTATGAACTGATAAATTCTGGGAGCTTACATGTATCACTCAAAGAACAAACTGAGAATATGGAAGAAGGCCTCTTTTATTTTGTAGCTGATGGCAGTATTTGACATGCTGCTTAGAAAATGTGTGACACCTTGGACATCTTTCAGAATGGAAATTGTTTTTCTTGGTTTACAAAATATAGGAACCAGGGTACATCCACTAAAGTTGAGTGTTGGGAGAGTTAGGTTAGACAAAAGAGAATGTTTCTTCACCCAGCTTGTAATTAGTCTGTGGAACTCCTCGCCACAGGAAGTAGTGATGGCATCTTGCCTAGATGCCTTTAAGAGGGGATTTTTGCAGGAAAAGTTCATCACGGGTTACAAATCATGGTAGGTGTGTACAAGCTCCTGGTTTTAGAGGTAGGCTGCCTCCGATTGCCAGATGCAGGGGAGGGCACCAGGACACAGGTTAAGTCTTGTGTGCTTCTTGAAGCATTTGGTGGGCCACTGTGAGATACAGGAAGCTGAATTAGATGGGCCTTTGGCCTGATCCAGCAGGCCTCTTCTTATGTTCTTATGAGAGTGGTTTTGTACTGTATGTGTGCAGAAAACTAGCGCATCATGGGAGAGTTGACACTGAAATTTCAAAAAAGTAAAATTTGAAGTAATTTCAGAGTTTCTCTGAAGGGACAACATTTGCGAATGCTCAAGGAAGTCAAACGAGTTTCAATAAAGCAAATATAATGTGTCAAGTGGGCTCTTCAGATTTCGAGGTTTGGTACTGAAATGTCACACAAAGTGAAACTGAAAGCAAATTCAAGGGTTTCTCTCAAGGTGAATTTTCAAGGAAAGCCAAAGGAGTTTGAGTAAGACAAGTGAAATCGAGAAGTCTCCATCCAGGGAGGGGTCCTGCATATTTTTAGGAATTTTGTCCCTAATGTGCTAATTTTGCAGGGAATATTAAAAAGTTGATCTGCCCCCCTCCCCCTAAGACTGAGAAGGTCTTTGCCTGGGGGACCATATTTGCTGGATATACAGCTCAGCTCTGAATAAACAATACTCATATTTCAATCCCACCCTGCTGAATTTTTCTGCTTAAAGAATTTAATAGCTGATCTTGCAGGAATTATTCAATGTGACTCCTGCCCTATCCTGATAGCTCTGATTTGACCAAGAGTTTGAGGCAACAGGGTAAGCTTTGAGGAAGTGTTTTGACATAGCAATTTTGTATTTCAAAGGCAGGCATACCAATACGTTAGAATGATGACTAGTGCAGAATGCTTTCATTTAGTTGACATGCATCTCAATACATGTCAAACTGGGTGGATTTAAGTGACTTTTAAGCATTTGTTTAGAACTTTTAAAATACATTGATTGCAACTGCAATTATTTCAAGTAATCCCTTGAGTTGCAGTCCTTTATTCACTATTTATGATGATATGGTGGTGGTGAGATCTAACTTGGAGGTACTATTTCCAGCAAAGACATTTTTGGAGAAACCACACCTTTGCTGTGCCAGGGCATTTGTGCAGCACTGATGATGATGCATGGGGAAAAGAACCCTGGATAGCCTTAAGACACAACTTCTTAAGGTCAAACTAGACATGACTATAACCACATCATTGGCCAAGGGGTACTTATTCTCCAGTCCCACAAACAGCATGTGTGGCAGGGGGACTGTCCAAACTGGGACCATGGTGAGGTGTAAGGCTAAAAGCCCCTTACTCCCTGCCATAGTCTTGATCCTGATCAGGCTCCTTGTGCATGCTGTCTACAGTAAGAAGCAAACATACCAAGGTTTAAAGCAGGGCTTTTCAAACTGGGGCGTCGTGATGTCCCAGCCTGCGGGCCCTGGCCCCTGCCCCCTTAAGGGGCAGGGGCAGCCTGGAGGCAGGGAGGAGGCAGCAGCATGATCCCCAGGATCGTGCCGCTCAGGGGGGCTGCATGGGCTTGGGTACACGTACCCAAGCCCCTGCAGCCTCCCAGGGGTGCGGGGAGCCTGGCGCGACCTGCAGCAGGGCTCCCCGCAGCAGTGAAAGTGGATGCGGAGCGATAGCACCCCGCCTCCGCTAAAGCGGAGAGTTTGAGAACCACTCATTTAAAGTAATGTTTGGTTTGGTCCTTAGTTCCTCAGGACACAGGATAATCACTATATTGATCTCTTTATGTGACTTTTTGGTGGCAAGGGGACAAATGGTGGATTTCCTTAGCAAAGACCCAAACTGAATGGCTCTTCCAAACCTAGCATGGTGGACCAGGCCATGGTTCTCTTGCTGAAGCTTCAGCAATTCTAGTCTTCCCATCCAGCTGGCGTAAACTGGTTTAAAATAAGTTCTATCAGTTATTTGAGGTTGCTTATACTGGCTATTATATGAAAATGATCAGGCTTTGCAATGGGCAGAGTAAAACATCTGAACTGACCACATGGTTACCACATCCTTGCACCAATTGCAGAACCCTTCTAGATTCTTTCTTCTATTGGATACAGACCACTATGCAATTGGTCTACCTTGAACAGCCCAATCCTACCTAAGTCTCCCCTCAACAATGCAACCATGCTGAAGGGGTATGCGCTGCATCCTTTGAAGGATTTTGGGTCCTAGAGGCCTTCTCAAGATACGGGAGCGTTTGTTCCCTTGCCCCTGGACAAGGTTCTGCTGCCCCACCAGCTATTTTGCTGGTGCAAGTTTGAGTAGACCTGGGAAGACGGGTTGAGGCCAGGAAAGGGAAATAGGATGCTGCCAACACCACCACTCCCTTTCCATCTTTGAAACACCCCTCTCTGCCCCTGTCCCATTCCTACCCCTCCCTTTCTTTTCTTCCCCCTGCCTCTCATGCCAACTTACTGGTGTCAGGGCTGCTCTGGATGCTGCTGACATATGGCCATAACTACTTACCACTTGCAGTGGTGGCTCAGCTGCGCAAAATTGCAGGCCGAACTTTGCCATAAAGCACAATGCACGGCCAGAATGCATGTTCTGGCTAAGCAAAGGCCCAATGGGATTGGGCCAAAAATCACATAGAGGATTAAATGGCAGTGGGTTCTGTAGCGTTTCTCCACTTCTTGATCCATAACCTTGACCTGCCTTTCCTCTAAGGGATCCATGTCAGTGCACGGACCCCTTTGGCAGGTGTACGGCATTGTGACTTGCTGCATCACCACTTCTGGGTGTTTGGGAATGATGTCATCGCCAAATTTCCAGGTTGCCAAGCTCTCCACTACTCAGCAGGGAGGTGCATGGTTGTGCACCTTAAAGGGAATACTGGTCTGGACTTAGTCCTCTTCTATTTTCTTTCTCCCAACCTTGGAAAACATTGAAGGTCCTCTAGGATTGTCCCAAGTCATCTAAGATGCTTGCACCATGTGACTGTTTTGTGAATAGAGTGCACTGGACTGAGTGCTATGGTGGGTGAATGCCTTGCATAATCTCATTCTATTCAGTAAGCAACTATGTATTATATACTTTGCTATAGTTTAAGTTTTAATACTAGGTAACTGCAAAGAACAGGATAAAATCAGAAAGAAATTCAATTTTGAAAAAGTTCAATACCTCTGGATTGTAATGAAGGAAATAAAAGCAGGGCTTTACTCACATTTGACAGTTTACCATCTGGTTGTGAGCCTGTGAATTGGATTATGATGGGAGAGATTTCTGCCTTTGCTATAACAATGTTGGTGCCTAGAACTTGGGACCACGTAATGCACCTTTTCAAATATGGAAGTGGTGAGAGCTATTTATAAAAATCTATTTGGCAATGCATGGAATGATATTAAATAAGATCTTTATATAGAAGCTTGTCTTCATATTTTCATAGAAAAATATAAGCAGACATTCAGAATAAATTATATGTGCTTAAACATAATATATGTGATGTTGGCAAATGAATGCTAACAACTGGAGACCATAATACATAATATGAAATGAATAGTTAACTAATTTTCTGGGAGGATTTTCAATAAGTCACCGTTTTGTAACCCTTCTGAAAACTGAAAGTACAGAGTGAACTGAGAAGCAAAATGTATTTTAGCTAGTTATTTTTGGAACATGCAAAGCAATGCCTTTGTCTCCGAAACTATTGTAAAAGGTTTGGGGTAGAACACTGAAAGTCTGATAAAGTAAATTACATCATTCAGGAGTGAACAATATTACGGGATCTCAACCAGGCAAAGATGTTATAGTTTTCAGAATACCCTAGTAAGGTATAAAGTATACACTAGTAAGGTATAACCAGGGCATGCAAAGTGTATTTAGTTGGTTCATTAGTCTTACTTTTTTTATGGGAAGTTGTCTAGGGCTGGCACCATGATCACTCTGGGCTCTGGAACAAGATACACTCCTTGTCCTAACCATCCCATAACCATTGCTGCCATTGGGTAGTGAGACTTCAGAGTTAGCTAGGTGGGCCTTCTAATGGGCATGGCTTCTTAGTCAGGATCCCACCTGGGTGACCTAAACCTTACTCCTGAAGATGATCCTTGCATGGAATCATTATGGGGTGGGGACTGAATGATGTTTGACTCATTACTCAAGCTATTAGAATGCAGTTAATGCTTCAAATTTTTCCACTTTTGTATTCCTATGCATACGTATATTATCTCGCTTTCCCCAAGACAATGCAAAGGGGTGATCAGTTACTGTTTCTTGCAGATGCTTGTTTGCATACAATAATGCTGTTAATATTTATGTATAGCAGAGTAAGAAGGAAGTGTTGTATCCTGGTGATCAGAATCTAAGGAGCCAACTCCATTGGTGACAAGGTGATTACCATATTAGTAATCTTGACAATACAGTTTGCTTGTACAGAAAAGTAGCTTGATACCAATACAAGCACAAAAGAGATTACAGGGAGCTCTCACAGGTGACAAGAAATAGTGCCTTTCCAATGCTAGCAGCAGATTATCCCTGCCCAGCCTCATGCAGGCAGGCTGGGGCTTTGCTGCCAATTGGTTTGGCAGCCAGGGGTGGTGAGACCTGTGCATGCTCCCGGCTGGACTCAGTTTGCTCCAGCTGGCAAACCCTGCCCACCTACCCTTCAGCTAGTCTGAGATTAGCTTGCTGCTCAGGGTGGCTCAGGTAGGAATTTTTTGCTATTAATCAGATTGGCCCGGGTCTAATAGGTTGTTTTTTCTTTGCTTATCCCAGACTGGCAAGGGTGAGGTGGTGGTTAGGGAAACAGTTAAACTAATTTTGGTCACTTGGCAGGTTATGTGTGAGGCAGGTTAGGCAGGGTTGAGATCTCAGTGTCCAACTAAAGTCAGCAAGGTAGAGGAGTGAGCCTGAACCTTTCTGATGATGCCTGGCTGACTCTATAAGGTGGGCAGATAAGACCCCCCTACTGGACTTACAAGGTGGTGTGGGTTCACCCCACAAGCCTAGCTGCTCAGCTGGCTTGCCCCTTTGGGGGCGGCCATGAAACATTGACTTGGTCAAGGACAGAGTGTGACCTGGAGTCAGTTGGGACGCCCAATGAGAACTACAGGGGAAGCATACAGCTAGTGTCATTTTCCCTGGTGTAGTGCCCCGCACATTTTGTTACAGAAAGTTTGTTCCAGCAGCTCGTCCTGCTCCCAGTCCACCATGAGGTTGGGGAGGTGAGCCACAAGTGGAACAACCAAGGTCTGAATGCCAGGGAAGGGCACACCAGCCCCTTGACCATAACAGTGAGGAGGCCTCTGAGGAAGAAGATGGGTAGGGTCATATGAGTTCTGGTATGAATGAATCTGCATGGTTAGACTAAGGAAGAGAAGAGAAAAGAGATTAGGGCCCATTCCTATCCAACTTTCCAGCACTGACGTGGCTCTGAAGTAACCTTGATTCCCTTACCTCGACAAGGCTACTGCAGGATGCAGTGCATGCCCCATTGGCACAGCTGCATCAGTGCTAGAAAGCAGAATAAGATTTGGCCTTTAGTGACTGTTAGAGTTGCAACCCTTTGTCTGGTAAAGAGTTGTATGGAACCTTGGATGAGCAGGCACACAAAACAGCATACACCAGCAGAGTTCTTTGAATGCAGTGGTTATATTTCAGAGCAAGGGTTATCACAGGTAGAGTAATCAGTAAACAGTCCTAGTCAGCACAATGAGCAGTCAGTCCATAAACAACAAATCCAAATTAGTTTTCCAAGATACACAGTCAAAGTTCATTCCATGGTCAGTAACAACATGTATATACTCAGATCCAGCCTCCCAAGTTACTGGCAGCAGCTCAATAGTCTCCTACTACACTCCTACTGCTGCACTGGAAGCTCAACAGACCAAACATTAAGTAGTTGGAGTGGCCAATCAGTGTAGGCTAAGCCACACCCAGGGTGAGGCAGTCACAGGTGTTTGCTGATCCTGCTGACTCCAGCAATCTGCATCTGTTCCTGAACCACCTTGTTGGCTGTGTTTCTGCCTTATCCAGAACATAGACCTGACAGTGACTTATGATGTTGATGCGTTTGTGAGTAGTTGAATATAAAACTGGGAGGGAAAAGTGAGAGAGCAACAGAGTAAAGGAGAACTTGTACTCACAAAATTCTGTTTACTGCTATTGGTCTTGCAGTTCATGAAAGTAGCAGAAAAAAGGTAATAAGTCATGTTCTCTTTTATTTAGTCAATAAACAATAGTCAACCAGCTGTCTCCTGTCAGTCACCTTGCTCAAGCTGCGATATTTGATTGCTTTTTAGTGCCTGCTGGTCTTTCTGTGATTTGGTAGACTGTTTCTAAAAGCTCACACAGAATCCTTAATTCCACTTGCATTGTCTCCAATGTTTCAGGGATCAATATGTGGTTTTACTTACTTTCCTACAGGGTACAGTATATGTTGGAACACAAGACGACTTCGCTCAAGACAATTAAAACCAGATAATGAGCAAGCGATGGTAAATTAGTTACTCCGATTTTCTGTCCATCCTAATAAAAGAACACCACCACCCTATTAAAAGGAGACTGATTGTGTAAGGAACTGAAGGGTAACAAATTTAAAGCTGATAAAAGTGCAGAACTAATCTGTGAATTTATCATAGGCTTAAAAGTGAATAGATGGTTGTGTGTGGCTGAAAGCACCAAGAATCGCATTAGAAAGGGTAGAGTTTATTTTTTAGTTTGGCAAAATCTGGTGAGACTAATCCACAGAAGGGAGAGGGAATATTGGAAACATCAGGCAGTGAAACAGCTTAGAGCAGTAGTTCCCAAACTTTTTAACACTGGGACCCACTTTTAAAAATGAAAGTCTATTGGTACCATTTTTACCAGCCACTCAAGCCTCTGTTTTCATCCTTTTTGCTATGGGGGAGGGGACCACACCGTCTTCTCAATGTTTGTTGAACTGCACATTTATTGGATCAGGACCATTCTGGTGGCCTTCAATAAGAGCTGAGGCACATTCACCTACTCACAAGTAAACATGTACATGTGGCTCAGTTTCGCTTTCTTTTTCCTAGTCAGCTTGCCAGGAGGGGAGTATTTCCTTCTCAAGAGTTTGTTGGGGCCTGTGTTTGGGACCATCAGATCAGGACCATTCTGGTGGTGTTGTGTTCCCCTTGACCTGCCCTTTGAAGTAGACCCAGGTGCGGACACCTCCTCATGAGTAAATGTGCATGTGTAGCTCCATTTTGCTTTCCATAAGGCTTAACACATTTTTCTTATCTGCTCTTGGTTTGTTGGTTTTATGACCCACCAAAAATTGGGTGGTGACGCACTGGCATAGAGAATACTTGTAATGCAATCTTATGCAGATCTATGTAGACATAAGCTCCAGTGAGTATAATGGAACTTATTCCCAAGGAAGTGTCTAGGATTGCAGCCTGAAAATGGATTTCTCCTCAACTGGTCTTTATTTGATGGGGTTTATTTACTAGATGGGGTGCATGGGGTGTATTTATTACTAGATGGGGTGCATGAACATAAGAACAGCCCTGCTGGATCAGGCCATAGGCCCATCTAGTCCAGCTTCCTGCATCTCACAGTGGTCCACCAAATGCCTTGGGGAGCACACAAGACAACAAGAGACCTGCGTCCTGGTGCTATCCCTTGCATCTGGCATGATATATTTTGGTAACAATGTCATGGACTACCTCTGCTAAAGCTGTGTCCAGAGGGCATTAACATGATTTAGCAGAATAATGCCAGTTTATATTACATTTCCATTAGAGGTATTGCTAGTTTCAACTGGCTCAAGATAGGAGCATCAAAAAACTAATTTATAATATTTTCCCTGTGAAGAGATGTTGCATCTACTGCTACATGAATATTTTAAAAGGTGTGTGGGGTAATAAAAGGAGGCAAGTCAAAGAAGGAAAAACAAACCTAACACAAAGAAAAAGGCAGACATGCTACTCATAAATTACTTTCAAACTTCCATAGACTAAGTTCATGAAGTCCTGTTCTCCCCCCCCCCCCAGTTGTATAGGGTCTGATAAAAGAGTTTTTTCTTGCAGCTATTTTTATCTTGTGCTACTGAACCAGGTGTTTGCAACTACATGATATTGGAAATCCCTAAAGAAGATAAATTAAGCCATTGGAGATAAAGCACAAGTGAAGTTGTGAGTCAATCCCATGAAAATCAATGAGGTGCAAATCCTATTTCACTGTTTTCCATGATTCTTAGGCACAAGTTTTTGGGCTTCATTAGGTGTACAGGCACGCATATGCTATTACAGCGTGCTTCTTACCGGAAGCTCTTTTTGTTTGTTGAACCATTAGGAGGCAAGGGGGGGCTTTTCTTCCCCCTGAAGCGGTTATTTTCTCAAATTTCTACTTCAGAGGCAAATTACCACTTCAATGGAGTGATTTTTACCTTTAAAAGTAGAGAGGAAAGATTACATTTTCTGCTCCCTGCACACTCAAGCCCAATCAGGGTCACCTCCAATCAATGGCTTTTAACAAATAAAAGAAGATTAGAGTGAGAAGTGTGCTTTAATAGCACCTGTTTTATGTGCATGTCAAAAGGGGCCTTAGACTGCAATCCTATACACACTTACCTAATTTACAGCCCAATCCTATCCCCAGCAGTGCTGCTGGGTGTAGTGGTGCCAGAACAGCTACTACTGCATCCAGCTGCACTGCCAGGACCACCAGAAGTCTTCCTGGAGGAAGCAAACTTTTATCCCCTTCCCCCAGGGAAAGCCCAAAGCCCTGCAATAGGGCTTCTGAAATCTGTGCTGGCTATTTTGCTGGGGCAGACTTGAGATCCTCCATGCCAAGCTTTGCAGCCCAGCACAGAGGATACAGAGCCTCCCTCCCACCCCCCTCTCGCCCCAGTTCCTCCCCATCCTGGATTGCCTTCCCCTGCCCCAAAAGACCTTACTGCTGCCCAGAGCTCTTCCCTTGCTCCAGGCAGTGTCTGTCTGGCGCTGGGCTAGCATCAGCACTCCCTGCACCCAGCGCCAGTACTGTAGCTTAGCACGGGCATTGAGGACCTTTAGGATTGGGCCCTTAGTCCTATCCTATTCTCCCCCACTCACCAATGCAGGGAAACCGAAATGGCTACCACTGCATGGGGGGGGGCAGTTGTAGAGGTCTCCTCTGGGTAAGGGAACAATTGAATATTGTCAATGTACTGAAAACCCAAGGCAAAAAAAAATGTTAATTTTGCTGAGTAACAGAAGGTAGTAAGCATGGTCATAAACAAAACATCTGAAGCTTTTCCATGCTGCCATTGCATGAGATTACAATGCAGTGTGGATGGCAGTCATAGTGTCTATGGTAGATGGGATATATATTTGGTATACTCTGCTACTTATGCCAAAAAGCAAGACTGTTTTAATCTGGAAACTTATGTGGAGAGAGACTAAAAATCTAGTGGCATGAAACTGGTTAAAAAAAAGGTCCACAGATATCAAACCCCCACTTCACACCATCATAATCCAGTTTAAACTTGTCCCAAAGAATTGGTGTGACGCATAGATTAGAATGGTTACTCATTCAGTGTTATTATTTATAACTCTTTAGGGATCATTTAACCAGGCTAATTTATACTTGGTACTTCACAGAAAGTACTGCCTAAATGGCAAAAGCTAAATTATATGTTCACATTTATAAACAGATGACTTTTTAGTCTATTTGCAGATTTGCTGTAAAAATGTCAAAGCACTTAAACACTATAATTATAAGTGCCATAGCAATTCATAAGATAGATAAGTACTTTTCTTTGGTCAAATAGTTCATATAGATGCTAGTGGAAAACTATAAATAGAGGATATTTGTTTCCCCAGCTAATCTGGGAAGCAAAAGCAATGGTTCTTTTCCAAAGAAGAATATTTGGGAAAAGTACTGTATTGCTTTTGCTTACTGAATGCCACTCTGTGGAATAAGTTTTAACACTCCACTTTTGTGGTGTGGTGACAGGAATTTATTAATCATTAAACTGAAGACTGATTGCATACTAATACAGTGACTTACACAACATCTGACCATGTACTATAAAATAGAAGTCATAATAGTTAGCTTATTAAATCAGATCAGTCTCTTGGACTGTACCCTTGGGTGGCTTATCAACCATCCAGGTATATTGGCTGTCACATTCTTCTGCCACAGTGAATTCTGTAAGCAGAATGTGGAAGACTGAGGGCCCAATGCTGTCCAATTTCCAGCCTTCAACTACAATGCAGCCCTGAAATAAGGGAATACATCCTTTGATGTACTGAGAGGGCCTCTTGTATTGAGAGGGCCTCTGTGGGTATCCCCCCACTGCAGGATGCAGCGCAAGTCCCATTGGCACAGCTGAATCAGTACTAGAAAGTTGGATAGGACTGGGCCCCAAAAGTATTTCCTTTAAATTATCTTGAAGTTAAGCCGCCACTGATGAGTGTCATTTAGGAACTTGTATCTTGTACCTTGGAACTTGGAACTTGTATCTTGTGGTCTTGCGTGTTCTCTCTGAGGCATCTGGTGGGTCACTGTGAGATACAAGGAGCTGGACTAGATGAACCCTGGGCCTCATCCAGCAGGGCTGCTCTTATTTTCTTATGGCTTATGGCTTATGGCTTCTTATGGAAGTTCTTATGGCTACTCATCCATTTTGGAAGCTATCCACAGTAACTGGATTTCTCTCCTGGATGTTCTCTGGTTTACTTCTAGTATCACAAAATTTATTCTGCTTTCAGATTGGGGCTGTGTTAGGCCTCTAGGCTCTGTACTGTGGCAATGACACCACCACTGTGTGTCAGGAACTGAACACCAAGAACCGATGTAGCTACTCTGCCCCTTCACCTTCCCCCCTTCAAATATTTTTTGTTAGCAAAGGCAGCTGGAAGACTGCAGTAACATTAGACCCAAATATTAATTTACCCAGTGTATCCTGGGCAATCGAGCTCTTTGCAATACTGTCCTACTCCTCTCTCCAGTGTCACCTGTTCAAGGCCCATCCATAGCTTCCATTGACTCTATACATCCCAGAACATACAAAGAAGATTAGAGGCATTTTACCTAATCTTTTAATGGATTGTATTGCATTAGAGCAGGGGACTCCACACTCTTCAGCACAAGGGCCGCATTGTATCTCTAACATGGAATTGAGGGCTGGAAAACAAATAAATAAATAATAAATACATGGAGAAACAATGTGCTGAGCGTTTGATACAATTAGTAAGTGGAGGTGGAAAGAGGAGGGAGCAGAGAGCAAAATTGACTTGCTCAGGAAGAGCGGGGAATAGATTTTGAAAAAGGATTGACAAAGCATGGCTATATACTGCATTCAGCCACTAGAGCTGCTAAATGTAAAGCAATGTAATAGAATAATTTCATTCCATTCCATACAACACCTATAGTGGCTGAATGCAGTATATACCCATGCTGGGAGACCTGGAAGTGCCTCTTTTGAGGTGTTTCCGGAGGGCCCAGATGTGGCCTGCGGACTAGGGTTTGGAGATCCCTGTATTAGAGGTAGCCCAATAGATCTTAAGATAGTGCATTGAATTCCTTAAACTGAATCATATTTAAATTACCCTCCTGAGTGCTGGATTGTGGTTGATTCCATTACTTTTTTACTGTGTACTAAGATGAAATGAGGTTGCTTATTTTAAAAATGGGCAGCAATACTACCTAAGCTACCTGTGATCCATGTGTTACTACTATCCATGCAATACTACCTAATACTACCTAATACTACATGTGATCCATGTGTTATGTTTTTGAGTTAAATAAAATGTGACAAATAGGAAACAAAATTTCAGTGAATTTAAAGGGGAGAGAGGGAGGTGGAAGGAGAGGAAGATTTTGAATTAACTGAAGATTTGAGGATGAAATATCTTGAAGAGTTTCATCTTCTCTGTGTCTAATGCAGAGGCTGTTCATTTGCATAATACTTTGAAGGTTTATCCTGAGAACCCAGGTCTTTGAGTGCTGCATACTTTTATATTCAGTATTAATATTCATAATGCACAGGACTTGCAACCAGTTCACCTTAGACTTTGATCTAAACCTCTCTGACCAAATATCTATTCAGATCATGGCCTTCTACTTGTCAAAGGGAGAGACCAGGCTTTCTGATTCAGACTGAAACTGATTCAAACTGATGCAATGGAGATGCCATCAGTCTTAACAGGGAGGGAATTATATGCTCAGATTCTAAGCCCATTTTATCTAAGGAGTTTCTGTAGGGCACTGCAATGTTAAACAGCAAAATGGCAGCAGCCGCCGTGTGCATTTAATTGTTCAACATTTTTAAGTTATGAAGAATTCATGTAAGAGACAATCAGTTCAGAAAGTGAACAATCTCTCAGATCTCCCAGAAGTGGGGTCTTGTTCCAAGACACTTTCTGTGTAGTATTGGGTCTTCTAAAGTATTTCCATATTTGTGGCAAACTTTTGACAGATAGAGCTTCTGATGCTTTATGAGAGCTCAAGAAATAGAAAATAAAACTTAGTATTTTGTGGTTTCTGGCTTACAGTTTTACTAATTAGCGCTGAAGTTACTGGTCCATTTCTGGGCACAGTTCAAAGTGCTAGGACTTACCCTTGAAGACCTACATGGTTTGGAAACAGGTACAAAAAGGAATGTCACCTCCCACAGTTTCCTATCCATTAAATGAGGACATCTCCAGAAACAGTTCTCCCGGCCCCCCTGCCTTCAGATGTGTGAAAACTGGAAGAAGGAGCCCTTGTACCAGTGTCTCCCTTCTTCCACCAGATCTGCCTCACCCAAGGATGAGAACCTGAAATCACTTTTGCTAGATGACGTCTCTGTCTCATCCAATTGGATGCTTTATCAACAATTGGGCATTCCGTTCCCACGCCCTATCAATGGGAACCAAGTTACAGCTGTTGTTTTTCTGGACCCAGGCAATGAAAACAGTAAATCTGCAAAATGATCTTCTGCTCTGCCCTGCAATCTTTCTGATATCAGAGTGTCTTAGGGAGATTGCTGCCCTATTGGACCTGATAGTGGGGCTTCCCCAGTTGTGGTGCCTCACTTATGAAATTCTCTCTCCATGGAGGCCCATCTGGTGTCTACACTTTTGTCTTGCAGCCATTTTTATCACACCTGCCTGGATGCTGGCAGGTCTCAGTCACTTAAGAGATATATGCGTTGGCCTGCTCATAATCCAGAATCCCTTGGCATACCTTGGTGGTGGGGGTCAGTTCTAAAAGCCAAAACTTTGTTCAATCCCCTTCATGCTTCTTCCTGGAATTTCATCTTGCCTTTTGCCTTTACGTCTTGTTAAGAGACAGTCCTCTTAAACCCAGAAAAGCTGAAGCATTGGCCTTCTGTACAAGTTCCCCAGCTACTGTAAATCAGTGCAGCTTTATTGATTTCTGTTGAGTTTATACCATTAACTGGGGATCTGACTACTGCTTTCATCAGTCTTCAAGGTTTCAGTTTTACTGTCCATGCCTGGACGAGTTTTATCAACATCAAATTTGCTGATGCAAAGCTTAATACAGGACCTTTGCTATGCTAACTGTACTTGTCACGAACAAAATATTTAAATGGCATGAATTCTCAAGGAAATTACCAGTTTCCTTTCCAACAGCCATGCACATAATGTTGTTGATTATGTTTAAAACCTGAAAAATTCAGAACAAAATATACTTGCTGACTGAAAGAGCAGCAATGGGATCCTCTCCAGTAAGGGCCTTCCAATTAACTTTTGCTATGTACCTCACTGAAATCCATAGCCCCCAGACAGAGAGTTTCAAATTCTAGATCTCCAAAACCACAGGCATGGAAACAAAGGAGAATTGATTTTGTTTTGTATTGTGTTTTTCCATCTCCAGAATGAAAAAAAACAAAACCACAATGCAAAATGTTTGCATGTGTTTCAAGGGAAACAATTTTTCTTTAGATTCACTTAAGCAGAGCACAACTGATGATTCACAGCCCAATTCTATGCATGTCTACTCAGAAGTAAATCCCATCAGAATCACTGGGGCTTACTCCCAGGAAAGTGTGGATAGGATTGAGCTGCCAGTGGTTTGGAGGGAAGTTCAATGTCAATGAATGTATACTGGATCACTAAAAAGTTATAAACAGCTTTTTTTTTTTTTTTTAACAAAGTGTCTGTTCTTGGAAAATATATCTCTGTAGGAACCCCCCAAAAATGTATTTCAGTGCCACAGTGCCCAACCAGATCAAGAGTTCAGGGTGAATAGAAGCAAAATTAAAGCATCAGCATATAATGCATTCTGCTGGCATATAAATTGCAAATGCTCCAATATTACTGCCAAGTAAACATTGAAGTGTGCCAGGCTCTGGTAGGCAGTTTGAAAAAATAGCAATAAGGAAGCTTAAGACTCTGCAATGCATCACAAATTAATTATATTTGTATTGGCATTATAGGCTATTATGTGCCTGTGCTGTATGCTTGCAGTATTATACCATCTCAGAATGATGGGATAGGGAAAGAAAAATAGCACAATCACTTATAGATCTTCCTGAGAATATATTCCCAAGCAGCAAATTCAGTGAATACTTTGCCTGGAGGCACCATTTGCCATTTGTCAGTACAGTAAAGAATGAAAAATGGGTTGTATGAGTACAGCTCTGAACATACAGAAACCACCCAACACACAATTGTTTGGTGAGGGTGCGTATCTTCATATAGTATGTACTTTCTAATCTGGAGTCTCTCCGTACCTTCCCCCACTCCCCCCCCCCAAAAAAACACAACCAAAACTGATGTCTCTATAGAAACATCACAGACGGGATTTGTTTCTCAACAATCCTGTCGGCACTCACTACTTGTCTCTCACCTGAAGTCATGGAGATGCTGATGATTGCGATGTTCCTAACTGTCGATTGATCTCTGTCTGACGAAGTGATACTTTTTGAAACCAGCATGTTTTTCATTCACTCTACAGAGACTGCCTTTTGCAGATTGCATGACTCACAATGCTTTCAATAGACCCTGTTTTTAAATGCTATTTATTTCACTGTATACACAGGTGTGAACACATTTCTTAAGGATGAATTAGAAAGGGACTATTCCATTCAAGCCTGTTAAGCCTGATCTAGACATGCAGCAGAAAGAAGTGGGTGACAGTGATTAGGCTACAGTTGTACAATCACATTTTTATATGCTCCCGGTATTAAAACAAACTGCTAGCACTGCAGGGAACAAATTGGGTACAAGCCTTTTGCCCTGATGGAGTGTTTTTAATTTGCAAGAGTTTACATGGAAAAGGATTCAGTAATGGCATCCCTCACCTACAGTCTGAAGTGGCACAATCCTTTATGGGGATTATCGGGTCAGGGTTCTTTGACCCAGTTGTCCTATACATGGATACTAGGTCCAAGTCACAACAGGTCTTTCTCCTTGGGAAGTATATTAAAGATTCAGTCATACATTCCTACTTAAAGAATTTAAATACGAGAATAAGAGACGGACTGTTCTTAGAAAACAGTATACTTGGGAGGGAAATCTTTTGGATTCTTCAGGTTTGACATTTTCTTTACTCTTAAATACTGAATTCTTATCACATACAGTCTAATTTCATCAATATTGTGATAGCATACCCATTTAGTAAAAGCCACACTTCCTGATCTTTCCCTCTCTCTTGTACTAAGTCAGTTACTTCCATTGAGATCAAATTTAATAATTAGAGAGCGGGAGGAAATTATGGGGAAATTTCAAATGATGTGCGGCATTAGAAGGACTGAATAAAACTCAACTGGCAAATTGCATTTGATTAAAGCCTTAGGCATAATAACTCAATAGCCTTTTGTCATGCTAATAATTAATTACTTCCCATTGAGAAGGATGGATGATGATGGGCTACCTAGCCAGACACTTGAGAATGTTAAAGGCTGTGTGTTTGCCCTTTAACCATGGTATTTCTCAATTTTGTACTTAGCAAATGCAGAGTTATAACCTTCTTTTGTCTATAGAAGAATGCTTCAATGTAAACTATTTTGTAAACTATTATTATGCAAAAGCATAGGAAGCACCCCTCTCAAAAAAATCCCACTGAAGCAAGACATATTGCCTATGTCAAGAATTACAGAAGGCACCTTGTGAAATGAATGCCAGCCTTAGGGAGGCAGCAATATATACTCAGACTGACAAAATGACTCTCTAGTAGAGTGGGTAACTTTAAAAGAATTATAGAGCAGGAATTTCTAGATGTTAGTGCACCTGCTTTTTGTAAAATCCAAGCCCGTTCATCATCCCCACTAAGACCTTAGAACTGAGAGACTGGCAGCCCAATCCTAGCCTCCCTGGCACCCAGGGAGGCAGCAGCACTGAAATGGTCAACTCAGCATCCTATGGGTGCCAGGCTAGCACCAGGAGCCTCCCTGGGGTAAGGGAGATTTCCTCCCTTACCCCGGGAAACGCTGCCACAGTTCCAGTGGGTCTCCTCAGATCTGTGCCTGCTTTTGAGATGTAGACTCGAGAAGGCCTGTGTCAGGCTGCCTGGCCAGGAGGGAGCGCAGGACACAGCAGTAGAGCCTGCTGCCATCTCTGCCCCCCTCCCAAGCACAATCATTCCCTCCCACCCAATTCCGTCCTCCCTGTACCATGAAAAGTTGCACTGCTGCCTGGTGGTGCTACTTACTGCCTGGCACTTCCACGGCAACTCTTCTCAGTGCTGAGGCCCAGCACCAACAGGCGCTGGCCCAGCACCAGTGCTCCCTCCTTGCTGGGTGCCACAAATGTGCTTTAGGGCATGTTTGTGACACCCAGAGCCCACAGTAGCAGTGTACTGCTGGTGCTGGGGAGAACAGGATTGGACCCTAACTAAACTTCAGATATTACTAGAATCTCTCTCTGTCTTTTGCATCTTGTCTCCCGGGTTGGCTGGTTCATGGGCTGGTTCAAGTGACCATCCCCAGTAGGTTCAAAGAAGTAGCAAACTGGCAAGGGGTGCACCCCATTCTGGGCCTGCTCTCAAGCTCCCATTGTTGGCTGTTGGCCCAACTGCTTCACAGAGACACTAGTCCAATTGAGACAACAGCAGCCTTCATCCACTTCCAGCCCCACTGCCAAAAATAACAGAAGATTAGGACTGGTGGTGGTGTCACTTCAATCAAACCAGAGAACAAGAAGAAAGAGGATCTTATCCTCTGTGCCCCACCATTGCCAGTGCTTCTCCTGCATCCTCCCTCTCTGCCTGCCTTCTGCAAGATCAGGTGGGTGGTAGGATCCTGTGAATGAAAGAGGAAGTCTCCTCCGCTCTCAGCCTTCTTCAGCTCAGCCCATTTTAAAGAACACAAACAGAGGAAGATGCAGAAGAGGGTGCATGGATTGTGCATATGCTCACATGTGTACCCCTCCCCAGAAAATCTGGGTGCTACTTCAGGTGTTCCTTAAGCTTGGACTGGGCCTGTCACTCTCCACAGCTGGAGCAACAGATGGCTTCCTGGCATGGCAGAATGTCAGGGTCCTAGGGTAATCAGGATTACTCTGAAGAAAGCACAGTTCTCTCATGCCAAATCCTGGGGACTAAAGAGTCTGAGAAATGGAGATTATGGGTTACAAGCCATGATGTGTATGCGCAACCTCCTGATTTTAGAAATGGATTATGTCAGAATGCCAGATGCAAGGGAGGGCAGCAGGATGAGGTCTCTTGTTATCTGGTGTGCTCCCTGGGGCATTTGGTGGGCCGCTGTGAGATACAGGAAGCTGGACTAGATGGGCCTATGGCCTGATCCAGCGGGGCTGTTCTTATGTTCTTAGTTTTCCTGTGTGAAACTACATTTCTCTCACTCCACACCGTGAATGCTACCTGTTTACTTGGATGGAACAGGAGAAATGGCTATAATTGGGAGAATACAACTTGTTTTAGCAAGTTTTCTTTGCACACAGGTATCATCACATGAAACAAAGCTGCAAGGTGTGTGAAAAACAGCTTGAACTGTGCCCCCTTCTCTCTTTCTGGGCATGTCAACATTACAGTTGATATCAACTTAAGTCTCTTTCACCATCATACTTCCAGCTAAGCAATTCTGAAAATTTCATTTCTGTGAAGGGTTTAAAGATCTCCTATGAAGAAGTTGTCTTGCAAAAAACTACAATTCCCACTGAATCAAGCAGGTTTTAGAGTCCACAGCAGCCTTTGGATCCCCAGTTTGTAAAACCAACAATTAGTAGGTTTAAAGTTCAGCAGCTTGTTGTTAGTCCAGTCTCTTTCCTTTTCATGTTGCCCAACTTGCATGTAAGCAAAAGACAAGGTCTCCAGCTCCATGCGGGTGGAGGACAAATTGCCCAGTTCGCCCCCCCCCCCGCATTACATTCTGTGCAGCTATTGGTAGTGGGAGGGAGCAAGCCTTTGGCATGCTGTTTTAAGCCAACACATGGGCTTCCCCAAGCCTCTTTGTCCCTTGGCAGCAGCAGAACCCACCCACCAGCCCTTCAAGTATTGTCAGAAGTCTAGCTGGTCACCTTTTGGGGACCAGGTAGGAATTTTTTGGCTTTTCCCCTGATTGGCCATGGGTGAAGCTTTTTTTGTCCACCCCCAACCACTTGAGTTTTTGTGGGTATTTTAGCCAGGTCAGCTGTGTCTGGCAGGATAGTGTGGGAATGGGAGGAGCAAAAGGGAGCCGGTGTCTACCTTTAGGTAAGCAACAGGCCAGGTTAAGGCCAGTGCTGGTCCCCAAAGTTACCCAAATCAGGGTCAGCCTGACTTGACCCCAAAATGGAATTGGGATGCTCACCTTCGTGGTTACCCGGCTCAGGGCAGGCAGAACAATTCAGCTGCCTTGACCCCATTTCCAGGGGTTGGTGTTGAAGAAACTGGGGGAGCCTTCTGGCAAGGTCAGGTTCTGAGCTAAGGTGGTTCGTCCCAGGAAGGGCTCAGACAGGCAACTGTCTCCTCCTGGTTAGATGTCTGCACTGAAGGGGGTGGAGTATAGCCAAGACCCGCTTCATTGCACCAATTGCTGTGCCCTTTGGAATTCAATAAATCATGGCCCTGTTTCAACCAAGCCTCTGTCACACGTGTTTGTGGGGGGGGGGGGGGAATACCAGGGCAAGGTACAGATAGGCTGAGAAACCTGAAAATTGTCCAGGAACTAAACAGGCAGCAGGGAAAAAGTAACAATTTTGCCATCTAACCTAATGGCACCTCCATACTTTCCTCAAAGGTTTAAATTATTCAAGTGCAATCCCCTTGCATACCGAAATGATTAAACCTTGATGATTTGGGGTGCATTCTGTGGAGCTTCTTCTCATGATCAGTGCTGCGACTGTCATACTTTCTCCAGAGAGTTACAAGCTATGCCCTTTCCGAAACTTGCATTACAGTACTGTGGGAGCCCCTGAGACATAAACCAGGGCAAGGAAAAGAAATCTCTGAAGCACAGAGAGACCCAGCCTTCTGGGAAGCATAGCAATTGCACTTGGAGAAACTCCTAAATGTTTCATGGTCAAGAAAGGTGTAGTGAAAAGCTTTGCTCCACTTTTTTTGTTAAGTTGTCCTATTTGTAAGAAGATAAAATCTAGACCTGTTTTTTGTTAGTTTTTCCTCAAATCAACATAAAATTGAATTTGTGGTAGCAACAGAAAAAAAAAATTGGGGAAAACAGCTTTATGTTATGCATCTTGATAGTGGATCGTGTACAGCAAATGTTTTTATTTGTTTGTTGTGCATATGGTGGATTGTTTTAATGAAGACTGGCATATCCTTAAGGCTTTCTGATGTGGTCTTCTCAGGCTGCAGATTGGTGGCGCTGGGCTGCCCACTGGCTATCTCCACCACTCTCCATCTTACCACTCCCTTAATTGTAAAAGAAAATGGAGAGTAGAGGAAATGAGGAAGTGCGAAGGAGTGATCAGTTAAAGTATTGAAGAATCTGGGGAGTGGGAGGGAAAGGGGAAAGGGGGAGAGACAAACTGGCACGAGGAGGGTAGTGTTTGGAGTGGCAAAATACTGTGCAAGGAAGACAAAAATACTGTGCAACCCTCTGAGCAGCGCGATCCTGGGGATCATGCTGCTGCCTTTCCCCCGCCTCTAGGCTGCCCCCGCCCCTTAAGGGGGCAGAGACCAGGGCCCTTAGGCTGGGGCGTCGCAATGCCCCAGTTTGAATAGCACTGCCTTAAAGAGTTACAATCCTCTCAAAAAAGTTACTAGTCAACTAAGTTACTGCCTTCCCCCCGCCCTTGCTGCCTCCTCCCCCCGCCCCTGCAAGGACTTACTGGCTCTCAAACTCTCCCAGAGAGTTTGAGAACCACTGGCTTAAATCTATACCTTGGGAGGGACAATAAATATATTATGAGACTTATGACCCAATGCTTTCATCAGCTGACCCATAGTGGGTAGCTATACCAGCAAAGACTCCACTGCATGCTATGGAACAATGACACAGGTAGAGAGGTAAGTAAAATAATGTTTCACTTACCTACTCCACTGTGCCATGATCCCCTCTGGGTCTACTTGAATTTCTGTCAGCATGAGTGGGCTCAAGGGCTTGTCAAGGCTGGAAAGGGGGCACAGTGTGTCAGCAGAGCTCAGCAATATTTGCCTCCAGCCCTCCCTCAGAACACTCCCAGCAGGTCCTGATCACCACCCTAACCATCCTTTGGAAAGTCCCCCCATTGGCTCCATGGGTGGGAGCTGAGTGCTCTGTTGGTGCACGCCCAAGGCATGCCGTCATTCATGCTGGCAGCCGCATGCTATCACTACTGCAGCAGCTAGGGCCTTCTGCTGATGGAATGCAAGTTCTGTCAGTGAAAGGCCCTGATAGGTTCAGACCATTCGTTTATAGCCTAGTGGTGAAGCTGCTGGTGTGTATGAGGAAGGTCTCAAGCTCCATGTATGGTGAGTAATGGTAAGGCTGGAAAAATATCATTGCCTGAACCTTGAGACCTGCTTCCAGGCACAGTAGACACTCCTGAGCTACAGGGACCAATAGCTTGACTGTAGATAAGGCAGCCTCATAGCTGTACTTTCAGTTGCTACTTATGACTAAGAGCAATACTTTACACATTCCTTGTCTTTGACATTGACAGTGTTTTATTAACCTTTCCATTTTTATTAAATTAAAAAAAAATATTTTGTATTTCAATTATTTCACATTGCTCTATAACAGGGGTCTCCAAACTTTTTGGCCAGAGGGCCGCATCAAATGTCTGGCACAGTTTTGAGGGCCGAAAAAAAATTTAAATATAAAATTTATATAAATAAATTACAGATGGAACTTAGATGTGTGAATAAATGAATGAATGGGCTCATTCAACCCCTCTGGCCCTTAGAACACTCTCCAGATGCAACCAGAGCACAGTTCCAGTCATGTTCGGCAAAGTGGGCCAGGGGTTTTCAGGGGACAAGAGGCTGGCCGCAGGCCAGATAGAGACTGGCCACAGGCTGCTCCTGGCCCCCGGGCCGGGGTTTGGAGACCCCTGCTCTGTAATAATGCATGCTTAAAGGATGGAAATATACATATCTGAATACATATTATCATCAACATTAGCAGTAGTATTTCTTTTACTGAGTGGTCCTCTTCTCAAAGACAGAATAGAAAGTGAGAGTGGGAAGGACTTGGATGCATGACAAAGGAAAAATAAAACATCTTTGAGTGACAGATGATCAAACTGCTAGCAGCAGTCATGGATGTCAGTGCTGACATCCCCTGGGAAGGTTCCACCTTATGAGTGGATGGATCGTGGCACCTACCCAAGATGTAAAAATCATTTTAGTAACAGATTTTCAGGTAGATGATGCTGTTAGGACAATACTCGTGTGGACACGTGTCAAGTGTACAGCCCTGTTCTGTCATCCCTAATTGCCCACACTGTCTTATTGGACAAAGGATAATATATTTTATGTCGACTGTTAATTTGTAACGAAAACATTTGGCTGGGTTCTAAAGCATAGTTTGTCTAAGCAAAGCAAAGCCTTGTTAGCTCGGTATCAATAACCTGCTCCAGCTTTCAGTTTTTCAAATGTATATATTGCATTTGTATCCTACCATTGCTCTAAGGGGCTCAGGGAAATACACATAGAGGTGGTTCCTCTTCCCCCCCCCCCCAACAGCTCCCTGAGCCATCCAAATATCTTACCACATTTTAAAATATAATTTTTAACTACTTCCTGGGAACCAAAGCAGGGAGGAGCTAGATGGTCTTCTGCTTGGGTTGCCTTCCATTGTTTGGTAGGGTAACATTCCCTTACTTTGAGGAGACCTCCATAATTATCTCCTCACTGCAGGATGTAGTGCACACCCCGTTGGCACTGCTGCATCACTTCTGGAAAGTTGGATAGGATTGGGCCCTGACTGTCCCAAGGACCACCAGTTTGCTTTATAGCTGAACAAGAAGTCAAATCAATATCTCACCCATTTGGTTGCAACAGTCTGTTCACTATGTCACACTATTTTTTTTTTTTTAAAGGACTTATTTAAGCAGGTCTATCAGCATCCATTTTGTATCATGATGTTACTGTAAAGAAGTTAAAAAAAACCCTCAAACCCCCTTTCTTGCTACAAAATGGTAATATGGCTCATAGGATCATCAAACTACAAAGTGGTCCGTTTAGATTGCACTTTGAAGTGCTTTGTGATGAGTGACATGATTCTATGTACAAAACTACAAGTGAAGAATGAATGCTTCCTCTGGGCATTCACTATCTGCATCAGCTTTGTATATAAATCAATTAGTGCAAATGTTGGCAATTAATGTGGACATCAGTAACTATGTGAACAATAATTAAAAAAGCAAACAAGCATCCAGGACTTTGTGGTTTGGGGGTGGGGGGTTGGGGAGAGAGAGAGAGAGAGAGAGAGGGATTGCATTTTCTGTAGAAGGTGGCAGACTATTTACATTGGCACAAGAAACAGGACAATGTGCAAAAGTATTCTTTGTTTTATAAGGACTTACTGCTTTGTTCTTTAATGACCTTTAGTACCTGGCTGTTTGTGTAGAGCTTTGGGCTCATTTCCAGTAAAGGGCCTTCAGTATTTATTTGACTGTTTTGTATATCACCTTTCAGATCAAGGCCTTTCGGAGTGGTTTATATGCAATATAATTATATGCAATATAACAACAAAATAATCAGCTTTTTTCTTTTCAGTTGAGCCACAGCTGTTAGTGCAGCTCCAGGTCGCTGTCTCTTCTTTCTTGCACACTTAAAAGCAGTGGATACAGGAGACAGTGGAGGCAGCAATGGTGAGGGAGGTACAGAGCACACATGCTCACACATGCGCCCACCCCAAAAAAAGCCAGGCAGAAAATTTAAGTGCAGTTTTAGGAACAGATTCAGCTGGGGTTGAGCCTGACTATTAGGTCATCAAAATGGCTTACCAAAATGGCTTTTAACTACTTCCTGGGAACTGAAGCAGGGAGGAACTAGATGGTCTTCTGCTTGGTCGCCTGCCATTGTTTGGTATGGAATGGTAGTTGCCTCAATGGTGTGCTTTCTAGTCCTTTTTTCTTGGGACTAGAGATCTTTTAATGCCTCAGAACATTTAGCATCATGTGTGATTTGACTTCTGTGGCATTATACATTTGTGGGTGGAAATGATAACAATGAATTAAGTGTAACAGAAGTGTATATATAGATATAGATATATATATAGATACACACACATACGGACACACACACTTAGGTTTCATTTCAGTTAGCACAGAGAATTGAGAGGTCAAGTAGTTAAAGGCATCATGGAAAAGGCAATATGGCACAGAAATGGTTTTGTCAACTGCATTGCGAGACGTGAGATAATCTTTTTAAGCTGCTTTGATTTGGAACAAAAATCGAGTTATAAAAACTTCATACTATTACACACTGACACGCACAGACATATGGGTCCAAAAGTTGCAGATCATGAGTGCCAGAAAAAAGAAATGTCTTACAAGTTCTTCATTCTGACAAGTTCAGAACGCATTGATAATGACTCTGGTTTAAATATACGGTTTTAATTTCTGCTTAACTCCATTTGGAAAGTTAATAAGAATTAATATCCCAGTAAAAATGGTTGGTTGGAAACCTTCAGTCTCGAAAGACTATGGTATAAGCTTACAGCACCCAGTATTTCCAGGCAGTCTCCCATCCAAGTACTAACCAGGCCGGACCCTGCTTAGCTTCCGAGATCAGTAAGAAATGCTTGGTAGAATCAAAGCATGGCCATTTATCTCATTCAATAGACATGGTAACTCAGAATGATTATACAAGGACTTTGCAGTATGCCACTTTTTCCTGCGTTTTTGCAAATTAGGTTTCTATGAGGCCGGTGGGAATACAGTTAACTAGTCTCCTACAATGCATTAAATAGAGCAGATCTCAGTACAGTGCACTAATGCTGGCAAATGGGCCCCTCTGGACCCTCCTGTAAAAGGTAAAACACTCTCAACTCTTTATCCATTCCCAGAGAGGACAATAAGTAATCCAGTTGTGTAAGCTAGAGTCAGGGAAGGGACTGGTAAACACAAAACACAGCAGTCCTGTTCAAATTGTATTTCCCTCCATGGTCTGTATCTCTTTTACAATAGAGATCACATTTAATTTAAAAACAACCACCACCACAAGATGAACCACCATCACCACTGCAGCACAGTCCTAATGGGCTGTAGATCTCTCAATCCTTTTCCTACCAAGGCTTCTGTTTGCACTTTCAGTGCAATGGCACTAATTTGGTGTGGTGAACTTGGTTGTACAATACATTTATTCTTTCACATGTTAAATTTATTTGTGTTTTTCTAGAGCTAGGAAGAAAAGGGCCAGGAGTTTTCTAGTTTTCTTCCAGACTAGCAAGCCTTACCACAAAATTAAACTAAGAATGTCTCTTATGCACATAACTTGTACTTGTGCATAAAAGGCATTCTTAACTTTTTAATTTCATGCCTCCACTCTTTCGGAAGGGTTTATTCCTGTGCAATAAGAAGAAATACACTAGTGATATTGGAAATAAATTGCATATTCTGAGACTCCAATTTTATTTTATAAAGCAGCTGGAGCGACACCTGACACGAATAGGAGCCTTGCAGTGTGGTGCAGGGTCACTTGATCCTTTGGCATCAAGGGCAAAGGAGGGCAAGTTGTGACCTGGAGATGCTACAGCAGGGGTCTCCAAACTTTTTGGCACGAGGGCTGCATCGTATACCTGGCATGGTGTCAAGGGCCATAAAAATACCGCAAAGAAAGAAGGGTTCCACTAAATCCAGGAGGGTGCCCACATGGCTAACCAGCCAAGTTAGAGAGGCTGTGAAGGGCAAGGAAGCTTCCTTCCGTAAATGGAAGTCTTGCCCTAATGAGGAGAATAAAAAGGAACATAAACTGTGGCAAAAGAAATGTAAGAAGGTGATACGGGAGGCCAAGCGAGACTATGAGGAACACATGGCCAGCAACATTATGGGGAATAATAAAAGCTTCTTCAAATATGTTAGAAGCAGGAAACCCGCCAGAGAATCGGTTGGCCCTCTGGATGGTGAGGGAGGGAAAGGGGAGATAAAAGGAGACTTAGAGATGGCAGAGAAATTAAATGAGTTCTTTGCATCTGTCTTCACGGCAGAAGACCTCGGGCAGATACTGCTGCCCGAACGGCCCCTCCTAACCGAGGAGTTAAGTCAGATAGAGGTTAAAAGAGAAGATGTTTCAGACCTCATTGATAAATTAAAGATCAATAAGTCACCAGGCCCTGATGGCATCCACCCAAGAGTTATTAAGGAATTGAAGAATGAAGTTGCAGATCTCTTGACTAAGGTATGCAACTTGTCCCTCAAAACAGCCACGGTGCCAGAAGATTGGAGGATAGCAAATGTCACACCTATCTTTAAAAAGGGAAAGAGGGGGGACCCGGGAAACTATAGGCCGGTCAGCCTAACATCCATACCGGGTAAGATGGTGGAATGCCTCATCAAAGATAGGATCTCAAAACACATAGATGAACAGGCCTTGCTGAGGGAGAATCAGCATGGCTTCTGTAAGGGTAAGTCTTGCCTCATGAAACTTATAGAATTCTTTGAAAAGGTCAACAGGCATGTGGATGCGGGACAACCCATAGACATTGTATATCTGGACTTTCAGAAGGCGTTCGACATGGTCCCTCACCAAAGGCTACTGAAAAAACTCCACAGTCAGGGAATTAGAGGACAGGTCCTCTCATGGATTGAGAACTGGTTGAAGGCCAGGAAACAGAGAGTGGGTGTCAATGGGCAATTTTCACAATGGAGAGAGGTGAAAAGCGGTGTGCCCCAAGGATCTGTCCTGGGACCGGTGCTTTTCAACCTCTTCATAAATGACCTGGAGACAGGGTTGAGCAGTGAGGTTGCAAAGTTTGCGGATGACACCAAACTTTTCCGAGTGGTGAAGACCAGAACTGATTGTGAGGAGCTCCAGAAGGATCTCTCCAGACTGGCAGAATGGGCAGCAAAATGGCAGATGTGCTTCAATGTCAGTAAGTGTAAAGTCATGCACATTGCGGCAAAAATCAAAACTTTAGATATAGGCTGATGGGTTCTGAGCTGTCTGTGACAGATCAGGAAAGAGATCTTGGGGTGGTGGTGGACAGGTCGAAGAAAGTGTCGACCCAATGTGCGGCGGCAGTGAAGAAGGCCAAGTCTATGCTTGGGATCATTAGGAAGGGTATTGAGAACAAAACGGCTAATATTATAATGCCATTGTACAAATCGATGGTAAGGCCACACCTGGAGTATTGTGTCCAGTTCCAGTCGCCGCATCTCAAAAAAGACATAGTGGAAATGGAAAAGGTGCAAAAGAGAGCGACTAAGATGATTACTGGGCTGGGGCACCTTCCTTATGAGGAAAGGCTACGGCGTTTGGGCCTCTTCAGCCTAGAAAAGAGGCACCTGAGGGGGGACATGATTGAGACATTCAAAATTATGCAGGGGATGGACAGAGTGGATAGGGAGATGCTTTTTACACTCTCACATAATACCAGAACCAGGGGACATCCACTAAAATTGAGTGTTGGGCGGGTTAGGACAGACAAAAGAAAATATTTCTTTACTCAGCGTGTGGTCGGTCTGTGGAACTCCTTGCCGCAGGATGTGGTGCTGGCGTCTAGCCTAGGCGCCTTTAAAAGGGGATTGGACAAGTTTCTGGAGGAAAAATCCATTACGGGGTACAAGCCATGATGTGTTTGTGCAACCTCCTGATTTTAGAAATGGGTTATGTCAGAATGCCAAATGCAAGGGAGGGCACCAGGATGAGGTCTCTTGTTATCTGGTGTGCTCCCTGGGGCATTTGGTGGGCCGCTGGGAGATACAGGAAGCTGGACTAGATGGGCCTATGGCCTGATCCAGTGGGGCTGTTCTTATGTTCTTATGTTCTTATGTAAAAAGAAATAAATAATATATACACAATGTGCTGAGCATTTGATAACATTCAGTAAATGGGTGGGGGTGGAAGGAGGAGAGGAGCAGAGGGCACAGGAAGAGGAAGAATGGATTTTGAATAAAACATCAAGCAACCTATGATGCAAATCACAAACTTCTTTTGTGCCTCAGTTTCTGCTCCCTATAGTTTTAACATTGACATTATATTTATATTCCAGGTCTCCCAGCATTGGTATATATCTCATTCAGCCACTTGAGATGCTGAATATAATGCAATGTAATGGAATAAACCTATAGTGGCTGAATGCATATACACCCATGCTGGAAATCCTGAACGTTTGTCTTTTGAGCTATTTTTTAGCTCTGAGTCATTGGGGGACCTCACAGGCCAGATAAAATCCTCCAGAGAGCCAGATTTGGCCCGCTGGCCAGGTTTGGAGACCCCATGCTAGAGTAAGATTGTGTCCTTTATCAATTTCTACTACCATCTTCCTTGTTTTTCCTTTTCTTGGTTACCTCTCCCATCTTCTCCTCCATGTGCTTCCTATCCAGTTGAATAGGGATCCAAGGATTGCCACCATTCTTCAACCTTCTCATTCCCCCATCACTCTTTCTCCCTGTCCATCTATAGGCAAAACATGGTGACTTATTTCTTGGTGAACAAATGCGATAAAGATGGAAGAGAGTAACATTTATTTGTGAAGTTTCATTTTTCCATTGCTTGTGGAGGGACAATGTTGGAGAAGAGTTGTAATACCAGCAAACATGTTGTGATCCAGTGTGGTTCAAATTATGTTCAAATCCATTCCAGCTTTGTACAAATTCATTGTGTACAAAAACTCACTTGGAAATGACTGTTTCCCATGGAGTAACTGTATGTCTGGATGTAAAACCCTTATGGGTCACCTGTGAGACATCCATGAGGTTTTTGTCATTGCTGCTGCTGCAGTTGTTGTTGTTTTGCCATGGAATCTCCAAGCACCTCTTTCCCACATTTTCACCTCTTAATTTGTGAGTTCAGAGTCTCCCATGTGGATTTTTGAATGTATGGTCACAACTTTTTAGATCTGAGCGCTTTGGGGATAGGGAAAAGCTTATTGATAGACAGCCCAGTCCTATCCACACTTTCCTCAGAGTAAACCCCATTGACTGAAATGGGGCTTACTTCTGCGTGGACATGCATAGGATTGGGCTGTTATTTTGCTATGTAAAACGCCTTGAGAACTACTTTTTGATGAAAGCATTATGTAAATATTCTTAATAATGTTAATCATTCATATGGTTTTCAATATCTGAGAGTTTGGGGTCCTTAGAATAGGTGAGACGGCACCGTCAACTGGCTTCTGGCAGAGCCCTCCTTTGCCACAGCTTGCCTTTTTGGCTTTAAATTGCAATTATCTCTTCACCTTGCTTGAGGTGAGTAGGAGAGACCACAGCAAAAGCAGCTTTTGCTTGATACGTATTTTGCTTTGTCTGCTTAAGATCTGTGGGGTAGGAGAAGGAAGGAAGGGGAAGCCAACAAGGCTTCGATCCTCTTCCTGCTATAGAGGAGGTGGTGGTGGTATCTGTTTATATTATCCTAGGTATGCCTACTAAGAATTAAGCATAGAAAATACATAGCACATGAATCCTGCAACCACTGACAAGAGCAGGACATTTAATGCCCTCAGAAAGGAGAATCTTTTGGAGGTGGCATAAGTCCGAGGAGAGCAGAGTGGTTTGTAGCCACTCCATGCTACTTGGGAACGGGATAGAATCCAGCATATCTGCTGGGTCCCCGCCCACCCCACCCCTGGGACTGCCCCCCTGCTCAGAATGCCTCCCTCCTGCCTCTTCCCTGCCCATCCCAGAGCCTTGCGTTAGCCAAGCTTGGCCGATGCAAGGCTCTCCCGTGAAGATGGCACGGAGGCTGGATTCATCCTCATTATGGCACATTCACAATCCTCTTGGGCTGGTTCAAGCGACTTGCACCAGCCCAAGGGCACCTTAGGATTGTTCCCTTAACTACTTCTGAGGGTATATGCATAGGAACATACTGTGTTACAAATCAGAAGTGTCTCCATTTTCACCTGTGAAATGTTGGAGGATACCAAGCTCTCTTCTGACTTGCTGTAGCCACTCTGTGGTACTTTCAGCTGGTCAGTTTAAGAACTCATTGAAGTAAATCAGTCTGTACAATATTCTGCTTCGTAAACAATACCGAATTGTGTGGGCTTGTCACTGTTTTCCTCAGCTTTTTTTTAACAGCTAATCTTTTTCTGGAGACAAAGCACAGACACACAGCTTGTCATTTCACGTATTCATGAGATTTCTCTCTTGCAACAAGTTGGCTGCAAAAGATTAAAACTCTAATGAGTGTAATTTCTATGCATCACTTTTTGAAGACTGTACTCAGTGCCATTTCTTGACACCAAAGCAAATACTTTCAGCATTGTACACTAATAACTATGTTCGCTATTTTTTTACTCAAGAAGTCTGTGGATTAACATTTGCAACAATAAGCTTGTTTACTAGGGAGGCGTTCTCATTTCTACACATGATGGAGTGTGGGATGAGAGGCTCCACCGGTTCCAATTTTGGAATCACTGCGGAACTCAGACAAATTTGCATTGTCCCGCTACTGTAATGTATACAGTACTGAACTTGTTACCTGTTTTTCCTTGCTATAGAAAACACCTGAAACACAATGGCTATTTCAATATAATCTTGAATGAATGAAAAGATAATTGCTCAGTAATTGCCAGCAAGGGAAATCCGCAAGCAGGTGCAAGCTTCCATGCACCCAGAGCTTATGTTCCTATTAGAAGAGAATTAGAAAAAAAAAAAAACGTGTGGAGGATAGTCTATTAGCCATCATTGCTAAAGGGAATTTTGACTTTCAGGAGTGTACCCCTAAATAGTCACTGAGGATGTAACAACATGGGGAAGGGCTACTGTCTATTGCTATTGGGCTATTGCCATCATAGGTTACAAGCCATGAAACCTCCTGATTTTAGAAATGGGCTATATCAGAGTGCCAGATGCAAGGGAGGGCACAAGGATGCAGGTCTCTTGTTGTCTTGTGTGCTCCCTGGCCCATCTGGTGGGCCACTGTGAGATACAGGAAGCTGGACTAGATAGGCCTATGGCTGATCCAGCGGGGATGTTCTTATGGCTTTTCCACTAAAGGACCAAGAATATCCACAGTGTATGCCACATGCATACATGCATTGGTTCCATACTGTTACCCTGCAGATGCCTGATCTTGTCTGATCTCTGAAGCTAAGCAGGGTTAGGCCTGGTTAGTACTTGGATGGGAGACTGCCTGGGAATACAGGGTGCTGTAGGCTTATACCATAGTCTTTCGAGACTGAAGGTTGCCAACCATATGCATTGGATGAATTCCAATGTCATTGCCTACACTTTCTGCAAGTGGCTCTTGGGCACAGAATCTCGGGCACATAGAAGTCTTCTCTATCACCTGCTACCATATTCTTTAACAAGAGACACCTGGATCTATCTGTATGCAAAGTGTGCCTCTACCACTGAACTTCTTATGGCCCAGTCCTATGTGGGGATGGCACATTGGATGTAGGGCTGCTGGTGAAATGTCCACTGCATCCCACATGCCATCCTGGTGGAGACACTAGTCAAGAGGGGAGAGCAATGTTCTCATTACTATGTGCTGGCCTCCACATGGTCCCCTATGGGATTCCTCAGAGCTATACCTGCTGGTATAGTTCTGAAGAGTTGCTGGCAGAGTGTCCAGCCCAGGATTGGAGCTTGAGATTCAGCAGCCATCAGATCCAGCTCATGCCAGCACCATCATGTCCCATTCCTTGTCCATTGCCCCATGTCTCCACTGGCAAGGTTGTAAACTAGCCTATATCCTACCACAGGAGACACATGGCTTTCCACCTGCTGCACCAGCATCTGTGAAGCAGTCACCAGTAGAGGGGCTGCCATAATGTGCTGGCGTACCTGGAAGTAATAATAATAATAATAATAATAATAATAATAATAATAATAATAATAATAATAACAACAACAGGTATTTATATACCACCTTTCTTGGTCTTTATTCAAGACTTTATTCAAGGCGGTTTACATAGGCAGGCTTTATTAAATCCCTATTAAATAGGGATTTTTACAATTTCAAAGAAAGTTCTTTCTTTCAAGAACAACTACATTCAAGGTGTTTCATTCCGATCTGGCTTCACATTCTGGCCTCCATCCTCCCACGCTCAGAGCAGATGGAATTGCTCGGCTTCAGCTTGTCAGCTGCTCCAAGGTCGCGCGGTGCCGGTGGCCTCGAACTGGCGACCTTGTGGATGTTATCTTCAGGCAGATGGAGGCTCTACCCTCTAGACCAGACCTCCTGCCCAATGGTGCTACACGAGGATAGGATAGGGCCAGTAAATAAACAGGCCTTTGTGACTTGCTGTCACAAGAATTACAGTTTTGTGTTAGTTCTGTGGACACATCACCTTCTGGCAGCCAGAGAAGTGAGGATAAACTCTATCATAAACAAGGAAATTGAGAACTCGGGGGCAATGGGAGCCAGTGCTGCTGATAGAATTACTAACTCCAGAATGTATATAAGTCAATGAGTTTGGTCTCTGTTTCGATGCAGAAGAACTGAAACAACCCTCAGGGACAGAGAGCAGCGTCTAAAGAGCATTTCTCATTCATGTTTGTGTTGCCAGTCTGCCAAACATGACCCTGTTTCTCTGGCTTTTTCTGAGGTAGTTAGACATAAAAAATTAAATCTCAAGCCAATTTTGGGAGGCCCTAAAGCTCTACCCTTTCATTGCTGGGCTCTGCCTTGGTACCAGACTTTTCCCCCAATTCTAGGAATTTTTTAAACAGGGCAAAGCTGAGAAATGTCAGGATTCAGGATGCATCTGACCTGGCAGTCCTATTGTAGCTATAAATTGGGTAGCCAGAAACTTATGTAGTTTAAAGCTAAAAGAATCTGACTTCCCAAATCTACCTGGCCGCACTGAATGGCAAGTCACTTTTTTCAACAGCTGTAAAGGACCTTGTGTTGCCAGATCACTAGTCCCCGCAGCACAAGGCTCCCATTGGATTATTGTAAGTAGGTATGCTCTATGGTCTGCTGTGTGTGTTTGTGTGTGTCCATGAGCCCGGTCCTAACTGAATCCCTGCACTGCCTGGCTTCTGCTGTATCCTGCAGAGGATTTTTGACCACTGGAAATCTCCTTAGCTTCCCTACCCTGGGGCGACCTCCAGCAGCTGCTATGGATCAACTTAGACCTGTGGAAGGTCTGGCCCTTGGAAGCGATTGAGCTGGCACAAGTCCAAGTTGATCCATAAGGGCGGATCAGACCCGGGAAGGGAGTCAGGATTTGGTTTGAGCCACTGTTGAACCTGCCCCTCCTGGGCCTGACCTGTCCTCCACCCTGCTCCTGTCATCGCCCAATTCTGCCCTCCTCTGTTCTACCCTCCCTCACCATGTTCCACATCCTGTGCCGCCATACCTGCTCTGGTGGGTCTTCGGCCATCTGCCAGCATACAGGAAGCAACTCTGTTCTAAGATGAGAGCGGTTCCAAGATGAGAGATTAGATGGACCTTCAAGACTGCCTTGACTGCTGTGCTTCCAACTCAATCCTTGTGTACTATTTTAAAGAGAAAAGAAGCTTTCAATTGAAGCTTTTTTCCTATTTAAAATGGTATGCTGGGGGACGGGGGCACAACCGGGAGCAAAACCTTAATGGAGACCAGTGGCATCCCCGGGGTTTGCATCACCTGGTGTGGGAGGCCAGCGCGTCACCTCCATGGCAGATCTCCTCCCATGCAGTAGGTAGTGCAACGCCCTGGGTGGTGGGTGTGGTGATATACCATTGCCCTGCCCCCTCTGGTTTTTTGGCTATAACTTTTGATAGGATAGAGATACTTCAACACGGTTTGTTGCATTGCATTCTCCATAAAATTACACATCAATTGATATATAAATTGATGGTATTATTAAAAAATGCCAAGATTTTTAAAATCTTGGTCAGTAGCGGTGTCATCCCCCCTGCACGTCATCCAGTGCAGCCTGCACCCCTCCACACCCCATAGTGACGCCACTGGTGGAGTCGAATTCCTAAAGCCCCTCTCCAGCAACTCATCCTGGTTTTGTTCTGCTTTGCACCCCCTCCTAGGCCCTACTTTTGTTTTTCAAAGAAGAACACATGCACAGGGTCACATGACATTTTTAGAGTAATGTGCAACTACTAGGCCTTAACCCATTTTTGTCTGGTCCACAGGTGTACACATTTGGTCCCTGTTGTGTATATGCAACGTTGGGCAGAAATGGCTAAAACAGGATACTAATCTATCCTGCAATTTTTCAAAACAAGGCCAGGGATTACAATGAATTTCAGAATAGGGGCTGGGTCGTACCAGAAGATTAAACCAGAAGTCTGTACCAGACTCAGACCAACAGTGCTTGAGTACTGCTGCCATCACAGTTATGCCTCCTAAAAAGCTGTGCAAACAGCCTGCCTGTATTGCAGTGACAACCTGCTGACTTCTTTCCCTTGGCCTTATCTATTTCTCACTTGCTAGATTGCATTTTATTATTTTGGTGCCTTAACATAAGGTCAGATTATTATCCTGGCCATGTTCTTTTGCTGAAGAAACACAGAAGGAAGCAGCCAGGAGGATTATTTTAAGACCTCCTGCAATAAGCAGCTCTGAATAGAGCCATGACTCTTTTACAGCTCTTTAAAATGAAATGAGTTTTCAAGGCAGGATTATAAAGAGAGCAGCTGAAATGAATTTCATAGACTAGAAGGTCTTAGTCTGTGCAGTGTATCCTGCTTCTCCCTCCTCCCCCTTCCATTGTCCCTTGTGGGCATGAGATAAAAAGTGTTCCTTAGTTGTATATAATTCATATTGGGGGACTGTGATCCCGGCATGACATAAGCCATATCATAAATAGCAAAAGGTAAGAGAGAAATTCTGCTCGCTCAGCAATTTACAGTGGAGAATGAAGAAGAAATTTATTTTAAAATTACTCATTCTAAGGCCTTGATGTAGTCTTGCCACATTTCATAAAATATCCTCCTGTGAATAGAAAATATTTCCTGTGAAGAAGGGACAACCGCTTAGAGGAGTGTTTCTCAAACTGTGGGTCGGGACCTACTAGGTGAGTCGTGAGCCCGTTGCAGGTGGGTCCTCATTCATTTCAATAGTTTATTCTTAATTTGTTAGACTTGATGCTACCATGGTATGTGACTGCATTTGGGGAAATGTTACAGACCTGTATTTTTAACAAGCCACTATGTATATTATAGTCAACAGGCATGTGGATGCAGGAGAACCCGTAGACATTATATATCTGGACTTTCAGAAGGCATTCAACATGGTCCCTCACCAAAGACTACTAAAAAAACTCCACAGTCAGGGAATTAGAGGACAGGTCCTCTCATGGATTGAGAACTGGTTGAAGGCCAAGAAACAGAGAGTGGGTGTGAATGGGCAATTTTCACAATGGAGAGAAGTGAAAAGCGGTGTGCCCCAAAGATCTGTCCTGGGACCGGTGCTTTTCAACCTCTTCATAAACGACCTAGAGACAGGGTTGAGCAGTGAGGTTTGCAGACAACACCAAACCTTTCCGCGTGGTGAAGACCAGAAGTGATTGTGAGGAGCTCCAGAAGGATCTCTCCAGACTGGCAGAATGGGCAGCAAAATGGCAGATGCACTTCAATGTCAGTAAGTGTAAGGACATGCACATTGGGGCAAAAAATCAAAACTTCACATATAGGCTGATGGGTTCTGAGCTGTCTGTGACAAATCAGGAGAGAGATCTTGGGGTGGTGGTGGACAGGTCGATGAAAGTGTCTACCCAATGTGCGGCGGCAGTGAAGAAGGCCAATTCTATGCTTGGGATCATTAGAAAAGGTATTGAGAACAAAACTGCTAATATTATAATGCCGTTGTACAAATCGATGGTAAGGCCACACCTGGAGTATTGTGTCCAGTTCCAGTTGCCGCATCTCAAAAAAGACATAGTGGAAATGGAAAAGGTGCAAAAGAGAGTGACTAAGATGATTACGGGGCTGGGGCACCTTCCTTACGAGGAAAGGCTACGGCGTTTGGGCCTCTTCAGCCTAGAAAAGAGATGCCTGAGGGGGGACATGATTGAGACATACAAAATTATGCAGGGGATGGACAGAGAGGATAGGGAGATGCTCTTTACACTCTCACATAACACCAGAACCAGGGGACATCCACTAAAATTGAGTGTTGGGAGAGTTAGGATAGACAAAAGAAAATATTTCTTTACTCAGCGTGTGGTTGGTCTGTGGAACTCCTTGCCACAGGATGTGGTGATGGCATCTGGCCTGGATGCCTTTAAAAGGGAATTGGACAAGTTTCTGGAGGAAAAATCCATTACAGGTAACAAGCCATGATGTGCATGTGCAACCTCCTGATTTTAGAAATGGACTATGTCAAAATGCCAGATGCAAGGGAGGGCGCCAGAATGAGGTTTCTTGTTATCTGGTGTGCTCCCTGGGGCATTTGGTGGGCCGCTGTGAGATACAGGAAGCTGGACTAGATGGGCCTATGGCCTGATCCAGTGGGGCTGTTCTTATGTTCTTATTATTTTAATAATGATAGTAAATGGGACTTATTCCTGGGTAAGTGCAGGTAGGATTGCAGCCTAGGATTGTTAAAAATTTTCCTACTTGATTATGTCACTTCTGCTCATGACATCACTTCTGTTGGGTCCTGACAGATTATCATTCTAAAAAGTGGGTTCCGGTGCTAAATGTGTGAGAACCACTGGGTTAGAGAAACCGGCAGTGGATTTTGGGAAGGAATTTTTCGCATGTTTCCTTCATCCTTAGGTATTCTCCTGGTTGTCATCCTAAGCTGAAGTCAGCCAGGTTCAGCCCTGGTCCTAAGGGTCAGCACTGAGAATTGAGCATTTGGACCGCTCACCTTTTGACCATTGGCCTTTGAGTCATGGAAGATATTTCTGTCCTGTTTTGGTCTGTTCACTCCCCCTTTAACTCCCAAATCTCATTCCATTCTTGAGTGTCCCTTGATCCTTAGGAAAGGCTTAGGTCAGTGGTTCTCAAACTTACCGCGGTCATGGTGTCCTCACAGCCTCTTCTTCTCGGCTCAGCCAGGTGTTGCCAACTTGAATCTCACAAAATCTTGCAAGATCCAGGCATCCAAATCTCACAAGATCCAATATGGAAGTGCCCAAGTATCATGAGATTTGGGTGCCACCATCTTGGATCTCATGAAATTTTGCTAGATCCAAGATGTTGTTACCCAGGAGAGCCAGCAGGAGTGGCAACAAGGAACATTCAGTGGTACCCCCGTGAGTGCACCACAGTGTCCTAAGGCACTGTTTGGGAACCACTGACTTAGGATATGCAAGGGGATGCTTTAGGTAAGAAGGGATGGGGAAATTTCTTTGTAGGAGTGTCCTTTTCCACTCTGAACTTAGGATCCAACTCTGGGTGTTTACTGATATTTCTGGCAGTTCTACCACTGAGGCCCAAAACACCTTGCCTTTATTATGAGTACTACACTTTGAGCACAAAGGGTTCCTTTGTGGCTGTAGCTTATAAGAAATGTCTTCATGACTTTCTTTGGTTATCATTTGCTGTCAAAATTACTCATGGGATGACGTGTACCTGAAAACCAAGAAGGCATTCCATTTCTCCCTCCCAAGGACCATTGGGTGTTCATTTTTATTAGAATTCTGAAACAGAGTCCTCCAGGAAGCCATTTGTCAAACAACATGTTATGATTTCTTATATTAAGTTTGTTCAGAAACAGATGATAAATACTTCCTTGCATTTGAAAAAAGCTATCACAGAAATGAAGGACCTAGAGAGTCCCACTTTGCAGTGTGACCTTTTATTTATGAATATATTTATTTCATCTAATTTGCATCCTGCTTTCCAGTTGGGATCCCAAAGTAGCTCACAGCATTCACAAAATGCAAGAGTTCCATTATGAACCTTACAATTAGAAAAAATATCTCTCCACAAGGAGAGATTGGGATCGAGAGACAAGAATGCATTTCAGAAAGTAGAACATTAAAATACTGAACTTGGAAACAAAGCACTAAAAAGACACTAAAAAGAAAAGAACACCTTCCACACATAGAGAACGTTGAGTTCCTCTGAACATGAGGGAGAGGAGCATCACAAGGGAAAACTCTGATCTTGGATGCAATCTTTGCCCAACTTCCTTCTTGTTTTGGTTGCCCCAAAGCAGCTGGGCTTCCTTGGCCACTGGGATAGGAGAGAAAGCAGTTCAGCTGATCCAGGAAAAGGCATCTGGTGGGGTCTGCCTGCCTCCCTCCCTGAGCAGAGGTCTTTGTCAGCTGTTGCAAATGTAACATGCTGCTTGGAGCAGCCAGGCTGCTGCCGCAAGTGGCGGGTGCTGGTGGCCCGCCAATGGATCCGCCATGCCCCTGGCAGCAGTAAGACAGTGCAGGGGGTGAGAGGGGAGAGGGGAGAGAGTGGAATGGGACAAGAAGGGGGAGGAATGGGAAGGAGACAGGGCAGAATGGGGGATGGATCAAGGACTGGAAAGGGACAGCATTGGCAGCAGCCGCTTTCCAGGCTCTGATCCACCTTCCCAAGTCCACTAGGACTTGCACCAGCCAAATCTCTGGTGCATATCTGAGTAGACCTATTCAAGTGCTTTAGTCTTCCCCCTTGGTAAAGGAGCAAATGTTCCTTTACCTGGAAGAGATCTCCAGGACCACCCCCAACTTCAGGATGCAGCATACGTTCCAGCAGCACAGCTGCATCAACAGGTGAGGAAAAGGTTAGTATTGGGGCCCAATAGTTTTAGAAAAATAGGATCCATAAATTTCTCCCTACCCCAAGGTGAAAGTTCATTACTCCTAAGACAAAATATCAACAACCTCCCCCATCCCAATGCAAAACCTCCATCCTTTCCTAGGGCAAAAATCTTCCCACCCCAGACAAAATAAAAACCATCATTTTTTTCTCCAGAAAGCAAAAGTTATTCAATTTTCCCCCATATCAGTCATTTTCCTCTCAATCATCTCTTGCTGCCTTTTGTCTCCTGTTGACCCACTTCCACTTGACCCAGTATGAAGCACTCATAGCTGGGGGAATCTCCTGCTGTTGCTACAAGGATAATGGCCAGTGAGGTGGGAGGAAGCCTGCTCATGTGCTCTCTTTCCTTCTCTCCTCTGCTTGCATGTCTAGGAATCCTGGTTTCTTTAAACCAGGTAAACGGAAGACTATGGTTTAAATGTGATTCCCAAATCAGGATGTAAAACCAGAGTTTGAAATTGACTTCATGTTGGAAGCCACTTTCCAACTTGCCCAACAAAATCATCACTCCATGTAGGCAAGGAGGGAAGTGGAAGGAGGAAATGCAGAAACTTGTGATACTCCAGGCTTGTTCATGGAGCAAGAAACATTTTCCTTTATATCTCAACTGGGCATGTATCACTGTCTTGATCGGGAGATTGCAATGGAAAGAAATTATTAATGTTTCTGCCATGTATGTTGTGAAGGGCATTCGTGTTCTGATATAATATGCTCTTGGTAGACAGGTTGACATTAGTGTGCTTTAGGTCAGATGGTAATCTATGCCCCAGATAAATTAAATTTTCATTTAAATATTTTTTTGACAGAATTTAAGAATCTGATTATGCAAATTTCTGGTGATTCATAAATTAAAGTGATGACTCATAATTCAAATACAATCTTTTTATCTATCTATCTATCTATCTGTTGCTAGTGAGATGTGTGCCATCATTTCACTCAACTCTATGCATAAGAACATGAGAACATAAGAACAGCCCCACTGGATCAGGCCATAGGCCCATCTAGTCCAGCTTCCTGTATCTCACAGCGGCCCACCAAATGCCCCAGGGAGCACACCTGATAACAAGAGACCTCATCCTGGTGCCCTCCCTTGCATCTGGCCTTCTGACATAACCCATTTCTAAAATCAGGAGGTTGCGCATACACATCATGGCTTGTACCCTGTAATGGATTTTTCCTTCAAAAACTTGTCCAATCCCCTTTTAAAGGTGTCCAGGCCAGATGCCGTCACCACATCCTATGGCAAGGAGTTCCACAGACCAACCACACGCTGAGTAAAGAAATATTTTCTCTTGTCTGTTCTAACTCTTCCAACACTCAATTTTAGTGGATGTCCCCTGGTTCTGGTTAGTGGAGGTCCCCTGGTTCTAAATGAAAATAATTTCATTTAGAGTTTAATGCAAAGGTATGTCCTGGTTTTAAAAATCCCATTTGACCGAAACAAAAAACTACAGAATTTTTTTCTGACAATAAAGATTTTGAGCTAATAAGGAAATGGAACATATCAGAGTTTTAAGTAAACTTTATTAAATCATACAGAGCAATGTTGTCTCACAAATATTATAGTTTTGCTTATGGGTCCCATAAGCCTGCAAAAGGAGGATCTTTTTCTCCTTCCTAAATGTGACTCCATCAGGACTCCATGTCAAAGCCTTAATTTAGCTTACAATAGTAAAGATTGGGGGAGGGGGAAGATGTCTTCCTGTGATCCTTACAGCAATGTGTAGCTTGTAGTGAGCTGACTTTTACAGTCCATTTTGTAAAAACAAAAATCGTTCAGACTCCAAGGTGCATTTGTCACGCCCTGTATAAGAAAGGGATGAGTCTGCCAGGGAAGGTTAATGCAGTGGGTAAAATAAATCAATTTCAAGTTTCGTCTAATGGTGTTAATAGTTGGGCAAATCACATCAAAGTTTTCTCTGAGATGGCTGCTACAGCTAATGTGACAGAGTGCCCACCATTAGGAGATAATTACTGGCTTTAAAATGAAGCTTGGCTTTATCACCCTTTTAAAGGCAAGCCAAGGGAAAAGAAGATGCAGCAGCAAGGTAGTGGCACGGAGATATGCTTTACATGAAACAACAGGACTGATGAGTCAAATGGTCTTGGTGTGGGTCGGTTCATAGCTTGTTGTGGATCACTTTGGCTCCCTTCACAACCACGTACTCATTGAAATGTTGGGGGTGGGGGAATAAAATTAAATTCTAAGTGAAGAGAGGAAGGTAAACTGAGCGTATGTGGGATCTACCTGGCTCTAATGATTCCAAGTGGGTCTGTCAGAAGTGCTAGTTCAGCCATATTTGCATTATTTGCATATTTGCATATTTCTAATTATTGGCAGTGTTCCAAATTCATCCATCGCTGTCAGTCCTCTTGATGCCTTGGTCCAGCTGTGGAATACAGACCCTAGTCACTCCTAGATGCCCTCTTCCCCTCCATAGAGCTAAATTAGCTCCGTGGCTTTCCTTGGAGCTGAAGGAGATGAACCAGGAGGGATTGTGGCTGGAGTGCAACTGGAGAAAATCTTTGGATGAAGACAGCATAACACAGGCTTGGGGCTTACTCAGTAGCACAGATGGTGATGAAGAAAGCTGTTTTCTCTGCCACCGTTGTGTCAACTCAATACTGTCCAGCAGATCCGCTTTACATCTTGGCCCCAGGGAGAGCATGTAGAGCCCTCAGACATCTGCTGTGACCAATTTGCTAGTCACTTTGCTTACAACATCTCTTGCCCTGATTCAATTTAGACTCCAATGATGCAGTGGTTTCCTTGAGGGCTTCCAGAATCTGCTCCCAGTCATCAGCTCTTATTAAATTCATATCAGTGTGTTCAGCGTGGGGATGTGGATAGAATACTTGGATCTGTACACCTAATCACTTGCGCACTTGATCCTTACCCATTCTGGCTGGTTTGATCAGTGAAGTTGCAATTAGGCAGAGGGGTAGGGGCAGTAATAGGAGGGGCACATACCATCTGTGCTGATGGTGGTTATAGTGCCATCGTAGTACCATCGTAGTACCTCTTCCCTATGATCCTAATCCCTATGATCCCTCTCTCCCTGTGGTCTTAATAATTACTGCCCAATGGTGAACATCTCCTTTTTGAGCAAAGTGCTCAACCACATGGTGTTTAAACTCCAATCGCCCAATCCTACTTAACCCCCCATCAGCAGCAGACCTAGCGCTGTGCAGATGGGGCAAATGCCCCAGGCACTGGGTTCACACGACTCTAGAACTGCATGGGAAGCCTCATTGAGGCTCCTGACATGGTTGGAAACTCTGCTTTCCGGAACTACAATTTAAGACCACAGGGAAGCTTCAGAAGGCTTCCCCAGCTGGTCTTACAGTTGTGCGAGGCCGCATTGCACTTAGAAGGTAGGGGGCAGCTTCATATGTGGGGGGGCTAAATCATCTCATGGGGAGCATCATGAACCTTTGTCCTGGGAGAAGGACAGTGTATGTCTGCCACTGCTCCACATGTGGCAATGCAGCTATGCCAAAATAGCATGCGCTGTATCCTGTGGGGTTGTTTTGGCCTCTGTACACTTTCTGGGGGGTAAGGGAACATTTGTTCTCTTGCCTTGGGGTAAGCCCATGCTCCTGGACCCGCGCTAGCTCTATAGCTGGCACAAGTCTGTGTGGACCTGGGTTGGGGGATCGAGGCCAGGATGCGGGATAGCATATCTGTAAGCACCATTGCCACAGATACTGCTCCTTCCTGACCCTGATTCACCCACATCCCTGCTCCATCAGTGCCCCATTCTGCCTGTTCTGCCCCCACCTTCCTTCCATTCCCCTGCCCTGACTTATCAGCACCAGCTGGCATCCTTAGCCCGCAGGTGTATGGAACCGGCTGCTCACTGCTTGTGGTGGTGAGCTGTTTATGCTGTTGGCATGTCACCTTTTGCAACATCTGTAAAGGGCTTTATGCTGCTGGAACAAGTATTCTGGTGGAACAAGCCCCGAATAGGATTGGGCCACAAACCTTCTCGGATGAGATTGATTATCATGAACCATTTCGATCTGCTTTCAGGCTGGGTTTGGAAATAGAATCGGTTGTCCTGATGGATGACCTATGTGGGGGAAATGGCAGGGAAGTATGACCTCCGTTGATTCTCCTGGACCTTTTTAAGCATCTTTCCATATCAGATTGGTTGGCAACCTTCAGTCTCGAAAGACTATGGTATAAGCCTACAGCACCCGGTATTCCCAGGCGGTCTCCCATCCAAGTACTAACCAGGCCTGACCCTGCTTAGCTTCCGAGATCAGACAAGATCGGGCATGTGCAGGGTAATTCTTCTGGATGTCCAGGCATCTAAGGTATACTGGCCTTGAAAAAAGCTTGTGTAGTAATTTACACAAGAGGTAGCACAATCAGATGAATATTTTAGGCCACTCTTCTCATGCACCATTCTTTCTGTGGTGCATGGAAGAGACTTTCCAATAGAGGAAGCATCCCTGAGATTGAAGCCATTAATTATAAGGAGCTAAATAAATCAGGTCTATTAAAGTAATTTCAAATAGCATTTTGACAAATAACTTTAAAACGAACATGAAAGAATCTCAATAGACGCTTTTCAAAAGAAGAACAAAAATATTTCTATTGAGCTATGTTAAAAAATAATTGAAATGAATGAAACATAATGACAGTGTGCAAGATAAGGATTTTACTTGTAAAATAATAGAATGAATCGTTTTTGTATTAAGTAAGCTGTCAGAGCACTACATCTCTTGTATTTGCCTATCAGAAGCCAAGGACACAATTTGTTCCTCATAACTGTAAAAAGAAGTCACACGCTTCATTAATTTGTCATTTTTTATTAGGTTTTCTTTGTCATGGTGCCTATGGAAAACATTGCATATCAGGCCCCAAAACTGGTGTAAAAGGATCTTTATTCAAGAGATAAAATGTGATGTTCTTGCCACTGCTTTGAGCTTTATTTCTTAATCTCCAAAGTAGAATGCTTTGGCCCATTTAATCTATCAAATAAAATAAGTGGATGTAATCAAAGAGGTTTTATTGCTCTTTCCTCTCTTGGGCTGAAACTCTTCCATAGATGGGGAGGGGGAGCGGTTTGCACACTGAAATGAAAAAGGCATTTTTATAGCAACCTGCAAGTTAGGAAAAGGACTCAATAAATTTAAACCATTTAGAATATTCTTTGCAAATCATTTCGGGGAGAGCAATATAAGTTGCAAATAGGAAGTGCAGTGCAGATTTCAGCCACAAATGCTTGTATTTTAGCATATAAATCTGTTTCTCTATGAGGATTCAGTCTCTGAAGAACAAAGAAAGCATCATTAAGCACATACCATGATTTTGCATAATACTTAGGTAGATGTCTGACATACATGCTGTGCACTCTTATGCTGGTTTATTCAGAAGTAAAGCTCACCCAGATCACCCAATGGAACTTACTGCTATGTACATGAGCATAGGATTGCAGCCAGTGTTGGGACAACCCAGCATAGCTGGACTCGAGTCAAGTCACCGAATCACTGTCCCCCAAGACTTGACAACAACTCAAACTTTCTGAGTCTCCGAGTCACCCTTTAGTGACTCTAATGGACTTGAATCGAGTCGCCCCCCCTTACAAAGCCCCTCCTTAAAAAGTGGAAAAACTGGGCTGCTGCCAGAGAGAGAGAGAGAGAGAGAGAGAGAACACTCCCCATCCATATAGGGCAGGAGGGGTGGGAGTGAGTGAGAGAGCTGGGACAGAAGCAGTGAGAGGGAGGAGGATGGTCATGAGCAGCAGCTGCGAGGCTTACCAAGATGACCCAATCCTTGCAGCTCTACTCAGAAGTAGTCCCACTGCAACCAGTCATTCAGTGGGGCTTTCTCCCCCAAGTAACGACAGAGCCATGCCTGCAAAGTGTGATTGCTCCCCTGCCTCTTCTCTCTCCCTGGGATGTATTTTCCCCTTTAAAAAGCCAGACGTGGGGAAAACAGGGCTTCTGCCAGGTGTGTGTGTATGTGTGTAAACTGTGTAGCTGACAGCATGGTTAGAGAGTGTGCCTGTGAGCACTGCCCCCCAGGATGAGAAGTACAGTGCAAAGATAACTGCTGTATTTGTAGAGAGAGACTCCCTGTGCAAAAAGTCTGCGCAAAAAGTTTGTAGTTATCCGAGCCGGCTTTAGACCAGTTGGGCCCCATGCCTGAGGGAGTCTCCCCATGCTAGGGAGAGGAATGGATCACTCCAGCACTTCACAGGTGTGCCTCAATGCAGAGGCGTCGCGAGGTCAGCACCATGAGCTGGCCTCTACAGCTTGAGGACCCTCCTTCCCCCCTCTGGCTCTAATTGGCCTCAAATCAGGCACTCTAGAAGCACTTGGCAGTGAGGGGATGACATCATCATGTCACCAACAACCTACTTCTGGGTGCTGTGTTTTGCACCAGGCGCCACTGGTCCCAGGCTCACTGCTTGTCATTGTCAATAGGGTGCCTGCAGCAGGTGGGTGATGCCTGTCCTGGGGTCCTGCATAAGGTTTTAAAATTGAGCCCCACAGCTCCAAAGGCTGGCCCCGGTAGTTAATGGTCCGCATGAATGGTTTAAAGCCCACAATCTCTGGTTTAAAAGGCAGAGTTAAAAAATTTCTGGTTTTTAAAAAAGATTTAAAGGCAGATTTAAAATTGTCTGGTTTTGTTCCATGGTGCTCTATGACATTCTAGCCCATGAGTCTGCTTTTCTCCACACTTCCTCTGCTGCTCCATTCAGTGGAGATGGCAGCTGATGCACCACTAGATAACCAGAAGTGGCATTTAGCGCACCACCTCTTGTCCTGGCCCAACTATTGTACATACGTGCATATCCTTCTCTTTACCAAAAAATCAAAGGCTGTTCAGGATGGCAGAATTGCTCCTTAGTGCACACAATTTTATTTAAAGCTCTGACCAGCTTGTTAGAGTGATGGCGAGAGTAATCTATGTTGAGCAGGAGCAATTGGAAAGGGATTACAGCCAGATGAGCTCTCCAGGGTGCTAGATGAGCGCTAACAAGCTGGAGAAGGATTAGAATAGGAAACTAGCAAAAAAGTTGGAGTGAATTTTGACCGGGGAACTAGATAGTCAGGGCTAACAGCCCCATCATGCTTTAAGAGGCCACCAACACAATGGTGCACATTACGACATGCTGAAAAAAAATAATAATTGACCAGTGATTTACTGTGCATGATTGCTCATGCACATTAGTAATGCAGTGGGGGGGGGGATAATATTAATTACAAAATGTGGATGGAATGGAGAGCTGTGGAAAGAGCAAAATGTGATGCACCATAGAGTGCAGTCTGGGCACTACCGCAGTGAGTGGTTGCAGCCAGGTGACAACAGCCTCTGCAAGATCCCCAGCACCTGTAAGTTGGCCCGGGAACGGAATGGGGTGGGAACTGGGGCAGGGATAGGGGTGTGTCAAGAAGTCAGGTCCAGAAGAGGTCAATTACCACCAGCAGCAGCTCCACCAATAGCCTATTCCCCTTCTTAGCCTCAATCCACCCATCTGGATCCACTCAGGCTTGGGCTAGAAATATTGCTAGACTTACCCTAAGACAAGGGAACAATTGTTCCCTTACTTTGAGGAGACCTCAGTGACTGCTTCCCCCTGCAGGGTGTAGCAGGTATCCAGTGCCATGGCTGTATTAGCAGGGCAGGTTTGGATAGGATTGGGCTGTTTGTGTCACTGAGGTAGATGGACCAAAGGACTCAGTGTGAGGCAATTCCATTGTTCGCTTGTCATGTTTGAATGATGGATGATGCTTTATGTAAGTTTCTCAAGCTGTGGTGTTATTCTGCACATGCCTGATCTTGTCTGATCTCAGAAGCTAAGCAGGGTCAGGCGTGGTTAGTACTTGGATGGGAGACCTCCTGGGAATACCAGGTACTGTAGGCTTATACCATAGTCTTTCAAGACTGAAGGTTGCCAACCATTTTGATTCCCTTATGTTCAGCCATGGCAGTAGAGGGGCTTTTCCTTCCAAAACAGGCTGGCCCAAAATGTCTATTTGAGGGAATAAAACATCTTAAAACTATCTTTTAATACTTCACCTAGAAATTTATGGTTAAGGGTAGGTATAAGAGGACTTTATGAATGAAGCTAAATGGTGTCTACCTCTGAGTTTTCAAAAGAGCCAGCTCTATTTTTAACGTTGATTAATGACAGGGAAAAGGATGTAATATAAAATAGGTTGAAGGAACATCCCTTATCCAAAGTGCTTGGAACCAGAAACATTTTGGATATTGGATTTTCCAGTATTTTGGAATACATAATGAGAGATCTTGGAGATGGGGCCCATAAAATTCATTTGTTTCATATACCCCTTATACACATAGCCTGAAGGTAATATTATACAATATTTTTAATAATTTTGTGCCTGAAACAAGGTTTGTACATGAAACACAGTTGTGATTTTATTTCTTTAGGCAAAAAAGTTTTTAAAAAGTCAGGTTGGCGTGCAAAAGCATTCCATATTTTGGAATTCTGGATAAGGGATGCCCAACCTGTACCTAATAATACTGACCTTCTGTAGTTCACAAATCCTAACTGAAAGAACCTTGATAGAGGAGCAACAGATCAAAAGAAGTGGGCTATTTAATTGCAATGTCCAACACTCAAAAGGATGGCAGAGACCTACAATCAATAAAAGCTTCTTGTTTCTAGTTTTTCTTTCCAAGAAGACAGTTGCCTTTTCATCACCAGCAAACCAAAACACTCAAAAACTCTCTTGAATTCTCTCTGTCAAAGATAGTATATATTACATTTTTGCACTTTAGTTCAATTGTATTTGTCTCGAGTTTAAGCCACAAAAATAACACTATAACATAATACTATAACAGCAAGGGCATTTAAAAAATGAAACTAATGGAGACATTAAAAAAAAAACACACCAAACATATCAGTTGGACCTCAATCCTGTTCCCCATCATCAGTACTGATACAGCTGCACCAAACAGGAGGGGCAATGTGAGGGCAAATGAGAGGTAAGTAAAAAAATATTTTTACTTATGTTCATGTAAGCCCTGAGGCTGCCTTGAATATATGTCACCTATTTTGGTGGTGTATAATCGAGGACAGAAAAGGGGCAGGGAAGTTTAAAATAAAGGGGATAAGCTTTGGTGTGTACCATTGCTGCCAGATACACCCCTCCTATCTCCTCCCCACCCTGGTTTCTTCCTAACCAGTAACACCTCCATCCTCCCACCCCCTTCCCCTCCCTACCTACAGCCTGCCCCTGCTTCTGACTTACTGGTGCTGGAGGTTCCAGCATAGCCTGATCAAAGGATTGGGCTGTTTTCCAGTTTACTGTCAAGATAAATGTGTACTTAACTTCCCCGATTGGGGCTTTGATTCAATTATAAATAGGAAGCGGAGGGGTGACAAAACAGGGCAAAACTGCAGCGAAGACATGGGGGCTTTAATCATTTTGCTCCCTCCATGCACTTTTCAATGCAAAAACCTCTACTAAATGTCTGTAGAAGGCTTTTTTTCTTTTAAAATTGCATTTTGAGGGGGATGCAATCAGGATCAAAACCATGGCAGGGACAGAGTAAAAAAGCTTTCCGATCATTCGCCATGGTTTTGTTCCATTTTGTGGCTTCCCACTTCCTATTTATTAATAAATTAAAGCATCGATCAGGGCTAGTTAAGTGTTATCTAACTATGTACGTATGTATAGGCCCTTCCTTCAAGGATCTTGGGTTAGCATACACAGATCCCTCATTTTGTCCTCACAACAACCTTGTGAGGTAGGTTAGGTTGATAGTGTCTGGCTCAAGGTCATCCAGGAAGCTTCATGGCTGAGCAGAGATTTGAACCTGGACTGTCTAGTCCAGACCAGTACACCTGACTCTAGTATATTTCAACCATATACTTTAATCTACCCTAGGCATTAGTGTAATTGAGTACTTTAAAGATACTAGGTATCTAAAGATACTAGATACTTTAAAGATACTAGTACTTGAGTACTTGAAAGATACTAGATACTAGATAAAGGTATCAGAGCACGATACCATAGTCCTCTGAGACTGAAGGATGCCAATGACAGTAAAGATTGTTTTGATATTTTTAGTGTGTTATTTTAAATTGTAGTCATTCAGCAATGCAGATGTTCAGTAGTGCTTCAGACATGGTTTTTAATATTTGCTCAGTTGAACATGACATTTCTTTGCGTTCATACAAAGCTATGTCTGCTGTCCAGTGTGAATGGAGCCTTTCATGGCCATGGGCAAATATATGTGACCAACGAGAGAGTGCTCTTCTCTCATTCTGGAGGGCAATCAAATGTGTTTACGGTTTTCATTGGATGTGTGAGGATCTGTAATGGAGGTTAGTCTCCTCTCTGGTGGGAGGCAGCATTTTGCAGTCCTGTGCCCCTGGGTGGCCCAGGGGCGAGGTCTGCAATTGAGTTTATGTTGGGCCCTTTGAAAGCTGGAGCTTGTGCTGGGGCTAGAACTGGCAAGCAGATATGTCAGTATGACATTTTCGGGGAAAAAGTCCCCTATGTGAAGGTGGATAAGTATGATAGGAAATGTAATGATTTTGAATCAATTAATCTGCATCATACAGACATAGAAGGAAGCCCTATAATCAGCAAACTTGTTCTGGAAGATCTGTGAACTATTTGTCATTTATCAGAGTATATAATAGTAATTCTATACGCAACATCCAATTGAAGATTATTTTTGAGATATGACAGGTTTGCAATATGCTTTTGATTTTTCATTTTGACATTCCTTATATATTGATATTTTTTGTCTTGTGCTAAAACATGTAATAACACTTATCATTAAATATAATAGAAAAGGATATTCTGAGAATTTGTGTGTCTCTGGACAGAGGGATGTGCATGAGTCTGAATAAATTTTTTAAAACATTGTAGAAGTATAAAAAAAATCCTGATGTAAACAAAAAATGAAGCATCTGTCTTTAAAAATTCATTAGTTATAATAAATTATTACCATCCAAGAACTCTCTTGTGGAATGTGTCATCCAGTTTGTGCTAGGAAAACCAGCTGTTTCTCTTATTGTGGTATGCTTGTCCATTTACTTCCTTTGTCTTGGAGTCTACTCAGAAGATAATGTTCTGAAGCCATAATTGGTACCCCTGGTAGTAAATTTACATTTCCAGCCAGCTCAGCTCTTCTGAAAATTATAGCAAAGGAACTGCATTTTGTTTTGTGTACCCATAAATTGCACTTTCTGCTCTTATGTTTAACAGATAAGACAGAAATTGTCGGTTCTGTACCAGCCAAAGATTTTAAGTGCATGCTGTACGCTCATGTTGCCAGCGGCTGATTCAATGTCCTGTAGAATCACCATAAAAAAGCATATATTTCCAAAGCAAAGGCTTGGCACCTATGTCTTTTCTAAATGAAAGCAGTACCAGTCCAAACTGCTGCCCTAGCTACTGTAGGCAGTGAAGCACATGTGGTGCAATCTTATGCATGGTTACTCAGAAGAAGTCTCACTATGTTTAGTGGGGCCTAGTCTCAAGTAAGTGGGGCCGGCCCTTTCATGAAGCCAATTGAGATGGTCATCTCAGGGAGCATATTGGCAGGGAGTGCACTCCTCCAACCACCCACTTGTTTATGCTCCTGCTGCTTCTCCCTCCTACTTCCTGGATTGGAAAAGGAAGAAGTGGATGGAGTAGAAGAGAAAGTATGGAGGAAAAGAGAGTATCTCCCAACACCCAAGCCTGCCACTCTCCTGCTGAGGAGGATCCCCTCCTTCTACTCCACCCCATCTTTCATTTGCAATCCAAGAAGTGACAGGAACAGAGACTGACACATCACCCAGTAAAGGGGGAAGCATTTAACACGCTGCATTAGGTGCATGATGTTCTGCGCCAATCATGGTATACAGGATGGCATAGCAAGTGTAATAAATTCCCCATCCATGGTCTTCCTTCACCTTTGTGGGAATTTACAGTGAAGTTGCTAGAGAAAGGCCACATAGCTTTTACAGTCAAGTATTTTAAAGCATTATACACACATGAACAACATGTATATGTTGCTTCCAGCATCTTAAAGCATTATATGTATATTGGTAAACACAGTTTGTATCCTGAAAGCACAGATTTTACTGCTGCATCAAATTCTATCCCTCTCCAATCCAAGGATTAGTAAAATGTATGAAGGGGACAGGTTCCGCAACTGAGGAGTGCAATTTAGCTTGTTACCTGTTGAGATGCTGTCACTATTGTCAGGTGGACTTGATGCCACAGGCATTTGTGGTGAGAGCTATCTATGTGTTGCGTACATTCTCTAAACATGTTCACTCTATAGAGTGGAAACACATCCCTTGTCAACCTGTCTGCCATATGCTTTTCAGAGGATTGTGGGACATGGTCTAGGAAGGATGCTGGACAGCAGAGGCATAACTAGGGCAGAGCCTGAGGGACAGTTACGGCCACATCATGTGCCCCGCCCTACGGAGATTCCGGAAGTGATGTCATGATGTCATGTGATGTTAGAACATAAGAACAGCCCCACTGGATCAAGCCATAGGCCCATCTAGTCCAGCTTCCTGTATCTCACAGCGGCCCACCAAATGCCCCAGGGAGCACACCAGATAACAAGAGACCTGCATCCTGGCGCCCTCCCTTGCATCTGACATTGCCCATTTCTAAAATCAGGAGGTTGCGCATACACATCATGGCTTGTAACCCGTAATGGATTTTTCCTCCAGAAACTTGTCCAATCCCCTTTTAAAGGCATCCAGGCCAGATGCCATCACCACATCCTGTGGCAAGGAGTTCCACAGACCAACCACACGCTGAGTAAAGAAATATTTTCTTTTGTCTGTTCTAACTCTCCCAACACTCAATTTTAGTGGCTGTCCCCTGGTTCTGGTGTTATGTGAGAGTGTAAAGAGCATCTCCCTATCCACTCTGTCCATCCCCTGCATAATTTTGTATGTCTCAATCATGTCCCCCCTCAGGCGTCTCTTTTCTAGGCTGAAGAGGCCCAAACGCCATAGCCTTTCCTCATAAGGAAGGTGCCCCAGCCCCGTAATCATCTTAGTCGCTCTCTTTTGCACCTTTTCCATTTCCACTATGTCTTTTTGAGATGTGGTGACCAGAACTGGACGCAATACTCCAGGTGTGGCCTTACCATCGATTTGTACAACGGCATTATAATATTAGCCATTTTGTTCTCAATACCTTTTCTAATGATCCCAAGCAAAGAAATGGCCTTCTTTACTGCCGTTGCACATTGGGTTGACACTTTCATCAAGCTGTCCACCACCACCCCAGGATCTCTTTCCTGATCTGTCACAGACAGCTCAGAATCCATTAGCCTATATGTGAAGTTTTGATTTTTTGCCCCAATGTGCATGACTTTATGCTTACTGACATTGAAGCCCATCTGCCATTTTGCTGCCCATTCTACCATTTTGGAGAGATCCTTCTGGAGCTCCTCACAATCACTTCTGGTCTTCATCACTCGGAAAAGTTTGGTGTCGTCTGCAAACTTATCCACCTCACTGCTCACTCGTCTCCAGGTCATTTATGAAGAGGTTGAAAAGCACCAGTCCCAGGACAGATCCTTGGGGCACACCGCTTTTCACTTCTCTCCATTGTGAAAACTGCTCATTGACACCCACTCTCTGTTTCCTGGCCTTCAACCAGTTCTCAATCCCTGAGCAGACCTGTCCTCTAATTCCCTGACTATGGAGTTTTTTTAGTAGTCTTTGGTGAGGGACTGTGTCAAACGCCTTCTGAAAGTCCAGATATATAATGTCTATGGGTTCTCCCGCATCCACATGCCTGTTGATCTTTTCAAAGAATTCTGTAAGGTTCGTGAGGCAAGACTTACCCTTACAGAAGCCATGCTGATTCTCCCTCAGCAAGGCCTGTTCATCTATGTGTTTTGAGATTCTATCTTTGATGAGGCATTCCACCATCTTACCCAGTATAGATGTTAGGCTGACCGGCCTATAGTTTCCCAGGTCCCCCCTCTTTCCCTTTTTAAAGATCGGCGTGACACTTGCTATCCTCCAATCTTCTGGCACCATAGCCGTTTTGAGGGACAAGTTGCACATTTTTGTCAAGAGATCAGCAACTTCATTCTTCAATTCCTTAATAACTCTTGGGTGGATGCCATCAGGGCCCGGTGACATTGATCTTTAATTTATCAATGAGGTCTGAAACATATTCTCTTTTAACCTCTGACTTAATTTCTTGGTCGGGGGGGGGGGGCGTTCAGGCAGCAGTATCTGCCTGAGGTCTTCTGCCGTGAAGACAGATGCAAAGAACTCATTTAATTTCTCTGCCATCTCTAAGTCTCTTTTTATCTCCCCCTTCCCTCTCTCACCATCCAGGTTTCTCTGGCAGGTTTCCTGCTTCTAACCTATTTGAAGAAGCTTTTATTATTCCCCTTAATGCTGCTGGCCATGCGTTCCTCATAGTCTCTCTTGGCTTCCCGTATCACCTTCTTGACATGCTAAATGACTGTGCCTTAGAGCAGCTAGTCTGTTACCTGCATATGCTGGATCTTGTCTGATCTTGGCTGCTAAGCAGGTTCAGGCCTGGTTAGTACTTGAATGGGAGACAGCCTGGGAATACCGGGTGCTGTAGGCTTATACCATAGTCTTTCGAGACTGAAGGTTGCCAATCTCTCAATCTCTCTCTCATAGAGCCCACCATGATGTTGTGATGTCACTGCCCCTGGGACCCATGGCAGTCTGATGGCCCTACTGGACAGTCCTGGTGCATGTCAAAGTTGCTCCCCTGTTAACTGAGAGTGCAGCCTGGGATACACTCAGCAGTGGCCATATGGGGCTTTCCATGCAGGGAAGATCAGTAGTGGTGAGCAAGGTGCCTTCCAGGCTTTTAGGCTGATTACTAATCTAGGTCTTGAATGACTACTGTAAAGTTTCCAATCCTGTCCTAGGATTCAGTGGAACACAGTTTGAAAAGCACTGCTGAAATTGATAGTCTGCAATTCGTAATGATAGCTTCTATGATTTCCCAGGCTGCATTACTCTTTTATGTAAGTGCTGGATATTTATAGATACTATAATTTGTAGTGACTACCTTGTTTGATTCCCCAGTCATTACCTGAAGAAGTGCTCCTTTTAAATCTATTACCTGTTTCAAGGAATCCTTAGGAACTGATCAAGGATGTGGACATTTTAGGCTGAGTTTCTGGGTATAGAAAAAAAGGGGGCTAAAAAAAACAACAACATGAAAATCTTCAGCCTTTGTGAATCCGGTAAAAGCTCACAAAACAGAGTGAACTTGCAGTGACCTGCCCTGTGAAATGATGAGCAAGTGCCGTAAAGTCCGAGATTTCTAAACACAACATGTGTCTGCTAAGGATTTTGCATCTCCTTTATCCAGAAATGGGAATGGCATGTTTTTACTAAAAGCTAGGGCCATCCCTAGATTAAATTAATTCATCAAATGAGCTTTAATTTGTTATCATATTTGCATACGTCTGCATAAAATGAAACATTTTGAAGACAAAAAGCAAGATTCTTTGCTTGTTTTTAGCTGGTGTGTGTCTATGTTGCAGGAGATGTCCTTGAAGAAGAGGCACTCCTAGAGTAGAGAGATGCCTTTCAAAGATGGTGCCTGCCATCCCCAGTTGTTACAAGAACTGCATTAAAAATTCCCTTTTTATTCAGAAGTATTGTCCACTTAATCAAGGATCCCTTTAATATTAATTAAAGGCAGCCCTGCTTAAATGATAATTCTGATAATTTCATTGAGTAACTTTAATACTCTGTTGCCTGAGAAACAGGACTATAGATGGGCTGGCCTCTGTGCAGAGCACTTGCTAGGCTGAAACTGAAGTATAGCCTATGAGCTGGAATCACAAGCACACTTTCATAAGACTTCTGCATGCATGTCAGGTGTGTGTGCATGTACGTGATTTTTAAAGTATAATGTGTTATCATCTCATGCTCACAGTTGGTGAAATCTTAAAAAGCCACTAAAGCTTCAGGAAAAACTGCTATGAGGGCGATAATGTCATAAGAACATAAGAACATCCCTGCCAGATCAGGCCATAGGCCCATCTAGTTCAGCTTCCTGTATCTCACAGAGTCTCACCAAATACCCAGGAAGCACACAAGACAGCAAGAGACCTGCATCCTGGTGCCCTCCCTTGCATCTGGCATGCTGACACTGTCCATTTTACACATCATGGCTTGTAACCCGCGATGGATTTTTTTCCTCCAGAAATTTGTCCAATCCCCTTTTAAAGGTATCTAGGCCAGATGCCATCACTACATCATGTGGCAAGGAGTTCCACAGACCAACTACACGTCATATTGGTATAATCGCTGCTATACTCTGGCTGCAGAGTTCTGGGGAGCGGGAAGCTCACATGAGACTATTAATAATACTAAATACTCATGAGTGCAATTAGCCAATGAAGGCTCCTAGGAATAATGACTAGGTAGTGGTGGCCGCAATAGCAGCTGGCATTGAAAAAATACTTAGCGAGTGACATAAATCTGCACTGTATGGGTAAATACTAAAAATGAGATGTTAAATATGTTAATTCACTCTTCTTTTCTCCGTACTTCTAAGTGCTGTCAATGGGTTTGGAAGTTAAATGACAGGCAGCAGTAGCGATGCAGATTGAACAAATTATCTATTCTGCTCACATGTTCCCGCAAAGCCCTGCTTTCTGGCTGAGTGATTGTTTCATGGACAGCTTTTGGTTTCTGATGCCTTTCCTTTCGAAACCCACCTTTTCTTTTCTCACTGCTTGTTTCTTCACAGTTCACGCTCCCTTAATCAGTGCTCAGTCAGAACAAGATTCAGGAAAGTACTGTGTTCAGTTTCTCAACATTGGCTAAAATCAGCTTCAACGAGGCCATGATCTGCTGAAAAGCTTCTCTAGTTAATCTGCCATCACAACATCCCTCTGAATTCTTACAGCCCAATCCCTAAACTGCACTGGTGCAACCAGGTCTCATGGCCTGCACTTCATCCAATGCAGCTTGGGAGCAGGCTGGAGATTACCTCGGGGTAAGGGGATATATTTCCCCTTACCCCAAGTAAAACCCCAGCCACTCCTATCAAGCTTCCCAGATTTACACCAAGCCAGCTGAGAAAGGGGTTAGGATACACTGGAAGCCTGCTCCACCAATCTTGCCTTGTCCTGGGTCTGATCCATTCCCATTCCACCCTCCCTGCCCAAAAACACCCCCTCCCCAACTCCCTGCCACCCTCCCCACATTGCCCAGTGCAACCTTCCCTGTGCTGGCCAGCACAGGGAAGGGGTCTGGCGCTGTTGAACCAGCACGGGCATTTTTGCCTGCCCAGCCAGCTACCGAGTCGCTGCAAACATTTTTTATGGCATGTTTATGACTCTCAGAGCAAGCACAGGGAGGTCTGCACTAGCTCGATGCAGAGTTAAAATTGCTGTACCAATGCTTGCCAGCTTGGTCCAAAGACAAAAAAACCTTGTGTGTTGTCATTGTTGTAGGTTAGCAGGCTTTCAAAATGGATAAAATATGGAAATATTTTACATGGGAATCACGCAGACAAGATTCCTACCCCCCAAAAAAAGTTGTATGAATTTAAAAAAGAATGAATAAAAATTATAGAGAAATTGCATAAGGGCTGCTGATCTATAGCTCCCTAGCAATTTGTCATTTGCGAAAAAAAGTGATGTGACACCAATGATTTGGTTTCTCTTCCCACCCACCTTGTTCCACTTCATTGATGGCCTCAAACCGTAGTAGATATGGGCATTGCTTATGATAAGCTCAATTACTAGCTGATTGAGTTGTGCAGTGTTTGTTTGGATAGGAATTGATGCCATCTGTATATTATACTCTTTATACTCTCCCACACACATTAAAACAATAATCTGGACTTTTTGCAATGATTATATTCTACAGCTGGTTCTTAAACCTGATTCACAGAGGCTTCAATCCATGTGCACACCCATCTGCTGCTCACCACTGAAGACGGTGTTTGTGTGATGAACTTCTGCTTTTTATTCAATGGTGCTAGCTCTGGCGCAAGACAGTCTTTTATAGCCCTTGTTCTAGTACCAGGAAAGAAAGATCTGGTTACCATTGTTTATATCTTGGTAATATCCAGATTGAATTATGGTTATATGGTGCTGTCTTTGAAGAGTATTTGAAACTATTACTGGTCCAGGATGGGGCAGTCAGCATTCTAACTGGAATGTGCCATTCAGAGTATTTGATTCTGTGCCAATTTCATTGGTTCCCACTTTGTTTCTGGGTCAGTTCAAAGGGTATTTGTGGCCTGGCAGCCACATACCTGATCAACAACAATCCCTTCTTATATACCTGTGCACTCAGGTTATCTTTGGAAGCCCTCCTTTGTGACTCTTAATGTTTCATAGGCAGGGGGCTGGCTATGTGATAGAGGAACATCTCAGTGGTGGCACACAGAACACAGAGCTTCCTCACTTCTGAGATTTTGTACAGCATGATGCCTCACTTGGGCACATGATACAGTGAGTCACCTCGCTGAAAGTAACTAGGTCTGGTCTGAGGCTGCTGGAGTACCTTCCTGTGCTGCCTTGACTCCCATGCAGAAGGAAAAAAAAAAGAGAGAGAAGGATAATAAAGAGCCAAATATGAGGGATAATTAATAATTAGCTTTCTCCCACTGTACCTTTATTACTGGTTTCATATTTAACCACCCTGTTGATCCTGGTGGATGGAAACTTAGGGTAAGCATTTTAAAAATAATTGTGCATGCCCATTTATGGCTATCTAAAGCTTTACACTAGGCTTTCCCAGGCTGGAAAAAGATTTCCTTTATCTTATCACAAAGGTGTGCTTGGGGTTAGGCTCCCATCCAGACTCCCATCCAGACACAGATCTAAGTAGCTTGAGCAAGGCTCTGCCTTAGACATGGCTCTGAGAAATATCAGTCTGCTACCCAAAGTAGCCACACTGTGTAGAGTTCCCCTCCTCATCTTCTGTACCATTTCATACAACTCCAGTGTCTGTTCCAGGTTCCCGGGGGACCTGATATAAAACTCCTGCACTGTCCTGAGTACTGGGTATTCAGATATTGGCCTAGAAGGTTGAACCTTCTCCTGGGCATGGGCCTTGGTCACTGTCTGACCTGGCCAATGCCACACTTGACCTTAGCCTATGCACCAGCATTGCTATGCTGTGCAAATCCTATTCCACCGCTTCACATCACTGGCTGCAGAAAAATACTCAGTATATTCTTGCAAGGGAGTGCAACAGGGTATAGGTCTCTTGTTGTCTTGTGTGCTCCCTGAGGCATTTGATTGGCCACTGTGAGATATAGGAAGCTGGACTGGATGGGCCATTGGCCTAATCCAACAGGGCTCTTCTTATGCTCTTACGTTCTTACGATGCTAGGACATGAACTAATTTGTGCTATATGTTACAGAAGGGTAAACCTGACATGGAGCTGACATTTACTGTGGCAGCCTTGTGCTTCTTGTAACATTTAGTTCCAGCCTTGGGGTAGTACAATTTGTAATAAGTTAGCTCAGCACCAGAAACACAGTGTCTTTGTGTTAGCTATTTTCTCAAGATTCTCCAAGGCTTCATTCCTAGTTGTAATTTGACTAGCCTTGTGCATTTCAAGGACAATGCATTTCAGAATTTGTTCGAAAAAGGTGGCAAATAAATTCCCCTTAATAAACCAGCATTTTTATCATGTCATCAGTCAAGACATACCTTTTTGTGTTAGTGCAGTTTATTTGTAGGCCTTAAAGTCATCTCATCAGGCACCCCCTGTAGTAAGAATATGTAGCTCAGGCACCTCACTTTTGACCTGTGTTTCTCTTTTGGAGCATGAATAAAATACAAGCTGGTTTCCACAGAGTCAATATCTAAAACCATTCTGATCTGAAAGAAGTCCTGTACTGCTAAAGGGCCGATTAGATTATTCTATTGAAGACTTTTGCAAAAGCCTCTCATTTTTTATTTGAAAATAGTATGTCTGACCCTAATACTGTTATGTTCTAGGAGTGGAAATGTTCCATTTTGGCTACTATAAAAATGTATGTTTGAGAGGGAGGTTTTGATATTCAACTGCTTTCAGTTGCTGTTTTTCCCTTAGAAATGCAGCTCACTTCAACGCTCTATGGGCATATGCTGTGTTTCCAACTAGACAAGGTAAGCATGACTGTTACAAAAATTTTAGGGTCGGCCAGGGGATCACAAATATTGAGCTGGCTTATTTCAATAGACATTATTTGGGGTCACTGCTGCCATAGGTTTAGGATCTCATTTTAAAGAGCATCAGAAAATTGGCAAGGCAGCAGGCTCTGAAGTTTATGGGTATACCAAAATTTGCACACAAAACATTGACAGATGCAGAGCAATGGTGTTCTGGAAATCATGGTCAAGAACAGCGGCGCCCAAAGTTGTGACTGTGGTGCTACCAAAATGTGGTCCCTGTCTGGACTGCAACCTTCCATTCCTCCTCTGTGTGACTGCTCTTCTTGGTAGAACTAGGCACCAGGATGCTCTGAGAAGTCACATTTGTTGCCCAGCATCCCAGAAGACTGTGTGACAGGACATTTGGGCAGACATGGCTACCCAGAGCGTTGGTTCCCAGGTCTATCAGGAAGAGCAGCCGCACAGAGATGGAACAAAACGGTCCACTCACCGCATGGAAGGATTCTGCCGAACCCTGGATCCAGCTCCTGGGTTGGGGTTCAACCAGCCCTGGTCAAGAAAATTCATTTTGAAATATAGAAGATTCAGCCATATACATTTCCAGTTCTCCGACAGATAATTGGTAAATAATGTGATTTAAAAAGGACAGAATAGAAATCTGATTTGAGGTACAAAGAGTATGGAAGTTTCCATGTTATACGAAGTAGATCTGAGCTACATGTTCTTACTATAGGGGGAAATTGCTTAGTGTTAATGGAAGCCCTTGGACCTGCAAAAGAACAACTACTCTTGTTTTTTTTTCCGTATCCTGCTGATTTCCAAGCTAGACAACATTGCCTAGAGAGTAAAGCTAATGTTCTTCATAATTTTGAAAACAGGAGTATATGAAAAATTGAGTTAACTCTGCACTTTATACAGCACATTTAACTCCCTCCGCCTCATATTTTTAATGCATCAGTGCAGTCCATTAGGAACTTCTGCAGAGCCAGGTGTTGCGAAACACGTGGGTACAGCCAATGTTTGGTTTCACATCTTTTCCTATCCTTTGAAGGTTTTCAAGATTCTAGCTTTTCAGTAAAATCAGAGTAGATAGATACTGTAACGGTACTTCAATGGTTTCACATCTTTTCCTATCCTTTGAAGGTTTTCAAGATTCTAGCTTTTCAGTAAAATCAGAGTAGATAGATACTGTAACGGTACTTCAATGTGCAGCAGCTAATTTGTAAAACCTTCACTTGTGTGAGCATAAATTAATTCTGTATACAGATGCATGAAAAATCATTTTGCATGCTACATTTGAACAGCAATGAAAAGAGTTATTTCATTGCAGCTTGGAATTGCCATGCAGATTGCAATGTCTAATTTCCTGTTTCGTTTCCTAATGCCTTGCCATAGAAAGAAGTAAGACAAATGTCTATATTCTTTTAATAGCAGTATCAACCGTCTGTAATGATTATATGCTGGGTAGTATACAGATATCTTCCATATGATGGCAAAAAAAAAAAAAAAAAGACTCCAGGATAACCATGTAGTGTATATACTTGGAGTTAAACAAGTATGATTTCATTTTAATTCATTTGGCTCTAAATTAGGATTCCAGCTGCTTTTACCATTCCATTACTACTACCACAAGTGCTAATACCATTGCACAACCATACCTGTAAATTATTATTATTATTTATTATTAACAGTATTTATATACTGCTTTTCAACGAAGTTCACAAAGCGGTTTACAGAGAAAAATCAAATAACTAAATGGCTCCCTGTCCCAAAAGGGCTCACAATCTAAAAAGATGCAAATGAATACCAGCAGACAGCCACTAGAACAGACAGTGCTGGGGTGAGGTGGGCCAGTTACTCTCCCCCTGCTAAAAAAGGAGCACCCACTTGAAAAAGTGCCTCTTACCCAATTAGCAGGGCTTGAGTCACCTGCAAGTACCATCTTAAAGGAAATTAAGTGTATACTTATTACATCTGTCTCATCCCCAGCATCTACCAGAAAGAGATTTTAGAGTTTTCTCACCATGACAACACCAAGGGCTTAATCCTATCCAACTTTCTAACACTGATGCAGCCATGCCAACAGGGCAAGCTGTATCCCACGGTGGGGGAGAGGGCAGTCACAGACGCCTCCTCAAGGTAAGGAGAACTTGTTCCCTTACCTTGGGGCTGCTTTGCAGCTGCATCAGTGCTGGGAAGTTGGATAGGATTGGGCCCTAATCTAGGAGGCATCAAGCATATTATAGCTCAGTATCTGATGCCAGGAGCAACTGAGCTTCAGCTAAGGACCTGACCCAGGCCAGGAGTTTCTTGGCTTCTTGCTAGTGTCCTAAGCCTGACCCTCAGCTGGAAGATTTTCCATGAGTGAGAAGACTGAGGGTGCAATCCTAACCAACGTTCCAGCACTGGCATAGCTGTGCCAGTGGGGCATGTGTTGCATCCTGCAGTTGGGGAACAGTCAGGGAGATCTCCACAAGGTAGGGCAATGTTTGTTCCCTTACCTCAAAGCTGCATTGCCCTTATGTCGGTGCTGGAAGGTTGGTTAGGATTGTGGTCTGAGTTGGGCATCTAAAGCTGTCTTCTACTGCATCAGCAGTTGGTGCACCTAGTTCAGTATTGTCTGCATTGACTGGCAGTGGCTCTCTAGTCTGAACTTTCCCCCTTCCTGTCCTTACATAAGCAAAATAGCTGGTGTGGTCCCCAGGAGACCCATAGGTGACCAAGTGATCTGCCAGCAGGTTTCATTTCCTAAAGCCTCTTACCTCTCACTGGGTGTCTGGTCGCCCCCAATAGCATACAGTGCATGCTCTGTTGGCATGGCTGCATGCTGTGGACTGGCAGGGGATAGAATTGGGCTGTTGAACTAACAATTGTTGTCAGCAAATTAGTACAATGGAAGTACCTTATTAAATAGATGCGAGTTGTCGGAGTTTTAAGCTCCTGTCATTATTTGAGCACAGTCTACTTGGTCTCCTGCACTGATCTGTTAGTCTGCCTGGACCAGCAGCAACTGGAGTGTTGGTGTGTAGGTTGCCCTTCTGAATGTGTGCTTTGTGGTGTGCCTATTGAGCCCATGTACTAATTGAGCCTGCCAATCACTTGCAAATAGTTATTAATGAAAGTGTCCTCCTAATGCCATATACTGCGCTCCAGCTCTAGTTTTGGCTAATTACGAATACAGTACATTTTTCAAAAGCAGCCTTTCCAGTCCAAGTTGGAAACTGCCAAATCTGCATGCAAAAATAGGCGACTCTCATATCTCATTTACTTTCATCCCCTTGTGTCAATGACAGATACTTGGACCAACGGCTACCTTTGTTATAAAGCTGTCAACTTACGAAGCTGTCATCATTGAAGAAATTGTGGGGCTTTAAAAAAAAGTTTCAGGAAAACATCAGAGCTAGTGTTTTCTACTGAAACAAGCTGTCGAAATCTTTTCCCGTCAATCAAAGAGCTATGCTACATTGATTTATTCAAAAATATGCCCTTGCTACATTTAACTTCTGATTCACTCCAGAACTTTTGTTCATAATTACTGATCTGATGGACAGTTGGGGCACCATTCATGTCAACACCATCATCTTCTCTCTAGTGTACTTTCTTCCTGTATTTTCTGAGGAAACAAAATCAAAGCCTCAGAATGCCCATATCTTGCTGTAGCATCTGATCTACACCAGCGCTCTAATGATCTACAGCTACCACAGAGAACACTGCATAAGTATTCAGGAAGTACATGCGCTGTATTCTAGGATAAGATCTAGCCAAGGTCAATTGTCTGCCCTTCCCCTTTCCATCACGTCTTACAGCAGCTAAAACTCTTTATACCCATTGCTGTTTTCACTGCTTTCAGGCTGCTTTGCCTAAAGCCTAAAACAGTAATTCAGCTATTGAGTGCTACTGGTGGAGAACGGAAAAAAAAAATCAGAGTCATATGACACTGGATAGGAAAGTCTGAGTAGTGAGAACATGGAATGTCAGTAGCTTGAAATTCAGTAATTTCAGTAGAACTTGGAATTTAAAGATAGGGCTGCACCAAATATTCTCTAATGTGGATTTCTTTCTGAAAGTAACACATTTGATGAAGCTGCCCAGGACAGGAGGGAAGATAGGCTACACCAGCAGAGGCTGCTGCCATTTCCGTTCCTCTCCCAGGCCAGTTCCTTCCCCTGCCGCACCCTCCCCCAACCCCTGAATGCCTCCACCCACCCCAAAAGCCCTTATCACCACCTGGAGCTCTTACCTTGCTCCAGGTGGTATCTGTCAAGCACTGGGCCCAGCGCTGGCCTGGCGCCTGCACTCCCTACTCTGAGGGTGCCATAAATGTGCTTTTATGGCAAGTTAATGACATCCAGAGCCAGCACTGGAACCCCACTTCACTTTGTTTACACAGCTGATAATTATAGCACCTTCAATCAAATAGGTTTGGGTCCCTACAAAATGTTGTGTCTTGAAAAACAATATCAAGACAAAGTAAATGTGTACAAAAACAGTCCCAAACCTGCCCAAACTCAAGGTGCTTTTCTAAGATGAACACAAAACAAGTCATTTCAGCTCAACCTTACCCAATGGGCCCAATACCATCCAACTTTCCAGTGCCGTTGCAGCCCTAACAAATGTCCCCTTACCTTGAGGAGGCATCTGTAACTGCCCCCCACCTCAGGGTGCAGCACATGCCCTGTTGGCATGCCTGCATCAGCACTAGAAAGTTGGATAGGGTTGACCCTCAAAGGTCCATATCCATCTTCATCCAGGAGGTGAGTGAGAGGAAGCATTGGAATCTGGAGTCTGGCAGTTACAACACTGGATAACACAAGATGACTTTCAGAAACAGACTGGCCTGTCAGATTCATGAAAGGAGTAATGGCACAAGAAAGCAGAACCAACCTAAAACTTCCCAGCTCCCAAGGTGACGCATCTTACCTTTCCAAGTGGCCCATCACCTGCTGCTGCTCCTTATTCTCCTTCTGTTCCCTGGATTAGAAAATAAAAGATGGAGGAAGAACAGAGGAGGCGAATGGGCAGCTAGACCACTCTGACTCCATTTCCCCTGTTCCGTTTTGAATCTAGGAAGTGGAAGAAGGAAGCAGATTGGCAGAGGCAGGTAGGTGGGTAGACTGAGGCTTACACCCCTGCTAATCCAGAACCGAAGGCATCTGCTTCCATTAGCCCCCTAAATGGGACAGCCCTAAAGGTGCAACACAAGATTCTAAATGCTACCGATTACAATAAATGTGTTACAATCATTTGCTCACCTGATATGTTTGCAGCACGTGTGAGTGGTTTACTTTCACATGCAGTATAGTATGTGGGTCAGAAACGGATGGAATACTGGGGCAGCAATCCGTGTTACTTGCAGGCACAGTTCAGATAAGGTCTATATATAAATGTCTGACCTATTGGGTGTTATTTGAAGACAGGAAAAAGCATCTGTTATCAACAAAACTTTTGATCCTTTTGAGGTAAAACAAAGACTGGGAGCAAATTGTCAAGGAACAACTGACAACATAAATCTCATACAATCTCTCACTGGCACGAGCTGAGCCTCCTCAGGGGAAAAGTGCCACAGACCTCTCGGTATTAAAGCAAAACACACATGTCCTTGAATAAACACTGATGTGGTTGCAATAAGTTCATCCATACAAAACAACGTTTGCTAACACTAACCAGAACGTAGGCGTTTCAAGTCTCAAAATCCCTCCACCATTACCCCTGTTGGATGTTGTTGTTGCCCCTTGTCTAAGCCTTGTTTCTGAGCCCAGTACAAACTTGTAGCACAAACACACAGTCTTTTGAATGTTAATCAATTCAGTCCACATATATTTGCATGCAAATAAGGATGGCTCCCTTCGGTTTATTGTCCAAGAGGAATGCCATCCTGTGGCATGCTTCTTTCAAGATGGCATCAACCACCCACAATTTCTGCAAGTCCTTGCATGCTTTAAAAACTCTACTAGCCCACTGATGGATCAAAAGCTTTCCAAACTTAACTGCTCTTCTCAATCAATTAAATGTTGCAACCCCAATCGGTACAAATATTTTACCTGCTCTATGAATAACCCAACTTTGATTCTATGAAAAAGGCAAGCATCATTTATACAGTTTTAAGATAGCAGCTCTGTCACGCCTAGCACAGTTTGCAGCGCAGTCATAACTTGTGCTGGAACAGGCAGACCGGCAGGCCTGCGCTGTATCCAGCGTACGTTTTGCACTGCTTGTGGCTCAGCCTGAGGCAAGGGGAAGCTTTTCCCTTTACCCTGGGGAGAGCCACAGCAGCCCTAAAAGGCTACTCTGATCCGCGCCACCTAAATCAGTGGCGCAAATCCAAGCAGCCCAAAGCTGCCCGGGAATGGGGCTAGGATCCAGCATAAGTGCCGGATCCTGGCCCTGCCTCCCACTCACCGCTCAAGGCACACTTAGAATTGTGCCCTTAATTTGCTAGATTTTAAGGGATTGGGGCCTAGGAACTGTTACCCCCCATTGGCACATGCCCGATCTTGTCTGATTTCGGAAGCTAAGCAGAGTCAGGCCTGGTTAGTACTTGGATGGGAGACCGCCTGGGAATACTGGGTGCTGTAGGCTTATACCATAGTCTTTCGAGACTGACGGTTGCCAACCATTTTTCATTAATTTATATTTTAAACTTAGCATTCTAAAACTCTTTTTTGGTTTTAACAAATCCTTGATTTTGTCAGCAGGTCAGTCAGTTTGTTACCCATTAGGGAAGGGATGGCCAACCTGCAGCACGCCATGTGCCACTTTTTATGTAGAGAATCTTGAAGGTGCCACTCCACCTTAAACATCTCAATCAGCGATTACCACAATTGCTAAATAGAGCCTCCAAGTTCAAGGGCAGGCTATCTCAGAATACCCAAAGGTACAGAGCAAGAAACAATTAGAGTGCTGTTGCCTGTTTGGGGCTTTCCAGAGACACGATACTGACTGCTGATGAAGCCAGAAAGGCCTGCATAGAACTTTGGTCCGGCACAGCAGAACCCATTCTAAAGTCTATATAAGGTGCATTCATTGCCCCCCTCTGCCTGCCCACTTACTCGTCCTCAAAGATTATCTTAGCCAGGATCTCTTTGCAGATGATTTTTCCAAATATGACATCTCCACCTGACTGGACCACCTGGGCTTTGCTGATCTAAGCAGCCATCTCTGCACTGCCCCACTTGACCCCTGCTGCCTTCCATAACCCTCCCAGGTCTTTGTGCATAAGCAAGTGACCCACAAGTTAGTGGAATGCAGCTCTCTAGCACCTGTCCTATTGATTTTCTTCCCTGACTTTTCTTTTCCCGACTTTCTCCCCATTTTCTAACCAGAGCAAATCAAGCAAAGTAGTTATTGCCACCCTGAGTGCACCCACTGCAGTGTTAGAAACTTGAGGGCATGCTGTGTAAGGAGTAGCAAAGAAATCAAGTAAACCATAAACTACTGTGGTGCTTTCTTTGTTTTTTACATGTTTTTTTTTTCAAAAAAAAAAATATATATATATGGCAACTTTGCAAGTGCCACTCAGAAAGTATCCATGTGCCATGAGTGGCACACATGCCACAGGTTGGCCACCCCTGCATTAGGGTCAGAACGCACACGAATAAGGTGATCTGTGATTTGGATCTTCTGTAGTTCTTGTTTTATTGAGTAACAGCCCCAGGGAATTCATCTGAAGAGCAGGAAGTAATGTTTTGGGAGAGAATGTTTTACCCTCTGCCTCCTGCCATTTCCATGATGCAAATCCCTGAAGCTGCTCTTGGCTTTATTGGGGGAAGATAAGTACAGATGTCATTCCTGCCCTCCCTTAAGGGGTGGCATTGGGATAGGGGTGGCCCTGGGACCAAATTGAGCCCAATATGAGGAGATGACCATCTGAGGGCTCACCTGGCCAGACCAACTACTACCAGTACCAATGGTAGTGCCCAATGTGCCATCAGGGGGTTAACAGGGGATCTGTGGGGTATCCTAGTGCGGGGTTTTGCTCCAAGACCTCCAACAAGGCGGTGGCACTGCTTCTCCTGCCATGAGTTTATGGCAGCTTTGGGTGGATTTACATTGGAGAAGCAGCATGGGAATAAAGGGTTGAATCCTCTGCCACAGCAACACTTCATCTTTAAAGTAGACCCATCAGACTGCTAAATAGCAAAACAAAACCATGGAAAACTTAGAGACCAATCCTATCCTTTCCCCCACAGTTGCACTGAAAAGGTGCGTGTTGTATTTGGGGGGGGGAGGGTTTGGAAGTTTCAGAGGAGCAAGGGGGTTTACCCCTCTGTAAGCCTCCTGCTCTGCAATGGGTCTCCTTGGACTTGTGCTTCATCGACAGACAAGCCACTATAGATGGCAGCCCAGTCTGGCATAGGATTGGGCTATGCACTGGAGATCTAGTTTGGCTTTTGTACATGCTGTGGTTGACCTGACACTGTGGCTAGCTTCACCCAGAAGTACCAAGGCTGCTCCGGGTTGCATGGTACCCTTAGTTAATTGGTCTCCATGAGCTCCCCCTACAGAGTGACTACTGAAGAGATTTGCTCCACCACCGCACAAAGGCCTTCAGGAAGGTCTTTGGCAGCCCTCATCCATATCGACCCCTGACACCAGAACAGAAGAGTGCCATGTGAAATATGGCACATATCAAATTAGCTTTTTTCATCCCTGTAATATTAGGTCTGATCAAAATGATTAGGAAGGTTCTTATTGAGTCTTGGGGAGCTGATTGATTCTGATCTTTGTGATATCATCAGTCACATCAATGGGATCTGACATGCCTATAACCATTCGCTACTGAGACATGTATTTGTTTTGATCTGTTGCATAAGTTGCTCTTACTATGGACATCTTCTATTTAAAAAAAAAGGAAAGTGTGCCATATTTGGTATCCGTCTTGTTGTCATCTAACTTATAAACATTTACTTCTTCAGCAGATCATTAGCAAAATGCACAATGAGACTTCAATGTGTTTTTGATCTGAACAGAAAGTGTCAGCTCTTGAATTCTATTTCTTATATACTGTATCTGTATATATCAATTCAAATGTATGTGCTCTGAATTTATTTTTTTAAGCAGAAAACTGGGCTGGTAATTTCAATGCTCAAATAGGAGGAAGTCAGTTGCTTTGTTTTTTTGTAGGCCTGTGTTATATGTTGATTTCAGCACTGACTAAGCAATTAGCAGAATGGTTTCTGGTTGAACCCAGGACAGAGAGTGATCATTTTCCTGTCCCTCTTAAATTTAAGACTGGGATCATGGCCAGTTCATCCCTGAAGTGTATGATACTTTTCACATCAGGCTGCAGATGGGGGGGGGAGAGCAGGGAACAGATACCTGCTGCTCATCCAGTTTGTCACCAGCCTCCTTCCCTGCCTCTTTCAACAAAACAAGAAAGCCTAGAGGAAGGAGCCAGGTAAGAGGTGGGCAGGTTTTGGGGGGGGGGGCAGCAGAATAGCAATTCAGAAGGCGGTGCTATTGGGCAGCCTCTGGCAGTCCAATATCTTCAGCCAGCCCTAACTGGGAGTGTAGCTAACACAGATATCGGTAACGATTTGGAGATTAGGACAAGGGTGTCAAACATAAGGCTCGTGGGGTGGATGTGGCCCCTGCAAACTTTTTATCTGGCCCTCAGATTCTGCCAGCACCACCATCAGCTGCTGAGCTTTTGTTGAGGTGTCACTGCTGAAAGGGCTGCCCACATGATAATTGGGCTCTCCCATATCTTGGAAATATGATCGATATTTAGGTATTTTCTCTTCTGCCATTTGCAGCTAAGGAGTTCCTAAGTGAGGAAAAAGCCCTTATTTCTGGTCATGACCTGCTTAAAAACATCACTTCCAGCCCGCAGCAGGCATCATGAATGCTATTCGACCTGCTGTGTGAAATGAGTTTGACAGCCCTGGATTGAATTGAAGAGAGTGAGCCAGACTAATAAAGTATTAAGAGATGTCTATGAGAATGGGTGTTTCATGCCTGATCTTGTCTGATCTCACAAGCTAAGCAGGGTCAGGCATGGTTAGTACTTGGATGGGAGACCACCTGGGAATACCAGGTGCTGTAGGCTTATACCATGATCTCGGAAGCTAAGCAGGGTCAGACCTGGTTAGTACTTGGATGGGAGACTGCCTGGGAATACCGGGTGCTGTAGGCTTATACCATAGTCTTTCGAGACTGAAGGTTGCCAACCAGTATCCTGCTGAATTCAAAAGACTGTCTTGGGTTAAGATCTCTGCAGGTCATAGCTTGCACCCCCCTCAGCAAAATTTGAGGTGCTTGAGCAGTTTATTGACTATCTGAAGCCATATGGGGTACTTTCAACTCTCTAATGGCGCGGAATATCCAGTTAGATGACTCTCAATATATAAAGCCTACCAACCAGAAAGCTCAGTAAGTTCACTAGGGGGTCCATGTGCTCAAATGCTACCCAAGGACTTCTACAGTCATCAGAAACAATAAAAGAAACTCCTGGCTGTTAAAAAGGACCAATATTACAAGAAAATATGTATATTCTTCTTCATGCTGCCTACAGTAAAAAAGACTGATCCATTTGGGAAAGTTCTCACTCAATGTGACTCTGAATACTATTGTTTTTCCACTTCCCAGGTACTGGCAATACAAGCAGAAGACTTATTCCTATGTGTTGAGTAAGACTTACAGTATTTCCAAGCAGAGATGCCCAGCATTGCACTGTAATTTTTTTAGATAGGAATCATTGCAACATTCAGCCTGAAATAGTATAGTTCTGCAACAAATGCATCATGTATTTGCTGATGGTGTGTTTCAGCTTACAGATGCGCCTAGAGTCAAATTCTGTTCTAACAAAAGTTAAAAGGTCAAAGAACAACCCTACGCATGTCCACTCAGAAGTATGTCCCATTGTGTTCAATTGGGCTTACCTCCAGGAAAGTATATACAGCAAGTTCTCTCTTACAGTTGTTTCATTCAATATTGCTTCATTTTAAAGTTGGTCAGCGGTTCTCAATCTACTTATGTCTGTGTCCTTAGGGTGGCTTCACATTGTAGGGCTACTGGAAGCAGCTTCTGGGTTGCATTGGGCCAGCAACTGAATTCCTTGGCTTTGTCATGCCCCAGAATGCCTTATGGGCAGTGAAAGGCCTTCTGGGGTGCAACAGTGTTTTGGGGTGTGATAGGAAATTGGTCAGCGAGCCTGCCACTTGAGAGAGTGTTATTGAGCCCACCTACGGTAAAATTGGTTTCATTATAAGTCGTTTCACTTAAAGTTGCAGTTTCTAAGAACCTATTGACCACTTTAAGTGAGGACTTGCTGAATAGGAATGCAACCCAGGTCCTATAATCCACACGAGGGGTGGCCAACCTTTCAACTTTAGGTCTCCTGGACCTTTAACAAATGTGTAGAAGAGGGAATTTCAGCAGATGCACCTTGTCTTCTGTGTGATGACAAGCTGCACTTGCTGAAATTCCCCGCCTCTACTCCTGATTTACATAGTTGTTAGAAGGAACAGGAATACTGAGCTAACCAACTTAAGATTTTAGTGCACAAGGAACCAGTACCTGCTTCCATAAAATCCCTAACCACTTCAACTGGGTTTGTACTAGGAGAGTGTTCATTAGACTACAGCCTTTATGATGTTGTGGTTTTTGTTTTTTTTAATTATCTACTGAGTTTCTTAGATGAGGATTAAACACATCACTGTGAAAAAAATGCAGTGACCAAAGATATTTGACAACAGAAGCACCAAAATAGAAAATACTTAGTCACAGTTGGGGTTAAGAAATTCCACATTCTAATTATTGTCATCGGTTTTCTTCTCTGATGGCTTTTTAATTGTTTTTAAAATCATAAAACATAATAATTTTGCATTAACAGGAAAAAATCTCCTTTAAATCATGCTGTAATTTTTATTGGTATAATCAGTATAAAAAGCAAATGCTAGAACCTTTAAAAAAAATCATTGCAATCAGTTTTAATGACTTCCAAGTTTTTTCCCCACATATTTGATCATTATTTCTTTGCGTTTCTCGTATGTAGACTCTTTAATTGGATGATCATCACTTAGACTGAGTGTTCAACTAAATTTGCTATTAGCAAGTATTGTATGCAAAGCTATGGAAGGAATTTTAACAACTGGTGACATTTTTTCTGCACAGTTGTTAGAATTTGACCACTATTTCCACAGAGCATTTAAGGATGTCATGCAGCTGAGGCTGCAATCCTATACTCACTTTGCTGGGAGTAAGCCCCATTGAACACAATGAGACTTACTTCTGAGAAGACATGCAAAGGATTGCACTGTGAATCATGTGATCATTGGTGAAATAATACACAAATATCATGTCCACCCCCCCCCCCAGCTTCAGATGCAGGAAACTCAGGTTCAAATAGCTGCTCAGCTATTTAAAAATAAATAAATCAAATCACAGAGGGCTTAGGACAAGTCATTACCCCATGGCTCAACTTACCTTACTACAGGGTTGTTGATGAAAGTAAAACTCTACTCTGAGCACCTTGGAGGAAGAGTGAGAAGTACAGCCCACAGGATGTCTCCAAAGTCCTCTTGCTTTAATGCAGTCATTTTCAAGCACTGTGCCGTGGCACACTGATGTGCCGTGAATGGCCTGCAGTTGTGTCATGGGGGGTTTGGGGGAGGGTCATTTATAAATAGGGCCATTGGGGGAATGCGAGCTCCCCATCAACAGCATGGTGGGCCTTGTCCATTGTCAAAAAACTGATGGTGTGCCATGAGACAAAAAAGGTTGAAAATCACTGTTTTAATGGAAGGAACTATCTTTTTCACTGAAGGATGGAAGCTTTTAAAGGTTTCCTTTAATGACTCATAGGGATTATTCTAGGGCAAGTAAGGAGTGACTCCACAGGTGTGTCCTAATAGGCCAGGTGACAGGGGCCATATATCCATGCAAGGACCTACACTTGCACCTGGCCAATCTTTGAGGCAATGAGAGTTGCACTGCTGCTTCTGTTCCCCACTTAGGGCCCAATCCTATCCAACTTTCTAGCACTGGTGCAGCTGCAATGCATCCCCGAGGTAAGGGAACAAAAGTTCCCTTACCTTGAGGAGGCCTCTATAACTGCCCCACCACAACAGGATGCAGTGCACATCCCCTTGGCATGGCTGCACCAGCACTGGAAAATTGGATAGGATTGGGCCCTTATCTGGAAGTCTGGGGGGAGAGAGAAGTGGCAACAACAAACCTTCTTCATCCCCCAATCTGATTTATTTTATTTTACATTTAATTATTTTTATACCACAATTCCTAACCAGATCATAAAGTTCAAGGTGGCTTACAAAATATAATAAATCAATACAAAGTAAACATCATAATAGACAGACAGATGTTCTGTCCCCTGACACTGTTGGGGGTGAGGCTGCTGATCTAGCTCTTTTTAAGAGAAACTATTAAGCTCCGTGTAAGCTCCACGCAGACAACTTCTGCCTTGCAAACACTTCTCTCTCTCTCTCTCTCTCTCTCTCCCCCTCTTCTATCTAGCTTGTAACATGGAAGGTGGGTGAATATGTACAGAAGCAGTAGCATAGCTGTGGGAGCAAAATGGTAAGTGTTGCAGGCACCACAAGGCATTGTGTAAGCAGCCCCTCCCACTTGCGGACAGCGACAGCAAGGTCAGCAATGTGCAAGCCAAGAATGGGAGAGGCCACTTATACAGTCCATTGCAATGCCTGCAGTACTTACTCTTTTGCCCTCTCTGGCTATGCTACTGTGCAGGAGAGCCAGATCAATGAGCTGCAAATACAAAGGGGCCAGTGATCACAATCCCAGCTCTCCACTCCCTGTGTTAAATATTCCCCCCACTTGGTTGATTGAGCAGGGCTGAGTAGATAGAGAGACTCTCAGTTTTAAAAATGTTTGACTCAGAGTGTTCCAACATATACCTTCATTAAGCAAAATCATGCACTTTACTCTGCACAGATTTTTGTCCATGTATGATTCATATCTCTATTATTATTATTATTATTATTATTATTATTAACAGTATTTATATACCGCTTTTCAACTAAAAGTTCACAAAGCGGTTTACAGAGAAAAATCAAATAACTAAATGGCTCCCTGTCCCAAAAGGGCTCACAATCTAAAAAGATGCAAATGAATACCAGCAGACAGCCACTAGAACAGACAGTGCTGGGGTGAGGTGGGCCAGTTACTCTCCCCCTGCTAAAAAAAGGAGCACCCACATGAAAAAGTGCCTCTTACCCAATTAGCAGGGGTTTCTTACCCAATTAGCAGGGGTTTAAATTAGCAGTGTGCTTTGAATGCAAGACAGAAACGGAGGAAGGTTGAAAATGTTGGAATAGCTGTGTTGGAATAGCAGTGTTTACCAGTATAGGCAGATAGAGAAAAGTGATTAAAAGAAAGAAGGAAGGAAGGAAGATGGCCCTTGGACCTTTACTTGTTCAGTACCCCAGTGGGTAGTCCTTCAGTGTAAAGCCAAAATAATAAATGAACAGGAACCTCAGCACAAAGGTCACTACTGTAATGGAGGAACATGGGAGCAGAGCCCATAAAAATGCTGTACTGTTCTTATAAGAAACCTGGAAGTTTGTAAACTTTGCAAGTTTGGGAAATGCAAACTTCTGATGCAAAGGCAATATGCTGTGGGTGGTAAGCATACTGCTTTTCTCCTAGGAGAGAACACCCCAAATTCATTTTGGAATTTTAAAGGTGAACCAAGGGAAATGGGCCTAGCTCTTAGTAATTAACACACCCACCCCTTCCTGCTTCCCGCTTTCCCTTTGTTAGACAAGCAGCTGAATGGGGAAAAGCCTTGGTGGAATGTATCTGCTGCCATCAGCCCAGGCTATAAGATCAGGCAGAGGCAGACCCCCCCCCCAAAAAAAAAAACCCCACCTAGGAGAACGCTGAACTCAAGGTGTTCCTATTAAAATCCTTCACAGTAGCATCTGCAGAGTGAGAAGGCGTGACAGTCCACTGAACCTTCCAGGGACCAGGCGGACCATGGGTTGAAAAAGAATCAGTTTCATTTAAAACAACAGTAGGATAACAAAGGTGAGTCAAAAGTGACTGGTTGAGGGAAAATGTTGCGGGCAAAAACAGAACGGGAAGGGTTGCTAAAGGCTCATTTGCCATTAATGTCCATAGTTGGAACCTCAGTGTTATTCCATCTGCTTGCCTCCCCAAGAAGACATTTGTGCTAGCTGGGAGAACTTGGCAAAATGGACTGAAATGAACTAGAAAACCTGATGTGTTCTAGCTAGATATTTTCCATGTTAAGTCTATCTTGCCTGAAGGAATCTTCAGCCCCTTTTACTGTTTGGCAAGTGGGTGCTCTTCTCTGAGCACCATGGACTGGGTTCTCAGGCTGCTGGAAGGGAACTACAACAGCTTCCTGTGTGCTGGAGAGTTTGTGTTCTCTGGAAGGACATTGTGGCACTCCCCAGTTGGAGGAGTAGAAGAAAGGAGACAGAAATGTGGGCCAGTTGTCAAGCACATTCCAATGGGGGGGGGTGGACTCACTAGCTTGGATGGAAGAAGACTGAATTTCCCCCCCCCCCCAATGGCTAATGGTGTTGTAACAAAAGGGCCAAAGCTGTCTGTAAACTGACCCCAGCAGCTGATGTCACAGACCACTGCTGGCGAGTCCAAACTGATCCAAATACTGAAAGACAGGTAAAAATAGATCAAGGAAACCCAGGGGATTCATCAGGAAACCCAGGGGTTTCATCACATTAGTATTGTGTCAGGAGTCTATCCTCATGTGGCTGGGTGTATTCAGGTAAATACTGCATATATTTGAATTTCATATATGCATTTTCCCCTTTCCTACCGCCCGTTTAATGTCACAGTGGATGTTTTATCTTGCATGACAAGTAGCAGAGATTTAGAAAATCAATGTAATCACTTTGAGGGCAATTTATTGAAACCGCTTTTAAGAGTATTCCACGTTTTAGTGCAGCAGCCTGAGCTTCATTGCCGTGAATGGAAATTCACAGCACTTTTATCATTTCTGCTTTTGTGGCTTGTCATCCTATCACCAGTGTCATCTTGATTGTTCGGCGGAAGACTTGGCTTTGGAGCTGCTCCTCAGTGTGCATTCCTTTCAATCCGCATTTCCATATGCTGAAAGTGGAAGGTTTATTGCAAAAATAATTTGTGAGGCTATAAATGCAGCCCTTGGGTAATACAGCCTGTGATGAATGCAATAGCCAAGATATCCAAGGGAAAACCCAATCCCTTAGAAAAGTTCATTAGCAGCTGAAAACAATGGTAAAATCTATAAATTAGATGTATCCTATGGTGTTTTGCAGATAATCATATTAGAGCCCTCATATGTTGTAGCTTTTTCTAGCACCATTTCTGATCAGGAAGACATATGTGGAGTTTTATGGAATGGTAATGAGAATGAAACCGCAGGCATTCCCCCATATCCACAGGAGATACATTTCTGCTGCTACAGCAGATACCAGAAACCGCGGATAGTAGCAAACCCTACTCAATCCCCCCCCCCGTCACACTCCTTACGGGGAGTGGAGTTTTTTTCCCATGGAGAACATAGACTTGGAGAACATAAGACTTGAAGGTGCTAAAGTAGTGGCGCCCAAAGTTGCAACCACTGTCCTAAGAAAATTCTATGGAAAGGTTAACAGTCCAATCCTATGCATGTCTGCTTAGAAGGAAGTCCCAGTTTTCAATGAGACTTACTCCCAGGAGAGTTCGGATAGGATTGCAGCCTTAATTTTTTTAAAATATTTTCTCTGCACTTCTATGAGTCTTCTTATATTTTTAACAGTTATATATGTCTGTTTTTTCTGTATATGTTATACATGTATATTTTTATATATGTCTATTTTTTGGAAGCTGCTTTGGGTGCCCAGCAGAGAGAGAAAGCAGGATAGAAATCTTGTAAGTAAGTAAGTAAGTAAGTAAGTAAGAGCCAGTGGCGTAGCTAAGGGGATGCAGGGGGTAGCAGTTGCACTGGGCATCAAGCTTTAGGGGGCAACAAGCTGAGCTTGGCACTAGTGATCAAAATTGTGAAAATCTTGGTATGTATGAATAATACCATCATGTTATAGATCATTGGAAAGGTAATTTAGTGCTGAATGCAGTGAATCAGACTGCATTGGAATATCTGTATTCTATCAAAAGTTACAGCCAATGAAGCAGAAAATGAAAACACAATTGCGTTATGGAACAAAAAGTGGATTTTCTTAACATAAAACTGACCTATGAGACTGATTGTTCTGAGAGCCAGTGACATATTATTATGTTATTGACATGTTTCAATGATATGTTATCATGATACAGCATGAAACCAATAAGGTGTTAATATGAGTTAGCTATCATTTCCATGTATCATAATATGGTTATCCCTGCTAATTGGATAAAAGGCACTTTTTCAAGTGGTGCCCCTCTTATACTTAGCAAGGGGAGACTAACCATCCCTCTTCACTCCAGCACAGTGTCTCGAACTTGTCAGGGGTGCACTTTTTATTTATTTACTTGATTAATTTGATTTTGTCGGGGGGGGGGGGGCTACAAATCTTCTTTAACCCCAGGTAGCAGATAGATGCCTTAGCTATGCCACTGGCCACTGACTGGGGGGAGGCAGCAGAGCAAGTAGGTGGCAAGCTGCTGGGGGGGGGGGGAGGTGTGTTCTTCCCAATTTTCACTTTTAAAAAAGCCCGGGTGTGACGTCACGTCCAGTTGTGACATCACTTTGGGGCAACATTTTGAGCTTGGCTACACGATCACACACTTCCTATCCACACTTTCCTGGGTGTAAGCACTATTGAATGCAGTGGGATTTACTTCTGAGTAGACAAGCACAGGATTGTGCTCTAAGTAAGTAAGTAAATGAAGATTTGGTCCCAGTTCAGACTGCAGCTTTTCATTCCACCTCCATGCAGCTCCTCTACTGGGTAAATTTGAGCACCAGGATGCTCTGAGCAGTTGCATCTGTTGCCTGACGTCCCAGAAGGCACATCCAACTCCAGACAGACGCGACTGCCCAGAGCGTCCTGGTGCTCAAATTTACCCAGCAGAGGAGCCACATGGAGGCAAGAACCAAGGGTCCACTCACCGGGCGGATGGATCTGTTCAAACCCCGGATCTGGCCCCCAGGCCAGGGTTTGAGTGGCCCTGTGCTAGAGGAATGATAGAGGAGGTGACAGTGAGAATGCTAACAGGAAGCAGACAGCTAGAACACTAGATTCCGCTTCCTGTTCACATTCTCACTGTTACCTCCTCTAGCTGTTCCTTTAGCAGCTGCAAATCTAGGTTCTTCCTGTTTGCTTCCTCTTCCGAAGTATGCCAAAGTAAAAGGAAGAAAAAATTTCCTTTTGCAAAGTGTTTGCAGACAAAGAGAGGTGAGACATGAGCACAACAGGGGGAATTTGAGAACCACAAATAAGTGAAACTGTGGATATGGGACCCACAGATACGGGGAGGGGGCTACTGTATTAAAAATTCTCGAATTCACTATCACTGCAGCTCCAGAGTCTCTTTTGGAATCTTGGAGCTGTAGGTCTGCTGCCAGTTCATCATATCATGCATGCAATTCATCATTCAATGTGCAATTCAAAAGAAGCCCTTTAACTGATATTGCTGGCATTCCTTCATGACTGTTGTCTCAGCATTGCCCTTATGACCTGCACTGCAATCATTAGAATCAGGACTGCACTTACTGTTATGTAGCTTAGATCTAACCTCAGACTTTGGGGATTGTTCCAAGCACGACCCACACGATGTAATAATAATAATAATAATAATTAATAACTAGGTATTTATATACCGCCTTTCTGGTCATCGGATTACTCCTCTGACTTTATTCAAGGCGGTTTACATAGGCAGGTGTTTCTAAAATCCTCAAGGGGATTTTTACAATCCTAGAGGTTCTCTCTTTCAAGAACCAACAACATTTCAGAATGGATCTTCCTGGTTTGGTCTCACTTCTGGCCTCCTGTTCTCCCAGCAGGCTGACAAGCAGCTCCATCTCTCACGTGGAGGGCAGCCAAGACACTTCTCGCTCACACCAAGAGCAGGTGGAATCACTCAGCTCAGCTTGTCAGCTGCTTCAAGGTCTTGCCATTCTCAGCCATTCAGGGAGCTGCCGGTGTCCTCAAACTGACGACCGTCTGATTTTATCTTCTGGCTAACGGAGGCTCTGCCCTCTAGACCAGACCTCCTGCCTGATATCTTGAAACATGGACCGCAATGAAGCACACAGAGCATGTGTCCATGAGGAAATGAATACATATCCATCACAGAAAGGGTGCTTTGTGTAACAAACGAATGGGTGAAATGTGAAATTTGAAGCAAAGGAGAAACATCTAAGACTGTTCAAGGGAAACCAGACTCTAGCTAAACCAGCGGTGCTCAAAGCACCGACTGCTGCGCACCGGGAATACGTTCCCCAGCACGGCCAGCACTTTGAGCTCTGCAGTGTTGTGTCTCTCCTTGTCCCCAGATCAGGACAACATGATGTTCAGGGTAGTTGTGTCTTTGCAGAAATCTGGGCACAAGGCCTACAGGGGCATCGCACCATAGACACGACTGCCCAGAGCATTGCATGGTCCCGATCTGGGGACAGGGAGAGACACAGTGCTTCAGAACTCAAAGTGCCAGCTGCGTCTTTGTGGAAATCCAGGTGCAATGCCCACTGGGGCATTTCATCATAGATGCAACTGACCAGAGAGTTGCGTCGTCCCTATCTGGGGACAGGGAGAGACGCAGCACTCCGGAATGAGAAGCACCTGTCACTGGAGGGAAGGATTTGGCTGAATGCTGGATCCAGTCCTTGAACCAAAGTTTGCCCGCCCCTGAGCTAAACTATAAGAAAACTGAAGTTTCTCAAGGGGCTTCTGCATATCGGTAGAGTTGATGAGGCAAAATCCAAAGTGAATTTCAGGTGAAGCATCTTATTCTTTTCAAGGAAAAATAAATGAAGTTTCTCAGGGAAACTTCTGCATATTCCATATTAAAATAGATACTTGCATTGTATCTGAGAGCAATAAATGAATGCCTTATCCTTGTAATCCTTGCAAGAACTCTGTTTGGTAGGTCTTATCCCCATAGTCCAGATTTGGGAGGGGGATCAGCTGGGCTGAGAGTGGTGTGCCTAAGGCCACCTTGTGTGTTCATAGCAGACATAAGATTTATAGCTTAATCTCCTAGGCCTACACTGCACCAACTCTCTCAGAAGAATTAAATTAGCTTGCTACATTCCATCTGGCAATGGAAAAACCCTTGTGTAGATCTGGAGCCAAACATTAATGGTCCAATTTAGAATGTCTTGTATTTGTGATGATAGATCTGGTAATTATAATTGATGCTATGTAAATATGAATTACCAAGGCTATCCTTTTGCAAAATGTACACCATTTGAGAGTCCTTTAAGCAGGTGCAGTGTCAGCTCCACAAGGCAGAGTGTTCGTTAGGGCAAAGTGGCCACCATCAAAATATTACTGTCACTTTCCATGGAGCACCCAACAAAAGTTAGAGGTAGAGTCAAAAAGTTGTTGCACTTTCCATCTCTTCCAGGACAATGATGTCATTTGAGAGTGTGTGGAGGCTCCTGGCACTCCAAATGCAAGAAAAGTGGAATCCTCTTGGCTTAGTGGTGGGTTGTCCCCAGATTACTTCCTTCGGGTGCTCTGGAGACCCACCTTATGCCTAGACCAGGGGTCGGCAACCTGCGTTTCTAGTGCCGCATGCGGCTCTTTCAGTTGTCTGCTGTGGCTCCTCCAGGTGAAAGTGGCAAAGAGTGTGACAGGAGGCACCTGTGTTGGGAGTGCAGGCTGCTTCCCTCCGCCCCCTGAGCTCACTGCCCTCCTCTCCCTTCACCCCCACCTGCCCTGCATTGGTTTCCCTTTTCAATTTTGCCCACTCTGCAGGCTTAAGGTCCCTGTTTTTCCCTTCCCCAACTCTCCAGCAGGCTCAGCCAATCAGCATCCAGCAGGTTCCTGGCTTTTTCTGTTGGAATGGCTCAGGGCCCTTCACTGGCTGACCACCAGCCAATCCTGAGCCGCCCTCCTCCTCAGCCATTTCGAGCCCTTGCAGCCCACCTTTCCCTGAGCAGGTCCCCACTCAGTACAAGGAGAGGCTTTTCCTCCACAGCAGAGGAGACATCCTGTGTGTCTACTCAGTAGTAAGCCCCATTAGAGTGGATGAAGCTTGCTCCCAGGAAAGGGTGCCTGGGATGGCAGCCTTGGCACCTGCTCCTACGCATGTCTACTCAGTTGTAAGCCCCATTACAGAGGATGAAGCTTACTCCCAGGAAAGGGTGCCTGGGATGGCAGCCTTGAAGCCTGCTCAAGGCCAAGTGCAAGGATGGGTGAGTGGGAGCCCGTCTGTTCCAGAGTAAGCCCTGATGTAGTCCCTGGGCTACTCCCAGGAAGGTGTGGAGGGCTGTATCCTCAGCCTCCTCCTGTGCAGGTCTACTCACAAGTAAGCCCCGCTGTAGTCAGTGGGGCTTCCTCCCAGGAAGGTGTGGAGGGCTGCAGCCTCAGCCCCCTCCTATGCAGGTCTACTCACAAGTAGTCAGTTAGGCTTCCTCCCAGGAAAGTGTGGAGAAGGTTGCAGCCTGAGTGAGGGCAGGCAGGCAGGCAGGGTAGAAGCTGGCCTGTGGTTCCCCCCCCCTTCTTCTCTTCCCCACCTCTGGAGTCTGTGTCCTTTTTTCCTTCCAGCAGGGTGCCTCTGGAAGGTGGGGGGAGTTCTTTAGTATCCATGTAAGATAAGCAGATGTCATAACTGCCATGTATTGGAATCCTGGAAGATCTGGTGAGGAGGTAGATGTGGTGTCAGCAGTGGCCCCTTTAAGGGTAAGGCCTGGGCATCCAGCAGAGTGTGCTGCACAGCTGCAGCCACTTGAAGGCAATAGGGCCCTCAGGGATATAAGGAGCACCTGAGGAAGGTGGTGTGGGTTGTAGAAGGAGTGCAGGTTGGAGGTAGGAGAGGAGAGGAGACTGACTGGGTTTATTGACTTTGACACGGATACTCTGACTGATTTGACTGACTTACTTTGGAATCTGATCTTGGACTATGACTTGGCTTATTGACTTTGGACTCTGCCCTGGATGCTCTGACTGACTTTGTGACTAATGGACTGCTGGAGACATTGGAGTTTGGTGTGTGGCTGCTGTGCCCAAGACCTGCTGAGGACCCAGGGTCTGCTGTAGTGGTGGGAGGCTGCTGGCAGGAGAGAGGACCTCTGCAGGTTGAACAGGCGAGCTACCCTGGAAGTGGGGTCCAGCAGGAAAGGTGGAAAAAAACTATATATGCAGTATTATCTTCATTTTAGATGTCAAAAGGGTTTTGTGGCTCCTGAGGTTTTTTTTTCCTCTGGAAAATGGGTCCAAATGGCTCTTTGAGTGTTTAAGGTTGCCGACCCCTGGCCTAGACAAAGACCCTGCCCTTCGTTGGAGAAGCATGTGGGGGGATTACTGGATACCCTCTTATCCAGATATTCATTGAGCCTAGAACCTGCCCGGGATGCTTCAGTGCAAAGAAATATGGGAGGAGTATTTGGTTACTCCTCCTTTACAAGACAGTCTTCATGGGTCTCTGACATCAACATTTTTCAGTTGCAGTCCTCAGCCCCGCATCCTGCTCTTTCATCTTTGGCAATGACTGAGATCTTAAACTTAAGAATGCCTTGTAGGCATGTGTGGCTCTACCCCCCCCCCCATCCAAAATGTGTGCCTGTCATTCACATTACCTCTGTAACAGAGAGGTCTGACCAAGGCAAGGGCAGAACCAAGGGGGGAGCCATTACGTGAGACAGCTGCACACCTATGTGTTTCTAGACTCTACTTAATGATGAATAGAATCACAGCCTTTGTAATTCTCCATCTTTTTAAATGACCTACTTGTAAGAACTGAAATAATTTCTGTGTTACGGCTTTCAGGATTGTAGGGAAAATGTATTTCGGGATCAACCTGATGTTGAGACACAAGCCAAATGCAGTTTAAAAAAATGGAGATACCTTTCAATTAACAACTGCATGGCAATGTTATTTTCCTTACTATACAAAGGACAGTGCTCAATGTCAGGATGTTACTAATAAGGTAAGTAATAATCCTTTGATTACAGTAGCTGAAGGCTGTTCTTTCATGGATTCCACTTGTCACGTTTAATTCTGTTTAATCTTTGTCTGCATTTCATTAGTGTGGCTTTATCATGCTGATGGTTCTCTCATCATTGTTCTGTTTGTGTTAATGGCTTGTCTACACTCTACAGAGATCCAGCAGAAAATATAATATGGGCATATTAATAATTTTCGGGGACACTGATTGCTTTTCCCAATCAGCTATTGAGGGTATAACATAGTACATTATTACAAATTGGGAGAGTATTTTGCTTCCTATTGCCGACTAGCTAGATACCCTGAACAAAGCTTATGTTCTATGACTTGATGCCCAGTTTGATCCAACTTCCCAGTACCAATGCAGCCACAAGGCAGCTCTGAACAAATGTTCCCTGACCTTGAGGAGGCCCCTGTGACTGCCCCCTCCCTACAGGATGCAGTGCACTCTCCGCTGGCACCAGCACTGGAGTTGGGTAGGACTGGGCTCTCAATCTACCTAAAAAATGCAGCAGACAGTTAGCACAGGAACTAGCAAAGGGTCTGTGGTCATTCCTCTGCTTCTTTTCAGTGATGGTTTGATTTTTCTTTTGAAAATCTACATGACTAAACAGCAGTAATACAGGTGCTTGAAGTCTAATTATTACTGTATCCAAAATTGGGGATTCAACATAATCGTTGCAGCAGGTACAATAAAAAAGTGCTTATGTATGTGTCAAGTACATACTTGTGTCACGTAGACACAAAATAGGGCTGTAGATCTTTTCTCAGTCTGGAAGGATATGGGGGAAAGTGTTTAAAAATATGTCGGTCAATGAATGATGTCAAAGTTAATGCTAAACAAACAATTTTATTTCAGTAACCGTACCACAAATAAAAGCTCTGCAGTATCTTTAGTAGCTCATCTTTAGTAACTGATCTTTAGTATCTTTAGTGACCCAATCCGACCTAAATCCCTGTGCGGCAATGGCCTCTGTTACATCCCGCGTGGGAATTTTGGCTGCTGGAGGTCTCAGGGTAGGGGGCCATTTGTCCTGTTGCCCAAGGTAAGCCCATGCTGGGCCATCAGGTCTCCTCAAACTGTTGGTATTGTAGTTTCCCTGCTATACTATTGTATTGGCAACCTTCAGTCTCGAAAGACTATGGTATCATGCTCTGAAAGGTGGTTCTGGCACAGCGTCTAGTGTGGCTGAAAAGGCCAATTCGGGAGTGACAATCTCTTCCACACCGGGAGCAAGTGCAGTCTGTCCCTGGTCTGTCTCCCTGGCTATGGGCCTTCCTTCTTTGCCTCTTTGCCTCAGACTGTTGGCCAAGTGTCTCTTCAAACTGGGAAAGGCCATGCTGCACAGCCTGCCTCCAAGCGGGCTGCTCAGAGGCCAGGGTTTCCCACTTGTTGAGGTTCATCCCTAAGGCCTTCAGATCCCTCTTGCAGATGTCCTTGTATCGCAGCTGTGGTCTACCTGTAGGGTGCTTTCCTTGCACAAGTTCTCCATAGAGGAGATCCTTTGGGATCCGGCCATCATCCATTCTCACGACATGACCGAGCCAACGCAGGCATCTCTGTTTCAGCAGTGCATACATGCTAGGGATTCCAGCTCGTTCCAGGACTGTGTTGTTAGGAACTTTGTCCTGCCAGGTGAGGCCGAGAATGCGTCGGAGGCAGCGCATGTGGAAAGCATTCAGTTTCCTCTCCTGTTGTGAGCGGAGAGTCCATGACTCGCTGCAGTACAGAAGTGTACTCAGGACGCAAGCTCTGTAGACCTGGATCTTGGTATGTTCTGTCGGCTTCTTGTTGGACCAGACTCTCTTTGTGAGTCTGGAAAACGTGGTAGCTGCTTTACCGAAGCGTTTGTATAGCTCGGTATCGAGAGAAAGAGTGTCAGAGATTGTTGAGCCAAGGATCGTTGAGCCAGTGTGTACCTGCTATACTGCAGAATTGCATATTCACCAAGTTAATACTTGGGAAAAATCTTATTTCTTTAGGTTGTTTAAAGCAGTAGTTAAATTACAATGGACCATCTAATATAGCAAAATACACATCCATGTTGCATATTCAGCTGCAGTATCTGACCAGCTACATGTATATCAGGCTAAGAGAATGTAGATTTGCAGATATCAGAATAGGAGCCCAATCCTATTTTTAAAAAATATTTATTCTTACCTCTCTGTTGGCTGCCAGGCCATCAATGGGTTTCCTTAGACCTATGTCAGCATTTGCTGGTGAAAGTCCAAGAAGGGGCAAGGAGCATTTAAGGCTGGGGAAATGGGGATAAGATCTGGCATGCACTACTGCCCCTGAGATCCACTCTGTCCTGCCCTTGAAGCGCCCTTGCCCCCCTGGTTCCTAAATCCTTCATACCACCCCCACAGCAACCTTACCTGCTCTGATTCCAGGAGCTGCTGGAATGTGTGCAGGGAGTTCCACTGTTTGTGAAGGATCCCATTGTAAAAGCGCACCTTTTACAATGCCATGAGAGGACTTGCAGCGTTGGATCCCAAGATCCGCCACCATAAGCCCGTGATAAGATTGGACCGCCCATTGTTCAGTAATGAAGAATGGGCTATTTCTTTTAAGAGACTGTTTTTCCCTCCAAATTAGCAGCGTACTGATATCAAACTCATTTTATTTTTCTCTTTTAAAAAGTAACTCAGAAATGATCTGCCCTTTTCAAAGTACTTCCACAGAAGTGTTTATTGTCTCAAAGCGACACGGCTGCTACTGAAAGGGTTTGTGCATATGATAAGCTGTACGCTGGGAATATGAACTGTAGAACATGCAGATAAATCTAAGCCATCATTCACCAATTTCTTCAATTAAAAATACAAAACCCCAAATGACATGCTTGCCTAGCTGATCCATGTTTCCTGAAAAGCCAGCCTGATTGAGTTCAGTGGAGCTTACTTCCAAGGAAGTGTGCCTAGATTTGCAGACTTCATTGTTTTTGAAAGGGCAAGTGGTAATAAGCATTTGCAAGAATCTGAGGTTTTAAGACTTTGGATTAATCTTACATAACCATGCATAAGGCAGACATGCATCATGTTGCGTGTACATATATAGAATATTTCCGGTCCAGAGGTTTTTTGTCATTTTCCTGTTATAGTGAGCAATACTGTAAGAGGAATTATTATAGTTCTAAGCCTGTCTATTTGCTAAGGGCTTCACCATGAAATGGGCGTTACCAGTTTTAAAACCCCAATTAGAATGGGTCAGCAGAAGTTGCAGGACAGCAGCTAGTGGTTGAATGTATTGCAGCTGAAGAGCAGCCATGCTGAAAAAGCAAAGTGGAGTTGGTTGGTTCCACACTAGTACCTAGGAAACCCCTGCTTGCTCCTGTATGCCAGTTCAAATTTGCATGCCTTATGGCTTATACCAGCAGTTTCCAAACCATTTGGTGCCACAACCCATCTTGTCCTCCCCAGCGGGTTGCGACACACTACTCCAACACGCGAGGCCCTAGAGGCCTCCACCAGCTTGAAGACCCACTCTATTGGTCTCCGCAGGCCTCAGAACAGCCTGCAGAAGCCTCAGAAAGTCACTTCAGGTTTCCAGAAATCATTTTCAGTAACTGGAAGTGACTGTCGGAGGCTTCTGCAGGCCATTTGCCCAATAGGGTGGGTTGCCGACCAAGAAGAGGGCCTCCTAATGCTTCCAGAATGGCTCTGATTTGGAGCCATCCAGAAGCAAAGGCAGGCAGAAGGGCCCACTTGCAACCCATCAGGCATGGGCAAGTGACCCTTGGTGGGTTGCAACCCACACTTTGGGAAGCCCTGACTGATACTATCTAAAAAGGCCTATAGAATGCGGTGCAAGTGCACCAGGAGATGAGTGCAGAGAGGAAAATGCCTTTGCACTGCAGAGCACTGTTAGCAGAGCTGAGAGACTAAAGCAGTCTTATGCACAGCAAAACTGAGGTTTTTTAAGAGCTTTATTGCTACAAAGATAGCAATGCAACCATTATTACACACAGGCCAAAACAACAAGATAGGATAAGAAGCTGAACAAGGTCCAGTAACAGCAGGAGATAGCAATCTGGAAGCATTTAAACTCATGGTTCTCACACCCCAGGGCACCACAGTAAACTCGCAGGAGCACTGCAGGATATTTTAAAGACACTGTTTTAGAAGTGCCCTGAGATATTTTACAGGCGCCATGGGAATATCATGGAAACAACATGGGCACTATGAAAAAAATTATAGGCATGCTTAGGGTGCCATGAACAAAGCAAGTCTGGGAACTTCTGCTGTAAACAAACAGCAAACTCCTATGTACGCTATGCTCGGCTCACATGCTGTCACCTCTCCAACATTTACAGCAGAGTATGGTTGGGAAGAAGCCAGGATTGAACCCTAAGGTCAGAGAAGCGGTCTAGGTGTCTTTTTTGACATTACCTTTCTCCTTGTGCTACTCAGTTTCAAACGATCTGAGCCACAGGAAATGACACAAAACTCATAAACCACTTAAATGAAACCTCAACACCTAAAGAAGAGGGATTAAAACATAAGAAACAAGTAGAGTTTTAGAGCAGATCCCGTGAGATGCTGTCTTAGTACAATGGCTCAGTAAATCAGTCTTGAAGATATCAGTTTGTCGGTGGCAAAGAACCTCAAGTAGACATGCAAGGTTGGAAGTAAATTCTGCTTGACTCCCTGGGGCTTCCTTCCAAATAAAATATGCTGAAGGTTGGAGTGTTCCACATAATTTACCGGATGTATTTATTGTATACTGACATGTATTTACAATTTTTTTCCCCGTTTTGAATATTTAATCCTCTACAACAGTGGTTCTCACACATTTAGCACTGGGACCCACTTTTTAGAATGAGAATCTCTCAGGACCCACCGGAAGTGATGTCATGACCAGAAGTGACATCATCAGGCAGGAACATTTTTAACAATCCTAGGCTGCAATCCTACCCATACTTACCCAGGAGTAAATCCCATTGACTATCATGGTTAAAAGAATAAACATAGTGGCTTGTTAAGAGTACAGGTCTGTAACATTTCCCCAAATGCAATCACATACCATGGGAGCATCAAGTCTAATATATTAAAAATAAAATATTGAAATGAATGGGAACCCACCTGAAATTGGCTCGCGACCCACCAAGTGGGTCCTGATCCACAGTTTGAGAAACACTGCTCTACAAGATTACTTAGCACTAAATCTGTTTTTAGGTAAAATCAACAGTTGTTTTAACAGAAATTTATTTGCAGACTGGATTAGGGTGTTGTATTTTGGTGTGGGGTTGAAAATTTAATTATGAAATCCCGCTTGCCCAGCATGAGTTAAAGCATCTTGATGTTTTTCTGTATTTGTCTTTGGGACACATTTCCAATTATACATAAAACAAAATTTGCCAATGAGAATATTATGGATGTTGATAATAGTTTCTAGAAATCCAGAAGGTACAGAGCATCCTTGCCTAATGGAGCTCATTGAACTCTTGTCTGAGCGCTCTTCCCCAAATTCCTAGAGCCAGACGTGTTGTAGTTTACTACAGAATGCGATACCAGATCATTAAAGATCCATCTGAAATGTTGTGGTTCTTGAAAGACAGAACCTTCTTCAATTGTAAAAATCCCTATTGGGATTTAGTATTGCCTGCCTATGTAAACCGCCTTAAATTAAAGTCTGAGGAGATATCTGACGACCAAGAAAGGCGGTATATAAATACATGTAGTATTATTATTATTATTATTATTATTATTATTATTATTATTATTATTGCTGCTGCTGCTGCTGCTGCTGCTGCTGCTGCTGCTGCTACAGGATCAGGCAAGAGACATTAGACCGGTGATTTTCAACCTTTTTCATCTCATGGCACACTGGCAAGACACTAAAATGGTCAAGGCACACCATTCAGTTTTTTGACCACTGACAAGGCACACTGTGCTGTCAATGGGGGGCTCACATCCCCCAATGACACTATTAATAAATGACCCTCTTCCAAATTCCTGTGGCACATCTGGGGATCATTTGTGGCACACCAGTATGCCACGGCACAGTGGTTGAAAATGGCTGCATTATAAACGGCTCCATTAGGCAGGAAGGTGCCTGCAGCCCTTAGGAAGGGGATCTGGGATCAAAGCCCAAGTTTCTTCCATCAAAGTCAATAACCCTTTCTGCTGGTTTACCGGGCGACTTCTGCAGAACATTTAGTCATCTGTGCCTGCCTTTTTGCCAGCATCTGTTTTCAAATGATTCCTTACAGGTTGGTAATGAGGCCTGGGCAGCCTCACAGGATAGCTTGACATTCCAGTGGCAGCCGTTCTTCTCATAGCATCACTGCAGGGCACATCTGACCTTGTTTGCCTCCGTCCTAGTAAGAATTTCACTCAGTTCTTTTGCAGGGCTTCACTATAAGTCTTGCATGTTTTTCAGTTCAGCAGTGTTTACTTCGTTTGGGGACCTCTGTTATTCATAATGCTGCTCTAGCTGAAGGCACTGAAAGCAAATCTGCAGATGGTGCTAAAACTTGAGACAGAGGAATAATGAGGATCAATGCGGCCAGATTTAAACTGATTTTTTTTTTCCAGGCGAGTTGGGTGACAAGAGCAACAAAAAGAAAATGAAGTTAAATTGCAGCAAATATAAAATAATTATTTGGGCCACACAGAATCAATCCACAGGATCTGTGCTAAATCAGAGAGTCAAACAGAATACTGATTAGGGGGCAGATATAAGATAGGAAGACAGGTGGAAAAAAATAAGAAATAAGAAAGTCTACTGAACTCTGCAGATTGAATTAAATGATATGGGGACTTGCACTCTTCCATTCATTCAGGGGTTCAGGTCTTTCTGATCTATGTGCCTTACTCCTCTGCTGGCTGAACTCAGCAGGTAACCAATAAAGGGCCAAATCCTATCCAACTTTCCAGCAGTCGCACAACTGCAATGCAACTCCAAGGTAAGGGAACAAATGTTCCCATACCTTGAGGAGGCCTCTGTGACTGCCTCCCCACCAAAGGATGCAGTGCATGCCCTACTGGCATGGCTACACCGGCACTTGAAAATTGGATAGGTTTGGGCACAGGATAGGATTGATACACAGGTATCTTTTACTTGTCTTGCTAACTCCATATGGTATAGTTAAAAAAAAAAAAAAGGTATAGTCATTTTAGTAAACTCTATAGCACCATAACCAGTGTCACCCTTTAAATAAGAGAACAGTCCCAGAATTCACAACTACAGTTTACGTTGGCAACCTTCAGTCTCGGAAGACTATGGTATCGCGCTCTGGATGGTGGTTCTGGCACAGCGTCTAGTGTGGCTGAAAAGGCCGATTCGGGAGTGACAATCCCTTCCACACTGGGAGCAAGTGTAGTGTGTCCCTGGTCTGTCTCCCTGGCTATGGGCCTTCCTTCTTTGCCTCTTTGCCTCAGACTGTTGGCCAAGTGTCTCTTCAAACTGGGAAAGGCCATGCTGCACAGCCTGCCTCCAAGCGGGCCGCTCAGAGGCCAGGGTTTCCCACCTGTTGAGGTCCACTCCTAAGGCCATTAGATCCCTCTTGCAGATGTCCTTGTATCGCAGCTGTGGTCTACCTGTAGGGCGCTTTCCTTGCACGAGTTCTCCATAGAGGAGATCCTTTGGGATCTGGCCATCATCCATTCTCCATCCATCCATCCATCCATCCATCCATCCATCATCCATTCACAACATGACCAAGCCAACGCAGGCGTCTCTGTTTCAGCAGTGCATACATGCTACGGATTCCAGCTCGTTCCAGGACTGTGTTGTTTGGAACTTTGTCCTGCCAGGTGATGCCAGGGATGCGTCGGAGGCAGCGCATGTGGAAAGTGTTCAGTTTCCTCTCCTGTTGTGAGTGAAGAGTCCATGACTCACTCCAGTACAGAAGTGTACTCAGGACGCCAGCTCTGTAGACCTGGACCTTGGTATGTTCCGTCAGCTTCTTGTTGGACCAGACTCTCTTTGTGAGTCTGGAAAACGTGGTAGCTGCTTTACCGATGCGTTTGTTTAGCTCGGTATCGAAAGAAGCCCTACATACATGAGTTTCTTTCCAATGATCACAGATGCAGCTTTATTCATCTCGGGTCCAATCTCCAGAGACTCCTGGACTCGGGCTGGAAGCTCCTTAAACAAGGATTGCAAAGTCAGTCTCGGAGGCTTCTCTGCGGGGTGATGCAATTCAAAGCTTCTTTGACCCCCTTACAAGGGTAGACAGGAATAAACTAGAACTGTCAGCCGACAATCCACAGCTTTGAGTCAGAGTGGGAACAGCCAGGTGGGGGAATAGGCAGTTGCTTTCTGCACCCTCCAAGGTAAGAGCCTGCACTAAATGGGGGTGGGGGTGAAGAGAGTGAGGACCCCCTGCAGAGCTCTTACATTTACTCAACAGAGGCACATTTAATTCAAACTCCTTGTCTCGCTGGGTGTATTCTGGCCAATTAGAGATGAGGAACGGAGGCTGAAAGCTTAGTTCCTCTCTTTGGTTTTGAGGATTAGCAGGAATTTGAACAGATGTCAGCAGTTGTAAAAATGATTTTGGCAGTCAGTTTGCTCAACTGGTTGAAATCCACATCCAGCACTTCCCAACCTTTGGCGCTTGCCAAAACGTCTGCGCTCTGCAGACGCAATGTGTGCAGCTCCCAGAAGTGACTGGTGATGCTGTCATCACCAGTCACTTCTGGGTTTGGAGACTGCACAGGATGCTATAAAGGCCCTAAAGTAAGAAACTTAGGGCAGGATGGAGAGCCATTCACAGCATGTGAAAACCATGTCCAGGAGCTTGGTCAGCCAAGTGGAGCCTCTTACCAACCTTTGTAGCAGCCCATGTAGCCTTGCTGCTGGCCAGTCTACCACCTGCGGCTCCCCATGGAGCACCTAGCAATGCCCCAAGGCTTTGCGACACACACTTTGGGAACCCCTGACTTGTTCCTCATCTTGGTTATATTCTAAGTTGCCTGTAATCACAAGACTGTACCGCTACAGTCCGTTTGCCAAACCAGAGTCTGCAAACACTTAGTTTCTGTTTCTTTTCCTTTATCAGTTACTAACAAAGAAAAGTGCATTGTGGGATAGGGTATTTAATATCTCCATGGCAGTGGTTCCCAAAGATACACAACAAATAAAAACACAAAGCCCTCAAAAAACAGACTGCTTTCTCTCATAGCAGAACTTCATCAAAGGAATAAGGGCCCAATCCTATCCAACTTTCCAGCACTGATGCAGCCGCAGTGCAGTGCCAAGATAAGGGAATAAACATTCCCTTGTCTTGAGAAGGCCTCCATGCCCCCTCTCATGCAGGATGCAGCTCACGCCCCATTGGCATGGCTCCATCAGTGCTGGAAAATGGGATAGGATTGGCCCATAAGGCTACCAAGCAGAGGACAAATTTGACAGCCTCAAAAACCCAGACTCTCTTAATCCAGTCTTGAGGTCACTAATGCTCATCCTTGCAGGGTCTGAAGTAATTTTGATGACACATTTGTCTGATATATATTTATTCTGTCTCATGGGGTCATGAAAACATTTGGCTGTATTTGACCCAGGAGATGGCATCTATTTGCTTCCTTGGAAGGCTGTCTGATCATCTGCGCAGGTTCACTGCAAAGATCTTGCCATCTTCGAACAACAACAATTTTGCAATGATCTGTTTTCATGGTTAACTGTGCAATTCTTCAAAATGTGGTCTTTGGGAAAATCAATCTGTCATTTTGAATCCTTTTAATGCTGTCTAAAGAGGGGGAGAGCGGGTGGCACGAAGAGTTCAGTGGCTACAGAACGGCACAGATGAAAACAGCTGGCCATTGCAATGCACACTGGGTCCAAGACAATTCTTGTGAAAAAGAAGTCATGAAAGCAGCATTTCCCAGACTTTTTATATCCAGGGAATAGGGTGGGGTTCTTTTCCTGGATTCAAAATGGGGGTCAAATTTGTCTTGATGCCTTTAGATGAAAGAGAACATTAGATGTATAGGTTGTCTTTGGAGCAAAATTTTCCTTTACAAATGTACAAGCAAAGCATGAGTACATGCATGTACAAATGTATATACAGGGCTTCATTGTGCACGCTCATTAGCCATGATGAATGACTGGAGGTCAGCTCTGGGAACCACACACACAATGCAGCTCACCCTTTCATGCATTCATTGTACAAAGTTTGGGTTGTGGGAAAAAGGGCAAAGAAGGCACTTCTGCAAGACATCCACAACCCACTGCGTCAGGTCTTATTCATAATCAGCTTCTGGATGTCAGGTGCTGGGACCCAGAGGAGCTAGCTTTCAGTCTAGGGGGCTGAGACAAGGGTGTGATCCAAATTTGGTAGGTCAGGTTTTGGAGAAAGAAGGTCAGAATCCTAAGAGCTAGGGGGCAAGGGATGTGGTCAGGAGCTAGACCAAGTTCCCAAAAGGATGGCAGTTGGGAGTGGATACCAGGAGTCTATACTCCTAGTTATAGCAACAAGGGCTGTTAATCACTTCAGTTCCAGGTTGATTTCCTGTTTAATTCCTGTTGGTGTCTGTCCATTTGAAATGTACTCTCTTTTATCTGACTTTATGATCATTTGGAACTCTGCACCATTCAGTAACAGGGAGATATTTTATATTTAAGAGCGAAATAAAATTCCATATTACATTGACCCAGAAGTAATGTCCTATTGATTTCAACAGAACCGACTGGAAAGTACAGTTCTCTGAAATGAAGGCCTACATGAACAAATGGCCAGTGATACAGTGAAGTAACATGCGTGGTGCTAGTATTTACTGAGCTGCACATGGCTAAGCAGAAAGGTTTCCATAGCTCACATGCTTTGTATGTAGCAGGGCTCAGGTTTAATCTCTGGCATCTCCAATCAAGACATGATCATGAAGATAGCAAGCTGAGAAAGATCTCCACCTGAGACCTTGGAGAGCTGCCACTGGTTAGAACACTGGACTGGATGGACTCAGTATTAGGCAACTTCATACAAGGCTGACTTATCTATGAGGCCAACTGAGAAGGTTGCCTCAGGTGGCAGATTGGTGGGAAGCTCTCACCTGCACCCCTCCTCCTCCTCCTGCTCTCTGAATTCAAAAAGGAAGAGGTGAACAAAGCCGGTGGAACTCTAGGTTAGTCCACCACCCTCTTCTCTTCCATACTTCCTCCTCTGCTCCATTCCCCACTTTCTTTTTGGATCCAGGAAGCAGCAGGAGGAAGTGGTGCTTTAGGGGCCAGGAGGTCTTGGCTTTGGCCCTGACAACATAAGTGAAGAGGACCTTGTATAGCAGAGCTCTTTATTTATGAAACGGCACCAGGTAACCCCACTGTGTTATGATCCTAAAGCCGCGGTTCTCAAACTGTGGGTCTGGGATCGACCAGTGGGTTGTAATCCCATTTTTGATGGTTTGTGAAACTGACAGGGCAGATAAGGCGATGTGCATCAAGGGTTAAACAAGCTGCTTCTTTGGGGGAAGGAGCACTGCTAGGGGCAAATGTCCTGGGAGCCACGCTCTCCGTGCCCCTGCTGTAGTCTGCCTGCTGTGCTGCCCCCACCTGCCCACTGGAGCTACTCCGCAAGCAGGTGGAGCCCCACATGACACTAAGCAGTGCGCAAAAAAGCTTCTGATGCTACTCTTACGATTATAAGCAATATTTCCAGTTTTGCCAGAAAACTGGAAGTATCGTTTAAAATCACTTGAGAAGCCTCAGAAGGCGTTTTGAGTGGTGTCAAGTGTTGAGTGGTGTCAAGCGTCGAGGCTCTGTGGGTATCCTGGGGAAAGGCATGATGCAAGGGGGGGCAGCATGTCGTGGACCTGCACCCCAGGGCACAATTAGGGCAGGTCTGTTACTGAGCACAGCTGCCCAATCACTATTATAGCCACATCCCTTGGCATTGATAAATCACGCAACAGCCTCTAGGGCAGGGGTGCTCACACTTTTTTGGCTCGAGAGCTGCTTTGAAACCCAGCAAGGCCCGGAGATCTACCAGGGGGGAAGGAAGCGTCTGACAGACACCCCCTTTAATGTATGGAGCCCCTGCTGGAGTCTAGTCAGTTTTGCCAGTTTTGTTGCTGCATGCCTGAAGAGCAGCTAAAGTGTCAGTTTCAGTGTCAGTTTAGCTAAATATGTCAGTTTCGTCTACTGACTAGACAAAACTGACATATTAACAGTTTGGAGAGACAGGGCTCCGCGATCTACTCATTTTGCCTCGTGATCTACCGGTAGATCGCGATCCACCTATTGAGCACCCCTGCTCTAGGGCCTCTAAAAAAGTTTGAGAACCACTGCCCTTGAGTATAACAAAAACCCCAGATTCCTTGCTTGTTGTGTTCCTGCAGTGGCTGGCACCATGGGACTTGGGAGTGTGACTTGCATTGCGAGGTTCTGCTATAACATTAGCGTTTAATAGATGCTCTTTTAATAATTAAGAGGTGTGTGGAAAGGTAAGATTGATTTCTATATTATTTTTCTCCTAATAAGCCGGACTGCTGGAAACAGTGATCTCACTCAAACCAAGATCAATGTTACCGCCTTGCCCAGTGGTGTAGCTGTAGGGGGGCAGAGCACTCAGGCTAGCAGGGGGCCTCAGCGGGCGGGCAAGCAGCCCCTCCCTTCGGAGCCATTCCTGGCGGGGGAGCAAAACAGAGCCATATGGCTCTGTTTTGCTCCCCCCGCCGGGAATGGCTCTGAAGGGAGGGGCTGCTTGCCCCCCCAGCTGAGGCTCCCTGCCATCCTGAGTGCTTTGCCCCCCTCTAGCTACGCCACCAGCCTTGCCAAAACAACATACGGCTTTCCCATTTCCCTTGCTCTAGTGTGGCGACAGGCCTCGAAATGCCCATTTTTATGATACCAGCAATTTCTTTTATGATCGTGTCCCATGATAACATGCAAAGGGAATGTAATCCTTTAAAAGCTGCCACTATACATTGACAAAAATGACTTTTTCAATGTTTGATTTGACAAGCTCCTTGGTGTGTCATTTGGTACTGAAAATCAACAGAATTTGGGAGCTAATTTGAACTGACAGTTGCACACCATTCCTGCTCTGTGGAGAAAAGAGTTTAAAAAATCTGGAGGACTTTTGCTGTTTTGAAGGAAAAAAATAATAATAATGAGCCATTGGACAGTCTTGGTGTAGAAATTCAGCATGTGGTGAACACTATCATTATTAAAATAAGAGCTTCCCACTCAGAAATGCGATATTACAACAAAAACAAGATCAGAGGGCAGAAACAAAATCAAAATTTCCACAACCATTCTCCACCCAAGCAGACTTTCTAAGCCAGGGGTGCCCAAATCCCAGCCCTGGGGCCACTTGCAGCCCTCGAGGCATCTCAATGTGGCCCTCAGGGAGCCCCCAGTCTCCAATGAGCCTCTGGCCCTCCTGAGATTTGTTGGAGCCCACACTGGCACAATGCAACTGCTCTCAGCATGACGGCCAACTGTTCAACCTTTCGCATGAGCTGTGGGACGAGGGCTCCCTCCATTGCTTGCTGTTTCACATCTGTGATGCAGCAGTGGCACCAAAGGAAAGGCCAGCCTTGCTTTGTGCAAGGCCTTTTATAGAGCCTTCATTCATTCATATAAGTTCATCTTTAATATATTCATTTATGTAAACTTATGTAAATTTATTCAAATTTTAAATGTAAATTAATTCTTTTTTTCCCCCGGCCCCCGACACAGTGTCAGAGAGACGATGTGGCCCTCCTGCCAAAAACTTTGGAGCAATGAACTTTCTAAGCAATGAGGTAAAATGTCTTCAAACTAGCTGCTCTTGCACTTTCTCCTCTCAGCATAATAGAGTCATAGGCACCCATATATTATTTTCACTTCACCGAACAGAGTTGCTAACTGGCCATTTTGATCAACTTGGTGGGTCCCACATTCGATAAGAAGGGGAAAAGAGAATGTATATAATTGGTACAGATATTCCTGAAAGTAAGATTACATATCTGGAGGTTTCCCCTACTGGTTTCTGTACACCTCTCTTCATCTTCAACCGCCCCTGAAGACGGTTCGGAAACTGCAATTAGTGCAGAATGCGGCGGCCCGTGTGGTCACTGGAGCTAGGCAGTTTGACTCTGTCAGCCAGCTTCTCCGGGGGCTGCATTGGCTGCCCATTTGTTTCGGGCCCAATTCAAGGTGCTGGTTTTGACCTTTAAAGCCCTATACTGCTCTGGGCCAGGGTATCTCAGAGATCGCCTACTTCCATACAATCCTGCTCGTCCTCTTAGGTCATCAGAGAAGGCCTTTTTACAAGTGCCGCCGCCTAAGGAGGTACGTGGGGCGGTGGCAAGAAATAGGGCCTTCTCAGTAGTGGCACCAACATTATGGAATTCCCTTCCCCTTGACTTGAGAATGGCTCCCTCTCTTGAGACTTTTCGGCGAGGCCTGAAGACATTTTTGTTTAAAGAAGCCTCCTGAGTGCATGGCCTTTTTAAACATATTTTCTGTATCTTTTTAGTATTTTTACAGGCCTGATTCCTCTGATTTGCTGTTTTGCTCTTTTTATCTGACTTTTTATCTGACTATGGTTTTTATGGGTATATGTTAATGTGTTTTTAATATGTTTTTATTTATGGTTAAATTATGTTTTTAATCTGTTTTTAATATGTTGTGAGCCGCCCTGGGTCCCTTTGGAGAGAAGGGCGGCATATAAATAAAGTTTAATAATAATAATAATAATAATAATAATCTTCAGCAAAAGGCCTTAAGCGACTCTAGGATTTAGCTGCAGATCAATCAAAAGAATGCACTGCATTGTAGAAACATGCTAGAACTGGAGCAAGGCTCAGAGAAAGGCTCAAATTGGAGTCTCTGATCTTCAGATAACCTGTTAGGTAATAAAAAATAAGGACTCGAAATCTTGCTAAAGCTTGCTTGTATACTTGTTCAACAATAGACTGAGAACGCAATCTCTTTGGGCCGCCACAAGTCCCATGCGCTGGCCGGGAATGTCACAAGCATGCCATAAGGCACATTTGCACCTCCTTGTGAGTCGGGGAGGCCGGTGCAAGGACGCGTGCTGGCCTCAGGCTGGCGCAGGGGTCGGGGGGGGCGGGAAAGGGAGCAACTGGGGAGTTCCCCTTAGCTGGTGCAGATCTGAGTAGCCCTGTTGGGACTGCTGCTGCATTACCCAGGGTTCCAGCACAGATTAGGATTGGGCTGTGTGATACCAATAGCTGTACATGAGGCTCAAGATGTTTGGAAAATGAGAATTGAGGTACAGTCAAATGCTATCAGATGCATCAGAATACAAATCAAGTAATCCTAGGCATGTTTGCTCAGAGGTGTACCCGCTTGCTACTTTGACAATGATTCCACTTTTCTCACAGCTGAAAAAGAAACGCTTTGGGTTTCTCATACCCTTTGGGAGGGTGATTTTGAGCTGAAAAAGCCACCAGAGGAGAAAAGCAGTGTCTTTATACCCGCCCTTCTTTTTCTCCATCTTGCAGCCTGCCCAGATTCTGTTGGCTTTAAAAAGAAAAGAAAAGGGGGGGAAAAAACGCAAATATCCACAGAACTGCATACAACCTTGCATGTACTATTGTTAGTCTGAAAGTACACTTCTGTTTTGTGCATTGTTGGTTCAATATAGTTCTTTCTGATTTTTTCCTCACTTCGGCACTCCCCAATTACAGATGCATTGCACGCATTGGTTTGTTTGGGGACCATCAGGGTGATATCCATGGATGTAAGGGACTTGCTTAATTCCTACTAGATGTCCCTCTCCTCTTTAATAATTTCTGACAAGCTTTACCTAGTAGCAAGCATTCATCACATTTGCTGTTTGTTCTGTCACTGCTGTTTGCCTTCAACTGAACTTTGCAAGTACAATCAAGCCCTCCTTTGCATAATGATAACCAAGAGCAAATAGAGGCCACCCCTATAATGTTCACGATTTAGCTAGAAGACATGAGCATGGTGGGGTCCAACTTGGGGTCCAACGTGGGGTCCAACTAAGGGCACAATCCTAACCCACTTTCCAGCATTGACATAAGGGCAATGCAGCTCCTAGATAAGGAAACAAACATTCCCTTACTTTGAGAAGGCCTCCATGAGTGCCCTCCAACTGCAGGACGCAGCACATGTCCCATTGGCACCGCTATGCCAGTGCTGGAAAGTGGGTTAGGATTTGGGTCTGACTCTCTATCTGCCATTCTTCTTCCTTGGTTGGAACAGTGTCATGCTGAAGATGGAAAATGGACTCCATTTCAAACTTGTGCAATTTGCAGAACATTTTAACACTGAATAATGAGACCATTCAGAGCCAACATATTGTCAGTGCAGATGCCACAGAGGGGACGAGCACTTCAGGATAGACAAAGCAGGTCGGATGAACAAGCTAAAACTTAACCAGTACATTGTTTTGCCTGCTTTATGGTAGACAACAAATTCGGGAATGTCCCTGGAATCAGTGCCCTGTTTTCCTTGACCATTACCCTTAAATATAAAACCATTAGCAGTTGGATGACTTCTTATTCAACAGCTTTGCACAATAGCTGCTATAGTAGCCATAAATTAGAATAAACTGAAATCATCAGCATGCTCTGTGCCATCTCCGAATGGCAAGATCATTGAGCTATCAAATTATATTCAAAGCTAATTATTTTTCTGATGAAGAAACATTAAATTACCACCTCCTGGGAATATTATTAGAGTTTTGGCAACCAGGGCAATTCAGCTTAGCCAGATCTTCTCGTCTGACCATACCGAATGATTATTAGTTCTCATGCAAAAATGAGCTTGAGGTAATTTTCACTTGTGTGAAATAACAGAAAGATTTTGCATGTTTCTCTATGCTGGCTCCAGGTTTTGGAGGTCCCTTGGGCAAGAAATTTTCAGTGGCTCTTGCTTCTGGAATTGTTCCACCTCCTCCTTGCCACGTGTCATCACTTCCCATCCAGTTGCTCTCTCTTTCCTGGTCTGCACCACTAAAGGGAGAGGGCAAGATGCCTGAAGGTCACTTCTCCTTCTTTCTAAATTGACTACAAGCTTGGAGAGGTCAACAGGCCACAGTGGCAAAGGAGCACATCAGAGCTGTTGTCACTCTGGGAATCAGCAATGGATCACTGCTGCAATTTGGGCCTTGGATGATGCCCAGGGATGCCATTCACTTGTGCCAACCTAAATGTGTATGTATAAATACAATGCTGTGACATGTCACAATTGAGAGCCACAGACTATGATACCTCATGTCATCAACACCCAGTGGTGTAGTTAAGGGGTTGCAAGCTGCACTGGGTGATGCGCAAGGGGTGGATGGGTGACAGCACTACTGGCCAAAAATTTTTAAATCTTGTTATTTAAAAAAAAAAAAATGCCATCATGTTATGTATCAGTCAATGCGTAATTTCATGCAGAATGCAATGAAACAAACCATGTTGAAATATCTCTATTCTATCAAAGGTTATAGCCAAAAAACCAGTGGGGGTGAGGCAATGGTTCATCCCCAGGGCAACTTGGAGCGTTGCCCTGCCCACTGCATGAGAGGAAGTCCATCATCGGGGTGACGTGCTGGTCTCCTGCACCAGGTGAAAGAAACCCTAGTGACACCATTGTCAACACCTGGGAGCTGTTGTACGCACAACCAATTGCAACAGTGTCTGCAGTAGCTGCAGAAACCTTATGACATGCAGGACAGTCATGCACCACTTAACGACGGGGATTGGGACTGCAATCCCTGTCATCAAGCGGCACTTGACGCAATCTGAATGCTTTGCAGGGAAGGGGATGCTACAAGTGTACAACGCCCATATCACCTGTCAATAAAATTACGTTTTCTGATTGTGTTTTAGAGAGTTTAAGAGAATGTCAAATAATAGCAAGCTAGGTAACAAATAGATAGAGCAGAGAGCAAGTACGATAGATAGATAGATAGATAGATAGATAGATAGATAGATAGATAGATAGATAGATAGATAGATAGATAGATAGATAGATAGATAGATAGATAGATAGATAGATAGATAGATAGATTCAAACTAGGCAGTGGAAATAAAATAAATTATAGATGTCAATTTATTTTGGAGAAAATATTAAACCTGTATTTTGGGTTAATAAATATGTGGTGGATAGGTGAAGTACAGTACCATTGTAATTGGAGATATTTCTTTTTAGATGTGATATTAGAAATTAAGGATCAGATAAGAGATTTTATTTTAGAGGTTAGTTTAGTGGTAAGAAGAGTCTATAAGTAAAAATTTGAAACCTTTTCTGACTGGATAGATATGGAAAATGATATATAATATGTTATAAGAGATATTGAAGGGGGTAATACCATTGTAATTGGAGACATTCTTTTTAGATGTGATATTAGAAATTAAGAATTAGACAAGAAAGATTTTATTTTAGAGACTAGTTTAGTGGTAAGAAGAGTGTATAAGTAAAAATCTGAAGCTTTTTTATGATGGTATAGATAAGGTTAGAGGAAAAATATGGATTGTTTAGTTAAATTATTAACCAGTTGGTTAATGAATATGATAATTTTTGTATTGATGAATAATTCTGTTTGGATTAATGTTTTTTATAATCGATGGCCACCAGCTGACCCGGGCTGTGGCCTAGCAGAAAAATACATACACTCATTTGAAGCAGAATACAAAATCAATGTAATGTCACGTTCTTCGGACTGATCAACCTTAAAAACAAAACAAAGAAATCAAAATGGATTTAGTGAAAGATTTAAAATGGACAAAAGAAGAGATTTTTCTCATAGCACATGATTAATCTGTGGAATTCATTGTCCTAAGATATATTGATGGACACTAGCTGGGCAGCCCAATCCTATCTTCTGCTGGAACAGGCAGGCTGGCAGGCATGGGCTGTATCCAGCACAAATTTCAGGCTGCTCGTGGGTCAGTCCAAGGCAAGGGGAGGCTTTTCTCCCTTGGGGAGAGCCACAGAAACCCCAATGGGCTACTAGGATCTACACCACCTAAAGAGGTGGTGAAAATCTGAGCAGGCTGGGACTGCACCAGACTGCCTGGGAACAGGGCTAGGATCTGGCATAAATGCTTGATCCTGGCCCTGCTTCCTGCTCTCTGCCTGCCCCTGGGAATGCCTTCCCCCACCCCCAAATGCCTCCCTCCCACCTACTGTCCGCCCTCCCCACGCTCTCCCCATGCACACCCAGACCCCTCCACTGGCCGAGGTCGGCCAACACAAACTCACTGTCCCCAGGGCTGGTGTTGGTGCAGGGAAGTCAGCGCACATCTGTGCGACAGCCTATCTCCCCTTATGTCAGTGCCAAAGTGCTTTACGGCACTTTTGTGATGATGCTTGGCTGGCCCAAGGGCACCTCTGCTTTGCACCCTTAGTGACTTTACAAGGAAATTACAAATTCATATCACTGGAATCATTGGCTACTCATCATGACATTTGTTTGCTACTTCAAGATCAGAGGCAGTGTGCCTCTGAAAATCAGCTTCAGGAAGCAAGGGTGGGGAGGTGTATTCTGTCACCTTCAGATTGTAGGCTACCCAGGGGCAGCTGGTGGGCCACTCGGGAAACCTGAACATTGAACTAGATGGGTCTTTGGCCTGATCCAGCAGGGCTCTTCTTATGTCTTGATGAAAACTAAAACTGAAATATGGCATAGCAGGTGCAGTTTTGCTTATACTGGTAAAGACCACCTTAATTTAGCTGGTTCTCTTCTTTTATCATGCAGCTAAAGACTTGGTTTGAATTCTAAAATGAAATTTAATTAATGCTGCCTGATTAACAAAATAAAATAAAATGTCAAGGGAGTTGTAATTTATTTCTTGCTAGCATTAATGTCCGTTCAAATACAGGAATTTATCCTGTCCAATGTTTGCCCTTGCAGTAAAAAAAATTTTTTTAAATTTAAATGACAGTGCTCTTGGTTGTAACTTGCTTGCTTAAGTAGTGAATTAATTGGTATTCTCTGCCTTTCTACTTTGGCATCAAAGCTGAGTCAAGACTAGTATAGGGCAGTGCTTCCCAAACTTCTAAGAGGCCGCTGCCTGATTTATCAATGCCAAGGGGTGTGGCTATAATGGTAATTGGACAGTAGGGCTCTCCCCCAGTAGCAGCTTGTTTAGCCCTTGATATACATAGCACAATCTGCTGTGTCAGTTTCACAACCGACCAAAAATTGGGTCATGACCCACTGGTGGGTCCCAGACCCACAATTTAGGAACCACTGGGTAGAGTAGTAACTGTTTTTCTCATTCTCCTTTGAGCTAAGAAACATCCCAGATGGAGTAGAGAAGAAGGGCAAGGAGAAAAATGTTCCATTCCTGTTCATTATTAAGCTCCTCATTACATTTCGTATTTATTCATTAAGTCTTTTCCCATTGGTGTAGAGTGCTACTGATAATTTTAAAATGGGCCAAAAAATGATCCTAAGTAATTGATATGATTTTATTTTTTATTATTATTAATTATTAACAGTATTTATATACCGCTTTTCAACTAAAAGTTCACAAAGCGGTTTACAGAGAAAAATCAAATAACTGAATGGCTCCCTGTCCCAAAAGGGCTCACAATCTAAAAAGATGCAAATGAATCTACTGTTAACAGTTCAAATATGGACCTTTTCAAAACAAGAGTGTTTATAAGTGTATTGCCATGGCCTCATATAAAAAAGGGAGGGCAGGCATTAGGGCTTTAGGAGTCAAAGTGGCTACAATTTGCCCCATTCATAAATCCTCCCAAATGAAATAAGAGTTGGACCTCTGACATACACCTTGGCCATTTTATTGTGGCACAGGCAGTCCATTAGGATTGGGCTGCCCATTTATTTTCTCTAGCCCTTACTGTGGGTCATGACTCACCAGTGGGTTGTGAGCTGATTTTTGGAGAGTTGTGAAAAAACTGGCTGTGGCACCGCAAGGCATTCTGGGGTGCTGCCCAGCTGCTGTGGCCAACAAAGTGGATTGTGGTGCTAAAATGTTTGGAAAGTACTGCTTTAGCTAATGTATGGAAGGTGATGAGCAGAGGCTGGAGTATCCTGTGTCCTCTAACCTGATCACAGTGGATGATTCAAATTTCAGTGAGCCAGGCAAACCCTGAGGTTAAAGAGGTGTTAATTGTTCTCAATAGCGCTCTCTCTCTCTCTCTCTCTCTCTCTCTCTTTTCGTGTGTGTGTGTGTGTGTGTGTGTGTGTGTGTGTGTGTGTGTGTGTGTGTAAAAACAAGTTTTTTTTTAAAAAAGAATACTGTCTCCACTAAACACACAGTTTTTTTTGCTCACCATAGTCAACAAAAAACAGCTCTGTGGAACAGCAAATCTGTAATTTTACTGAAGTTTTCTTAGCACGCTAGGGGTGTTTCTACTGCCAGGCAAATGCCATGGCAGTTTCATGTTGAGCGATGCTGAGGGTACTGTGATTATTCCATGCCTGGCTGTGCCAAGCTTACGGTTCAGAAGAAACTGATGTGTAATTAAAAGTTCCCCTTTTCATAATGATATGAAAGAGGTGCACGAATACACTGCAGGTGCCAAACCCCTATGGTGGTGCTCACAATTTTTCTGGAGGCATAACTGCCCTGGGTTGTATCCCCTAATACAGATATTAACAGATTACAAAGAGGTTTCATATGATGTCTTCCTCTGGGATTCAATAATTACATTCACTGTTTCATTTTCATAACTTCCATTTGTTTCATTTTCCATTGTTTTCAATGGGAAAGTCTACTGCTTTTAGAATGCTGAATAGGGGATCATGGGAAGTGTAGTCTTCAGTGGTGGGTTTCTTCTTGTCTTTGTCTCCCAGGCATTTCAGAAGGTTTGGGATCTTTATTACTTTCATTGCTGCCAGTAGAGCCGATCTCCAAACTATTGACTGAAGGGAGAAGGTCCTCTGGGATTTTTGTCCCAGAACATTTGGGAATTTGGCATTTGGCAATCTAGTAAATGTAGGGTCTTCCATCTCTAGAATACAGGCTGCTTCAGGGCTCCCATGCCAACAAATGAAAACTGATATAAAAGTGAAAGGGGTTTTTTTAAGAGATTATTCATTTTCACACCAAAAACAAATGAAATGAAGGGGGCTTGTTTGTTTTATTTTCCATTCACATTTTAAAAATGAATGTACATCCTGTTATGAAATCATTTTTTGATTCTACATGCCAGAAGTAGTGGGATGGGCCAAAAATGCTTAGGTGTTTGCCAGCCCATATTTAAATGGTATGTGATATGCATGCAGATTGCAAGTGGTTATTGTTTGTTGAATAGCAATACATTCTCTGGCAGGATAGCATCATCATATCAAATGAAAGCGGGTTCTATGCTGCTGTGAAGGGGACCTGACTAAGTATGGGAGGAAAGTAAGTTGGTGCTCTAAGTCACAGTCTACCCTGGACAGCGAAGAGTCAAGTTCAGTGTCTCTTTGTGGAAATTCATTCACACTCTTATGCACTGTTAGGCCTTGCAGTGCTGCTGTCTACCTTGAATTTTTCAAGCAAGCCAGATTTGCAGTGGGTGCTTGAAGGCATGGAATCTAAATCCATATTCCAGATCGGTGTGTCAAATGGAATGTGCAGAATTTCAGATCGTGTTCCAAACTCTCAGGCTAGCACTTATTTCTACCGAGGGCAAAGCCAATCCTTGGAGGCAGAACTCTAAGCTTTGGTGCATGTCAGTGTCTGCTGGAGTCTAGATTTGGATTAATTTTTGAATAGTGTGACTTGGACTGGTTTTTCTAACACGTTAATTTGCCAGCAGAGTTGTAATAGTCCCTTTACAGGAATGTATAAGCTCATCCAAACTTAGAATTCACACTCGACTACTCTATATTAAAACCTCACATTGTCAGAAACTCCCATTGATAGGACAATATGGAAATAAGTAGCAGACGTCTTTATCTGCAAGTCTAAGAATTTATGTATCCGTTAGGTCATCACAAACCATTACTTCTTATCAGAACAAGATTAAAATAAGTCTATCAAATGTTGGATCTCACCCTTCATCTTGAATATAAGAACTAATCCCTATGCTATAACTGAACTGCATATTTGGTTGATATGATTTCATTAAGGATCCCTACATTTTCCTCCAAAATCCAAGCAAGAAAACCCAATCTACACATGGATATCCATCTTTAAGGTGAGAACATATAACTGCCCCGACTGTGGAGAACACTTGAATCTGTGGATCCTGTTGGCTCCCTTCTCATGGCCACCCAATCATATATACGAGAAGGAGGAGAAGGAGCCATATCTCTGCTAAGAACTAATGCTTATTATAAACTAATAATAAATCTGCAGTATAGGAAAGATGATGCCTCATTATCCTTACAGAGTTGTTGTAGGAGTTGCCACCTAAAGATACATACCTTTTGAATATTCAAAAGCACTATAGAAATGCAAAGTATTATTATTATGAAAAATACTTATAACAAGGAGGCTATTGATTTATAAAGAAGAGAGTGTTGCAATCCTGGTTCGTTTTCCTGTACTGTGTAACGACTAAACGGAAAAGGCTGCACTGCTCATTTTACTGGAAAGTTGGTAAGGGTTATGGTCATTCTAATCTCTCAAAGAAGTAAATTCCCCAGTGGTAGGTCAGCTAGAAAACGATGTGCGCCGTGTGCTCACCAGCCCTCACAGTTGGCAGTTCCATTGTTCCTGAGGAACAGAGCTGTCAAAGGAAGTCATGCTTTTGGAGAGACAGATGGTCTCTATGGTAGACTGAAAACACGAACAGCTTTGAAAATTAGGATAAAAAAATCAATTTGTCTGCCTGCTCATCAGGGAGCATAAGTTAGGGGGAATGCAAAGGTGATGAGCTTTCAGTAAATGGTGTCACAAAACAGGCCACGTTTTGCATACTAATTACAAAGTTTGTGTTGGGTCATTGTTTTCATTACTGCATGACATTACTAATCCTGGAACTCTGTGAACATGTGATTCACCTTGATCAACTCCAACTGGAATGCAGAAGGTCTTGGTTGTCTGTTTGCGCATTATGGATTACAAGCAAGTTTTAATACAACTTTATTAGCTTAGAGTTCCTTTATTATTTATGGAATGGTAAATTATCACAGGACACATGCAAGATTATAGATTTATGATTGTGTACTCCACCTTGATCTTCTATGCCAGTGAAGTGGGGGAGAGGGGGAGAGCTGTTTTTTTTTTTTTTTATAGTCTAAACATAATTTCGCTGTTGTAGTTTGCCTGGAAGGGTCTCGAGGATGGGCAATTCCAATTTATTCTCCTTGTCTTTAGCTACTAAGCAATGGAAAGATGCCAAACTTGCATCTAAATGAATTTTGTGCTAAATTAAACGTTCCTCTGATGGAAAGTAAAATTGTGCCTGATAACAAGCACATTAGAACACTTCAATCTTTTAAAGAACATTTTCATGTCTAAAATGAATAGGCTACTAAAATATGACAAAGTGCATTGCAAGTAACTGAATTTTCCAACTGATAGAAACAGTTCAGGATGAGAATATGCTTCCTATCAATATTGGGGTGAATTTGATGAGATAATTCTGCACTAGATTATGAAAAAGCTCAATCACGTCATACCAAACAACTTGCTCTATCCCACTTGCTGCAACAACATTAGCACTAACTGATTAAACTAGGAGGAACTTTGTGGATAATTGCAGCCAACTCAAAAAGATTTTGCTGAGGCAAATGCTTAGATAATTTCTTTCATGCAATGTTAAATCAATTTGGAACTCTTTTTTTAAGAGCATCACACTGTTCTCCTAATAAATACAAACCGTAATATATAAAAGCTTTGTTCATCCTTTTTAGTGACAGATGTTAACCCATCGCCAACTAGGAAAACAAGAAAAAAATGTTATGGGAATTCATGTTTACCTGACCCTAAGCTATTATGCATCTAATAAATGACTTCTTCATATTTCATATGTTGCTGTTACCATTTAAGTGCCACTGTGTCCTGTGGTGACACTGTGTTAAGAAACAAGAACATTTTTGCTCCGTACCATGTGTGTCTCTCAATCGCCTGTGGTTTAATTACGCCAGCATTAGAGGTCTTTGTTCGTAATGCATACATAAACTGCATGGCACAGCACCACACGCATAGCGAGGAGATACTTAAATGTTAAATTGTTCATCATGGAGCACCACTTCAGGGAAGAGCTTCCCAACAGTGCTCATGTCCGGCTAGGAATGTCTAACAGTGCAACACTATACAGATTTACACAGAAGAAAGTCCCACTTCGCTCAGTGGAGCTCACTCCCAGGTAAGGGTGCTTAGTGTTGCAGCCTAAGAGCCAGACTGGATGTGATATCAAATGTGCTGTTTAATCTCACATGGGTTTTGCGATGGTTGTTCTTGATGGTAAACAACATCTGGATTGGGACCATGGCACGGGAAGACGGAGATAACATTTTGCCCTCACTGCAGCCCCAATCCAGATTCCCCCCATGGTGGCTAATCCCTACAGGAGAGAAGCTGTACCAATAGCATATAGTAGGCCATGTGGCCTCCAATCCAGATCAGACCTGTAGCAGTGGACAAATTTTCCCCTTCCCCATACCACAGACCTAATCCAGACTCGGGAGGGAGGAGACGGACACAGTTATTATTTAACAACAAGAATAGCACGAAGCATGCAAGGCCAAAAAAAAAAAAGTGTCCAACAGCACATCTAGTTTGGCTCTAAATTGGCACTATATTTAAGTGTCAGCCAGTAAGGATATCACAGTACTGTAATGACCTCTCCCACTTCCTCAAAGTCCTTTTCCCAATGGTCACTGCCTGAGAGCTAACTGGAGCTAGATGCCAAAGGAAAATGAAAGGAAGTTGCTTAGCAAACATCCATTTCACCCTCCTAGCATTCTTGAACTGGCTCAGGCCAACCAAGAGCCTGATCCTAGGCATGTCTACTCAGAAGTAAGTCACATTATATTCCATGGGGCTTACTCCCAGGTAAGTGTGGGTAGGATTGCAGCCCAAGTCGCTTAACTGGCTAGCCATCCATCAGGTCCAGTGGAGACAGGAACCGAGACCTCCAAAGTACGTACTATCAAACATTTTCTTCCAATTAGACTGTGGATCTAATGCATGTTTAGGTGTTCCTGTACCTCTCCCAGATGAACTGAATGAAATGCAATGTCATCAAAATATACAATATATATTTGACAACTGACTGAAAGAAGAAAATCAATCCATGAACTTAGTCACCTTTTCTGTACTGCTGACACACAACACTTGTTCTTTGCGGAGAGAACTACTGATCCCATTCTTGAAACTAACCTCTTATCTACTTTAAACTTGCAAAATGCCAATCACCATTTCCCTCACTGCTACAAGAGCAATCCCCTGTGAGTTTTCAGACAATGGGGAAATAGGCTCAGAGGTTTAATCAACCGCTAGCAATATCAAATAATAAAGAACATTACATTTCTTCTAGATTTTTTTTCCTACGGAATTAGTAAATGTATGTTTATGTATCTTTTTATTTATTTTGTTTATCATTTATTATTATATTATAGATTAACAAAACTAGCATTAGCTTTATCAGCCATGAATAGTATGAGATGTGGTCAGATGGTCCATTGAGTTTCTGATTCTGCAGTTCATGTAACTCCATTGGCTGTTCACCATTTAAAGACCAAAGTAAAGGTGATGAGGGAAGTTCATGAATGGACCTACTGCCATCTTTCATTTAAAAGTAACTATTGAAGAACAATGTGGACAATCCTGGGGCATTTGGTGGGCCACTGTGAGATACAGGAAGCTGGACCAGATGGGCCTATGGCCTGATCCAGCAGGGCTGTTCTTACGTTCTTATGGATTTGGTGCTCTTTCAGTGAGTATGGTATCCATTTTCTTACTATATGTACACAGCAACCTGGTGTGTTCTGATGTACTGGAGTACATTTCTTTGGTTGATATTTTAAAACTTCATGGACCATGCCAATATGTGCTAGATACTATGCTTTTTCATTTGAAGACACCCCCCCCCCAGTACCCAAATAGATTGTAAGGAATGGATCCTGGCTTGGTGGGAGCTGGGGGCTACAGGTTGCATAGGTGGGTCCCCATTAAGTAGTGAGGCGTTGAATAACTTTACACTCTCACATAATACCAGAACCAGGGGACATCCACTAAAATTGAGTGTTGGGTGGGTTAGGACAGACAAAAGAAAATATTTCTTTACTCAGCGCGTGGTCGGTCTGTGGAACTCCTTGCCACAGGATGTGGTGCTGGCGTCTAGCCTAGACACCTTTAAAAGGGGATTGGACAAGTTTCTGGAGGAAAAATCCATTATGGGGTACAAGCCATGATGTGTATGCGCAACCTTCTGATTTTAGAAATGGGCTATGTCAGAATGCCAGATGCAGGGGAGGGCACCAGGATGAGGTCTCTTGTTATCTGGTGTGCTCCCTGGGGCATTTGGTGGGCCGCTGTGAGATACAGGAAGCTGGACTAGATGGGCCTATGGCCTGATCCAGTGGGGCTGTTCTTATGTTCTTATGTTTATGTTCTAACTGAAGTGAGCCCCCATAACTGAACAGGTGACATTATCTTTTATTGAGCTAGATCACTGGCCCATTAGCATTAAATCAGCTACTAGTTGCAGCTACTTTAGAATAAAAAGAGGCATTGTGATCCATCTCTTATGTGGTTCATATATGAACCATAAGAAGGGTTACCATGAATGAAAGCATCTCTTTTGCCAGTGGCCAAATTATAGAAGAAAAGACACTGTTAATCAAATGCACAAGCGCTATCCTGTGACCATCCTAATTTAGTCAGATTGTTCTCCTGTAGCCTTTTAGAAATCGTAACTAAGGGGGAAATCACAAAAGGTAAGGGGGGCAGGACCCCTCTCTGCCCCCTCCTGTAATCCAAGTACTGCTTAAATTAGCAGTGTAATTTTAGGCATGTCTACTCAGAACTAAATTCCACTGTGTTCAATGGAATTACTCCCGTGAAAGTGTGCCTAGGATTGCAGCCTTACAGCCCAATCCCAATTCAATAAAGGGTATATGGCACAGGGATCTCCCAATCGTATTTAACTGGTCAGAACCAAGGAGACCCATGAAGGGTTTTAAGGCCCGGGAGGGGAGATAGAATGCAGCTTCTGCTGCCATCCTCTCCCCTCTACTGAACTCGAATCACCCAGGAACCTCCTTCCCCCACTCAGTTACACCTCCTTCCTGCCCCCATTCTGTTCTTCCCCCACCTCCCTGCTGTCAGCTGTTCACTTACCCTGATCAGCGGGTGCCGTTCCAGTGCTGGTGGAGGCCTACCAGCGCAGACCAGCACTGGCCTCCACGCAACCTCAACATGATTTACAGCATGTTTGTGAGCCGTTCTACCGGCACTAGTTGTCAAGGATCAGGCCATAAGAAAAAATTGTATTTCTTCCAGATCATCTGGTCCACACCATCATTGTATGCATGCAGAGTGCATTCCCTCAGCATGATGGTGGGTGATAGGATTGGGCTCTCAGTGCATTATTGATCAGAGTTAAAATCTAAAGCACAAGTACACATACTTAAGTTTCACTTATTTCCCCTGGACTTCAGTGCGCATAACTCACTTAACTGTTCTGAAATTTACAGCAAAGTAGTGGTTTTATTAAAAGATGCAGCTACCAGCACTTTGATAGGAAAAAATGTCACTGATGATTATAAAGACTACAAAGCAGAGCTATTTCCTCTAGTTGCGTTTTGCAGTCCCAGTCAAGTCCAGCTGAAAATCCGAAAGAAAATTCTCATAGATTTAAAATCATGTGACTCATCTGTATGAAAATAGTTGTGACAAGATTTGCCAGAATTATTGCACATATTTTATGAAGAGAGTTAAAAAAGCAGCTCCAGCCATATTAGATTTATACCTCCATCTGTGAGTTCATTTTGGAACCTCCTGCCATCTAAATGCATAAGCACACATTTCAGGCTCCAAAGCACCTTATGAAGCCTGGCTCATATGTTCTGCCATGTTCCTGAGAATATTAAACAATCCCTTAACCTTTCCAACAGCTATTCAAACAATACCAAATCTGCCACTCAAGTAAATCACTCTAAAGCAGAGAGTTGAGATAAAGATTCCTTTTTCCTGCAGTGTGGTAGATTTTGCCATTACTCACAGTGAGAAGCAACCAAGTGGAACATGGTCATGCAAAAGGACTCCAGTTAGATTTACAGCCCAATCCTATAGGACACTTGTGGCAGCAGAACTCCCGTAAGCACTGCTGCAGTGTTGTAAAAGGCACCCCACTTTCATGCGCTGCAGGGCTGTCAGGGCTGTCAGATATGCTGGAAGACCTGCACATGTGGTGGTGCTCCTGAACACTGTGCAGGAGCATGTAAGGTGGTGGAGGGGACAGTTTGTGGGTGATTTGGGGTGGGAGGAGTTGATATTGGCGACGACAGCACATGTCTGATCCAATTCCCATTTCCCAGCCAGAACTCACCCCTAGGATTCAGACTTATGCCAGCTAAAGAGCTGCTACAGGTCCAAGGAGACCCATTGATGGCCAGGTGGCCTATGCGCAGGTAAGTAAAAATCATTTTAACTTACCTCTCCCAGGCCAACTGGTCACCCCTTCAACCATAACATGCAGCTCAAGCTCTATTGGTGGTACCGCATGCTACGGACTGGTGGGGGATAGGATTGGGCCCCAAGAGATGTTTCCAGATTCCCCTTTGGTTTTGCTAAAATTCACAATCATTACAGATCCTACATCCCAGTAGATCAGACTTTAGACTGGAAGTGTCCACAGATTTTATGCCTTTCATACATTTGGAGAAAACCATGTATGTAAATGCATACTTTGCAATGTATTAACTGTTTTCATAGGAAGGATGTAAAAATATTTAAATCTATGTTTAAAAATATGTATCTTTTCAATGAGGGAGAAAAAAATCTGGCCATTTTTACCAAAAGAGAATGGATGTAAAAGGAAACGATACAAAATGTAGATGAAATGGAATCAAGTCCTTTCCTCCCTAACACAGATTTATTTCAGAAAGTACTATGGCCTGCCACTGTGGATTATTTTATGGCTGCAGATGGTGTCCCAAACCAAGAGGAGAACATGCGTCAGATTATTTTGCAAAGGATGTCACTTTAGAATAAACTGCAAACAAGTCAGAAGAATGACCAGTTGCCTGGTTCCATTCAAATGAGAGAGGTGGTTACTGAGGAATGAAATTTTCCATGGGGATATAACAGGGTACATTGTTCTGAATTAGGTCCTTTTTTTAATGTTACTGCAGTCACTGTGATTACAACATAAAATACTTTGGGTCATTTCAGTCACTATGAACCCTTACTGGTACAGCAATACTCATCTTGGCCTCACCAAGGTTAAAATAAGAGCCCATTATGAAATAAATGCATCAGTTTAAGGATATCAAGTTACTACTAGAGTAGAGAATAAAATAACACTCCAGCCAAAAAGATAACAGCAGGTTGCCAATAAGGTAAGAAATAGCTGGGCAGCCCAATCCTTAGCTGTGCTGGTGCAACAGGGCTGCATGGCCTCCACTGTATCCAGTGCAGCTTTGGGGCAGGCTGGAGGTCTCTTTAGGTTAAGGGGATATATTTCCCCTAATGCCAAGTAATTCCCCAGTCTGCTCTATAGGGCTACTTGGATCTGTGCCTGCTAGGTATTGTGTAGACCTGGCCACAGGGATCCACGCCACAGCAACATTAAGGTTAGACTACTGTAACATGTTCTGTGTGGGGCTGCCCTTGAAGACAGTTCAGAAACTGCAATTGGTGCAGAATGCAATGGCTCGTGTGCTTGCTGTATGCAGGTGGTTTGATTTTGTTGGGCCACTACTCTGGCGGCTGCATTGGTTGCCCATTTGTTTCCGGGTCCAATTCAAGATGCCAGTCTTGACCTTTAAAGCCCTATACTGCTTGGGGGTAGGGAATCTGAGACACCACCTAGTTCTGAACAATCAGGTTCATCCTCTCTGGTCACCAGAGAAGACGCTGCCATCGCCTACGGAGGCAGGGAGTGGCAGCAAAGAATAGGGCCTTCTCAGTTGTGGCACCAACTTTATGGAATTTCTTCCCTCTTGGTTCCGAACTATTCCCTCCTTAGAGGCTTTCTGGCAGAGCCTAAGGACATCGTTATTTAGATCAGCATTCTGAGTCCAGATCTTTTTAATATTGGATATCATGAGTTTTTATGCTGGTTAGATTTTATGGGTCTGTCTCCTTTGTTACTCATTGTTGCTAGTTTATGATTTTTTTGTTTTTTTAATGTGACTTTTTAAAATGTTGCCTTATTGTTTCGAGTAGATTTTTAATGTTTATGGTTTTTATTGTTATTTTACATTGTAAGCCACTTTGAATGGCCTCCGGGGAGATAAAGTGGGGTAAACATTTAATGAACGAACAAGCAAATAAATAAATAGTCGGCACAAGTCTGAGCGGCCCGTGTAATACCGGCAGGCTTGGGAAGGGGGTTAGGTTACGGCAGAGGCCTCCTCTGCTGACCCTGCCCCCTCCCTGGCCTGATCCACTCCTGTTATGCTCTCCCCCACCTCCCCCTCCCCACCTCCATTCTGCTTTCCCCTGCCCCTGCACCGCCTGGCACAAAACCTACCTGCCTCAGCGGTCATTGCTCTGGATCTGGCACCAGAAGGACGGCACAGGCCTTCTTGCTGGCATCCCTTACTCAAAAATCAGAAAGTGCTTCATGGCATTTTTACAATGGCTAGCAGCTGCTACACCGGCACTAAGAAACCATAGGATTGGGCCATTAATCCCTGTACTACTGCAGCTGCATTCCACAGGGGAATTTTGGCTGCTTGAAGTCTCTGCAGGGTAAAGGAAATTTCCGTCCTGTAGTGCTAGTAATGCTGGCAGGGGAGGGCACCGTGTAACACTAGTTACACCAGTGGGGAGGGAGTTAGGATTGGGACAAAAGTCTGTTAATCTGTTTATTACATGTTATATAATTTAACTATCACACTTTTGTTCTCATCTTCTGGTTTTAGATTCTGTTCCAATCTAATGACAACTGGGATACGTTGTGTGGTCAAATGTGCTGAGTTCATTTTATATTTGAGTTGGGGTAATGGCTTCTTCTTTTATTCTCTTCATAAAGCTCATGTTTTAATTCCAGACAACCTTATCGCAAAGATGCCAAATGTACAGCAGTCAGGGTACCTGAGCAGCTAATACACATAACTGCCTGTGCATGCATAATAAATAGGCTTTCTTATTGTGCTTGTTGCTTTTCTCAGGTTCTTCACCTGTAAATGCATTTGCATTGAGGAATAGAAAAAAAATTTGTTTTGCCTCTAGTATCCTGGGGGGAGGGGAACTGAATGGTTCAGTCTGGTTTTTTTAAAGGTTCATTTAAACAATTAAACAATTAAAATGACAAATAAAAAAAATGGGCAGAAAAGGGAAAGAAAAATGACTAAAATGGGCATGTTTTCACTTTGTAAATTCTGTACATGACTCCCAGCTCAGCACCTACCCAATATCAAGCACTTCTTCCTTTCTTAATTTATAATTTCTCAATAATATAATGTTGACTGAGTTTCAGGGGACACCCTGTGGTAGGAAGATGTGTCCAGGCATGTTGGATGCTAGCCATTTAAAGTGTACTCAGGAGTGATTCAGGGTCGCTATTAGATCACTCCAGGGAGGTAATCATGTAGAAGTAACAATCTTCGCACTTTGCAGTTGGCAATTGCTCTGATTGCTTTTGAATGAAGTTAAATTGGGAGATGAGGAAGCTGTAGCTTCTCCCTCCTCGTTCCTTTGCACCTCCTGTATTTTGCACTCCTTGCCTGCTAAGCAAGCAGGGGACTAGAGGAGTACATGTTATGTGAAGGTCAGGGGAAAACAAACAGAAGAGGTTATGGCTTCCTTGTGTCTTGATTCAGCCATGAATTAAAAGCTATATAGGAAGAGTCTTCAGCATGCAACCGAGTGGTCTAGGAACCAGGACTGATGGTACATAAGACAGCCACCTTGCTGAAGCTAAGCAGGTCAGGGTCTGGCTAGTGTTCAGACGGTGTTCAGTAGTGTAGCCGGGGGGGCACGATAAGTACAGCAGGTGCCACAACGCACCATGTAAGCAGACCCTCCCACTCGCTGTCAGAGTTATTCAGGGCAGCCACTCGAAGCTCATGAACACCTGTGCACTGCTGTCACTGCCCCAGATGGCTCCAACGGCGAGTGGGAAGGTCCGCTTACATAGCACATTGCGGTACCTGCTGTATTTAGTGAACCCCAACCAACTATGCTATTGCAGATGGGGCGCCACCTGGGAGCCTTCTGTATGCCACTTCTGTTTCAGTTAGAAAACACAGGGATATTAGTGTAATCTCTACAACTGTGCAGTTCCCATATCTTACTGTAGCTCTGTCTAAATACATACCCCTGAAAGTATCAAAATTTCCTTTCCTCTATTACCTCCTGTGTGTGAATTTAGATTGTAAGCCTCTGCAGACAGAGATCTCTCATCTCATTCTTTATAAAGTGCCATGTCCACGGGTGGCAATCTATAAATACATAAAAACTAAGCTTGCCAATACTCATTTCTTTGATGTCATGCTCCTGGAGCCAAGTCCTCCTTTTGGTCCTGGATGTGATTTGTACATTGGTATAAACTGGGAGTCATTCAAGGCAGCAATCAGTCAGTGTGAAAGACTGGCTGCATTTTATGGAAAAGCAGATGGTGTTCTTTGTGCAGGAAGTAATTTGCTCATTGCTCATTCGAAAGACATTTGCTTTAATAAGCTCCTCCTTTAGAGAGCCGACATACTGACCCTCATTAGGAATTGGTGTTCTCTAATTCATTCACAAGGAACTACACTTAGTATAATTTAAAACCACTTCCCTGCCCATTTACATTTACATCCACGTGCCACCGAGATCCTTTGAACTATTCCCCTGCGGGACTATGTATAAGGAGCGCACTGGGTAGAGCTGGTGTGCAATGAATTAATAAATGCAGAAGACGTGTCCGAAGCCAGCAGTGGGAAGGGAGGCAAAATTAACTACACAATGGACAGGCATAACAATAGCTAATTTGCAGAGTCTCGGTCCATGCGCATTGTCTCTGCTTATTATGTATCAATAGGAAGACTTGTATCTTTGCAAAGCAAACCTGTTTTCAGGATGGTTACATATGAGCCTGCCTTTTATCGAGACTAGCTCAGGATCATCAACATTGAAAGGCAAGATGTCATGTAGAAGGGCTTTCCCCTCTCTGAAGTAGGCCAGGATTTGCACCTCAAACCTTCTACATGCCAAGGAGGGGCTGTATCACTGTGCTCCAGTTCCTCCCAACGGCCTCCAATATGACTAGGATACACATGTCAGAAAATAGAGTGGAAACCAGAACAGCAAACCAGGAAACGGAAATTCTAATTGATTTACTGGATCAGGATGATGATACTGGATGACACTGAGCTAGCTCAGGACCACGCAGGTGTGTGGCTGCTTTCTATAGGTCAACAGCTATACACCTGCACAATGCCAGCTTACTATTCCTCTTCTGCAGATGTTGCCATGCAATGCAGGCCAATAAGAACATGAGGATACCCCCCCCCCCAGCTCCTGCCCTCATTCACCACTCAGTGGAAGCAAGTGAGCCTTGCACCTACATTGTCTCACCAGCCAGTTCTGCCAACTGAAAGGCTAAACATGCTTGGGGTTGCCGGTCTGGCAATCTGTACACTAGTAGGATGCTGAGCTAGTGCAGACCCATTGTCAGCAAATCAAAACCAGACAGAAAACCCCACTAAATGTTCAAGGGTTGATTGAAAAGCAGTAGGCAGTATGAAGCTGCTTGCTGAGCCAGGCCACTGGCCTATCAGGATTTCCTACACTGACTGGCAGCATCACCCAAGCATTTGACCCTCCAATGGAGGACTTACGCTGGCCCAGCACAGCCTTAGGATTGTGCTCTAAAGACATACCCTATCCAAATTTCCAGCACTGATGTAGCTGTACCAATGGGGCATGCACTGCATCCTACTCAGTCAGTCATGGAGGCCTCCGTAAGTTGAGCAAATGTTTATTCTCTTACCTCAGGCCTGCACCAGCGCTGGAGAGTTGGATAGGATTGGACCCTATGTCTCCTGGGCAGAGCTGTGTAAAAAGGACCAAATCCAAGGGATTTATAAACATACTAGGAAGTAGGAAGTCTTGTAAAACAGTACCAAGAGGTAGTCATCAGCCACTTGAACTGCCATCTCTGTGAGTCCTCATAACATCACTGAAAGTGTATATTATTGTCTGGGTAATGCATTCCTATCAAGACTTTGTAAAGTATTTCTCTCTCTCTCTCTTCCCTCCCACCACCACATATGCTGGTCATGACAAACCCACTACTAGGTGATATAACATTGTAAACTAAAAGAGAAACAGAGGCCCACGCTAATGTGATTCCAGTCTTGATATTTGTGACTTCTGTTGGCTGCCACCATCCAACATTATTCAGCAGCTGCTGAATACCTAAATAATATTGGTCCCGATGGCCAGTCCCATAAATTTTTCATTAACTGGATCACGCACATAAAGCTGCACAATTAAATATAATCACGGCATTAAACTGTACAATTTTATTTCCAGTGTTTCTACACATTAATTCCTGGGTCTTTAGCACAGTCATACCAGAGGCTGCTGGTGTTTGGGGTTCATTCTGAGTCCTAATACTACTTATCAGCCCTCTTTCTGCAGCCTAACAAGACCCTGTTTGACGCCGATCATGGGGTCAAACTGTGGGACCCAGTTTGCAAGTACAGGTGTGCGCCACTTAATGACGGGGATATGTTATCTGATCCCTGTTGTTATGTGATTAGGTCATTAAGTGAACATTCAGTCCAATCTATTGCCTTTGTTGTGTAAACAGACACTCCCTGCCAGACACTAGCTGGCTGCACAGGCTACTGGAGATAGATGGCCTTTGCATTAAGAGCCTGTCTGTTGTGTAAACAAACACTCTGCTGCAAGCTATGGGAGATGTGATTGCCTCGTTAAGGGCATCTTTTTTATGCTTTGACGACCATCATATCTGCGATCCATCATTAAAAGAACAGTTGTTAAGTGGCGGATGTCTTTCCCTCCACTTCTGGAAGGGAATTGTATTTTCCACAAAAATAAGTAGATGTTTTTAGGCAGGAGGTCTGGTCTAGAGGGTCTGTTTGCCTGAAGATCCGAAGGTTCTGAACATCCGAACATCTGAAGATCTGAACATCTGAAGGTTGCCAGTTAGAGGTAAAGGTACAAAGGTAGAACAGCCTGCCTATGTAAACCACTTGAATTAAAGTCTGAGGAGAAATCTGATGACCAAGAAAGTATATAAATGCCTGTATTATTATTATTATTATTATTATTATTATTATTATTATTATTATTATTATTATTATTATGTGGACCAAAAAAAAACCCTTAGGTGAGATGTTTCAAAGAAAATGTGACTCAAATGTAATCTGCACTAATTAAAAATGAGAGATTGAGTCTGATATCAATAAAGCCTGGTACCTTTCTAACTCATTTTGAACCTAATATCTCAGAGGTGTGCAAGAATTGCTTTTGTGAGATTTAAATCATTTTTGTTATTAAAAATGTTGTTTAGTGCTTCTTTCATTGAAATCACACTCATTATTTCAGTGCTCTCATAATAGCCCTTCATTTCCATTTTCCACTGTGTACAGTGGGACACTCAGCTGCTTTTTTGCTTCCTGAAACATCTGTGATTTCTAATCAATTGATATGCAATGTTCAGAGGTTCTGCTACCCTTCTAGTAGGAAAAGGGCCCCTGTTTTAGAGGAAATTTAAGGAGGAAGATAGGCAGAGCCAGGAGAATCAACTATTCACTACAAATCTCTCTATCTAAACTACAAATTACAAATAACTAATTAAGCATAGGAGAATGGGAAAAGGTAAGAAATGACTGGAAAATGCTTAAATGGACTGCAAGAGGTGATTGATTAGGAACTGTTTTTTCCGCAATGAACAGAAACCTTCATCCCTTCCCTCCCTTGCAGGGAAGAGTTCCTCCCCTTGTCTCTCTGACTGGAGGGCTCTGTGCAAAACGGCATATCAGAATCTTTGACACTTTTGCTATGATTGAGTGGAAGTTTAGATAGTTTGCAGCAGGAATGGCCAACCACCAGCAGGCCATGTGCCACTTTTTACAGACAAAATCTAGAATGTGCCGCTCCATTTTATTTCAGCCTTCTCCAGGTCTGCTCTGGTGGTTTCACTAGTCCATGTGATTTGCCAAGCCTCTGCCGTGCTATCTTTGCCCTGCCCTGGCCCTTATTGCTCCCTTTCTGGGCTTCGAGGCGGGAAGAGCGCTGTGCACTCTTGACCATGGAATCCTGCATCAACGAGCTCGCCTGTGACTGGAGACGTTGTGAGTGCCACTTTGAAAGTGTCTACATGCCACTGGTTGCACATATGCCACGGCCACCCCTGGTTTACAGTGTCAGTCTCAATTTCCTTGCTCTTTTTCTCCCTGTAACTTCTGTTCTGTCTGTGCTGCTACACTAGGGCAAAATGAAAACAAATGAGTCACAAATGAAACATATGACATTTGGAGCTCATTTGTGGCTCTGGCACAGGCTTCTTTCCTAGCAATGAAAGAAGCGACTGTACACCCACACTATTTAGTATTACAATTATGTTCAACTCCCTATGGCTGCAGTCTCATGGAACATAATGGAATGTACTTCTGAATAGACAAGCCTAGGTTTGTGCTGTTGGCTAGCCACAACAATTGTTAATAGGGGTAATACTTTAATAAGGATTTATCAGAACGTACCTGGAACTGTTTTTAATCCTAATGCTGTAAATCTTTTCTCTTTTTTTGGTCTTCATTTTCTGGTCATTGGCTAGTTCAAGTGAAATATCAAAATAGGGAACTTTTAAAAGAAGCAGTTTCACAGGAGAGTGGAAGAGAAATGATTGGACAAGAGTGACTGATAAGAAGTAATTGATTTAAAAATCTTAATGAATTGAAATGGTTCTTATCTCAATAATGAAGAGTGTATTGAAGTGGTACTTATTGGGAGGACATGAGAATGAGTGATCGTCAATGAATTTCACTCTGCAGTGTCAGTGATTTATCCACGCCTGACGTCTTCTTGAGCACACGCAGTCTAGATTTTACTCTCTTTTAACTGTATTAATCAATCAAAAGGCAGAAGAATTTAATAAAAGATAAACTGGTATTGGAAAATTGTCACCAGTATAATTAGGGAAATTATTCCCTTTAGCAAAGCTTTAGCAAAGATCCATTGATAATCTGGGGAGATTCTTTAAAGAAAAGCATATAAAGGTGATATGGAATTGATACTGAATGTCTTACTGAGGTATTCATCACCCCAATACACATTTAATTAAAGTTCCTGTAAAGGTTGGATGAATGCAAAGATATTGGAGCTTGTTGGCAACCTTCAGTCTCGAAAGACTATGGTATCGCGCTCTGAAAGGTGGTTCTGGAACAGCGTCTAGTGTGGCTGAAAAGGCCGATTCGGGAATGACAATCCCTTCCACACTGGGAGCAAGTGCAGTCTGTCCCTGGTCTGTCTCCCTGGCTATGGGCCTTCCTTCTTTGCCTCTTAGCCTCAGACTGTTGGCCAAGTGTCTCTTCAAACTGGGAAAGGCCATGCTGCACAGCCTGCCTCCAAGTGGGCTGCTCAGAGGCCAGGGTTTCCCACCTGTTGAGGTCCACTCCTAAGGCCTTCAGATCCCTCTTGCAGATGTCCTTGTATCGCAGCTGTGGTCTACCTGTAGGGCGCTTTCCTTGCACGAGTTCTCCATAGAGGAAATCCTTTGGGATCCGGCCATCATCCATTCTCACAACACGACCGAGCCAACGCAGGCGTCTCTGTTTCAGCAGTGCATACATGCTAGGGATTCCAGCACGTTCCCGGACTGTGTTGTTTGGAACTTTGTCCTGCCAGGTGATGCCGAGGATGCGTCGGAGGCAGCGCATGTGGAATGCGTTCAGTTTCCTCTCCTGTTGTGAGTGAAGAGTCCATGACTCGCTGCAGTACAGAAGTGTACTCAGGACGCAAGCTCTGTAGACCTGGATCTCGGTATGGATATTGGAGCATACCAGAACTATTCCATCATGCTGCAACATAGTGTTAAGCTACTACAAGGAGGACCTGCAACAAAAAGTGTGGCATTCTCCCTAACCCAAATGCCCAATTGGGTCAATGAGCCCAATTCCCTCTCTCTCAGCTGGTGTCCTTTTTTCCAGTTGGTGCCTCAACTTTCTGTGGCTCCTTGCTGCCACTAAGCATGCTTAGTTCACATTAAGCTACTTGGGGTTCTTTTTTTCTCTTCCCTTAACTTACAGACTCCTCTGTTTCTGGGTAACTCCCCCGTTTCTGGCAATTTAGTCCTCTGAATAGGTAGGCATCATTTCCTTTTCTGCAGGTGGCATTATTTCACATAGGAGCCAATAGACATTCTACCACCTGAATTTCCCCATGAATTTTACACACACACGCATATGCCCCAAACACACTTATTCCTGCAGTTAGGACTGGTGGGCAGCCCAATCCTAAAGGTGTGTTTCACCAGCACAGGCCTCCTGTGCCGGTCCCTGAGTGTTGTAAACATGTCATAAAGCATGTTTGAGCTAACTCAGGAGCCATCAGTGCTGGCACCACATGTGCCAGCCTACCGGCACCAGATCCAGTCCCTGAGCCAGTCAAAGTGGGTAAGATTGTGCTGGGCAGCACAGGAGGTGAGAGAGTGTAGTGGGGGGAAGTGGCGGGCCTGGAGAGGGGGCCAGGGGGACAAATGTCCCAAGCTCCACATCCATGTAGCGTTGTGTACCATGCAGGAAGCCTTCTGAGGTTTTGGATGATATCTTAAATGGTACTTCCAGTTTCCCGGAAGTACTGTTTAAGACCGTGGGGTAGCCTCAGAAAGCTTTCTCAGTCACCCCCAACGCCACGTGAGGCTCTGTTGTACTGGGTAAGTATAGGGGATGGCATGGTATAGGGGGTGGCATTGAGGATCTTTGCCCCGAATAGCAGGTCTGTTACTGGCTGAAGGGCATTCTGGAGGTGGGGAGGGGGTATTTCTGGGATGGGGAGAGTGAAACAGGGATGATCAGGCCCGAGAGGGGGTAGGATCTGCAGCAGTAGTGCACACTGTGCCCTAACCCCCATTCCTGGGCTTGGAGCTAAATGGCGCAGATCTGAGTAGCCGCATAGGCAGGCTGGGGGATTACACGCAAGGTGAACTCCAGCAACCTCCTAACTGGTGTAGGGTAGAGGCCTGGCTGTACTGGCACAGGTTAGGATTGCATTGGGAATGTATTATTGCCTAATTTGGGGGCATGAAAAAACAAATCACATTTTATAAAATCTGCCTAGAGACAAGGCATCTGAAACAATATCATTTATGGCAAATGACCTTGCTTAGATTCTCTTATAAACCAAAACCTCCTTTCAGAGCGCGATACCATAGACTCTTGAGACTGAAGGTTGCCAACATCTTTAAATCTGCAAAATGGGGGGCTGGGGTGATACTGAAAGTTAGGAAATAAGACGTTTTACCGTTCTTAGCTTTCACACATTATAAGACATTGTTTGATGTTCATCATTGTGTTTATTGTCCAATGGGTAGGATAAGTGCTAAGTACTGCAAAGGGCATACTTGACTTCTGCACACTTAACGCACATCCAGGATTTTCAGTCATTATCTCGACAATGATCTCATCTAACTTGCGCCTGAATGACACTGTACAGCACAAAAGCCCATATCTATTGTGTGCTATACATAGAACAGAGCTGGGTAAGATTGTAAGAGGGCCTGAAAATGATGCCATGTAGGTTACAAAAACACAGAAGCATAAAAGATTTTTCCGTCTTAAATGAGGAGCTGGGACCTGCATTGTACTCCTTAAGCATTGCGCCTGAATGTGTTTAAGGTGAGAAGAGATTAATGGCCCAGGAGGACTGACTGGCTTCGGATTATGTGATAACACCCAAGCTCATCAGAGAAGAGGTAAAAGGAATGATCTGTGAAAGAGGAAGAGAGGGACTATTAGATTAAATTGTGAGCAAATGGAAGACATTGGCAATAAATGAAGTGCTGCTAATAACCATCATGATCAGTAGGCCTCCCTAGGGGAATTAAACAATGTACAGGAAAGGCAGATGTAACACTCCCCCCCCCCCGGTTTTCAGAAAAGCAGGGATCCTCAGTCTATATGATCCAATTGTCCTCGGGAGTAATTTCACTAGGCCCAATTTCAGAGGCATCTGTTCAGATCTAGGGTTCTCCACAGCAAACATCTCCAGTATTTTCTCAGTCACTAGATGGATCTGCGGGAAAATCTGGACCAGAGTATAGTGACGAGGGCCCAAGCTGAATGGTCCTCCTCACTTGCTGCCGCTGGTATAGGATGATTTCCACTGCTAGCTCTTAGTATGAGAGGGTCATCGAAAGTTGCTGCACCGCAGTTTGTGTGCTGGGGGTATCTTTCATCTCTCTTGAACAAGGCTTTGGGTTGGTTCATATCAGGCTTTGGAACTCGGATGTGAGTCATGAAAATGCGTGATTTTGGGTGACTCGGCGCACGTGGAAGACTCTGAAAAACACTCAGGTCAGGGCCCCCCTGACTCGGCACTTGTCCCCATGCGTGCTGACTTGAGTCTGGGGGTGCTTACTGCTTTATGAAACACCTCATGGGCCCAGTATTCTGACCAGATGAGCAGCAGGGAGTGTTAGTTGGGAGGCATGGAAGGGTTAATGCATCTAAGCAGGAGGGTGGGCAGGAGAAAGCTCTTTTGCTCATCTGTGATAAGAAGGAAGAAATGGATTATCATTGGACAAAGAATGGGTATTCTGATATTTTCATTGTCGGAGGGAGAGCAGGAGGAGGAGCCCAAGGGGGTTCTTGCCTTACAATTGGCTGGAGGGGAAAGAAGGAGATGGGGAAGTGGGGGGAAGGCAGTTTGTAGCAATCATGAACCTCACAGCTTCTATAAGCTCATTGTTATTTGGGAGGAGAGAGCCCTGTTGAATGACTAGGCTACAGTGGGACTGCTTCTGAATAGAGCTGCAAAGGATTGGGTCATACTGGTAAACGTCGCAGTGGCTGCGCATAACCCACCTCCCTCTTGCCACTTCTGTCTGTGATCTCTCTCGCAGTCCCACCCACCCCTCCCACCCTGTTTACAGATGGGTGGGGACAGCAGGGGAGTGAGTAAACTCTCTCTCTCTCTCTCTCTCACACACACACACACACACACACACACACCCCGGCAGCAGCCCTGTTTTTTCCACAGCAGGCTTTATAAGGGAATCAAGTCCTTTAGAGTTGTGAAGGAGTGACTCAGCAACTTGGAAAATGCCCCTGTTATGACTCATTTTCTAGTCAAGTTGCAGGAGCGGTGACTTGACAACTCAACTCCAGTCAAGCGCGTTGAACTTGCCCATCCCTGGTTCATATGCAATGCCAAACAATGGTTTGGTGTAAACCCAAATTAGCTTTGTGCTTCTCCCTTACCGCCCTCGCACACTGGGTTTTAATTATCACTTCTGCTTTCATGGAAACTGTAGTTTGCCAGTACGACTGAACTAACAAACTGTGGTTTGCATGATCCTTTCCACAGCAGAAGTATCAAACTGTGGCATGAGAGGGGTGAAAAGTAGGAGCATGTACACATAAGCCTTGTTCATTTAATGCATTACATTACATGAATCTCAACCAGGGATTTATTCAAGGGGAGGAACAGCTCTTGAGCTCCAGAGTTTCTCTTGCAGTAGCAGTGATGACATCATCATCAGGAACATTCAGGTGCTGCCTTTGAAACATTTTCTAAAGGACCTGAGTTTAGAAGCAGCCTCAAGCTCAGCAGGAGGTAAACAGAGACCTTTACCCAGGATTCTGCCTTTGATGCAGATTGATGGGTGGGTAGTGCAAGAGATGGAATGAGTGGAAGAGAAGGGGCAAGAAAGTAACAGCTCAGGTGTTACTGATTGGGCTGTCAGGTGGAAGTATTTGCGATAGTGAAACAGCACAATCCAAACTTGCACTAGAACAGGCAGGCCAGGAGACCTGCACTGTATGCAGCGCAAAACTGGGGCCCAAAGTGGTTCCACCAGAGGCAAGCTACCCCCGGGTAAGCTACCACAGCCCCAATGGGTCTCCTCAGACTTGCACCACCTCCAGAGATGGCATAAGTCTGAGGAGGGCGCAGTGGCTTGTAGCCGCTCTGTGCTGCTCGGGGAACGGGGTTGGGATCCAGCATAACAGCCAGGTCGCAGCCCCGCCTCCTGCTCCCCACCCGCCCCTGGAACCGCCCTCCCCTTGCCCCAGAATGTCTCCCTCCTGCCTCCTCCCCACTTCCTCCCCAAACCCTTGCATTGGCCGAGCTCGGCCAACACAACCCTCCTTCCCTGCCTGAGTCGGCATGGAGGCTGGATTCGTATCGCAATCGACTCTTGAGGAGGCGCAAATGTACTTTACAGCACATTTGCGACCCTCCTGGGCCAGCGCAAGGGACTTGTGCCAGTCCAAGACGCAGTAGGATTACGTCCAGAGTTCCACTGTTCAAAATGGCTGAAAACAGCGCAACACAGTGTTCTGTCAGAGGCCATTTTGGGAGTGCTGCTGCAAGAGGTGGCAGTGCTCCGCATCTTTCACCAGATCCCACCGTGGCTGCCAGCGCAAGTAAGGCAGTGGCAGGGGCACGCAGGGGGAAAAACTGGACAAGAAGTGGGGAGGAATGGGGGCAGGGAAGCTGCGAGAGAGGTGGATCCAGTGGCAGTTGTGCGTATCAGATCCTACCCACTCTTCCAACAGCTTACACCCCCTTCCTCTGCTCACAGTGCACCAGATGCAGTGTTGGCACAATTACATCACCCTGTCTGTGTCTGATGGCATTATCACAGGATGCCCATAGGAATTCCTACAATTCTTCTAGCATAACTTGTGCCTTCGGTTTTCATAGCTGTGACCATGACATTGGTGATCAAGCATTAGTTAATTAATTTTCACATACCATGGACTTAAAATTGTTGCATGCCTGTATTATGTTGGTAGGAAGTTTAGTGTTCATACTTTGATATAAAGGCTTTATACATAGTATGTTCTGATTATTGCATACTTTACTGTGGCTTAAGCATTTTTCCCCCAGTTTGATTCCTGCAGACATCTGTCTTTTGCATTAAGCTAGAAGTATGTATGCCCCCTCAACTAACAAGGGATTGTGTATGAATCTATAAATGGAAATTACAATTTTAGAATGATGCGACACGCAGATATAATTGTGTACCTTGAGACCCCATAATAAATATATCGATCCAAGAACCATGACCTCCAGTGCTTGATGATAGGTGCCCAATCAACAATACCCTGGAAGCATTAATCCATTTTATTTGTTTGAGTTTGAAAACTACTAAATTAAATAGAACTTTTCATTTATTTCCACTATCTTGCACATGCTATGAAATCAATGAGACTTAAGCTCACATAATTGAGTGCAGGGCAGCTGCCTTTCAGAGCACCTTTAAGAAATCTGACCCCCAAATTTTCACTAGATTCTCCTCTGAAGGACATGCCAAAATCTGCTAAAAGCCTGACACTTCTTAACTGGCAGCAGTCTTGTGTAAATGGAAGTGGATAGATGTCAGCAGTTACAAAGTCTGATGGCATACTCTGAATGGAAAAAGATTACAAGAGACACTATATGGGGACACGAGAGAATCTTCATTGCCGCCACCTCTCCAAAAGGAATGATATTAAAATTTACAATGTAAAAATGTTCAGTGCACTGAGACAAAGTTGTGGGCAAGAAAAGCCAAATGTGGTCATATGTTCCACCTCCCTTCCTCCTTCATATGCTCCCTCTGAGTTCACCTGAAAGTGTACAGCATCTACCAGGGCTGGTTTAAGGAGCCACGGGGCCCAATGTGAGACATTTTAGCGGGAGGGAGGCACAGCCCTCTCCCCACTCACCAGGACAAGCAACAGTGGTGGGCTCAGGGCTGAAGGTGCCTGGTGCAAAGTGCAGCACCTAAAAATGTGCAGATGTCGACACCAACTGCTTCTGGGGGAAGACTGATTTTGGGCCAATCGCAGCCAGAGGTGGGCAGGAGAGCCTTCCAGCGGCAAAACGCTGCTCACTGTGCTGGCCTTGTAACACCTCGGTATGGAGAATTCCATGCCAAAGTGCCAGCAAAAGAGCAAGGTGAAGACTGAACATATGAACATCCCCACTGGATCAGGCCATAGACCTGATCACTCTCACTGCAAGTGATCAGCTCACTGCCCCAGCGTCGGGCCTTCCCAGGCACAGGGGGCCCAATCGGCTAAGGCCAGCCCTGATCAATATCAAAGAGTGTACTGTGTATATTTGCAGGGCAGAATTATGGTGCACACTTGCTGGGGGCCCTGTATCAAAGCCCTGATGCCCTCCACATCCTCTTAACATGACTGATTCACAGTTTTCCTGCCGATAAACAAGCAAGTAGTGAACTGCTCTGCTACGCAGGCTGCTTGACTATATCCTATGATATCCTCTAATATTTTAGTAGTCTGAATTTGAATGACAGTTAGACAGCAGCAAGCTACATTTTTAGTATCTTCAGCTCCTGGAAATCCCTAAGAAATCTGGAAGAAAAACCCTACCGTAAAAACTGTGCTCTTTACAGAGTTTTTACTTGAACCACAATTTCATTGTTGGGATTCATTTGTTTTTATGCCTATGGATAGTCTTCCTCTTCAGGGTTTGCTGGACAAAGTGACCATTTTTTTTTCCACCTCTTAGCCCTGTAGAATTAAACAGAGATCCTTGCAATCAATTTGTGAAGCAAACGGCACATGCTATTGTCTAGGTCAGCATCCTTTAATGGCTCTGCAGTCTATTAAACGTCCCTTACAAACCTTGAGTTTAATAAATGATTTTTAATTGACTACATGTCACAGCAACATTCTCGAAAACTCTGTTACATCACATGTTCCATTGATTCTCCTTACATCAGAAAATGAAATGTCAGAAGCCATTAATTGCATTTTCACAACAAGGAGCCGGGGCAGTGGATACTGCTAAATGCAAGCACTTCTGCGCAATGTGCGATGGAGGTGTTGATTGAAAATGAAAATACTACATCAACATTCATTGTAAATGAATCCACAGCTAAATATTTTGTGTTGGCAACCTTCAGTCTCGAAAGACTATGGTATCACGCTCTGAATGGTGGTTCTGGAACAGCCTCTAGTGTGGCTGAAAAGGCCAATTCAGGAGTGACAATCCCTTCCACACTGGGAGCAAGTGCAATATGTCCCTGGTCTGTCTCTCTGGCTATGGGCCTTCCTTCTTTGCCTCTTTGCCTCAGACTGTTGGCCAAGTGTCTCTTCAAACTGGGAAAGGCAATGCTGCACAGCCTGCCTCCAAGTGGGCCGCCCAGAGGCCAGGGTTTCCCACCTGTTGAGGTCCACTCCTAAGGCCTTCAGATCCCTCTTGCAGATGTCCTTGTATCGCAGCTGTGGTCTATCTGTAGGGCGCTTTCCTTGCACGAGTTCTCCATAGAGGAAATCCTTTGGGATCCGGCCATCTAAATATATGTGAATGGAATGACTGCCATGTTTTTAAAATAATCAGTTTTGTAAAGCATATGAGGTGTGCTAATATTTCATGTCCGTAAGTGCCTTCAACCAATTCATATGTGGAATTTGGTCTGGACTAAACAAAATGTAAAGGAGGCCAGAGAGAGGTGGTGTGCCGAGACTAAATGTTATTGTATTCAGCTGGATATTAGTAGCTTTCATTAATGCATTGGGCATTATAATACCCAATTATAATACAATCAAAACACCGTTAGAGGTTTACACTTATAATCATTTTGTGCTCTGTTGTCACTGAAGTCACAGGAAAGGCAGAGCTGTCCCTAGGCAAGTTCTCTGAAGATTTCAGCAAGACAGGTGCAGGAGTTCCCCAGGAAACAGCATCATGATGAAGATGGTAATTTCAGTGCTGCATCCAAAAAGCTAAAAGAGGCACAGAGATGAGGTGTGTTCAAGGACAGTTGGATTGAACTAGCTGTTGAAGGCAGAGGTATTACTAGGGTGGAGCCTGAAGGGCACTTGCCTGAGGTGCTATACCGGGGGGGGGATGCAAAGTGTAAGGCAGTCACTTCTGGGTTCTCCCTAGAGGTGGAGGCTCTTTGGGAGCCTCTATAGGAAAAGGGTGCAAAGCCACCAGTGCCTCCTTTGCCAGGGAGAACCCAGAAGTGACATCATGATGCCATGTGACATCATGGCATCCATCACCGCCCAGTGTGCAGGGGCTTCTAGTTACTCCTCTAGCTGAAGGAATGGGTCTTGATCCTGGAAATAAACTAACAGAGAAAAATATAAATGAATCTCACTCTCAGAAACAAGGTAGGATTGAGCCCTTAGTAGCTTTCATTCAGCTGCTATGATCCTCACTTCCAGTTCAGACCTGCCAATCACACTGTCCCTTGCCTAACTTCACCCTGCTCCCCCAATTGTCACCTTCCATATACAGAAGGTCCCCGACTTACAGACCTTCGAGTTACAAATATTCAATTTACAATAGGCTTGGTTTGGGCTTTGAAGCAAGCGCAGCTGTGAAGTCAAGGGGCACTTCTTGGAGCTGATCAGAGCAACTCAGTAGCTTTGAAAACCCCTTGCTGGGGCAAACAATAGCTAAAGAGCACTGGATAATGTTGAAAACCTGGGGATTCCTGGGGGCAGAAGAGAGGGAGAGGACAAAGGAAGAGTCAATTTGGCCAAGAACGGAGGTATTGTGAGAAGCAGGGAAGCTATATAGTACTGTATCAGGAAAAAGTGGGCTCTGAATAGTTGCAACTCCAACAACAGAATAAAAAAACACAGCCAGTGTTCATCACTACTAAGCAGGAAAGAAGGAAGGGGAAGGTTAAAGCTGAGTTTGATCGAGGCTGCCATTTATGCTCTTTAAAAAGCAAACACCATAAAAATCTTATAGTCTAACAGCGCAATCCTAACTTCTTCTGGAATGGGGAAGCTGGCAGCCTGCCCCGTAAACAGCATGAGTTTGGGGCTGAAAGCGGCTCAGTCCGGGGCAAGGGGAATTGCTTCCTCTTACCCCGGGGAGAGCTGCTGCAGCCCCAACGGGTCTACTTGGATCTGCGCCACCTAAAGAGATGGCGCAGATCCAAGCTGCCCGAGGCTGCCCGAGTACAGGGTCAGGATCCGGCATAACTGCCAGGTCCTGACCCCACCCCTGCTCTCTTGCCGCATGCCCACAGGCCCACCCACTGCCTGCACTCTCTCCCCAGAATGCCTCCACCTCGCCCTCCCCATGCACCCCTAGATCCCCACGCTAGCCAAGCTCAGCCAGCACCGACTTTCCTCCGTCCTTTGTCGCAGAGGCTGGATGCAGCCTCCAAAGGCCTTGCACCAGCCTGGCTGACACTTGAAGAGGTGCAAACATGCTTTACGGTTTGCACTGTAACTATGATAATTTAATTAGGATTAATGTCACTACAATTAAGAACAAAGGAACATTCCTATGAAATGCAAAGATGGATGTTACTGTAGCTGTAATACTAGCCTACCTTGAAGGTTTCTTATGAGGACCAGCAAAATAGAGACAGAAGATCTGGGACAGACTAAAGGAGGCACTGCTACACATACAGTACAGTGCGGGCCCCTTATCCACGGGATTGGGATCTGCAGATTTGATACAACATGGAGCTGATCCTGCAGCAAGAGGGCCTCACAAGACCTCCTGGATGTGGCCAGAAGTACCTTCCAGTGACATCTGGGATGTCTTCTGTGGTGCAGGGAGGTCGCGTGCAGCCTCCCCTTGCCTTCCCTGCAAATATCGTGGGCCCACTGTACATAATTAGTGTGTGAACTTCATTGCAGCAAAACGTGATGGCCGTTAGTTTGGATGACTTCAAAGGGGGACCAGACTAATTTGTGGAGGACAGGTCTGTCACTGGCTATGTGCTATCACCTAGTTCAGTGGCAAGTTGCCTCTGGATACTAGTTGTACAGAAGCAACAGTGAGAGAGAAGTATGCATTTCTTTCTCCTACTTGTGGGCTTCCTGGGGGCAGCTGGTGGAGAACTATGGAAAACAGACTGCTGGACTAGATGGGCCTTTGGCCTGATCTAGCAGGGCTTTTCTGATGTTATTATGTCCTTTAAGATTGTAAAGCAAAGCGCAGATGAAACAGCATATAGACATGTGTAGCAGTGAACATCATTATAATTTACAGCACAATCCTATGCATGGCTACTCAAAAGTAAGTGCCATTCACTGGGGCTTGCTCCCCAGGAAAGGTTGTATATAGGATTCCAGCCTTAGACTTGCTGAAATCCAATGTTATTTATTTCAACCCCCAAGTTTAACTTAGAAGGGAGAATAATCCGAGCCCTCACGGAACTATACATGATGTAGTAATCACTGTACCTGTCTCAGATCAATAAGCAAGCCTGAAATTATGACTTTTTACCATAGCAGACAAGTAATTAGGAAATCAGGCAATGAAGGTATATGTGATTATCTTAAAATACACACAGGAGCTAATTGGTTGCTATTTTAAACCATCTACATAGAAAGCAAGCTCTGTATTAATTTCAGCCAAAGAAGGTAGAACTGGAAGTTGTTCTTTTGAACAGAAATTCAAATTCAAACAGAAACACACTGTTTATTCCCAAATAATTAGAATATGATCTATGGAGGAATGAAATAAACTGCAAATGATTAATTGACAGTTGATCATTAGTAAAATGGAGGCGAGGAGGAAAGACCAATTAATTTTTGTATAACACAATCCCCCTACCTGCCCCTACCCTTCCATAGATCTGGCATCCTGAAAATGAAGCCCCGATTCATGCTTGACTTTTGCAAAATGTGTCTGTACTTAATTAATGCTATTGCATTCACATTCTAATTTATGCATTTTAATTATACTGCGGGGCTTGTGAATAATTAATGTTATTAAAACAATAGGTCAGAAGTGTAAGCTTAAAAAACAGCAATCAGTCGATTTAACAGAGCTTTTATGTAATCTCAGGATAACTCATTAAAATAGTTTAACTGTTTCATTAGTAGAAAAGGGTGCTCTTCTTTATGGAGCTAATGAATCAACAGCCCTTGGCTGTGCCCACTTCGTGGAAAGCCGTGGCCCAGGGCCACTCCATAGGTGAGGGTGCAGTCAAAGGGTTCGAGAACATTTGGATAATATAAGCTGCATGTGAACAAACAGGTAGGAGCAGGAAGTAGACAATCCTGGAACCCACATAGCCCAAAGGTCATTATAGAGTTCTAAAAAAGAATCATAAAGAATCTGGGAGGCTACTCAAAAATATAAAGCAACAGCGGTGGTCCTGGCCACGCCTGGGGGCACAGCTGGAGGTGCCGCCCCTTTTAAGGTTTACGGGCTACCTTAAAATGTCACTTCTGTTTTTTTGTACTGAAAATCAGAAGTGATGTTTAAAGGCCCTCAGGAAGCCTTAGAAGATCTTCTGAGGGCTGGGAAGGCCACACGTGGCCTCTCCAGCTCTCAGAACACCTCCAGGAAGAGACAGCAGGTGTAGGTGGCCCTTGGGGCGGCACAGTTGGGGTGGTGGTGGCACCCTTCAGCCATGCCACCTGGGGTCACTTGTACCCATGGACCCCACCAGGTGCACCACTGTAAAGTGGTAAATAATATCATGTAACCTCTACAAAGCAAGATATCAGGGAGAAGCATTCCAGCCTAGTCTTCTCCCTGACATGCTAGTTTTTGGAGTTTCGAAACTCCAAAAACTAGCATGTCAGGGAGACTAGGCTAGACCGCTTCTCCCTGATATCTTGCTTTCTAGAGCTATCATGAAAGGGCTCTCGATCTGGGTTCAAAAATGATTTTTTTCTAAGTTTCCCCCATTCACACACAAAGAAGGGTCAAGCTCCCAAAACTTGGCTTCTGAATCAGAACTCAGAGAATCTCAGTCCCATCAGACCAACCCTCTCTGACACTCTTTCACTCACCCCCCCCCCCACACACACACCCTTTACTTATAAGCAGCAGCGGCAGTGGGGAGCTCCTTTCCTCACATTTTTGCAGAAGTAGCATAGTGAGATTACACTGTACTGCATGAGGCCTTGAAGGAGTTTATGAAAGCTCCAGTCTTTGCAATATTTTTTTTTTACTATGGGATAATGTGAGCCCCCAATTGCAGTCTGAAGTACAGTACTGTCCAGACACTTATTTACAACCTGCTTGTTATTTCCTGCTGAAAACGATGCTAAAATGTTATTGAGTGATGTCCATCTCAGATCCCATACCCAAAGGTTTATGGACCAAAATGCTCCAGTTTTCAAGCACCTCAGTTTGATGAAGGATTTATTGGGTGCACTTTTGCCACATGTGGATTTCATTTGTAAGACATCCACAAGATAGAATTGATTTCAAATCATTCTTGAGAAAAATTTTATAGATGATGGCCCAATTTTATCCAGGCCTTACAATGGCAGATTTCATGATCCACCACTGTAAGTCCTGGACTGATGGTGTGAAAGCTGCTCTACCATTCTTCAGGCTGAGTGTGCAGCGCAAAGAACTGGAGGCTGCACACAAGCGCCACTGGCCTACAGAACCTCTGCTGTCCTCCACTTTGGCCAGTAAGTCAGCGGCGGGAGCAGGCCAGGGGAGGATTGTGGGCAGATCCAGGTGGTTTGGGGCTAGGCCAGGGGTGAATCTCTGCTTACAACACAATTTGAAGGACAGTCAGTTCTCTTTATCTGCAAATTCACTATCTGCAAATTGGCTTATCTGCAAGGGGTAGAATTGCCACCTGCCTCTCGTTATCTGTGACTCTGTTCTCGTTATCCGCTAAGACTGTGCAAGTGCATTGGGGGAGCATGGTGCAGCTAGAAGCAGGCAGGCGAGTGTGAGAGAGGTTGTGGGAGGAGGAAGCTTATGGTCTCTTCATGAGCAGAAGGCAGCACCAGTGCTGTACAAGGGGGAAAGGAAGAGATGCCTACATAGTATATGGCTGATGGGGAAAGGGGGTTGTGGTAATTGTGTCCAACCAATTGTGTTTCTCATTTTTAAGAAAGTTGATTGGACTGGGTGAATTTTCCACATCAAACAGGCACTGGTATAGGTCTATGGAGAATTGTCAGACACATTTGTCAGACACTCTTTTCAAATGCATCTACCAATAAAACAGGCTACTCTCAGGTCAGATTTCTTTGTTGGCCCAGCATCTTTAAGAGTAACTGGCCATTTGAAATAGGAATGAGAAAGAAGCCACCTTGATGACTTTAAAGCAGGGGTCTCCAAACTCCGGCCCGGGGGCCAGATGCAGCCCACAGCAAGCCTCAACCCGGCCCGTGGCCAGCCTCTTGTCCCCTGAAAGCCCCTGGCCCACTCAACTGCACATGACCAGAGCTGTACTCTGATTGCATCTGGAGGGTGTTCTGAGAGGCTGAGTGAATGAGCCCACTCATTCATTTATTCATTCATCTAAGTTCCATCTCTAATTTATTTATTTAAATTTTATATTTAATTTTTTTTCCAGCCCTCACGCCAGATATTTCATGTGGCCCTCTGGCCAAAAAGTATGGAGACCCCTGCTTTAAAGAGATACTGCCTCAGGCTAAAAACTAAACTAAACTAAACAAAAACAGCATTGATAGCTACAATGCGGGGGAGAGTGTTAAATTTCTCCATCTCAAGTATTTAGGGGGAAAAGTGCTTAAATTATCATGTTTTAGAATGTTGTGTGCATACACAAATTTTGCCATTAAATTAAAGCAACAAAAGTTCATCCCTCCTAAATTCTGATTAAAGCAATGGTGACTAACAAGGCCTCTTGCTCTATGTTCAGCCACAGTCTGCCCCTAAATAAAATGTGCAGGTGAGCAATAGCAGGAAAGGGCTACAGCTTTCCTGCCCTGTCTGTGGGCTTTTTGGAATTACCTGTTTGATCACTGTGGAATAAAGGATGCTGAACAAGTGGACCATTGGTCTGATCCAGAAGGGCTACTGTTCAATGGTGCTTAATCATGATTAACATTACTATCATTTGCTGCAGGGCCAATATGACCTGGAATGCCACCTGATGCTGTCTCAGGTCCGCCATCTCTGTGCTACAAAAAGACCCCAAACCCTTACTGTAAGGCCACACCTGGAGTATTGTGTCCAGTTCTGGTCACCGCATCTCACAAAAGACATAGTGGAAATGGAAAAGGTGCAAAAGAGAGCGACTAAGATGATTACAGGGTTGGGGCACCTTCCTTATGAGGAAAGGCTACGGTGTTTGGGCCTCTTCAGCCTAGAAAAGAGGCACCTCGGGGGGGGGGGGACATGATTGAGACATACAAAATTATGCATGGGAAGGATAAAGTGGGTAGAGAGATGCTCTTTACACTCTCACATAACACCAGAACCAGGGGACATCCACTAAAATTGAGTGTTGGGACAGTTAGAACAGACAAAAGAAAATATTTCTTTACTCAGCGTGTGGTTGGTCTGTGGAACTCCTTGCCACAGGATGTGGTGACGGCATCTGGCCTGGACGCCTTTAAAAGGGGATTGGACAAGTTTCTGGAGGAAAAATCCATTACGGGTTACAAGCCATGATGTGTATGTGCAACCTCCTGATTTCAGAAATGGGCTATGTCAGGTGCAAGGGAGGGCACCAGGTTGCAGGTCTCTTGTTATCAGGTGTGCTCCCTGGGGCATTTGGTGGGCCACTGTGAGATACAGGAAGCTGGGCTAGATGGGCCTAAGGCCTGATCCAGTGGGGCTGTTCTTATGTTCTTATGTACTGTGTTCTTCATGCACTGTCATAAAACTCAAAAGTCCCAGGTTTGATGGCAGCATGCAAGCATACAAGGCAAACGGTAGAGAGGGGAATAATCTGTTTTTCTCTGGAGCAAGCAGAGAACAGGTGATTGCAGCTTGCATTGGTGCTGAGTTGGAGGGAGATGGTGATGGCGGTGGTAGCAGCAGCAGCAGCAGGGATGAAAGGCACCCTGTATCCGTACCCTGTGGACTCCTCACAATCTACTGCTGACGCAATCTGTACCAGCTGGCCTCATGGATGGGCCAGCCCTGATTTGCTGGATTGCACCCACAGATTTTTCAGTTATACTACTGATTCAGCAAGGCTATCCACCTTCTGTATCTGTCGTTCTCTTATGACTGCAGGATTATACTACCACCGTTTCCTCCTACACCAAGTGAGCCAATCCTCTGAGCTTTGTGGAATCCCATTCGTCTTGTACATTTAGAAACGTCTTGGTTTTTGTTTTTTTTAAAAAAGTCTTGTTTAAAAACAAAAAGCTTCAGCTTTTACTGTATGATTGCTGAAATAAAACGTTCATCGGCAAACCCACTCAAATTCCTGAGAGGGTCAGCTTATTTCCCCAGCATGTATACACTCATTCATTTTACTCCTCTTAAGTTCGCTTTGGGCCTGATAAGGGAATTAGGGGACACGCATTGTACTGTAACATCCAGTCATTATAATGCGCCTCTCTCTGTGTTCTTGTCCTTTTGTATCGTTCAGTGCAGTGTTTAAGTACAGCTGGAGGGCTAATTAGTGTACTGGGTAAATGTGGCTTTAATTTGCTTGAAAAAGACTGATGTCCAGTAAAAGCTCATATCAGTTGCTTTAGATCAAAGACCTACTTGAAGAGCATTTTCACCTCACTATATTGGATTTTCAGAGCAGTGAATCATCCATCTGTCCTGGGTTGTTCCTCAGCCTTGCCTGTTTTGATGCTTCTCACTGCTAGAGTCCTCAGTGCATAGTGATGAAGACATCAGCAGAGCTGTTAGTAACCAAATTTTGCTCATATACCTCTGCCCTTGTAGGATTTTGCTGAAAAGGAGAAGGCAGCAGCAAGGGCTCTGGAGGATGTGAAAGCTAACTTCTACTGTGAATTATGTGACAAGCAGTACCATAAACACCAGGAGTTTGACAACCACATCAATTCTTACGATCATGCTCACAAGCAGGTAAGTCTACAATGTTGTGCAACGGATTTCAATTTGGTTTAGAAGCAAGGGAGCATTGGCTCATGCTTGAATGAGCCATGCAAAACAGGTAGGCGTTTCATGCTTCTTTTAATTTATTGCATTTGTAGGTGGTCTCATGTGACAATAGGATAGAGTAAGGCCCTCTCAGCCAGTACAATATGATAAACTGACTATTTTCTGAGTGTATTCAGGCTGCCCTGTGAATCTTGCAGTTATTACCATGTGGTGCTGATTGCAACATAATGCCCCCCTTTAAACTTTATGAATTACATTTATAGCCTAAGTGTATACATTTATAGGAGATATGTTTTAATAGTTCCTATAAATCTCCTACATAGCGAAAGAAAGGAAAGGTGAGTCAGGCAGGAGTGGTGCACAGAAAGCCTGGGGGCAGCAAGGAAGAGAGGTGCAGCAGAGGGACAAGGGGCAGAGACAGGTAGGTGGCGGAAGGGCAAGGGAAGTGGCAAGAGGAGGAAGTCAGAGGTGTGGAAGAGATAAGGGGAAGGTGGAGAGGGCTGGGTAGGGGACAGTGAAAGACAGAACAGATGTCTTGGAGAACTGGGAGCAGCCCAGACAGGCCCTAGAAACTTAGAGCCACCCCAGCTCCCAAACCCTGTGCCACCACCCCACTGGGACACCAATATTCCTAGGCAATAGACTGATACCCAGGAGAGGCAGTGCCTGACCCTGGCTTCTTGGGCCCAAGCAGGAGGCCAATGTGAGTCTCTGCACAAAAAGGAACTCCAAGGCCAACATGGCCAACCTTGACTACTCTACTCTTCCTTATCCCTCCTGTGTAAAAAAAATGCCTGCAATAAACCCTACTGCTAAGTATAGCAGCAACCCCATCTTTTGTACCTTCCCTTCCTCCACATCATGTCGTTCCCTTCCCACTATGATGTGGACCTCCCCCACATGAGATGGGGTAGAAGGAAGAAGTCCTACCCATAGTGAGTCACTTTCAGCTTCATTGCAGTTTTGAACCCAGGTCTCCTTGTGTACCTACCTGGTCCTTGTGTACCTACCTTATCACAACACCACACTGGCTCTTTTGAATGTGTCTGTTCAAATACATGAATGTAGAGTGACACAGTAGTTCCACTACTACTCATAGGAAACCCCTGCTGAACTGTGGGGATGATCGGACTATATTAGCTGAGCAGCAGGGGAAGGTTCCAATGCGTTCCATACAGCTGTATACGATGACCCAGCAGCACTTGATAAACCTCCTGGGTTTCCTGCCTGCTTGGAGCTGCAAAACCAGAGATGGGTGCCATATGGATTGGTTTATGGAGCATGGACCAAAGCATTACATTCAGTTCTGAACAGAGGAGTGTGCCTTACTGGTTTGAAACCTAGAGAATCTTGTTGTCTTCTGTGTACATTCATCTGACTAGCATGCAATTTTCTCCTTTATATTCTTCATACCACCTGTATCAATAGCCAATCAAATTTTGATGATAGGTTCCAATGCTCACGAGGGCCAAGGCAATTGGTAATAGTGAATTTCGTAAGTGTAACTGAGGCCATAATTTTGGACCATTGTTTCTCAGACAAAACTAGGTTAATCATGGTTAAAAAAGAAAAAATCCATCCGGTGCTCTTCCCCTCAGTACTCAATAAGTCCATAACAGGCTTGTAATGATATAAAACCAAAACAGATCCAAAACATGTGAAGCTAATCTTATAATCCCCCAGTCCCTAAACAAAAGGATTTATTTCCAGCTTCAGCTGCTTTTTTCCTACATGTCAAGATTGTTTCTGGGCTCAGATCGATCCATTCTGAGTATTCCCTTCTCCCTCCTTCCTCCCCCACATCCTGCCAGCTCCACTCATGTTTCTCAGCCTTTGTGATTTATGCAAAACAGAAATGCCTTGTTGATGCATCAGTCAGTTTTTCTTGGCTGCTCTCCATCATAAAAGATAATGGTTAAAAGCAATAAAACTCTTTTTAATTTTAAAAATAGATTTAGTACACTGGGGGGAAAAATGACAGGTTGGCAGTGGAAGGAACAAATGGCCTATATATTTGATAAAACTGCATAAGAACCCTATGGAAGTGGCAGGCTATGCTTTTCCCACACAGTAGCCCTGTGTGGTGTAGTAATGTCTCAATTAGCACATCCATAGGGTGAGAGAGTAAGCATCAAACATGCAGATACACTCCTCCATCTCTGCTGAGTCAAATTGCCAATGTTTAAAGGTGCCAATAATGTGATTTTTCTGCAAGGAATGAGTCAGAGATCACACGCCGCCTACTCCAAGATTTCATATCTGCTAAGTCAGAAAAGAGTCTTGATTTTTTTTTTAAATCAAGGTTTTTGGATAACAGTTTCTCCCTCACACACACACATGCACACACACTATTTAATTGGATATTTTTAGAGATACAAGCAGCCCAATCTTAAGCTGCACTGCATCCAATCAGTTTAGGAGCAGACTGGAGGTCTCATCAGGATAAGTGGATATACTTCCCCTTATCTCAAGTAAAGCCCCAGCCACCCCATGGGGTTTTTTGGATCCATGCCAGCTATATAGCGGGTGCAAATCCAGGAAGCCCCATGTAGGGCTGCCTGGCCACAGAAGGGGGTTATGATGCAGCAGGCACCACAGCCACCAATCCCACACCATCCTGGACCCGATCCTCCCCCATTCCACCCTCCCTGAACTAAAAATGCCCCTTCCCCACCTTCAAAACGCCCTCCTGCCTCCCTCCCCACATCCCTGCACTGCCTGGTGCAAACTTAGCCATGCCAGCCAGCGCAGGGTCTGGATGCAGCTCTGCCAAGTCAGCTCGGGCCTTTGTGCCAGCCCAGCAGACTCTAAAGTAGCCACAGGCGTGCCTTACAGCATGTTTGCAACACTCTGAGTCAGTGCAAGGACGGCCGCAGTGGCTCACATCAATGTTAGGCTTGTACTGCAAGATTAACAGCTACAGATAATACAGGAAACGTAAGCAGTGAGGTTCCCACCACTTCCACATACCTAAAAGGGGAGAGGAATCAGCTTCCCTGAAGTAAAGGAGAAGCAGAGCAAAGCTGGGACCTCAGATTTCCAACACACGAAAGCTCATTACTTCCTGCCTTCACTCAGGATATCATATGAGGATGCTGCTGTAGCCTTCGTGCCTTTCCTACTCAATAGTTCAGTATGCTGTTGCACCACTGTTTACTCATAGCTGCCTTCCCTTTTCCTTAAGAACATAAGAACAGCCCCACTGGGTCAGCCATAGGCCCATCTAGTCCAGCTTCCTGTATCTCACAGCGGCCCACCAAATGCCCCAGGGAGCACACCAGATAACAAGAGAACTTATCCTGGTGCCCTCCCTTGCATCTGGCATTCTGACATAACCCATTTCTAAAATCAGGAGGTTGTACATGCACATCATGGCTTGTAACCCATAATGGATTTTTCCTCCAGAAACTTGTCCAATCCCCTTTTAAAGCCAGACGCCATCACAACATCCTGTGGCAAGGAGCTCCACAGACCAACCCACGCTTGTGCAGCTCCACAAACATTGGAAGACTTGCTTGGCTGAAAAAGAATAAAATTTTTGTGACTTCAAACAAGACTATAACAGTCCTCCTTCATAGTGGTAGGACTGCAGTCTGCTGGTTGGCTGGAGAATTCCAGAATCACAGCATAAGCTCAGTAATCACAGTAATAAGCTCAGTTTTTAGATTGTGAGCCTTTTTGGGACAGGGAGACATTAGTTATTTGATTTTTCTCTGTAAACTGCTTTGTGAACTTTTAGTTGAAAAGCGGTATATAAATACTGTTCATCATCATCATCATCATCATCATCAGTCAGTCAGTAATCAATCAAGAATATTTATACACAAAGTACACAAGTAATACCCATATTCTGAATATGTAGCTGAACACTATCCTGCCAATTTTTCTTCTGGTTTGCTGAATTGCTGATAAAGAGAGCTTGCTGCTTACTATAGGTCAGCTGGTATCTCCTGGTAATTACCACAGGGCCTACAGTGTGCACTGGAGCAGCATGCCCAGATGCCACATTTGAGCTGACCACAGGCGCCAACCTTGATACATATGTCAAGATAGCGAAATGGACTCCATCTAATTGATTAATATGAAAGATGAGCTCAAGAGCTTGAATGAGTCCCCAGAAAGAAAGAGCTGTGAAATTTTAAATTGACTATGTTGGATACAAACAGAGCAGCTGCTTGTACAACATGCCAGTAGCATTTGAAGGCAATGCTGAATCCTAATTATCCTAAAGTTGGTGACAATATTTTTCATAAAGAGAGTCCCAGGATTTAAATTATGGAGGTGGATGATCTCCAAGTCAGAAAAACAAAGTGATTTTTTAATAAAATATCTCACTTTTATGAGATATAAAAGAGGCATAGGTGGAATCTCATATGAATGCATGCATACAATGTATAGATTAAATAGATGCATACATCCTAAGTACCCCTTATGTTACCATGTGAATGAGTTGTTAGCACATTGTCAGAATCAACACAAAGGTTGTCAAGATAAAAGACCAATGGAACACATATTTATATAATATTGCTAGTCACAGCATTTTTAAAGTGTGCGTTAAGACAGAAGCCTAATATTTCCATGACGCCCTGAGATAAATTTTACATTTTATTCTCCAAATTCCAATTTCATTTGAAAATGGAAATCAATGTTATATACTTTTCTAATATGATGTATTCATTTTTGACGCATTAATTTATTGCAAAGTCCTGCCAAGATACTTAACTTGCACATTACCGCAATCACATTTATTAAATCAGTGCTTGGATAGCAGAAATAGAATTATCAAATGCCACTGAACACAATCTAGTGACTTGTTATGACTTGAGGCAACACATTCCGATTTTAAATGTCAGTATATACAAGTCTTTCTTTTAAACCCACACATCTGTGCACTTGGACGGGCTTTATTAAGAACCGGCGCACCTGGTACACGGGAACACGGTCATTACTTTCTTACTATGCAAATGAATTAATGAGATTGCTTTCATCGTCAGGGCTTCAGAAAACTCTAGCCAGGAATGGGAAGCAACTTCCAAATGTAACATCTAGATAAATTGCGAAATGTTAGACGTTGTAGAATTACATTGGTTCCTTTTTTGAGACTGAATGCTAATTAACATGCAAATTAGCAGTTTAGTCCTTTTTAAATTAGGAAAAAACCACAGGACAGTTAATTTCGTAGCCGATAATAGCCCACTGACTGTATGATAATTTGAAGTATGACATTATACAAGGAACTGGAGAATTCTGTTATCTGATGCTAGCACCTCGAGCCAGTTGTGCATGTCAGACAAAGTGTTCACAGTTAATATTTGTGCAATCATCTTTCCCATTTTTCTCTGAGGGTGCATGTTTTGAATAATGAAATACGCGACATCTCATGCAAGAATTCAAAATGGATGGTAATCCATTCAAGGCAAATAGCTAAGACAAATGAAGAGCCCGAGGGCTGCATTCCTAACATATCTACCTGGGAGTAAGTACATGTGTCTTTGAGAGGACCTACTTCCAAGGCTACATCCGTTGGCTTGAGTTATAAATTATATAAGTTCTTTTTCAACTTTGCACACTGTTAGTAATTCAGTACCAGTGTGATCCATTTGGGGGGGGGAATCAGGGCAGGGCCTCGAAGAGGAATTTTTTTTCAGGGGACATAAAGTTTCTTCTGGGCTGCTTCCCAAAGGGGAAGGGGTGAAACAGGATGGGGGAGGGAGACAACAGGGGCAGGTGGAATGGAGACAGGGAGGGGCAAAATGGGGCAGGATGAGGTTGGTGACAACAGGAAAAGTCTCCAGAGCCAAGTTCTACTCATCTGGTACACCTGGCCTCCCAGTCTACTGACAGTCTACACAGGTGACTTGCAGTTTAGGGATGGCAGGTGAGGCAGAACCTCCCCATCATAGTTCATGGAAAAGCACTGCAGCCACCCCACCCGCATACACCTGAGGAGGCTCTCCTTACACCCAAGAAAGCACACCGCACATCCCTGATCTATACATGCTGAAGAATGCATACATGACACTCCTTAACACAGTGTCAGATCTGGGAGGAAACTGGCCTGCTTGTGGATACGTTTACAATGAAGGAGTGTATTCACTCAGGGGCACAGCTGTGGGTCTACAGTTGCTGCAGAAATAAGTTTTGATATCCTAAAATTTCCTGGGATCTCAGTTGGCTTTGTGGAGAGTGAAATATGGCCTCTCTCCTGCACACCCCCCATGGACCCTGAGTTGGGGGGGGGGGGACATGACTGAGACTTTTAAAATTATGTATGATGTGGAGAGAGATAAGTTCTTTGTTGTCTCTCTCAGTACTAGAAGCAGCTGGGGCCATCCAGGAAACTGATTGAGAGCTAGTTCAGCATGCTTCTTTGGAGAGCACATAATTAATGTGTGAATTTGCTGCCACAAGGTGCATGCACAAGGTGCATGCACAAGTGATGACCTCTAGCTTTGATGGTTTTAAAAATGAGTTAGACAAATTCATGGCAGACATGTTTATCAGTAAAGGTTAGTCATGGCTTCTTCCAGGTCTAGTGGAATATGCCTCTGAATACCAGATGCAGTGAAGAGGTGGCAGATGAGAGGTGTGCCTTTCTCCTGCTTGTAGGGTTCCCAAGCTGGTGCACCGCTGTGAAAAACAAGATGCTGTTACATGATTGAATTGCATGATTGAAAGTTCTCTCTTATTTGTTGTTGTTTTTTTTCTAAATCTCCCTGAACAGACAATACTAATACATTTGGTAGGCTAGCTAGCCTAGAATTCCCTCTGACATGCTAGCTTGGTACAGGCCATAAGTTTTTTCTTGTGAGCAGTGGCATAGCTAATGATTGTGTAGCCCGGTGCCAAGCTCAAAATGTTGCTCCAGAAGTGATGTCACAACCGGAAGTGATGTAATGTCTGGGCTTTTTCAAAAGTGAAAGGGCATCTATCTGCTATCTGGGGTAAAAGAAGATTTGTAGCCCCCACCCCCCAAACAAAATCTAATTAATTAAGTAAATAAATAAAAAGCGTGCCCCTGATAGGTTTGAGATACTGTATTGGGGTGAAGAGGGATGGTTATTCTTCTCTTGCTGAATCTAAGAGGGGCACCTCTTGAACAACAATATGTCTCATAGGTCAGTTTTGAGTTTTAAAAATCCACTTTTTGTTCTATAAGGCAATTGTATTTTCATTTTCTGGTTAATTAGCCATAACTTTTGATAGAATGCAGATATCCCAATGGGGTTTGTTGCATTGCATTCTACATTAAATTACCTTTCCAATGACATATAACATGATGGTATTAATCATATATATCAAGATTTTCACAATTTTGGTCGTGTCAAGCTCAGCTTGTTGCCCCCTTAAAGCTTGATGCCCGGTGCAACTGCTACCCCCTGCACCCCCTTAGCTATGCCACTGGTTGTGAGAAACCATTCAATCATGTGTTTCCCCACGTGCATACTGAATTAGTATAGTTGTAGGGCTGAACAGTGTGCTTATTTACAAATGGGCATGTTAGCAAAGTTCCTCAGATCTGATGACAACTGGTTATGTAGTAAACATAGGCGGTCAATGGCTGTGGGGCCTTGGCATGTGTCCCTCAATGTTTTTAAAGGCACTCATTGAATCTGTAATTTCATGCTCTATAGACTACAATAGATCTAGCAGAAAAAAGAAGTGATGGCACCTCAGGATGTAACAGATCTTTGATTTTCTCCTTTGTTTTCAATTAGTCTGTTGAGAAATATTACTGGATTTATGACCTGCTTAATCTGATTGTTGAACTTTGTGTCGGTTTCACATTTAAAAGAAGTGGCAGTTCCGTGTTTGGGATTTAAGTTGCTGGTGCTGTCCAAAACCTTGTGAAAATATCCTGGTTTTATTTTAATGAGAAAAGAGATTCTAACACAGAACTTTCTATCTGCTCTCCATGGTGTCAAACGACTTATTTACCATTTGGAAACAATGGAAGCTTTTCTCCTTCATCAAATAAAGACCTGTGAAGAAGGAATAGTCTGGATTGGAACCATGCTTTAAGGGAGACTGTGCTTCCTATAGTTCCCTGACACAGACCGAGGCCCCTCATCCATGAGGGCCAACAAAGAAAAAAAAACAAGCACATGGTTACATAATAGTGCATGCTTAATATGTAGTTTGACCCTTCGTGAATGACAGATTTTGACTGAGATCACACAAACCTTGCTCAACAAACCACATGGGGTACTGATTGCAGCAACAGACTCATGGTCTCCCTACTGGCACTAAGTCAGGGCTAGCCCATTCACGAGGCCAACAGAAGCAGTTGCTTCAGGCCACAGACTCCTGGGGGGCAACCATGTCGGATTGACTACTTGCCTTCACTGCTTCTCCGCCTTCTCCTCCTCCTCTGATTGGAAAAAGAAGAGGAAGACAGATAGGAACAGGGAATGTGGAGGGGAGGAGAGTGCTGATCTGGAACACTGGAGACTGAGAGGAGCAGAGTGTGGCTGGCCCATCATTGGGAAAGGGGGCAGTATTTAGCATGCTGCCTCAGGTGTCAGGAGGTTTTTTTGGCCAGCCTTGCACTTAACGATACCTTGCTCAGTATTATTCCATAAATATTCCTACATACAGCTTCCCCCTCCCCTCCTGTGCTGGTGCAGCCATGCTTGCTATAAATGGGTGCACTGTATCCAGTGGGGGGGGGGAGTGAGATTGGGAGGCTTCAAAGGAGAAAGTGGATTGAAACCCCCTTACCCCTTTGTAAGTCTCCCTCTTTGCAGTGGGTCTCTTTGGACATGTACCAGCAATTTTGCACAAGTCTGTGGAGAGAAATGGGGTGGGGAGGTTTCCCATGGAGGGGATGGAATCCAGCACCTGTCATCATTGCTGGATCCATACCATCCCTCAGCCTCTTCAACCCTGTTCCACCCCTGCTCCACCCAGTTTCATCCCTCCCCATCCCTGTTCCATTCTCCCCCGCGCCCTCCCACCTTTCCTGCTGACTTACCTGCTCCAGCATGTGGCCAGCATTCTGGAGATGCGTGAGGAAAGGCTCTGGCCTTCGAGGCGATGCTCAGGCAGTACACTACTCAACATGCTACCGGAGTGTACTTTATGGCTGCCTTATAGTAGTTGCCACCAGTGGAACATACTTTCCCTGGTGATTTAGCCCAATAGGATTGGATTGATAAAAAAGTCAGTGCTGGTGTCAGAAGTCCGTCAGGTTGGACACAGACCAAGGGCCTAGGATTCTCTAATGGCTCACTCAGTTAATACGCAAAATGGGGGCCTGCAGAGCTTATGCATGCAGGCCCCCCAAAACCTGGTGACGACATGCTGAGAACCAGTAGCCCTTCAGCTCATATATATAGGATAGGTTGTTTTAGCTCTCTTGCAGTAAGATTGCTTCTGGCTCAAACACCCTAACACTGACATACCAGCATTGCCCTTACTTTCATTCATTTTGCCGCAAGTTTAAAGCTGAAAATGCCTCTCTAGCAGCTGCTTGCTTTCCTCTAGAGTGGGTGGTGCTATCACCAAATTCTTTTCCTCCTTTTTACAGCCATTCTGTACCCCAGTGAACGCCCCTATTGCACCAGCATATGCCTTTCCCTTCTACTCTGAGTATAGATTGTTGCCATCTATCTGATTAATATGCACAATTTAGCAACATAATTGAGTCCAATGGAGTTTAAAAATCTTGCTGATCTTTGTGCTTGGGTATAAATGAGCTGCAAATCTTCTAGGTGTGCTTATAGCAAAACAAAAACCAAAAAAGCACAATTTTAAATAGCGAAAGTAGGATGTATTTTTTGCGTATTATCAAGGTAGCAGCAATATGATGCTAGAACTATTAGTTTAATTTCCATGAGTTGAAAACATTAACATCTTTTTCCACCTCAAAGAAGTAAAGAAAAAAACACACACACACTAATTCTTATGGGATCTTATGGGATTCAGCAGTTACTTAATGATCAGGCACCAATTCTGCCTCTAAGAAAATGATGGCCCTGCAGGAATCATCATCTCGCTCTTGCCAGTTCACAAAATGATTCATAAAGTTTGGTTGACATGCCCAGGCTAATTTAGAATGGTGGGTGAGCTTCCAATTAAACCAGTGACAGCACGCAGAGGACATCATCGGCATCTTAAGACACTGGGATTCTTTCTTCTGACCCTTAATGAGCGTACATGACGTGACTGCCAAGTTCAATTTGCACATCCTCAAAGCCAATCTCCATTTAAAATGTTATTAACAAAGTGATCTACAAACCTGTTACGATGGAATAGGTAAAGGCTTCTTCACAGTAATTGCCAGGCACTCCTGCATAACTAGTTTGTGGACTGATTTAAATGGAATTAAAACTCAAGGGAGCAATAAAAAGAAAGAGAGCTGTCACCTTCATGCCCTGCTTGCCGCCTTCCCCTTGCCATCTGGTTGCCCATTGTGGGAAGCAGACTGTTGGACTAGTGAAGTTGCCAACTCTGATGGATGGAGATTTTTTCCCCCCCCCCAATGTGATGTAATGCGATGTAATGTAATGTTTAGCCAGGAAGACCTTGTTAAAATCTCTAGGCTTGCCTACAGTAATCTCTTGAAGATTGATGCTGATTGCTGGAGAATCCAGGCCAATCCTGGAGGGTTGGCAACCCTAATGGACATTTGGTCTAATCCAGCAGGGGTCTTCTTACAATCATATATCCAACTTGGATATATTACAAAGTGGATATATTACAATCATATATCCACTTCCAAACAACACAGTCCTGGAATGAGCTGGAATCCCTAGCATGTATGCACTGCTGAAACAGTGCGTTGGCTCGGTCATGTTGTGAGAATGGATGATGGCCGGATCCCAAAGGATCTCCTCTATGGTGAACTCGTGCAAGGAAAGCACCCTACAGGTAGACCACAGCTGCGATACAAGGACATCTGCAAGAGGGATCTGAAGGCCTTAGGAGTGGACCTCAACAGGTGGGAAACCCTGGCCTCTGAGCGGCCCGCTTGGAGGCAGGCTGTGCAGCATGGCCTTTCCCAGTTTGAAGAGACTCTTGGCCAACAGTCTGAGGCAAAGAGGCAAAGAAGGAAGGCCCATAGCCAGGGAGACAGACCAGGGACAGACTGCACTTGCTCCCGGTGTGGAAGGGACTGTCACTCCCGAATCGGCCTTTTCAGCCACACTAGACGCTGTTCCAGAACCACCTTTCAGAGCGCGATACCATAGTCTTTCGAGACTGAAGGTTGCCAACATGACATGACATGATATCCAACTACTCTGAAAAATCTGATGCATATTTTACACACAGTGTCTGTTACCCACTGCAGGCCTAGCATGCGTTCCAAAAGCTGGAAGTATATGGGGGTGTTTTTTTTTTTCCCCCTGGGAGAGGGTCCTTCATGGCTGCATCAGCAAGTTCTACCAGCACCCATGTAGCCAGGAAGCTGTGACAGAGTTTTGGGGGGAAGACATAGCCTTTGATGATGCACCATCATCATCCAAAAAAAGCACCATCATGCAAATGTAAACAGCGCATTTTCACTACTGTAGCCAATATCAATTTATTTTTACTTAGCTGTGTGTAGCCACGTGCCACTGGCCTTTTGACCAGTTCGTCTTCAAGATGACTTACAACAATTATTTCAAACATTTCAGTAATCTAGATTTTAAAAACCCATTTTCCCCACAAAGACCAAACCATGGCTAATAAAACAGTAAATAAAGAATATATAATTAATAGAATTCAATAATTATCCACTTCTAAAATAAAAATTAATAAAAGTATCTATTCCACAGACATTCTACAGATGAGGCACCACCACAGAGAAGGCCCTGTCAATGGCGGTGCTCTTTATACCTGGGTTGGGTGTCACCCTCCCACTCAAACTGATGAGCAGTGGGTGCCGCTGTGGGGGGGGGGGGGTCTGGGGTCAATGGCACCTGGTGAGCAAGCACAAACCACAGCACCTGGAAGTAGGTCTCAGTGATGCGATGATGGCATTGCATCATTATGTCATTGCCAATCACTTCCAGAGTGCCCTGATTTGGGGGCAATCGGAAGTGAGGGCTGGTGGAAGGGCCCATCTAAGTGTGGAGCTCCACTCATCACTCCAGATCAAAGGCTCAGTGATTGCATGGTCGTCATCTACAGAGCCCCACCTGGGATGGGCCACCCCGGCTGCCCCGACCTCAGTACACCACTGGGCCCTGTCTTAGAAAAATATGTATCTTCGATTTGAAGATGGGGACACTGAGCATGGTCAATATACAAACTAACCTCTATAGGAAACAGTAGTCTGTCATTTGAATTGGCCGTGGAAGGCAGTTTTTTCACCTACACCAGACTGATGAGGGAGGGAAGGTGTGTTCAGTAGGTTTCATGCATTCAAAATTGGTCACTAGTGTTTAATAAAATGGCCCAAGTCAAATCCAAGTGTACTCTGGTGTCTTCATTGGGGGGTGTGAAGGTAAATAGTGTTATGCAGGATGGAAATCCTGCCTAACTGATTAGCCCAGACTTATGGCTGGCCAATTGGGTGATGGATCAAAATCCTACCATCCAGTTGGCCCTCTAGTTAATGTTTCAACTGCACCAATCATGGGGAGTCTGGGCAGAGCTAAAGGGTATAAAAGCCAGGGAAGTTTGCCTTGTGTCAGATTCATTGCCAGGTTCTGTTCTGAAGATGGAATAAACATACTAAGCTGTTATCTCTATGCCTTCCTTTATTTGCATGGACCCACTATATAACAAACAGAATGCCAGATGCAGAGGAGTAGCAGTGAGATGTATCTTGTGGCCTTGTGCGCTCCCTGAGGCATCTGGTGGACCACTGTGAGATACAGGAAGCTGGACTAGACGGGCCCTGGGCCTGACCCAGCAAGGCTCTTCTTATGTTCTTAGGTTCTTAAGTAGTCGTAACATAATACACAGTTAAGGGTTGTATAGCAGTGTTCTTCAAACTTTTTTTCTCCAGGACCCAGTGCAATAATATCACATACCCTCACAACCCTATTTAAGTACTTAGTACAAGTAATACGGTATAAAAAGGATCCTTATAAATAATATAATGGTTACAAAGTATGTCAGCAAGGTAGCTAATATTTAACATTTAACTGAGTGAACTGCTGACAAAAACTTGAATTACTGGTGTACTCTGCAAATGTATTTGTTTTTACTTTGCAAGCCAGTGAAAAGCATCTTGTGACCAAAATATTGGGTCACAACCTGTACTTTGAAGAACATTGTTCTCTAGGACTAAGGACTTCAAGAGGTGTCAGTTGCCGTCCGCTGTGGCTGGATTCCCCCTTATGGTGTGTACAGCAAGAGGATCTTACCAACAGAATTTATATATGCAAAATCAATGCACTCATGTTCAATTCTCAATTATCATTTGCGACTTGGAATCAATCTGGTGTTTACAAATTAATATGCGCTGCTGTGGCAACATAGATCAGAGCCTTCTTATCACGAAGCTCGAACCCAGAAATGTTTGCTTGCAAACACAGTTGTCTGTGTATGTAGCTACAGTGTGCTGCTCCTGGGAAACCCCACTCTTAAAGGAAGCTATACTGGAGGAGTATAGAAAACAATTCCTGATCCCTCCAGTTCTTTAAGTTTGCAAACTTAACTACAGAAATTAACTGGCTTGAATTTGCACATGAATCATAGTTGCCACAGTGACCACAAATCCCAAACTTCTCCTAAGCCAAGGGCCTCACCATGGACATTGAAGTCCCCCAGAGCCAATAACTAGCTACTCCAATATCATATCAGAGATCACTGTAGTCAACTCAGGCAGGGAGACTGTTGGACAACATGGCAGGAGTTTCATCGATAGAATCCCAATTCTTGCCAATTCAGACAAAGATGCTTGATCCCAGTGAACTGTTGGCCAAGGCATTTGGATAAGGGAATGGTATCACAGTAGACTCTAGACTCCAAGGCCAGGCGGGAGCCCAGGTCTACCCAGCTGGTAGATCTGGGCTCCAAGTACAGGCAGGGCCCAGGTCTACCCACCCAGCAAATCTTGGCTACAAAGGCCATCAACTAGGAGCCCAGGTCTGCCCACCAGGTTGACCTGGGCTCTGGAGTTGAAAGTGCTCAGGCCCATCCCCCCCCCCCATACAAAACACTGGATCCACCCCTGGTGCGCATCAATCTGACAAGAGTCTGCCATATTCTTTGACTTGCAGGTCAGCTGTCTGTTATCTTTTGGTGAGAAACGAAGAAGGTTCTTGCAATAAATAATTCACAATATTTCCCTAGAAAGGAATACAAAACAGCCATATACAGTATATGCAGCTATAGTTACCTACTAGTCAAGTGAAACAAAGAGGAAATGGTTTAATCAAAGTCTGTGAAATGTGTGTCGGCACATCGTTCCCATCATACACCCAGCTGCACAAGGTTGTTTCATGGAGCTACACTGTACACCAGTGAGATTCAAAATGACAGCGTCCTGCTTCCATTTCAGAAATGAAAGAGGGACTTGAATAGGATTCAGCTGCCCTGTTTCTCCTTGTCTTTTAACATATTGTTCAGCATCATTTTGGCTCCCCTAAGCCAAAAAGACATGAAGTCACCATCTGCATGTTGAATCTGTGCTGATGCATATATTAAGGGGATTGTGGGGCTGCTTCAGTACTTAAACTCAACAAACCTACCTTTTCACAGTAAATAATTCATATTCAGGGTTACAAGGGAGGCTGCACACATGAAACAAGCTAATGGGCTGCTACATAAACCAAGGTAAGATTTCAACTTTATGTCGTCGTCCCCAAAAAACTCCATGCAAATTTTTTTAAAAATTCTCTTTTTATTTTTTTTTTTTATTTTTTTTTTAGGAATAATTAAAAGATTAAAAACCATTGAGATGTTCATTCAATCCTGGGCAGCAAATTTTATTACAGAAAAATGTTTTCCTGAAGCATATAATCCTAGCAGAAGGAGACTGGTTGTCCCACCATAAGCGAGTGAAGTAACGTCACAGCCCACTGAGAAGCTCTCTTCTTTCCTGTAACCCTTTGGTTCAGGTTACAAAGAATATTAATCCAGCCAGGGCCTGTGAGAGGGGCGTGCAGGCTGTACATCGTACCTGGGCCCAAGGTAAAAAGGGGGAGCCTGGGAGCCAAACAAGGGGAGCTAGAAATTTCCTAGTATCTCAGAAAATGTTAGCATATACTATATTGTGTGAAAACTAGCATTCACAATTTGTGTAAGCCTACACCAGTGGCATCACTAGGATTCGTCCAGTGGCATCACTAGGATTCGTGTCACCCGGTGCAGGATGCCAGCGCGTCACCCCCCCATGCAGTGGGCAGGACAACATCCCAGGTGGTGGGCATGGTGATGTACCATCACTCCGCCCCCACTGGTTTTTTGGCAGTACCTTTTGATAGAACAAAGATAGAACACATTCTGCATGAAATTACACATTGACTGATATATAACATGATGGTATTATTCCTCTAAACTGTGATTTCAGTGATTTTGGTCACTAGTGGTGTCACACACACACACACACCCAGGGTATCAACTTACTAACACCTTATTGCAGCAGTTCTCAAACTTTTAGCACTGGGACCCACTTTTTAGAATGACAATCTGTCCAAGACCCACCAGAAGTGATGTCATGGTGGAGGTGAAATCATCAGGCAAATTAAAATAAATACGTATAAATAATTAAAGTAAAACAAATCATTAAATAAGCCAAAGCCAGCCTTGGTCAACCAAGTGAATTTCTTCTGTAGTCTGCCTGCAATAACACCCCCCCCCCTCCAAAACCAGTAAGGTTTTCAGCCCAACCCAGTGCCCAGTTCACTTTGAGAACTTCTGTTTAAACCAGATCACTGTCAGGATCTACCTGGTTTTGCAAGTCTCAAAAAGTTCACCTTATCAGCTGAAGCCTGTTTTGATCCTTTTTAGTGGGGGGAGGGGGGGCTGCCTTCATGAGCACTTGTTTAGCTGCAGGTGCATAGGATCAGGACCATTCTGGTAGTCTTGTACTTCACCTGATCTTCCACACCAGCCAAGGCACGTTTGCTTACTCACAAGTAAACACAACCGTGAGGCTTAATTTCACTTTCCATAGGACTCAATACATTCATCTGCTTGGAGGGAGGGGCTTTCTTCTCAGGTGTTTTTGGGGGCTGCATTCATTGGATCAGGACCATTCTGGTGTTGTTGGATTCCTCTCAGCCTGCCCTTTCCAACGGACTAAGGCACGTTCACTTATTCAGGAGTACACACGCAATACAGCTCACTTTCACTTTCCATAGGGATCCATGCATTTTTTGTTCTCCGGTTTTATGGCCATAACTTTTGATAGGAAGGAGATATTTCACTCTGGGTTTTTGCTTTGCATTCTGCTTGAAATTCTGCATCCAACGGTATATAACATGATGGGGTTACTCCTAACCACTGCAATTTTAGCATGTCACCCCCCAGTGCGTGTCACCCCCTCTGTGCGTGTCACCCGGTGCGGCCCACACACACACACCCGCACCTCTCTAGCAACTCCGCTGGCCTATCCTGAGCTATATACCATTAGGCCACTGCATAAGATTCTGACACACGAAATAGATTTCCCCCATGTGCACATGTTAATGTGTGCCTGAAATGTTCACCTGGTAACAGGCTGAGTTGTGTGGAGACAATTTGGAGGGCTTCAAGGACTTGTACTCAGCCCTCTCTATATCAACTGGATGTCAAGCTCTTACATTTCTGTGCACAGTGCCCATTTGGGGGGATTGTGCCATGTGACAGAAGTTTGGAGCAGTGGTAGCCCATCCATTTGGTGAGGTGATGTGGGTTGCATCGGTGGCAGATTGCTGGAGAGCAAATGGGCATTGGATTCAGGGTGCCCATCACCCCTAGTCTGCCCACAGCCACCTCTCTTCGGCCTGCCACGGACGCAGCCTGCACTGATCCACTTTCTGCCCACTACAAGCAAGCAGGATGTAGACCACCCACCTCATACCTTGCTGTAGGTGCAGTTTCTTCAAACACAGAAATGCAGGAGCTCCTTCATTTGCATGGTCCCTTTAAATCAAACCGGAAGTCCTGCCCGTGTGCAATTGAAGACACCCACAAGGAGCGAGGTAAGCAGCTGCTTTCTCGTTTGGGGCTTTTTGTAACAGTGCAGAGGCAGTGGACCCAAGGTGGCATTGGGTGGCATTCCAGGTCACACTGCTGCAGTTTTGGAGCAACTAAAAGAAATGGAGAAGGGCTGCATGGTAGAGAGGTGGCAAATCAAAGATGTGTTCTTGCTTCTGTCTAAGATTTGCCACAAAGCTGATCATCGCTATAACTGAACATGTCATAGAATCTTTTTTTTTTTTCATCATTATTCTGCGAATTGGCAAAACAAATGGAAATGCATCAGTTAATTTTTAAGTTTCCTTTCCCATTTGTTTAATCCTGAAAAGTAGTAGCCTTTCAAAAGTTATTTTTAGAATGCCAGTTACCATGGTGAAAGCAAATTCTCTTACTGCTCTTTCACCAATTGCTTAGACGGCTAATACTGTACGCTTCAGACATACACCCCAATTATGCCTTTTTAATAACTTTATCATACTCATTTTATGGTTGGGATTTGAAAGTCATTTTGCAAATAATATTGTTGGTTCTACTATATTAACGTATAGTTGATCTCTATTTAGGAGGGGGGGAAAACCATGTTTGAACTTGTGTTGGCTGCTTCATGTCTAATATTGCCACCCTTGTTATGAAGATGTACATCCAGCTTTAGAACAGAGTTTTAAAACTATTACATAAACAGGGCTTTGTGTATTAAAATAATTCCTGAAATCCTTCCAGCCCAAGCTTATGCATATTTCAATGGGACTTGCATCATAAATAAGTACGCATCCATTGGATTTTGGTATATTTGCTTTATTTTTACGTTGATCTTCAAGCATGATCGTAATCTTAGGGACAAATCAGACATGTGCATAATTGTGCAACTTGCCCAGATTTTTTGAGGGAGAGGGGAGGGAGGTTCTTTTATAAATACCAAGAAGGGGGGTTGCAAAATGTTAAAACCCTAAAAGGGAATAATGGATTTTGTTTCCACTTCTGTATTGATACAGGTCATATCACCCCATCCTGTGAACTACTTGTAGATTTAAACAATTTCCATTGAAAGCTAAAGCAAGTTTTTCATACCTAAAATTAATGAATGGGGGGGGCACAATCGAGCTCACAGTAAGGGCACGGTACTGAACCCCTGCCCCGCCATGGTTTCCCATGTTTAGTGTTCGCTCTATTTGCTATTTTTGAAAAAGCATTTACTCTCCATCCAGCCACGTTACATGATTACATGCATGTCAAATCTGACCTGTAATAGTTAATTACCTATTATTAACTATTAACTATTATTAACTACTAACCATTACTAACTAATTAACTATTAACTCAGCCAAAATGAGCAAAGCAGCAATGAACATGGTTACAAGTCTCTTGTACATGCTGCCATTAAATTAGACTTGCCAACTAGCTAGTTTGGGGCCAATGAGGAATTCAGGAAAGGGTTACAGAATTGATCCAAGTTTTATCCCTAGTCCATGTATGTGTTGACTCACCACTCTCAAATGAGAAAGGAATGAGCTTTCATGGAGTGGGGGGAAAAAATCTGTTGCTAGGCTGAATGTTTGGGAAGGGGCCATCTATCAGATGCATTGCATGCAGAAGGTGCCAGATTCCAGCTCTGACATCTCCAGGTAGGGCGGCAGGGAAAGCCTGAAATCCTGGAGAGCAGAGTCTGTCAGGCTGGACACTAACACTGAGTTAGATGGACTAATCATCTGACTCCGAGTCAGGCAGCTGCATCTTGTCATGTGGCAGGCCAGTGATGGCTAAAGCTCCTAGTCTGCATGGCTTTCAGAGCACCGTATAAGTTTCACTGTTGTACAGTAATGCCTCCCATAATGCCAGGGATACGTGACTGAAAAGTTGAGCACTGTGTGAAACAGTGCTGTAGGAGACATTGTCATGATGAGGCAGAAAACTGGTGCTGATTGGACCTGTGTTTCTCAGAATGCACTGTTCCCAGTAGCTCCAACAGCTGTCAATCTTACCAAGGCAAAGAGCACTGTAAGGCTCAGTCACCTGTATGGTGGTTTTTGTTGGCTCCCAGTGTTTGAAGTGTTGCTGTTTTGTTTTGTTTTGCTTTATTGAGATGGTTTTGCTCATTTTATGATGTGGTGTTTTGTTGTTGCAACTTGTTTTTCGTTTTATATTTGATGGTTTTTATGCTTAAATTCTCTCCACGATGCCTCTTTGGGCTATCCTGTACAGCCTAAAGAAGGGATATAAATCTTTTAAAGTAAATAGAGATTAAATTTATTTAAAGTGAATAAATAAATAAATGAAGCTCTCTCTCTCTCTCCCCCCCCCCCCCACCACCACCAGAGTAAACACAGTGACCCTAATCCATAGGGACTTATGTGTGATTCAGCCTGTTCAATGAACGGGCCTAAGTGCACTTAACTCTACATTATACTGTGGCAAAAATATAAGAAGATTATGGTAAGGAATAGAGGAACTTTAAATAGAGACATATTGCATTCACAGTACTAGGCGGTCATTCATTATGACAGCTTACTACAGTTTTATGAATAAAGCACGAGTTGTTCCACTGAAATTGGCGCGACTGGTTCCAACATTACAGCCCCCATATGAGCACTGTCAAAAACACATCTGTGTGTTGGAAACCACAATACAGTGGGCCTGCTGTTTCTGCAGAATCTGTGGGTCAGACCAACATGGACCCTACAGGCTGAAGAGTGTTGTGAGGGCTGGGGAGGCCATGTGTGAGAAACCTTAGAATGTCACTTCCAGTTTTCGGCAAAACTGGAAGTGAAGTTTTAAGGACGGCCAGAGAAGGCGATGTCTGGCTCAACTCAGGTCAGGGGACCCATGTTGAATCAGATCCATGGATAAAAAATCTGCAGATAAGAAGGCTCAACCTACTTATAAAAAGTTATAGAAGTTATCATGTGGGCATCCAGTGCAAGTATGCACTGTCTGGGATGTCTATACTATCAAATTTATCCCCATAGCTTGTTGTTTGCAGTTGCCACAACCTTTGGGTAAGAGCATCACTATAGATTTTGAAGCACCCTCACTAGTGGTCAAAAGGCCCTTTGGCTAATGTGCAAGTGAATCATTTCTGGTTCTTCCCGATTCCTATCTGCCAACACACCTCCCTACCTGTTCTATGCCCCAAGCCTATCCCCTGCCAGTTTATGTGATGCAGCAGGGCCAATGGAGCATGCACTGCATCCAGTGTTGGGGGTGCATCCTTATGGGAAGGGGTAATAAGATCTTGGTATATGCTGCTGCTGCCACATCCTTCTTCTTCCACACCCAAACCACCCATTGCATGGTCCAATAGTTCATGCTGTTTTTACAGGACTTACAGCAGTGGATCACAAAAATCCACAGCTGTAGGCCTTGCATAGGACTGGTTTGTAAGTACAGTACATTTTTGCACACTGCTGCCATGATCAGTGCTGACACTGGATTGCTGGAAGCCCTGGGGTCAAGTCCTGCATGGTGCCCCTGACTGCCCACTGATGGTGTTTTGGAGGCTTGCTCTGCTAGCGGTTTTGAATGTTTAGAGACCAAACTGGCAAAGTAGACCCTCTTATGGATATGAGCCCAATCTATGGTGAGGGCCCAATCTAACCAACCACTGATGCCACCACAGTTGTGATGCATGTTCCAATACCAGCTAATTCCCAAACAGTGATATGGGCTCATGCAGCTGTGCCTTCAGCATACCCTGAATGGTCACCATGGTGCCAGCCTGTTGCCATGTGTGCTGCAGACGCAACAGTCCTTGCACCCAATTGTATGCATCTATTTGCCAGCAAACAGCTCTTATGAAGAGGCTGCAAATGTCTCATTATTTGGAGGAGCCAAAGAACAAAACATTAGAATTCTATAAAAATAAATCATAATTTGGCACATGTGACTAAGTTTCACTAGCTAGTTAGGTACCTAATGGCATGAAAAAATGTAATTGCACACTTAAATATATGTTAATTCCCCAGCTCACTACCTTGGTTGAGTGCCCTTATGTATGAGTGCAATTATTTTGATATTGCTCAGCAGTGCTTGTTAAGATGAAAAGTGAACCAGCACCTTTGCACCATCAGTTAGCCATACAAATGCTGCCATTGTCTCTCTTGCATGCATGCTCTCTGTTTTACAAACATCCATTCAATGCCTGTTTGCTGGGATATATTCAGAGATGTCTTCGACCAGCTCCTTCGGGAAGGTTTGAAGCAATGCAATGTCTTCCATGGGTAGTATTCCATCAAATGCTTCTGAGTGCAGTTGTGTACATTCTTCTGGGGTGTGAGCATAACCTGAATGCTAGATGCAGAGAGATGGCAACGAGATGCAAGTATCTTGTGGTCTTGTGGGTGCTTCCTGAGGCATCTGGTAGGCCGCCGTGAGATACAGGAAGCTGGACTAGATCAGGCCCTGGACCTGAACCAGCAGGGTTCTTCTTATGTTCTTATCAAGAATTGTCTGAATTCCTTCAGCTAATTTATCTCAACTGAACTCATCATCTGGTCACAGTTTAATTTGTACCTGAAGGCAGGCGCTAAGGAAGAACTATTTGATCGTCTTTGCATCTTTCAATTTCCCTGGGTTGTTGTTTTTTTTTGGGGGGGGGGGGTTGAATTTTTGGATCAAATAATTCAACATATTTACTGCCTGAGGCAATCACCTCAGTTGGCCTCATAGATGGGCCAGCCCTGTCCATTGCTCACTTCAAATGCACACTTTCCTACTTGTATTCCTGCTGTGATGGAAAAACCTGTGTCTTTGGCTTCTTTAGAGCTCTTGAAGTGCATACTTGGGGGCAAGGATGGGAGAGGGCTGGGGGTGGTTCTAGGGTGGGAGGGAGGGGATGAATCCTTGTATCAGCAGTGACTTGTGCCAAGAGCCTATACCCTCTTTCTCAGTCTGTCCCGCTCCTTTCTTCCCTTTGGACTTCCTCCAGCTCCACAGCTGGTGTGAGTCCAAGGACAACCATAGGCAGTCAGACCACAGGGAGTAAAAAAGTTTTTTACTTGCCTCCATTTTGCCTTCTGGTTGTCTCCTTCCTCCTCCCCCCCACATGCAATGCAGTTTCTTTGGCGTAGCTGCAAGATACGGACTGGTAGGGGATAGGATTGGGCCATAAATCCACTAGTGCCTTTTTTGCAGCCAGAGCGTATATTTTTCCTGTTGTATTTGATTATTACAGACATGTTTGGAGACACCACTCTTTGATATTCAGTATGTGAGAAGGAGATACATATGTTGTTTTCCACTAACTGCTGAATCAATTCCCCTGATGAAGGCAACCACAACTTATTAGGGCTTTACTTTCTGCATTATCGGCTTGTGTACAAAAACAGAAGCGCATGTATGTGCTAAGAAGAGGCGTGCACTCTTTTACTCTTTCTCTTGTATCTCTTTCACACAGAGACTGAAGGAGCTAAAACAGAGGGAATTTGCACGGAATGTCGCTTCAAAGTCTTGGAAAGATGAGAAGAAACAGGAAAAAGCACTCAAGCGACTCCATCAGCTGGCCGAGCTACGGAAGCAGTCAGAATGGTAAACACACTTGGAACTCTTATCACTGGTCAATCTCCTTTTCTTCCAGCAGTCCCAGCAGAAATCTGACATTATTTCTGCTTTACGTAATGCACAGATAATACTCATGCTTTGCAAACTATTTTTTTTCCTTTCTCCTTGACACCAAACATTCTTGCTCTGCAAGCCATAAAATCGGAAGGCCTACATTAATTCCTTGGCATTTGAAGGTGGGTGTTTTTATCCTTTTTCTAATCTGATCTGAACAGGATGGTTTTAATAGTGCTGTGCTCAGTTTTCAGGGTCATAGATTTTCAGCTCAAAAAAAGAAGAGGAGGCAGAAAAGTTCATCAATCCCTCCCCGATACTTATTCTGTTCCACACCTTTCTGACCCTGTTCTCTCTCATAGTTTTTGGGGAGCTGTAGATGTCAAGGACATGGCCCTTCCCATATAAAACCATTTCAGGATGAACGGAACTTGCTGTAGCATGTACAGACCATGAACTTCTCTAAATTGGAATGGTTTGCAGACCACGTGTTTCAGATGGAGGCTGACTACCCTACTTGCAATGTATTCTTTACAGCGCTTCATTGAATCTGCTGGTGGGAACCTTCATAGCATCAGTGCAACTGTTTATACTTCTCCATGAACTATATTAATCGTTTGAAATACTGAATGCATTTTGTCAGTATAGTGATCTCATCATATTATTTATTTCTAGTGTTGCAGGACGTAGACCTGTGTTCAAAACGCCTCAAGTGGCTGTAGAGAAACAGCAGCAGACACAAGAAGAACTTCGCTGCACTCAAGAAATCAAAACCAGGAACACAGCCGAAGGACAAATCCTGACCAGCAGCACTTCTGAGAAACAACAGGAGCTTCTGCCAAGTAAGAACCAGTCTTGCACTGAAAGACGCCATTTGCTCAGAAATCATCTCTCTCCAGCATTCTCTTGTGCCACCAATGCCTGCAGTCGGACAGGGGTGTCTTTCTCCTTTTCTAAAAAAGTCCATCTGAAACTAGAGTCATCTGCATCTGTTTTCAGTGAAAACATGGAAGAAGCCTATGACTGCACTGGCTCACCTAAGTGTACGGTGAAACAGACTTCTGAGGAATGTCATGTTTGCATGCACATGAGCAGTGAGAGAAAAACCAATGTGCAAAACCAGTTAAATGCACTTCAGGGTCACCCAGACAGCCCTGCATCATGCAATCTGGCTGCGAGCAATAAAATGCTCATGGTAGATGACCAGAATGCCAACAGAGAACAAGTGGAAACTCATCTTTTATTCCATAAAGACAGGCTACATCCTTCAGGTTTGGAATGTGCTAGATCTCCCACGGGAAAGGTGCAAGGGAGAGAATTGAAAGAGACTAAGAAATCCTTGGAAACTGTTTCTCCACCTCCATACCAAACCAGCAATGTTTGTATGCAGCAAAACATGTACAAGCACAGTGATATCCTGTTAGCTGAACACACCTCTGAGTTTTCAGCCCGGCTGCCATCTCAGCAAGATCATTTATGTGAGGGAGAGTACAATCCTTGTGTGTTCCAAGCAAACAAACCAACGGATAGTTCAAAAACTGTCCATGCAAATATGGAAACACCAAGGGGTGATGCACTGGTTCACGGAATTAAGCCCAAAGCGTTGCCTTTTCTTCACGTGTTGAGTAAAGATGGCAGCACTGCCTTACGGTGGCCCACAGAACTTCTTTTGTTCACTAAAACAGAGCCTTCTGTTTCCTATGGTTGCAACCCATTATATTTTGATTTTAGACTCTCCTTATCCCCTAGAGATAGTGGACATAATGTCGACACAGGAAGTTGTAATGAGCTCTCAAAAACGATGGACGTAGGCGGAAAGGAAGCCTCAGGTCTAACCAAGAACAAGCATCTGTCCAGTGAACAAGAGAATCAGTCTTTGAAGCCAAAGAAGAACAGAGCTCCAAGCCTCAAGAAGTTCCAGCCACAGTTGAATTCAGACGTGGAGAATGACATGAGTCAAAGTGCTCCAAAGTACATTTCAGATGATGTGAATGAAAATACGCCTAAAGTGCCTGCCCACCTTGGTTGCTCACCAAGGCATTACACGAGAGCAACAAGTTCCCTTAGAGTGCATGCCACATCTTTAGCACAGCACTTGCACAACTGTGAAAAAACTCTCCAGGAGGAAGTGACTGAAAACATTTGCATTTATCCCTTGGTGTCTCGGACGAAAAAGCAAAAGTGTGCCGAATGTGATTTCATTTATTCCCAAAGAAAAAACAACAGCCTGGATTTGGTCACCTGTGCCAGTGATATCGGTAATAGGGGAAAAGATTCCATTCTTGGTTATGCACTCGGTTCCCCTGGCAAGTGCTTAGAAAATGACGGTAACGGAAGTTTTGCAGGATGCTGGAAATTCTCGTCTTTGCAAAACTCCTCTTCTGACAGACAGTCTATTTATTCTGACACCTCCGTTAGCAGCACGGATAGTTTTAGTAGTTGCTACTCTAGTCACCGATCAAGTGATCACAGCAGAAGTCATTTGCCTTTTTGTTGCAAAAGAAAACAAAAGCCAGTTGAAAGGCAGAAACGTAAACACAAAAAGCACAATTGCATTTCATCTTCCGACGATGCAGATGAGGCCTGCCTTTTCCACAATAAGAGTCAGAGATCTAGAAACTGTACGCAGAGGCATACAGTAAAATATCAAAGACATTCGAGGTACAGACATTTACTACAAAGAGGCATATCAAAGCAAAACAGAAATAGACCCTCTCTCTGTAAACACAGCAGGAGCAGAAGCTGCAGCAGCTCCAAATGTTCTTCCATCCGAGATTCAGGAAGCAGCGAAAGATCATTGTCAAGTTGCACCAGATCAAGAGGCAGCAGTTCAGGTTCCCTTGCAAAAGAATCAATGTTTGATTGGAACAAACACAAAGACGACATGAAAAGCAATTATGGTGCCAAATTAGGAAAATCAAACCTGGCACGCTCAAGCTGCTGGAATATAAATTGCCCATCAAAACACGGTGGGGTCTGCTCCGTTGGCCACTTTGGAAGAGAGGCAGCGGGACAGCAGAAGTCATTAACTGCCAAGCTTCTTTTAGAGAAGGTGAAATCAAAGAAAAACCAGGAGTACCTTCAGAACATGGGGAGTTTTTCAAACGTTTGTAGGGTAGATATCCCCTCTGGTCAACCTGGTATTAAATGTGCATCTCCAGTGAATAGTGAAGGGTTATCTTTGCCTGAGAAGGCGCCCAATACGCATACAAACAGTGCGTGGAACAGTGAAACCAGCACACTGGAAAGTAGTACAGACGACGGTCAAGCTGGAGCTTCCAAGATGAATCACGTCACTCTCGCAGCCAGCGCTAGCTATGGTAATTGCCTGCTTAAAGATTTGATTCAAAGACGATCTGGGTGTCGGGCCCCAAATGTGAAACAGGACACACCAATAAAGGAGCAACCCAGTCCCCTCACTGGTGAAATGCAACCCTTTGTGCAAAGCTGTGATTGGGTACCAAATGATTTTCCTGGTGCTTTTCCTTCTCACAGATATTCTGCTGTTCCAAACCCAACAGAGACCAAAGAAGAACACAATGCATGTGTGAACTTGAATCGAGTGGAAGGGAATCCCAGTGCTTACTCTGACAGTACTATGCATAAGTACAATGAAGCAGAAAACAAAACTGAACTGTATAGTAAGTGCACCTCGTCCTCTCTAACGCAACAGCCTATAACCTTTTCCCCCGATGAGATAGACAAATATCGGTTCCTTCAGCTGCAGGCCCAACAGCACGTGCAGAAACAACTGATAGCAAAGCATTTCAAAGTCTTGCCTGCCACAGGACCGGCTGCCTTCTCTGCATCCCCAGCAGTTCACCCTGTTCCTCTTCAGCAACAGACCTCTGTGGCCACCCTCCACCACACACTTTTGCAGAGCTTTGCCCTCTCTGCCGCAGTGCACCCTCACGGCAGCCACCTGTCCCTGACCCATGTACACCCGTTCACACAGTCACACTTTGCTCCAATATCACTGTCGCCCTTTACTCCGGCCTTCATGCCAACACACTCAGCCCTCCTGGCAGGACATCCGCTCCAATTGGTATCAACAGCTCCCATTCACCCTGCCCATCTAACAATCCCTCCACTGCCCCACGCAGCATTTATCCCTACCTTGTTCACTCCACAGCTGAACGCTGCTGCCGCTTCTGCGATACATCTCAATCCTTTAATTCACCCGCTGTTCCAGGGTCAAGAACTACGGCATCATTCTTGACCTTGTCAGAGGCATTGCACATCTGAAGCGGGGAATACAAAAAAGCAGATGTACTATTTGATTACTTAAAATTCCAGTCATCCTATGCTCCAAAAGAAACATAGAAAGGAAAACCCCATTTAGTAGTTTGACTGCATATCTCACAGGAAGTTATGGCTGATATACCCAGAGCACCTCACTCACGTAGGCTGAGAAAAATCAATGTTCAAAAACAGTATATGAACATTCATTTGATTATCAACTTACTAAGTGAAAAATCACAAAGCCATGCCCAGGCCTAACAGCTTAATTTATTAAGGTTTGGTGTAGATTCTTTCTGGGAAGTTTGTCCACATCAGTATAAATTTGCAATGTACATCAGAGTAAAATTTTAATGAAATTTTCAGTATGCAGTACTTGTTTAAACCGAGGGTGAAACAAGCAGCAAGCAAGTAATTATTCTGTAGCCCAGCTATCTCCTTAGCCATCATTATTGTTCATCCATATAGTGCCATAGCGTTGGCCCAATCATGCAACCAACTGACGAAGTCATTTTAAGCAGCAAGCTGGAGAGAGCAGCAAACTGACTATGGTGTGCCCCACTGCCCAAATCCACCTGGTGCCCTCTCCAGCAGGCTGCCCACTGAGTTGATTCAATTGGATCTCCAATTGTCTTCCTGCTCACTGAGAGTAAATGGGAAGAGGTTTGGGCTGCAGCAGCCCATTTTGTTCTCTAGCACTGCTGGAGGAAGAAAATGAAGCTGCCATGGCCTCCTCATGGGCAAGGAGAACAGCCGGGGGGGGGCAAGGTGAGGTGAACTGGAGCCTGTCACACCCCCTTATCTTCATCTCCCACTCCTTTCTTCCATGATGCCCTGTTTTAATAGGAAGAGCAAGCTCTGGAGATAAGGGGAGGGGATAGTTCCAGATCATTGTGCCCCGCTGCACCTCCTTCCCCCCCCCCTTTGCCCACCTGGCTGCTTTCCTAAGCAGGCAAGGAGAATAAGGTGACTGAGCCTTGCAGATCTTTCCTCAGCCGGCTTCCTCTCTCCCCAGTTGCTGCCTGGTCTCCATCCCATGTGTGCTGAGCGGTGGAATCCTGACAAGAGAAGCTCCGCCCTATATTCATAAAAGGGAAGCTACATTCCTTCAGCAAACAGCTCTGCTGAATCCGTCAAACCCCCATGTGACACATAGCTACACATGAATGTTAGTAAACAGATCAACTTTTTCTTCTGTGGGCAGGCGAGATTTTTGTGCTTATCTGCAAGGGTGCACAGCACAACTCGATTTCCTAGCATAACGCTATTTCCGTATTATCGACATCAGAGGGACAACATCTGCTTTCTGCATCAAAGCAAAATGCTGTTTTTTCAGATGCATAAGAAAGAAATGTCAAGAGGATTGGGAAGCTCACACTTTGTGAAAATGATACCACGTACACTTGAAAAGCCAGTGTGAGAGAGGCTAAAAATGTCAGAAAAACATAGCAAATACAAACCATAACCTCTACTATTTTTCTTGTATCTGCGTATTCTTTGAATTTTAGTCTGTGACCCTTAGTGTACTTACTTGAAAGAGAATTTGTTTTAAATCTATCAAAAAAAAAAAAAACTTACTTCCAGCTACAGTCATTTGATTCTGGGTGCCAATGTTAAGAAATGTGCCAAGCACACTGAATGATACCCCCAGTAAGTTAAATGGGAGGGTGGATTGACTTTAACACTTTTGTACAATCCCATGATTCTGTTTTTAATATCACCCTGTAGTGAGAGCCACACAGAACTATGTCTGTTTTAAGTCGTAGCGCTCATCTACTCATTACTTTAGGCCAGTGGTTCCCAAAGTTTATAGCACCGGAACCCACTTTTTCAAATGACACTCTATTGGGACCAACCTAGGTTTACCAGACTTTTGAAACGGAGATCTAGAAATACAGAATCTTTTATTTATTGATAAGTAATACTAACTAGAAAAACGACCCTGAAATATACATGCATGCAAACTGCAGGAGCTGAGCTCTTTGCAGGATAATTAGTAGCTAGAATATCTGATTTTTGAATAGCCTCAGGGCTTAGGAAAATTAGTTATCCGATCTTTCCATCAGCCTTTGGCCACCCACCAAAAATCAGGTCCTGACCCACAGTTTGGGAAGCACTGGTTTAGGCAATTGCTTCCTAAACCTTTTGAACTGGCAGCTCCCTTGACCTACTGGGGGGTGATCTGTAGCTCCCTATGAGGGCTAAAATCCTACACATTGTCTAGGGTGGTGGGTTTTTCACAAGGATTCCGTGGCTCCCCTAGCTGGCTTCCATGGCTCTCCGGGAAGCCACAGGTCACAGTTTAGAAACCACTACTTTAGGCTGCAATCTCCCCCCCCCCCCCAAAAAAAAAAACCCATGGGATCAGTCTCCACTGCCCACTAATTTCTGAGTAAACATGTATAGGCCAGTGTTATTGTACTGAGTTTCAAGACTATCAGTACAGTCATGTTCAACTAAGCAGTCTGGATGCCCATCTCCTGCACTTTCCACATTGTTAGGGTTGTGCACTTGACTTAGAAAGAATCACACTCTGAATCAAATCACCCCACTTCAGAGAAAGCTCTAAACAAAGCAAGAGCCCTTCAAAACAATCCAGACAAAAGCAGATTCAGGTAGCTGGCTGCTTCTGTTTCCTTTTCTCCCCCTTCTTCCCTCTGTCTGTCTTTAACTGCCTGGAGACTTTTTTCCCCATATACAAGAGGGTGGCTCTCAAGCAGTTACGGGGAGATCAGGCAAGGGATAACATCACCCTGAAGCATCAGTGGGCTCTGAAGCATCAGTGAAGATGGAATGAAAACTAGTGATGATGCTTCCCTTCCTTCCCTTTTCCAATTAGTGATTTTTGAGAGGGCACTATAAAACACACACACACACACACACACACACACAACATCTTGGGTCTAACTAACTTCGCTGCTTGTGGAATTCTGTCTTGGAATGAATGTTTCCAGGAGCATATTCTTTAAACCAGTAAATTCCTTCCCAACCCATTGCTTCTAAATTATCCTTTTGTCCTCGTCCACATTTTTCTTCATTTCTTGTGGGTGAGTTAGGCAGCTGTCCTATACACATTTTCCTGGGAGTAAGCCCCATTGAACACAATGGAACTTTGTTCTATGTAGTTATGCAAAGGATTGTGCAGCTACATGTGTAATTTTCTCTGCTACAGTGCAGTCCTATTCATGCCTACTCAGAAGTCAGTCTCATTGTATTTAATAAGGCTCACTCCCAGGAAAGTGCAATAGGATTGTAGCCCTAGTTTGTTCCAACAGCTAGCTTAGCCCAACTATTCCAGATCATTCCGCAAGACATGTCTGTGTTTGCTTTCCTTTTACTGAGCACTTAAAACTCTAAAAGCCAGCAGTTACATTTCCATGGGATCTCCTGTATCTTTCTGAAATTTTTCAGGCAGCTTTCCTAGGATCAGTTATATATTTCCTCTGGCTGTGATGCAGATTGGGCCCTGAACCCCTGCACCTATCTTTTTTTTAAATGTAGCAAGTATCTTACTTAGGGATATAATTACATTACCTGTAAGTTTCATGCAAATTGGCCATAAAAATATGTGGTAGAAGCAGCAAAAGTCTTTTAAAATATCAGTTATCCCTAAAATCATGATTATGAGAATCAAAATTGAGACAACCATCTGAATCATGCAACTTGTTGAAATGAGGTAGCAAAATGAATAAGTCTACAAAACAAGGTGAAATCTGAAATAAATATTTCTTTTTTTGCATATTATCACATGAGATAAACTCTTTAATCCACAGTCACATTAGGAAAAGCCTCTTGGGACAAACAGAAGCTTTGGAGAGGCTATTTGAATTGGGTAAAAGGCACCGGATGGTTAAACCTTTGTGCCACAGTCCTAATCAAAGTCTTTAAATAGTAAAAGTTCCTGATAATGGATTCCCCCCCCCCTTTGCATCTAGTTTGACTATTAGGATGAGTTCCTTCTGCATTCAGTTTTCAGGCCAACTTGTGTCCTTCAAACACCAAAAATTAGGTGTCTCAAATGCATTTTTAATTTTTGCATGATGTAGTTCCATGTCAATCTCCCAAGGATGGCTAGAACTGCTTCATCTGTCATGGGAAAAAAGTGATCAGGTGAATCCAGCCAACCAAGTGTAATCATTTTCCTGTTATTACATATCTCTGCAAAATACTAAACATTTATTTGTTATGCAGTTTTGGAAAAAAAGAAAAGAAAGTAAAATGCCACTTGATTCATTTTTCAAAGTATTTAGTTTATATTTAAACTGAAGAATACTCTGACTAGTATAATCTGTAAACTAGTTATTTTGTTTTGTATTCTATGTAAAAAAAAAAGTGTTTTATATTATCCAGTAGATAAGTGAATTGCACTATGAACATTCAATGCAGCTTTTTTTTTTTAAGGTTATTCAAGTTGTTCCTGGGAATGTAGTTTCATGCAATAATTTTTTTTAAATTTAAAAAAAATACTCAATGGCATAACAAGTGTCAGTCATGCATTTTTAAATAGCATACCAAACAGCAATGATGAGTAAGATTCCGATGAGGCAAATGTCTTCTGTATTTTAATCCACAGAAATGAAATACGGTACATTGAATTTAGCCAAGAAGCTGTAATGCTGAATTTTTTAAGGTGATTTCTTTTAAAAAGAAAAAGAGCATGTGTTACCAGAGTTGTTTAATATGGCTTATAAATAAATATTCCTTTTAAAAAAAAAATCACTGATGTGTTCTTTACAACACTTTTCATGGATAATGTATCGGTTTTCTTCAAACATTTGAAGAAAATATGATGCAAAGTAATTCCTATATAAAGCTTGCCAGAAAAAAAGGAGGGGGGAATACCAACCTTGGAAAAGAGAAGAAGGATGACAAGCAGACATGAAGTTACCTAATACCGAGTCACGACATTGATTTGGGGGGTTGTCTCACAGTTGAGGCCTGGTGGGGCACATGCCAGGAAACTATTCCTGCATGAGGTTGAGAGCCAACATGGTGCAACAGTTCTGATGTTGCTTTAGACCTGGAAGAACAAGGTTCGAATCCCTGCTCAGCCATGAAGCTTCCTAGGTCACCTTGGACCAGTCACTATCAACCTAGCCTACCTCACAGGGTTGTTGTGAGGACATAAAGAGGAAAGGAGCCATGTACACCACCCTGAATTCATTGGAGGGAGGGCGGTATAGAAATGTAAAAAATAAACTGAATTAAAGGTTCCAGAACTGTGCCTAGCCCAGTGGCGGCGTAGATAGAGGGGGGGCAGGGGTAGCAATTACACTGGACTACAGGGTAACTCTGGCCGCCTACCTGTGCAACTGCGCCCCCCCCCCAATTGCCATTTGTGCCTCTTGCTAGAAAAAATGGCCCTCTTTGCCAGAGGGGCAGCAGGGATTGCAATCTCTGGCTGCTTGCTTCCCTTGCTCCAGAGGCTTGGGGGCAACCAGGGAGCTTGGGGGGCAAGCAGGAGGGGGTTGGGGTGGGGTGAGGCAGCAGAGCAAGGGGAGCAAGCAGCCAGAGACTCCAGTCACCACTCATGCCTTTGGGGGGGGGGGTAAGCAGGAGGGGGGCTGGGGGTGGGGAGAGGTGGCAGATTTTTTTATTTTTCAATTTTTAAAGAAACTGCAGGTGTGACATCACACCTAGAAGTGACATCACACCCAGAAGTGACATCACTTCCAGGTGTGACATGGTGGGTATCATTTTTAACTTTGCCACACCTGAGGCAGTGAGGGCCCACTGTCTCAGGGGAATTACCCAGAACCACTGTGGACCCTTGACTAGGAATGGATCTTGGTCACATGCCCCACCATGCCTCACCTCCCACCAGGAGAACTATTGCTGCCACTCGTCCTCATCTCTACCTGATAAGCCATGTCTCATTGAAATGCTTACTGGGCAACTGGGAGAGTTACCAGGAAGTGTGGGAGCAGGCAGCAACAGTGGGCAATAGTCTGCAGCCTGGTTCCTCTAACACCATGGGAAAGGTCACTGGTATGCATACAATGCTGTCTAAAGCATGGGGAGTACACCATTTGGAAGCCCTCCCAGAGGCCAACACTGTGAGAAGGAGCTGGAACACTTCATCCTAATTTATTATCAGCACTAGGATACAATAAGAACTTAACATCCTACAGTCAGGCAAATCCCAGCACAGTTACCATGATTATGCTGTGGAAACCCCTCAGAGACAGATCTGCTGTAGCTGATGGACCTTGCGTTCAATTAAGCTCCGTGTCTACATGCACATCCAAAACTAGATGACATGTCAAATCAATATTTCATTCCCCAAAGCCGCTAAACCCTTCAAACTAAATATATTTTCCACTCCCAACCAATAAATCATACTGTACGTCCTTTATCCATTTTATTTATGAAAATATTTCTACGTGGAGTAAGTTGTATATGCAAATCGATAATGATGTCAAGAAATAGCTAGGTACAAGCTGACTTGCCCAATGTTCACCCAGGTACAATCCACACATAAAGTCAGCATGTGCTAAAGTGGTCAAACCATTCATTGGAGTACCGCTGCTTTCTGCTTGAACTTACACAAGATGAGCCCATTGAAATTAATGTGCTTAATCATGGCCAGCATTACATGGGACTGTGCTGCACTGATGTTATCGTCCTGAAAACCATATGAGGACCAACTGATAGCTAAACATTTGAGGAATGTAATTGAAAATCAAAGCCTGTCTGGAGTTTTCCTCTTTCAAGTTTGCTTGAAATGAATCTGACTACTCCAACTTTGCCACTGCAGCTTAAGAGTGAGAAAACTAGTTGGCCCATTAGGGGAAAAAACTGACCTCTATGATTGCTGTCCTTGTGGGAAATTTGTATGCTCACTGCACCTGGAATGACAGGAAAATTTGACTGCTTCTATATTGACTTTTTTCTTGCTTTGTGAAAAATAAAACTATTACGAGTTTTACATTACTATTACGAGTTTTACATGTACTATTACTATTACATAAATACTATTGTAAATTACTATTTACATTACTATTACGAGTTTTACGTATTTACAGCCCAATGCCCTTTGGGCATTTAAAACAGTGGATATCATGATCCGCCATCCTAAATGCCTCTGCGGTGTCCTAAATGATGCACTGCTGTCATGTGTGTTGCCGCCACTGGCGCAAATGTGGCTCCACTCACCTGCTGCAGATGGACCTTACCTGCATAGGAGCAGGTTAGATGCTGGTAGAGGTGAGCTGTGGGCAGTTCAGGGGAGTTTCTGGGTGGGGAGTACAGGGTGGTTGAGGAATGGAAGAAGACAGCATCAGCGTATGACAGGATGTTATCCCCATTTTTCAGGCCTGACATATCCTTGGCATCTCCTTGAATTTATATGAGCAAAACAGCTGGTATAGGTCTGAGGAGACTCACTGAAAGCCAGGCAGCCTGCAAAAAGAATCATACCCCAAACCAAATCACCCCGCTTCAGAGAGAGCCCTTAAAGAATCCAGGGCCATCCAGAACACTCCATACCACAGCAAGGCCATCTGATGCACATTCAGAATGCTGAAATTAATATCTGAGGGGGAAAAATACCATTCTTATTAAAGCTTTATTAGGTTGGAATTGATGCTCTTCCACCCCACCATACAGTATCTTTTATAGTCGCCATAGAGAACATCCTGGGCCCGAGTGTCACTGGGTCACTTTCATGATCCATCATGTGCTGAATTCCAGTGGCAAAAAGTCTAGTGCTCGTTGAAAAGTATGAGGTCACTGGAGTCAATGACACATTGGACCACTGCAGACAACCCGGTTCCATAGGGATCTCACCATAGGATGTCTATAGAAATCATAACCGTAGAAATAAATAATAGCTATAGATGGAACTAGAACAGAACACCATTTTTCTGAACACAGAATAATGTGTTATGATGTTCCATGATTTTGTGTTATGTCATTTGCCCAGTATGAGATTTGTCGTGGTAGATCATATGGCTTCTATAAACACTATCTAGATTGAAATTATTCATGGGAAAAACCCGTTTGCCAACACTTCCCCCCCTTTCCTTCTTGATATATGAGGAGACACGACAGAATTGTCAAATATGACTGTCACATCTGGCTGCTTGTCTCATTGCTTTGAATCATACTCCTATCTAGTTGCTCTAAAGCAACAGGAGTTATTGGTATATTAACTACTGCATAAGCTGCATAGGAAGAAGTGTCAAGAAAATTGGTTCAAGCTGCTTTAACACATCCAAGTGCACTAGCTACACCAGCTAGACAGGGCTTACGGAGTTCAAAATTAAAGCAAGGCAGGATTGCTTATGCGGGTGTCAACTCTACAGGACAAGAGAATGTGTCCCTTGGGCATTATAAAACCTCAGATATGGGTATAGCATCCTGAGAGCAAGTATGGATCAACAGATGAGCTATAGAACCTGAAACCAACTAATCCTCAATCACTGGCCCTCCTTCAGTGCCTGCAAAGCTTGTTTCCAGGGTCTGCCTGCCCTCTGTCTGTGTCTGACTCTTCTCCATGTTTCTGATATCTGTACGCACGTAGATCCAACATACGTAGGTGTAATACTTGTGATCCTCTTATTTTCCAAGAGGCATCCATGTATTGATGATGTTTTCATTACCCTGCTACTCTTGAAGGGCTCCTGTGCCTATAATAGTTAGTGGACATGTAAAAGATTAGTAAACGAAGTTTTTGGCTAGCATCTTTCCCCTTCCACTCCCTTCCGTTTTCTGACCTGAACTACCCATGAGCGTCCCCCATTCCACCTTAGCATAGCTAAGGGGGGTGGGTGTACATTGTCCCAGGTACCATTCCTTGAGGAGGTGCCAACTCACACCCCCGATGGTTGATCGCAAGGCAGATGGGGCACTTGGAGGAGCATCCAGGAGGTGTTCTGAGGTATGGGAGGCTGTGCATGGCCTACCTGTGCCTCAGTCCACCTCCTAAAAGCTTCCAGGGATGTTCTGGGCTTCTGGACCCCAGGGAGTATTAAAAATATTTGTACCTCTGGGCACCAGATCCCATAGATATGCCACTGCTAACAGAACTTTC